>NC_073311.1:24881860-25570187 GCF_027595985.1 Sorex araneus | reverse complement strand
AAGACAGCTACAGACAAGCTATGTGTGGAACTATAATGATTTGCTTTTAGCCCTATGTGCTTATAATTACCACCACTTTAATCACAGTGTTGCAGAAACTTTATTGGCAGAGAGCTTCACTAAATTCATTTATGTGGAATTCTGTTCTAAACACTAAAAAAATCCTTGGCTGCCTTAACCATCATATTCTAGACTTAATTATGGTGCTGTATAACATAAAATGTAGGCATATTTTATTCAGAATTTGTCTTAACATTCCTTAAATATTTTATTGAAATAACTGCATTATAGAAATTTCAGGTATATATCAATATCGATTATAGATCAAGTTCTGTATATACTACATTAATCTCACCACTAGAGATTTGGTCCAGTCTTCAACATAAAATTGACACTAGTCATAACATATTATCGATGTTACTTACTGAATAAAATAATGAAGGGATTGAATAAATAAATGTGTCTCACTCAGAGATCCAATATCTCATTTGGAATCATACATTTACCCAGAATGAAAGGGGGCCTTTGGATGGCTAGAAATTTTGCTGATATTTGAAAATATTACTGAGAAATCACATTTCTGTAAAGGCAGTATTATTGTGGCTTTCAAAAAAGTGTTTTAGGACACAAGAAATATTAAAACCTTGCTAATTTTTTGCAGAAGAATTTTTCTTTGGAACTGCTAATCTAAAAGGATTCCTTCCATGAATTAACCAAGTTTCCTTTGTCTTGGTTGCTAAAAAGTACATAAAATAAACTCAGAGGATGCACTGTCCAAAAATAATAGACTTACAAAATTCAACACACCAAATTAAAGAGACAGTAACAATATATTGTTTGTTATGGCTCATACTTGGCAGTGCTCAGGGATTACTCATGGCTCTGAGCTCAGGAAACACTTAGGGCAGAGCTAAGTGGGAACCTTATGGGGTTCAGAAAATCAAATTCTGGTTGGCTGCATGTAAGGTAAGCACTCTATCCACTGAACTATCTCCAGCCCAACAGCAGTAGTATTTTGATGTCTGAAATAAGTCCTTGTTCAGTTTGTAGAAAACATATTTCAAAATCATATTAGGCATTTTACATCAGAAAATCAATTATCCATGTACATTATTTCTAAAGCAAGTAAGAGAATTTTTCCCATTCTTATGGCGCACTTCATTAAAATGAAAACAGCTCCCAAGAGTTTCTGCTTTCAAATATAGGAATAGTCTCACTTTAGAGTTCTGTCAGCTCTTAGAGTAGAATCAATGAGGTGGATACTCTCCAAGGAATACTAATCAGATTTGTATATGAACAGTGTTGTACTCAAATCTCTGGCAATTTGATAATCAAATGTGTTGACTGGAGGTTCTACATCTTCAATGTCCTGGCAAGGGAAGGGGATAACAGGTTAAGAAAACTTTTCTTATGGTGGGGTGTATGAAATGCCCTAGGTGAAAAATACAATTTAAAATCCTCTAACTCAATGTATTTTTTAAATAAGCCACTCACATAACGCCATTCTGTAAGTGAACAATTTATGTAGAATCAATATTTTAGTGATCAAAGCACAAGATTTCTCTTCTCCCAGATTCTTTCTTTCTTTCTTTCTTTCTTTCTTTCTTTCTTTCTTTCTTTCTTTCTTTCTTTCTTTCTTTCTTTCTTTCTTTCTTTCTCTCTCTTTCTTTCTTTCTTTCTTTCTCTTTCTTTCTTTCTCTTTCTCTCTTTCTTTCCTTCTTTCTCTCTCTTTCTTTCCTTCTCTTTCTCTCTTTCTTTCTCTTTCTTTTCTTTCTTTCTTTCTTTCTTTCTTTCTTTCTTTCTTTCTTTCTTTCTTTCTTTCTTTCTTTCTTTCTCTCTCTTTCTTTCTTTCTTTCTTTCTCTCTTTCTTTCTCTCTCTTTCTCTCTTTCTTTCCTTCTTTCTCTCTCTTTCTTTCCTTCTCTTTCTCTCTTTCTTTCTCTTTCTTTCCTTTCTTTCTTTCTTTCTTTCTTTCTTTCTTTCTTTCTTTCTTTCTTTCTTTCTTTCTTTCTTTCTTTCTTTCTTTCTCTCTTTATCTTTCTTTCTTTCTCTCTTTCTCTTTCTCTCTTTCTTTCTCTTTCTTTCTTTCTTTCCTTCTTTATTTCTCTCTTTCTTTCTTTCTTTCTCTCTTTCTTTCTCTTTCTTTCTTTCCTTCTTTCTTTCTTTCTCTCTTTCTTTCTTTCTCTCTCTTTCTCTCTTTCTTTCTTTTCTTTCTTTCTCTCTTTCTTTCTCTCTCTCTTTCTCTCTCTCTTTCTTTCTCTCCTTTCTTTCTCTCTCTCTTTCTCTTTCTCTTTCTTTCTTTCTTTCTTTCCTTCTTTCTTTCTTTCTTTCTTTCTTTCTTTCTTTCTTTCTTTCTTTCTTTCTTTCTTTCTTTCTTTCTTTCTTTCTTTCTTTCTTTCTTTCTTTCCTCATTCTCCTGTCCTCATTTTCATTTGTTTCCAGAAATCTTTAGATTTCCTCTTTGATTCCTCTCTAACCCACGGGTTGTTCAGTAGAGAATTGTTTAATTTCCAGGTGTTTGATTTTGACTCTCTGTTTCTGAGTGTGATTCACTTCTATTTTCAGTGCATTATAATCTGATAGTTGATACAATTTCTATCCTCTTAATTTTAATTTTACAGAGGTATGTTTTGTGGCCTAGCGTATGGTTTATCTTGAAGAATGTCCCATATGCACTGGAAAAGAATGTACATTTATATTTTGGGGTATGAAAAGTTGTGTGTGTGTTTGTGTGTGTGTGTGTACTAACCCCCTCTCTTTCATTTCTTCTCTCCAATAAAATATTTTCTTGCTGAGCTTTAGTCTGGTTGTTCTATTTAGACAACGAAGTGTTGAAATCTCCATCTACTGCTGTATTGCTCTCAGTGCATTTTGTCAAGTTTATTAGTAGTTATTTTAAGTATTTTGATGGTCTCTCATTAGTTGCATAAATATTTAAGAGTTTGAGTTCTTCCTGATGTATGGGTCACTTGATTATCAATAAATTACTTTTACTGTCTCTTACAACCTCCTTCAGCCTAGAGTCTATGTGGTTCAATACTAGTATGGCCATCCCGACATTTTTTAGGGGGTTATTTGCTTGTAAGATTATTTTCCAGCCTTTGACTTTGAGCCTGTGTTTGCTCTGACTGTTCAGATGTGCTTCTTGCAAGCAACAGGGTGCTGGGTTCAATTTTCTAATCCATCCTATTACTCTATGTCTCTTAATTGGTGCATTTCGCTCAGTGACATTGTTATGAGTTTTTGTCCCATCTTTCTAAAGAAGTTTGGTGTGTTTGAGGAGCTTTTTTTGTCCTAAAATAGCCCGTTTAGTTCTTGTAACAATGGGTTTGAGTCTATAAAGTTGCTGAGTGTTTTTTATCTGGATAGCTGTGTACTGTTCCTTTAAAGTGAATGAGATTCTAGCTGGGTAAAGTATTCTTGGTGAGGCACTCATTTCATTGAGTTTTTTGACTATATCCCACCCTTTTAGAAGTTCAGGTTTTTTTGTTTGTTTGTTCTGTTTTGTTTTTTATTTAAGGACTGGAGTGATAGCACAGTGGTAGGGCATTCACCTTTCACGTGGCCGACCCATGTTCGATTCCTCTGCCCCTCTCGGAGAGCTGGCAAGCTACCGAGAGTATCTAGCCCGCACGGCAGAGCCTGGCAAGCTACCCGTGGCATATTGCATATGCCAAAAACAGTAACAATAAGTCTCACAATGAGAGACTTTACTGGTGCCCACTCGAACAAATCGATGAGCAACCGGATGACAGTGACAGTGACAGTGATCCTACCCTTGTCGTCATGCGTGGAGGGGTTTTGTCTGATAAATCACTGTAAATCCTAAGGATGTTCCTTTGTATGTAATTTCCTTTTTGTTCCTGTTGCTTTCAGTGTTCTATCTCTAGCTATGGTTTTCATAATTCTGATTAGTATGTGTCTTAGAGTCATTTTATTTGAATTTCTTTCAGCTGGCATCTTCTGGGCCTCATGGATCTGGGTGCATGCACTTTTCAGATCTGGGAACTTTTCAGCAAGGATGGCTCTAACCGTTGCTTTTTCACATGATTTTCTTCCTAGTCCTCTGGTTCCCCAATGATTCTTATGTTGCTCTTCTTAAATCCATCCAAATGTTCTCTTGTCATTTGTTGGTTTATTTTGAAACTCATTCCAACCTCTGCTGTTGTTCTGAAGATTCTCTGCACCTCATCTTGGAGTTCACTGATTCTGTCTTCAGCAGCTGTTACTCTGCTACTGAGACCTTCCAGTGAGTTTTTCATTTCACCTACCAGGTTCTTTAGATCTGTCATTTCTGCTTGTATTTTCCTCATTTCTGCATTCATATATCCTCTTGTATTTTGTTAGTGGTATGTTCCATTATTTTTTGAACTTCTTATGCATCCTTAACAGCTCTATTCTAAATTTCTTGTCAGAGTTTATATAACTCATTATTACTAGTTGGGTCATCTGGGCCAGCATCTTCATACACTAAGCATTCTGGTTTCTGTGTTGCTTTACCATTGTGACTTTTGCAGTTTGGATTTTTGCACTCAACTTTGCATGTGTGTGTGTGTGTGTGTTTTCTTTTTTTTTTTTTTTGGAGGGTGTATGTTTATTGGAGTAGGAGCTAATGAACTATTGCCTTAATATAGTTGGGGTGGTCAAGCTGCACTATTGAGTTCTGAATAAGAGGGTAATTTGTGGTTCTAAGGGGATTTGATAGGGGAGATTAACTAGCGGCTTCATTATAGGCTGCTGCTCAGGAGACCAATCACCCCAGCATTAACCTGAAAGGTCCAGAAGCTGTAGCCTTGTAGATAGCATCAGTGGTCCAACGTGGCTGCCAGCTTGGGACCTGCACCCAAGCATCCTCCCTGATGTTCTTAACAAGTGAAGTTTGAGTAGGAGAGAGTCACTTTTTCATAGCTAATTGTATTTGAAATCCCAGTATATGCTAGTTAAATCTACAGAAAAATGTTTAGAAGTCAGTCTTGTTTACCCTTTCTCTGTGTTTATCCTTTCTCTTTGTTACACCTAAGTTCTATGCCTCCTGACTCACACCAAAGAAAAAGTTTATATATACAATGTATTTAACTTTAAAATGTTTCTGGCTTAAAGGATAAAAGAAACATCACAGATCCCTGAATTCTAGCAAGCATGAAACTCAGCCAACCAGATGATTTCCCAATTGCTTCCTTTTTTTATTGTTTTCTTTCTCCTCTATAATTTGTTCTTTTAAAGATTTATTTACTATAATTTTATCTTTATTGAGGTATAGGTAACAAGATATTCTATTGTATTCTTGTTATTAACATACCTAACCCAGCAAGTTTTAGAGTAGATGAGAATTTTTTTCAGTATAAGAGAATTGCTTCTTAATTATATTTTGATTACTACTTTTTATTCGGCTCTAAAATGAAATTGATTAAGCTTCGGTATGTGTAAAGTGCATCCTTAAGTTCTTGACTTCTCTCAGAACCCAAGAAATAAAGAAACATTTAAATTCATTTTATTTTTATTTTTAAGTTGAGAGTGTGATTACACCCAGAACCACTAAGGAGCTACTCTTTGATCTGCACTTGGGTGTCTTCCCAAAGGGGACCATGAGGTACAGGGGATAAAATCGGGGCCTCTTGTATGCAAAGTATGCATTCGCCTGTCACACTATTTCTCTGGCACAAAATGTATTGGTTTTTCTGTTCCACAAAATTATGCAAAATATTTTAATCAATGATCATGAATCTTAATAAAACAATAATTTTATATAATTGACCTTTCAAGTACTACAAGAAAAGAGTTATGCATGACTGTAAGAGGATTCTGTAACATACTGGTGATGTTTTAACTGAGAAAGAAGAGAGTGAAATGATACCAATAGTTTCCTTATCAGGATATTTTAGAGTACTGCACGTTTCATCAATTACCAGACCACGTAGATTCTGGATCTTTTACATAAATATTTTTTAAAATCCAATCTCTTATTTAAACTCTCTTGTTAACCATATTTATAAAATGCCTATCTAAACAGTTTTCCAAAACTTTCCTCACAACATAAAGTCCATTTTCTGCCAATTACTATCACTGAAAATTACTAATTTATAAAGCACAAGATTCATCATAATGCAAAATAAGGAAGTAGTCATGAATTGACAAATTTTGAAGTTGTGATGTGTGACTTAGAATTCACTATACTATAATGATGATTGCGGTATAAAATATTTATTTTTTATAAACTACTTCTAAGATAACCTTGTACAATAACTTGGGGTGGGATAGTATTTCTCAGAGTTATATGTTACTATCACTGTACCACTGTATCACTGTATTTATATTTTACTATATAAAGCTGTATTAAGAGGGGGCCTGGATAACAGATAAATGAGCAGCAGCACATGTTTTCATGCCCTGGGACATGAACAGCTCTATATCCTGAGGCACCAGCATTGAACCTTGGTCCTGGAATTACCAAGAGTGACCTCTGGTCTCTGGGCACTCTGGGCTGGATCCCCCAAAAGGTTATGCCTAGAGTCAAAGAGATTCAAATATTTTATACCTTGATTTATATTTCTAATGTTTCTTGATTCTTCATAGTCGCACTCATATTTTAATTCTTCTCTGGAGGAAAACTAATAATTTAAGGTAATATAGGAAGAGGAGGGAACAAGAAACGTTAAAAAATCAAAATAGAGCTTCTATTTCTATCTCAGCCCATGTGAATCCTGCAATGAATTATTTAACCTTTGAGAGCAGTCTTCCCATGCATCAAATTATAACTATTATTTATTCAAATGCCACTGGAAATTCTTCCTCCCGTACTGTCATTATATAAATGCAAGTTGGAGTTCAATAAAACAAAAGTTAAACATAATTTAGTAAAGCAGATTTTAAAAAAAGCTGTCATATGTTCTAGAAGTGACTACTAAGCATTAGAAATAACAAATATAATTATTCTTATTTTGTCATTGTCATTATTACATAGACAGACCCAGTGACACTCGGGAGCTATCTAGTGTCAGTGCCTGAGGATTACACCTGGAAGGGCTCAGGGGACCACATAGTGCCAGGAATCAAACTCAAGCCTCTCACATGCAAAACGTGTGTGTTAGCCCTTTGAACTATCTCCCCAGCCTCAACTTGACAAACTTCATAATATTGTCTAAGTAGCAGCAATTGTCTAAATGCAAGAATATAAATGACTCTTCTGAGTGACAAACTCTTAATGATATTTTATTTGTATAGGTGGCCTAAGAATCTATAAATTAATGAGAATATTAAAATTATTCAATAATAAGAGGTTTTCAGTTGTCCTGCCTTGTAACCATTCCCCCTTCTTTTGATAAGACCATATCAAATTTCCCTTGAGAAGGAATTCGTTCTTATCCCATAGTCCATGCAGTTTAATTGATTATTGTTGCCTTCTCTTTCATTTAGGGGCAATTGATAAAGCAGTGAATTTCATCCCAATGGTTAAAAATCGAGTTCAGTGATAACACTTATCCCAAGTCTTACTGTGACTTAGGTATCAACTATCAGAAAAAAACTAGATTTCTTTCCAATGAGAAATAATAATCCACAAAGATATGAGTCTGAAACTTCCATATGCCATCAGGGAAAAGGTTTTGGAGATAGATATATTGACACACAGTCATACTGAGAATGAAGAGGGAAGTAGTCAGAATTTATCAAAGGTTATTTGATCTTTTTCAAGAGCCTGAATTCCTGTGTGCTGATTAGCCATCTCTTGGACTCTTCCACTACATCAGCCAGTAAGCTTGTGAGTTTTATTTCTTTCTTTTTCTCTGAGTCCTTACCTATTAACTTTTCAGTGGTTTAGTAAATCTTTCCTTATCTAAAAAACTTTGTAACTAACACAGTTGAAAGGAAGAACATAATTAATACATTTAAGATTTTAGGGCAGTACATGCATAAAACAAGCACTTGATTTTATTAGATATAAATCATTATTTATAAATATTTGATTTTTAGCATACCAAACAAGATAATGATGACTTTTGTCACGCAATCAGCACTGGTGACTATTCATATAGAGTTACTGCAGATTATAATCAAACAAAAACATATTCCCAATTCTTAATCAAATTTAAAATTAACAACAAATGAGACTGCTCAATTTCTTTTCACTGAGATTAAGTAATTTCCACCAAAATTAAAGAAACTGCTTCTAATGGCCAGGAAAGAAGTTGTAAGTAGAAATAGTCAGTTACTTGCCAGAATTTCTTCAATTATTTTCTTTAAATCCAGTTTACTTCTTATACTACTACTACTTCTGTCAATAATTTGTCAACACTAAAACCTCTGGTTCAGTGATGTATGCGCTGTCACTGTCTATCGGCTTCTTAATGTTCTCACTTCCTCACTTAACAAACACTCCAAGCTTTCTTCCATAAAATCAAGTCCCTCATTCATCCTTGTCTCCCACTATAACATTTTCCTGGCAAAAGCTCAAACCTTGCAAAATATAATAAATTACATATCTTAACCACACATGTAAGTAGTTGAACAAGCATATGAAAGTGTATTGAATGGACTATTTAACTTCATACCATCAATATCTAGTAGGGTCTCACCATTCTAAGGCAACTCTTCCATATTTTCTCAGTTATTTTAACTTTCCATGCACAACAAGCAAAAGGCAGCATTGATTCCAAGGAGAGAGAGGCTGAAAAAGTAGAGTGCAAGTTTCACACGTATGACAACACAGGACCTTCCCAGAACAGCTGGATACAGTCTTGGCTTCCCCCGGTACCATACTGGGTCCAAGCACCCACCCGAAGGCCTGCTGCAGAAGTATTACTAAGAGAGTTGCCAAGTTTCCACAGCAATGGTTTGGTGCTACTATTAAAAAAAATAACACTGTTTCAAACTTTCTTCTTTCTCCTCAGTCTGCATCCTATTTAGCCACTTGTCCCCCTCTCAACCTGAAGGCAGGCTTCTTGTTTCATGAAAAAAATGAAGAAATCAGTGGAGAATGTCCTTACTCTCTGCTGCACGATAGTATTCCCTTCTAAAATTATTCAGTATTCAATGTCTATAGAAAACATCAAAAACTGACAGGAAACAGTAATATGTTTTCGTTAAAATAGTAGAGAGGACTTAAATAAAGCCTTATTTTAACAATATACCTATCTCCAGCTAAGCCCAATTCATTTAAAGAACTGTGTACTACTCTTATTGTCCTCACTTCACACACAGAATTTGTTCTTGAATTCTCAGGGTTCTGTTTCCATCACTTTTTTGTTTTGTTTTGTTTTGTTTTTTGCTTTTTGGGTAACACCCAGCGATGCACAGGGGTTAATCCTGGCTCATGCACTCAAAAATTACTCTTGGCAGTGCTAAGGGGACCATAAGGGATGGTGGGAATTGATCCCAGGTTGGCCTCGTGCAAGGCAAACGCCCTTCCCGCTGTACAATCACTCCAGCCCCTCCATCACTTTTTAAAATCACTCCTAATATAGTCATCAATTCCTCCATATTTCCAAATTCAAGTGTTATTTAGGCCTTCATTCTGAATCAAGTGATCTTTTTTCTTCTTTCTTGACAGATTTCTTCCATCAAACTTTGTTGTTTGCATTTTTTACATTTATTTCCTCTGTAGTTACATATTCACACAATTTATAATAAGCTTTTTCTTAACTGAACTCTAAACGCAGTTCAGAAAACACAGTACTAAACATACCTACTCCCATATTTTAGGTGAGCTCAACCACATATATGTGTGTGTATATATATATATACACACACATATATATATATATTTAAATAATCCCATAAGATGATTACTTCAAAACATATATATTTCTCTCACCGCTCAACAAGCTTTAAAGTTGTAGAACCCAACTTATGTGACAAAATTAACATGTTACAATTAAAATTCAGTTTTTCAAAATACACCTTGCTTGGTCTTGCCACATCTTTTATTTTTCTATTTTAGTAAAGGTAAGATAATCACATAAATTCAATCATTTAAGACAAAAATTGAAGTAAGCCTTGACTCCAGTATTGCTAGCACATTTCCCCTTTGATCCCGCTAGCAATTATAGTCATTCCAACTTCAAAGTATCTTTGCAATTTTTCTCTCAAGATCTCCACTTACTATCGTCCTAATCAAAACCACCAGATTATCTTGCCGAATTACTGCAACAAATTAATTTTTCCCCATTTACTAAGTTTTGGTGTTCTTCCAAGAATTGACACAGAAATGAAGTTAGAAACACACACAAAAATTAAACAGTGTATTTGTTGAGGAGTAAGGCCCGCAAAAGTGAAAGGAAGGGTGAAAGATGGGCAAAGGTTTCTATTGAACTGTAAAACAAAGGCTCTTCAGTAAAGGGACCCACCTTAGGCAGAAAAGTGTAGGTCCCTGTAGGACCACCTCGCTCAGTGATTGGGTTCACACCAAATTAAGTGAGCCTCGCTTAAAAATTGAGACAGAACTATAACAAAATTTAAAACCACAAGCAGTTAGCTGATCACACTTTTAATTGATGCACGTTGTATTCTTAAAGAACACTGAAGTAGCACAAATCTTTCATCTTTCCCCTAATCCATGCCTTTCTATCATTTTGTTTTATCCTTTATTTTTCATTCTATTCACAGCAACCAGAGGCATTACTTAAAAAATGTAGACCTTGTCATTATTCTGTTCAAACACTTCCAATAGTTTTTCATGTTTCTCAATAAAAAAGTCACAGCCATGATCTGCCTTCTCTCTTCCACTGACTTTTTCTAACCCCTTCTCTTTAATTCACTGCACTCCGACTCCAAATCAAAGGCATTTCTCACTGGGGCTTTGGCACTTGCTTCCTCCCATCCTTAAGTATATTTGGCATATTTTAGCTTCCTTCTGTCATTTGCACAAATGTTACCTTCTTTAGAACATTCTTCTTAACCCTTTCTATAAAAAGACACACCTCCACTACTATTACTGACATCTGTCACATGTTATTTTGGTATTTGCTCCAGCCTTTATTTTTCTACATAGTAACACCTAATATTCATCTTTCATAAGAATAATTAGAGCAGGATCTTCTTTCTTTTTTATTCACTAATGAAGCTTCAGTTCTCAGAACAGTGATATAATAGGCACAAGGTATTTTGAATAATTTAATTTTCTCCCTTTTCCCTTTCATGTATTCCAAAAGCATAGTCTCCTTATGGCAGACTGGTATCCCTGAATTTAAATCAGTTCATTAAAACTATAAACCTCATGATAACATCGCAACATCTCATGCAATGAGAAAAAAGTCCATAGTCCTATGACACTACATGTCTAGCCCTTGGCTACTATCTAAAATACTTTTTTTTGTTATGTTTATCGCAAGTCCATTGGTAACTACAGAGCCTTTTTTTTCTTGTTTGTCTCTTTTTGAGCTCAACACCCACTTAGTGACTTCATAGAATTCTCCTCCACAAAGACATAGGACCATCTTTTACCTGGGTCTTTGCTCTGACACCCTAACTTGCAGAAGTGTCCTCTGAATCTGACTACTTCTAACAGTATTCACTCCACTGTATGGTCCTCACAACACTTGTCATAATTATACTCCTAACACTTGCAAGTATTTGATACATGTTCTTTATGATATGACATTCCAAACAAAACATGTTTCTAAGGGCAGAGGCTTCTAAGTTTACAGATCAAGCAAGGAATGCATTAGACATAAAATCTTATGGGTATCCTTATAACGGACAAACAATTGAAAATATCAGCCCAGCTGCTTTAGAAATAAAGCCTAATGTACTTATATGAGTATTTTATTGTACTATTTCTCTTTCAGTAATATTTTTATCCATTAATTCATTATCATTTCTATTAATTCTTTCATTCGGAAATATTAAAGAAAATATTTTATCTACCTATTTGAAAATTTACTGTATCTTTTATATTAACCCAAAGAATTCTAGATCTCTTGTGATAGAAATTAAATTTATAATCTTTCTTGCATTCTAATTACCTATATAAAACACTATTTAATTGTTAATGGGTTAGACTTCATTTCAGACCTCCAAGGCTTTAAACTATTTAAGGCATACGTGCTTTTTTGCTTTTTTTCCCTCAATTCTCCTGGTAGAAAGATTTTACTAGAGTAAAATTCCTGGCTTTTGTTCTCACCCTTTGCTCACTCTTTGGCAGAAACAATCATTCATCTGCTGGTGGACATGAAGGCAGCAGCACAGCGTCTCTTTCATCTCTGTCTCTTCTCTTTGTGAGGAGCAATAATTATAAGAAGCACAAAATCTCTGCTCCTCTTTACCTTAAATTTTGTACAGCAAGGTCTCCAAACTGGGTGTCAGTAACTTTTCATGAATACCTATAAATCCATAGGTAAAATTCACATATAAACTAACAACAGGCCTTCTTTGCCATAGGACAAGCCACACGTTTTAAAATATGATTGATTTGCAGGAACAAATTTGTTTCTCAGGTACTTTGAAACACAAGCAGAGGAGGGTTGTGTTATACCTTGACTTACGAAGGCACTGACAACCACATCAATTTTCCTTTCAATGTGATAAATGGTATGTAGTTTGATTTTAAAAAGTATTAAAATTTTACAATAACATATGCTTCGGGGAGTTTTGTGTTATTTAAATTTATTTTTATTGACATCGTAGATCAACTCATTTTAAAATAATTCCTCAAAGTATTATGACTTTAAATTTTTTCTAATACTGTTTTCCTGCTAAAATTTTTCAAAAGCATTTGAATGAAATGAAATGATAAAAGAATGCATTTAGAAGGAGAACCAAAGATGGAATTTGTATCATAGAGCATAGGCCCTTTGAACACTTTCTTTCTTTGCTTTTCACTATTATAAGTTGGCAATATCCATTTAGAAGAGAATAAAGAAATGTATTGCTCCCATGAAATTCCCAACTCACCTTGCCTAACCTTGAAGCCTCGAAATGCTCATATCAAGTCTGTAAGATGAATGACATCCAGCCCTGCTCAATCTTGCTAGAATTTCAATTAATTGTACTTTTTAAATTCCATGATTCTTTGAGTCCTTTCTTGCCCTGTTCAAAAAAAAGAAGAAAAAAAAAACCCTAAGATACCTCAATAATATTTAAAAGCTGGATAATTTATGCATACTTTCACAATCATTTTAGTAAACCTGCCTACTATTTTCAGTGTAGTAAAGTCTCCAGAACTTTAATATTGTAAGCAATAGTCATTCAAAATAGCATTAATTATAAGTGTCCTGTAATAGCAAAAAAAATAAGGAGTGAGAGAAATCATCTATAGAAATGACCTTTAAATAGGCTAATTTGTCAGTAAAAGTTTCTCAGGCAGACAAGAATAAAATTTCAAACAAAAATCTGAACAGACAGAGCTATAGGAAATGCACTGGAAATGTAATGTTCTTTTGGAGATTAAAACATATATGTATATATATAATGATAAAATGTGTGTTTTCATAAATAATTTTAATACTAGATTTAAGTATAAACCAAGTGTTTGATAATAGATTCTATTAACAGGCTGTCATAAGGCACAGGGTATGAAAACAATATAGTTGAGATCTTTTTCACTCATAAAAAGGTTCAACATTTTTAAAATTTGATTTAATCAACCACTCATAAGAATTCCTGATTTGCTAGGATGAAATAAAAGATAAATATACCAAGATTCAACATTTTGTCTTAATAACAATTCTTCTGGGGTGGATAAAGGAATGTGTCAGACCAGAGATGTTTATTATTTACTCCTGATTTTGTGCTCAGGGAGTATTTAGGAGACTTTATTGGTGATCAAACCAGTGTGACATATACAAGAAAGGCACCTTAACCTCCATAATATCTCTCTGGCCCCTTATCAATTATTAATATGCTAAAATTTCATTAATTTTAAAATGATATGTGTGGAAATAAAGAGAAATAAAATACTAAAATACAACAACATCAAAATGAATAAAATTTAGAACTTATAAAACAAACTTGTATATATGATAAGTGAATAAATAAGTGAATAAATGCATAAATGAATAAACTGAAAGATGAATAAATAGCAATACATAATATTGTTTAAAAATTAAATATTTTCTTATAATATTACATGGGTGAAGCGATAGCACAGGTGGTAGGGCGTTTGCCTTGCATGTGGCTGACCCGGGTTTGATTCCTCCGCCACTCTTGGAGAGTCCAGCAAGCTACCAAGAGTATCTTGCCCGCACAGCAAAACCTGGCTAGCTACCCGTGGCGTATTTGATATGCCAAAACCTGCAACAACAAGTCTCATAATGGAGACATTACTGGTGCCTGCTCATGCAAATAGATGAGCAATGGGATGACAGTGACAGTTAATATTACATGGATGGGTATACATACATGTATGTACACATGTGCAAATATACATAGAGAGAATATATATAATATATAGCTTATTATAGATTAATTACAAATAGTAATTGGATTATGCTATTAAAAATGATACCACTGTAAATTATATAAACCCATTATATATTATATGTGTTGATGACATATATATATCCCTATAAATCTATCATGATTTTTATGAACAAAATCATGATTTTTTGGCATATCTGATTTTTTTAGTGTCTGTAAGTTCTTATATATAAAATAACAATTTTAGTGTTTTTACATCTAAGAAGTTTCCACTTATCAATCAATATCTCATGAAAATAGAATACTATTATATTTGTGCTTGTTTGTAGTCACAAAAGTATGGAATAGTTTACTGGTTTAATATAACCAGTGGCTTGCTATCAAATTGCTTTTCTTCATATATATCTCAAAAGAGAGTCATAAAGGTCCATAGGCATTTACACAAACATTTTTACAATTTATTATGTATTATAAGATAGATTGCATTGTAAAATAAAAATATTTCTCAATGAGTAGGATTGTCAATAATCAAAAGAAATGCAACCAAATACAAATATTACAGCAGTATTTGAAACAGAAATGTGGCATCCCATAGTATTGTTCATTGCCATATGTTTTTAATAAATGGTTACAAACATTAATCTCTATTCCCATCTGAAAATTAGCCTCAATCATTATTTTAAAACTCTCTTTTTTTTGTTTGCAGTGGGCAACAAAGAGGCTAGAGATTAATATGAAATGTTGATTAAAATGAAGTTAATTAAATTTAATCAATGAGTGTCACAATAGCATTTCACCTTAGTGAAATATTTAAATAAAACATTTTAAGCAAATACAAAATAGTCATATATTAGAGAGATGCTAGCTTTCTTGTCAAGGGCTTTGCGACATACAGAAACTACCTTCACTAAGACAAACCATATATATATACATATATATGTATATATAGATACATATATATATTCCTGCAGAAGCTCTGAACGACTACTTCCTTGTTATTTATAAAATTCACGTGCAGTTTACCTTTTTGATAACCCCTTAGATATTAACTCATTCTGACTTCCCAGGAGGTCTGTAAAACATAGGAAGTATATTTGGGTGGTGAGATACTTGCCTGGTTGTACTTGGCTTATTACTACTTCACTGTTCTCAGGGCTCATTCCTAGCTCATTCTCAGGGCTCATTCTCAGGCACCATTCCTAGTGGTGCTCCAGGAACCATATGTGTTACTAGGAATTAAATTAGGCCAGTCATAAGCAAGGCAGCCTTACCCATCTCAGTATCTCTCTGTCCCAGAACATGTCATTTTTTATTTGCAAACATGTACATTTTTTAAATTCAGTGTCAGACATCAACTGATCTATTTAGATGATGCTATTTAGTGACAAATTCCAGTAAGGAAAATAGCATTGCATGTAGATCTAAGCTATTTCCAAAATCAAGGACTTCTATAAATTTTGAATCCTAACTTTAGAAGTGTAATATACTTTGTCGGTATAAGATGTTTTTATAATTTATTTTTCACTCTTCCTGGTCAGATTTCAGATATCTAGACTCAACTGCTTCTTTTCAATCCATGTAAGCCTAATATTTTGTAAAAGGTGGTCTTTTTAATTTTTTTTTTTTGGTTTTTGGGTCACACCTGGTGATGCACAGGGGTCACTCCTGGCTCATGCACTCAGGAATTACCAATGGCGGTGCTCAGGGGATCATATGGGATGCCGGGATTCAAACCCGGGTCAGCCGCGTGCAAGGCAAATGCCCTACCCACTGTGCTATCACTCCAGCCCCTGGAAAAGGTGGTCTTAAACAGCTATTTGTTTATTATTGTGTGTACTTTTAAAAAGAATCTCAGTGATTTCATGAACAAGAAATTAATTTCTATCACACCTGACTATTTCTTGCATGTCATATTCACATAGATGTAAATTTCTCATTGAAAGTTAAATACAATAACAACACATATCGTCACTTCATTTTCTAGTATATTCTAATATTATCCAAAAATATTTCTTTACTGCATGCCCAAATAAAAACAAGAACTTGTTAATCTCAAATTCTTCAACATAACAGGGGCATGAGTTAAAACTGGAGCTGAAAGAACAGTGGATTAAGCATGTCTTCTAGTTCTGTCCCTAATTTACAAAGAGATACTTGCAGTGTACATAATGGCTTTTTTCAGAGAGATTTGAGCCAAATAAGCACTAACTCTACTAGTTTCAACATTTTAAGGTTGTAAAAATGAAAGGAAATTGCTTATATATTTTAGCTATTTACTTCTGAAATAGCAAAATAATATACATCATAAATATTAGCAAAGAAGGCATTCATTATTAAAAATATATTCCTCAGATTGAAAGTGTTTCTGTCATTTTTAATCATAAGTTTTGTCATAATCTTATTTAACCTAAAATGTAAATTAAGGAATACATGCTAAGTAATTGTAAACTGAAAGTACTAATGGGAACTGTTTTATAATATCTACCCACTTGAAATATACATTATCCATCAGAAAGCTATCTATATACCTACCTGTTATCTCTCTCCTCCACGTTTTTATAGTGATACCTTAATAAAATTCCCATACTGATTATTTCTCTTTTATTCTGTTTTAACAACAACAAAACCTGAGCAGATTTTCACCAAAATAGGAGTTTTCTGGTCCTCAACCTCTTTATCAGATGCAAAACTAGATATCTATATTAGGCAGAGCCCCAAAATAAACCATCTTTAAAGACACTTATGAATGTCAACAGTGGATTCCATGAACTGCAAATAAATATAGAGAAACTAAAATAATTAACTACAGCATCAAATCAAAACTATGACAGTTGACATTTGGAATTTAGGATAATTTGCAATCAGAATATTTTATAAATAGTTAGCTTTTAGTGGCTGCTACAAAGTTAATAACAATATTATGTTATACATTTAGTTAATGTTAATGATTATTTCTCTAAATAATTGGAAGATAATTTGGGATAAGATATTGATTGGTTTTTTAAAAGATGATAAAATATTTCTATATAAATATACTGGCTCTAACATATTTGACCATCTTGTGTGTGTGTATGTGTGAGTGTGTGTGTCTTGAAATATAAATTATACTAAATAACTAGAACGTTAAATAAGATTGTGATAAATTTACATTTTTTTAGAAAACTTTATCAACTCATATTTAGTTCATATCAGAAATCGATGTGGAAATGAACTGGAACAATCTAAAGTGTCTTTGGCAAAGTAAGAAAATAAGATTCTACTCACGAGGAACAATATAGATATGTCCCTCAGGCTATTCTATCATCTTGACAATACTGGTTTTATTGTCAAACCTGTTTAATGGTCTTAGCAAAATATCAAGTGCACTCAGAAACTAGGTCACCAAGTTGCTATCTCAAAAAAAAAATTCTTAGTAAGGATATAAAAAGTAATTTTGAATGCAGAACATTAGAATCAACAAGTTATAATAGTCAGAATCAGCTAACATAAATAATTAAATAATAAATGAATGAAAAATGCCAGTGATTTGTGAAGGTTAATTTTTTTGAAGCTATGAATTTGACAGATTATTAAGATTCAACTACATATTCTTTTTTTTATGGATGCAGGTCTCTTTCTGAAATATTGATGATTTTTGGCAGAGAAAAACCTCACAAAAGACTCAAAGAATTTGCCAGAATTTTTTATAGGCCATCTTTTCTCAGTTTCACTAACTGGAGAATATCAGATGTCCTTTCTACTTTCAGTAGAATTGGTAAGGAAAATCCTCCCATAAATGGGGCCGGGTGCACACAAGCGGCTTCTCTGTTCCTGAACACCCATGATCGTGGAGGAGGTCAACTAACTATTTTTGGCACCCATCGGCTTCTTGCAGAAATGCCTCTAGACTGTGAACTAAGCTACGGCCCCATGCAGCCCCAGGAGGGAAAGGTTTTTCTCTCTCCGCCTTTCCTTTCCCCGGTGACAGCGTGGCGACCACCATCTTATAAGGCCCAATAAACAGAGGTATGAGTTTACAGTGATGGGACTTCTGGCAGAAATTTCTCTGGACTTAATTACTATAATACCAGAAATCCAAAACCGCATGGCCGCTATTGTGGCCTCAAGACCCCATATGCTCTCCATTCTCGGCAAGGGAAACAAAATATCAACTGATGTCTTTTCAGCAGGTCTGATTGTTGGGGGGAAATTCCAAATAATAATATTGAGTTTTCTGTTGAAATATTGAAACTAATCAAAGGAAAGTGAAAATCATCAGCCACACAGGAGGGGGGTGGGGGTGGGATGGGAGGTATACTGGGGTTCTTAGCAGTGGAACATGTGCACTGTTGAAGGAATGGGTATTTGATCATTGTATGACTGAGACTTGAGCCTGAAAACTTTGCAACTTTTCACATGGTGATTCAATTAAAAAAAAGGGAGCAGGAAGGAGGAATCCTAGAGGAAGAAAAATTGAAATGAAGAGACATCCTACACATCATCTACACTTGTTTCATACAGTTGCTGCTGTAAATTGTTGTTGTAATCTAACCATCAATTCCACTCAGCTTATATTGCATTCTCTACCAGAGTGATCATTACAATTCAAATCACTGTGCATAAAACATGAACTGAAGATATAGTAATACATTGTGCCTGCTGACTACCACTGTGTAAACACACATGCAATAACTAATAAAATCAAAATCACAAAAAAAGAATTGGCCAGAGTGATAGTACAACAGATCGGGTGCTTGCCGTGCACACAGCCCAAGAGAGTGCTTTTCTCCACATTCCATATGGTTTCCTAACCCACCAGGAGTTATCCCTGAAGAAAGAGCCAGGAGAAAGCCTTGAGTACCATCCACTTAAAGGGTATATATCATTATGTTTTGATTTGCATTTTTCTAATAAGTGATAATGAGTATAGTCCCATGTGTCTCCTTGCCTTCTTTTGAAACTTTTGTTTTTAAATCTCATGCCCATTAAAAAAAATATGTCTCTTTGTTGTGGTTGAATTTCATGAGTACTTCTTATTTTGGACTTTTAATCCTTACCAGAATCATAATGTGTGAATAGTTCCTCATATTCAATAGATTGACTTTTTTATTCCTAATGTTTGACTTTGCTGTATAAAAGTTTAAAATTTTACATAATTCTCATTGTTTAGTTTTGTCATTTTCTCCCTTGCTATTGGGGCACAGTCCCCAAAGACATAATTAGTGCTGATGTCACATATCACTTCTGCTGTCTTCCAAATAGTTTATGGTTCTAGGTATTAAATTTGGCATCACTGTCATCCCGTTGCTCATTGATTTGTTCGAGCAAGCACCAGTAATGTCTCTCATTGAGAGACTTATTATTACTGTTTTTGGCATATCCAATAAGCACGGGTAGCTTGCCAGGCTCTGCCGCTCGGGCTCGATACTCCGGGTAGCTTGCCGGGCTCTCTGAGAGAGGCGGAGGAATCGAACTCGGGTCGACCACGTGAAAGGCTATCGCTCCAGCCCCAAATTTGGCATATTTCAGTTTATTTTTATATCTGAAAATAGAGTGTAATTCATATTTTGCAAGTATTTATCTATTTTTATCAATACTACATGTTCAGAGAATTTTCCTTTTCCTGTTGTATGATCAAAGTTACTTTGTCGTAAAGTTTTGATACATGTGGATGATATATAGTTACCTCTGCATTCTCATTTCAATTCTATTGAGAATTGAGTATATAGATGATATATAGTTACCTCTGCATTCTCATTTCAATTCTATTGAGAAATGTGTCTATATTTTTTCCAATACCATTTTAATTTCTGTTGTTTTATGATATAATTTCAATTTAAGTACCAAGATGCCTACTTTTTTCTTTTTTTTTCAGAATTGCTTTAGGTACTCAGGATTATTTTGCAATTCTATTCCAGCATAATTGTATTATTTTTGTGTTTTTTAAAATATGTAATGGGACTTTTATTTTATATTATTTTACTTGATACACATCAAATTCATATATTGCTTTTTATAAAATAGGTCTTTTGATTATATTTACTTCATCTATACATACACATCATTAAATGTCCTAGAATCTATTTTATATCTCATTTATTTCTTAAAAAATTAAATTGACATTAAAGTTGAAATTGCATGTCTCTAAAGGCACTGAACCAGAAGAAGTTTGGTATGGGTATTGGTAGAGAATGAAAGAATAAAATGAAGTTACAGCTGCTCAACCACATTCAAAAAAATTCTGGTTGTTTTTTCCTCTGATAAAATGTGTGTGTGTTTAGTTTTTTAGCAAAATTGGACAATGATGCATTCTTAGAGATCATACTGTTTAAGGTAAAGAGGTAACAATATTTCCATTTTGAATTATCAAAAAATAGCTGTGAGAACTAATTAATATCTGGTTAATGATACTAACGAATACAAAAGACAATATTAATAGCTTTCTTATCTTTTCAAACCTTAGGAATTTAAATGTTATGTACTATAGATAAATTTTGTTTTAGTTCAACATTTAAATTTTTTATTGTCTGTCATGTTGTTTATAAATTATTGTTTCAACTATTTGTAATCATCATTTCTTAAAAGCTTACCTCTCAACACCACTAGTAGCTTAGTTACCTGTATGACTGGCTAATAATGTGATTTTACTGCAATACATACATGAAAGCAAGTGCAGAGGATCAAAACAGAGAAAGACAGAATTCAATAATGTTACAAATTATGAAATGGAAAAATAAAATATGAGCAGAATTGAAGATTATAATAATTTAATGCTGAAAAGGTAATTTTGTAAAGACCTTTCAGTGTGGTAAAATATAGTAATTTTGTTAAAAACTATGACTCCTTATGACTTTTGTTAGACCAGCTTTGTTGTTTAAATCTGTTCAGAGGAAAGAACCTTGCTGACCTATGACGAACACTTTTATAAAGTGTCTGAAGTTCAGTTCTGTGACTGTGATCAATTACCTATTAAATATGGCTGAAACTTTTCTCTTTTTTTAAATTTTTATTTTAAAAAATCGTGATTTACAACGTTACCGATAGTTGTGTTTTAGGCACGCAGTAATTCAACACCAATCTCTCTACTAGTGTCAACTTCCCTGCACCACTAATCCCAGATTCGTTCCCCATCTCAACCCCACTCAACACCCACCTGTCAACTTGACAGGTGCATTACAAAGTTTCACTGAGACATTTCTCTTTTCTAAATCTGAACAATCATGTCTAACATGTCAAAGGTCGCTAACAATAAAAGACAACATGATTTAAAAAAATAATAACACCAATCATTAAATAACTAGCAATGTGTTGGTTTGCTTTAGACTTAGTGATTAATGTCCAAAATTATTCTACTTTTCAAAAATTTTATTTCTTTAAACCACTTGGGCTATATTCCTTTCAATTTCCTTGGCAAAGAATATCCAGACTCTGATATGTCTGAGTTTTCTTTGGCACTTAAAGTTAATTTTATAGCAAACAGATTGTGTATGACAATCTTTTAGTCCCCCCACAATTTCTGTCTGAGCATATATTCGGCTAAGTAAAAATAGCAATACCCAAAACTTGTTTATTCAGCAGTATAACTTAAAGAAACATTAATAGCCTCATGGCTAAAGCATAAACCTGTTAGGTTTTGCTTATGGAATCTTCTATCACAGCTTCTAGTTATTACTCCCTCAAGATTCTGACAAAGCATTGTGCAATGTGATAATGATTCATCTTTTTCAGTGTGAACAGTTAGTGACAAGATTTAAAAAATGTGAGCACAGAAAAGAAGCTGAAATTTTCATGAAAAGTTGAGCTTTGTTAGACATGCAATTGGCATCTTTTCAGATAAAGAACAGAACAACGCACTTCTTTGCATAAATAATTTAAGAAAGAGCCACTATGATAGCAGCCACAGTGAATGTAAATTGCTTTATCTGAAGATTTAAAGTTCTCTGGCATCAACAATATACTCTTTGACAATACTTATCTCACTCCCAGGCAACATTTAGAGGATAGTTTGTAAATCAAATATAGCGTGCTTATTTAAAAGTTGTTTTAACACTTGATCTAAACAATACCATAATCTTATTTTTATATAGAAATAAAGCTAGAAAAAGAAGTAACAGAGGAGGTCAAGGTTCAGGGACCTTGAGTATACTAGTGATGTGGAGTAGCTGTATAGTCATATATCCAAAGCACAGATGCAGCGTGAGGTCTAAGCATGAGGTCTAAAACATGAGGTCTAAACTACAATCACAGGACTTTAACGTGTGCCTTTCAAGGTGGGGATTGAATGGGGCAGGTGTGGTGAGAGGGCACATGGGAACACTGATGGAGGGAATTAACACTGTGGGTGAGATTGGTGTTGAAATATTGCATGATTAAGATTCATCTATCAATAACTTTGCAAATCACCGTTCATTAATTATCTAATCAATCGTGGATCATTAATTATCTAACTAATCATGGCTCATTAATTAATTCCCTGTTGTAACGATAGGGGCAAAATTCTAAAATTTTAAATTTCTTGTGAACGTACAAACCAAATCTCCTTTATAAGAAAGGTAACATGGGGCTGGAGCGATAGCACATTGGGTAGGGCATTTGCCTTGCACTCGGCTGACCCGGGTTTGATTCCCAGCATCCCATATGGTTCCCTGAGCACCGCCAGGAGTGGTTCCTGAGTGCAGAGCCAGGAGTAACTACTGTGCATCGCCAGATGTGACCCAAAAAGCAAAAAAAAAAATAAAATAAATAAAATAAAATGAAAAAAATATATATAAGAAAGGTAACGTAACATGTGTTCCTTATTTTATCATTTACAGACCAACAGCACACCAAAGGAGGTTTCAGTATTCTGTAGAGTACTAAAGAATAGTATACTGAATCTTAATTACTATACATTAAATAACATTGTCCCTCAATATTACAACCAAAAGCCACCCAGCACTTTTACAACTAATCCCCTTTTCACAGGAAGGGACACAGTTATCATATACGAAATTCAAATTGTTTTGACTATTAGATAATACCTTAGGGAACTTAATAAGCATGTTAGATACCTAACCAGTGATGTTTTATCTTTATTATCATAACATCATTCAGTAACAGAAAATAGAATAATTTCTCATGTAGCCAACACTTAACTTATAAAAGATTAAAATAAGATTTGAGTCAC
Organism: Sorex araneus; assembly: GCF_027595985.1. NCBI lineage: Eukaryota > Metazoa > Chordata > Mammalia > Eulipotyphla > Soricidae > Sorex > Sorex araneus. The sequence continues at coordinate 25,546,695 of NC_073311.1, read as the reverse complement.
TGTGCAGTTTTCTTTATCTCCTACCCTACCTACTCTTGATGGCAGTAATTAACAGCTTGCATTTGATTATCATTCTTATGTTTCCAAATAATTTTGATACATCTGTGACTATGTAAACAATAGCCATTTTTCATATTATTGTATCTCTATTTTTAAATTGCACAATTATGTTGTGTAATTTTTTGTATTATTTGTAACATTAATTTTTAATTTCATTGAATCACCTTAAGGTAAAGCATTACAAAGCTGATAATGATTGGATTTCAGTCATGCAATGATCCAATACCAATCTTTCCACCAGTGTATTTTCCCAGCACCGATGTTCCCAGTTTCCCTCCCAGCCACCCAAGCCATCCCCACATCCCTATCTGCTTCTATTGCAGGCACCTCTCTTCTTTTTCTCTCTCTCTGTTTCTCTGTCCCTCTCTCTCCCTATTTCTCTCTCATTTAGGCATTATGCTTTGCAATATAGATGCTGAAAGGTTATTATGTATATCCCTTTACCTACTTTCAACACTCAGTTTTTGTCCAGAGTGATCATTTTCAACTAGTGTTGTCAAAATGGACCCTCCACTAACTTAACTACCCTCCACCCCCCACACCCTTGTGGTAATTCCCAACCAGTCTTCCAGGCCCATTTTAACTAGCCTTGGATATTAGTTTCATGGACTGGAGCGATAGCACAGCAGGTTGGGTATTTGCCTTGCACGCGGCCGACCCAGGTTAGATTCCTCTGTCCCTCTTGGAGAGCCTAACAAGCTACTGAGAGTATCCTGTCCGCACAGCAAAGCCTGGCAAGCTACCCATGGCATATTCAATATGCCAAAAACTGTAACAACAGGGGCTGGAGTAATAGCACAGCGGGTAGGGCATTTGCCTTGCATGCGGCTGACGCGGGTTTGAATTCCAACTTCCCATATGGTCCCCTGAGCACCGCCAGGGGTGATTCCTGAGTGCATGAGCCAGGAGTGACCACTGTGCATTGCTGGGTGTGACCCAAAAATAAAAAAAAAACAGTAACAACAAGTCTCATAACGAAGATTGTACTGGTGCCCACTCAAGCAAATCGATGAATAACGGAACAACAGTGCTACAGACAGCGGATATTAGTTTTATACTATTTATTTTATTGCACAAATAATGCAATCATTCTCTAACTGTCCCTCTTCTTCTAACTAATTTCACTCAGCATGTTATTTTCCAGGTCCATCCATTCATAGGCAAATTTCATGACCTCATTTTTGCTAACAGGTGTGTAATGTTCCATTACGTAGATTTCTTTATTATTGCTTTATCATTGCTTTCTTTATCCAATCATCTGTTCTTGAGTTTTCAGGTTGTTTCCAGATTCTAGCTATTGTGAATAGTGCTGCAATGAACATAGAACTGCATATTGTGTTTCTGCTGTGTGTTTTTGGACCCTCAGAGTATATTTACAGAAGTGGCATTGATGGGTCAAATGGGAACTCAATCTCTAGTTTTTTTGAGGAACGTCCATACTGTTTTCCAAAAAGGTTGGAGCAATCAGTATTCCTACCAGCAATGAACAAGTGTCCCTTTTTCCCCACATCTGTACTAGCACTGGTTGTTCGTGTTCATTTGGATGTGTGCCAGTTCTGTGGTGTTAGATGATATCTCATTATTGTTTTGATTTGCATCTCCCAGATTATTAGTGATGTAGAACATTTTTACTTGCCTTTCGGCCATTCAAATTTCTTCTTTGAGGAAATTTCAGTTCATTTCTTCTCCCCATTTTTTGATGGGGCTGGATGTTTTTTCTTGTCAAGTTCTACCAGTGCTTTGCATATCTTTGATATTAACCCCTTATCAGATGGGTATTAGGTGAATAGTTTTTCCCAATTCTTGGTCTGTGTTTGTATCTTGATCACTGTTCCTTTTGTTGTGCAGAGATTCTTCATTTAATATAGTCCCATTTGTTAATGTTTGATTCTATTTTCTTGGTCAGTGGTGTTTCATCTTTGAAGATGCCTTTTGCTTCAATTTCATGGAGGATTTTGCCTACACTTTCTTCTATTTACCTTATGGATTTATGGATTCAGGTCTGATGTTGAGGTATTCATATTTTGATCTGACTTTTGTGCATGATCTTAGACATATGTTAGAGATATCCTTGGGAAAAGAATATGGGAAGCATCAGCTTCCCAAAACTTGAAAGTGTACTACAAAGCAGTAATAATTAAAACAGCATGGTATTGGAAGAAAGACCTGCAGACCAATGGAATAAGGTTGAATATCTTGGCATAGACCCTCAAATGTATAAATACCTAATCTCATATTCATACAGATTAGGTATTCATATGAATACCCAAATGGTAAGAGAGCAAGAAATATGAAGAGGAACAAGGAAAGCCTCTTTAACAACTGGTGCTGGGAAAACTGGACAATTCTATGTAAAAAAATAAACTGTTGTGTCATTTTACATGTCCATTTCTACTCAGCATTATTTGGTTGAGGTATTCCTTTATATACTTTGTTCATTTCAATTACTGTATTTCATATTTTAGGAATATATAGATCATGAAATCTTTCATTTTCTTTAAAATAATTTTAGCCTTTCATATATATGAGAGACTTAGAGATATACATTGCTAAACAGAGGCAGAGCTAGGGATGGGATAGGGAAAAAGATGGTATATTCTTGTGAATGTTTTCTTCAGCACACAGTAGTATGTATTCAAAAACAAAAATACTTGGTAGGAGAGTATTTATATTTTCAAATGTAAATATTACTAATTTGCTTGCCAATTGTTTTTGACAACATACATACACAATTAGATTTATAAAAATTTATACTGCTTTGTATCTAGAGCAAATTCTTTAAACTTCTAACTTCCTGTCATCTAGTATGTGAAAATTATATCTATTTTTACTATCAACTTATTTTTAAGACATGAATAATCTTTTAAAATTTGTACTGCCTTTTACTTCATGTGTCTAGAGAAATAGTACAGTAGATCAGTACAAAAACTCCACTCGGGTTTGATCTCCAGCATCTTATATGGTCCTCTGAACACTACCAAGAGTAACACCTGCATATAGATCCAGGAATAACCAGGTGTGACCTCCACAAAAAAAACTTAGTGTTGTTCTTGTTTATTTTTTTAGAAAAACTTACTGAATGACACCAAGTAATTGTCTGTTTCAATGATAGAACTCAATTTGCAATTAGAAACATGATCAGTGAGATGTAAGAAAAAAGTCTTGTTATTTTTTAGCAAATTACCATAAGGCAAGAAAATTTGCCCAATTTTTTTTGTACTTTGCCTTTCTGTGTTGGATAAGAAACTGAACCAGGACAGTCCATCTTGGATTTCAAGAAGTGCTGTGGAGGGGCTGGAGAGATAGCACAGCGGGTAGGGCGTTTGCCTTGCACGCGGCCGACCCGGGTTCAAATCCCAGCATCCCATATGGTCCCCTGAGCACAGCCAGGGGTAATTCCTGAGTACAAAGAGTACAAAGCCAGGAGTAACCCCTGTGCATCACCAGGTGTGACCTAAAAAGCAAAAAAAAAAAAAAAAAGAAGTGCTGTGGAGAATGGAAGAAACACTTAACCAAAACTTAAATTCCTATTGGTAGGGGAATCACCAACAAGCCTTTGAACTACTTACTAATAATCTTGATTATCTTATAAAACTTTTTGAGAAAACTTTATTTCTCTGTTTTTCATTCTTTACTCCATTTGTAGTTAAAGTAATCCTTACTGATATATCTCTCTATTTTTCAGGGTTTTTTATAGTGTTGTCATTTTGTTATATATAATTGTTTTATATGTTCTGTACAAAATCTTATGTACATGTGCTACATGAATATTCTGATCTATTTTTACGTATAATATCTTTATCTTATGGAATAATCATTTTAATGTTAATTATTTGAATTTATTATCTTTATAGTATCGAATTATTTAAGCAATCCATTTCTTCTTATTAAAAAATAAGTTAGGGTTACATTTCAATCATTGTTTAAGGCTTTTATCTTATATAATCTTATTGTTATTTTGGAGTGATGAATATTATTCCCATATAAACAATTGTTACCATGCAACTTATTGAGAAATTATTATTTTTACATTGTAATTTATTATAATTTTTCCTAAGCTTATTATTAGAATAGAGCTGGTTACATGACCAAACTCATTCTTACTTTCATGCAATTGACATGGGTTATCATTTATAAATTGCCAATCTTATCTGTTTTCCAAAAATGCTTTAAGATAATGGCTAAGGACACAAAAAGTACTAAGATCAGGCAAATCTAGGTTTGAACTAAAAACCTGAAATTAATTAGCTAATTCCTATTAGGCAAATTGCTTAATTATTTGAGCTTCGATGATCTTATGCAAAATGTTGGAATAATTAGTTTAGAATATCCATAATGAGTACTAAATGAGCTAATATATGCAAAGTACTTAATAGTGAGTATTGCACTGAATCATTAATTATAGGTAGTGGTCATTCTTCTGATTGCTATTCTTTTTTAATTAATCCAGCAAAAAGCAGCAGAGACTTTTCTTCATAATCATAGATTATTTTTTACCCTTCTGTCTGTGCTGGAAGAAACTTAACACATACCTAGTTTTATTCAGCAATCATAACAGTTTCCTTCTCCATTTTATATTTTCCAAATAGTATCAAATAAAAGACACATAGGGAGATATAATTGTATTAGAAAAGATCAAGCAAATACTAATTAACATAATCATTAATAATAATCACAAGCCAATGCAATCTATCCTAAGTAAATTGCAACATTCAATTTCCACAAAAGTTTGTGAAGTAGATACCATCCCATAAAAGCAAATGATGGCTTTCACAAAGTAATAGAGAAAGAGAATGGAAGAATGAGAACTGGAATAGGTTTTCATAACACCCAAATCCTTGCTTTTATGTCATGTACTATAGTTAGAGAAGACGGGCTGGAGGCTCGAGAGCCATTTCAACTCTCTTAATATTGAAAAACACTATTAAAGGAAAATCACATCTATTCTTCTATCCCCTGATGTCCATTTCAACCACTGACCTTTATCTTATTGCGGCATCCATTTATTTGGAACAACAGTAGAACATTAGATTTCACCAATTATGATTCTATTTAACTTAACATTGTAGCAGGCAAGATGTGAGTAAAAGTAGTATAAGGGGCATTAAAACATTATTATGCTTTTGCATTTAGAATATTTTCTTTATTCTAGAAATAAATTCTAGAAATATGGGCTGGAGCAATAGCACAGCAGGCAGGGCATTTGTTGCCTTGCACGCAGCCGACCCGGGTTCGATTCTTCCGTCCCTCTCAGAGAGCCTGGCAAATTACTGAGAGTATCCCACCCACATGGCAGAGCCTGGTAAACTACCTGTGGTGTATTCAATATGCCAAAAACAGTAACAACAATTCTCACAATGGAGACGTTACTGGTGCCTGCTTGAGCAAATCAATGAACAATGACGACAGTGCTACAGTGCTAGAAATGATGTGATGGAGGAAGACTTTCATATCACAAATAAACACAATATATAATAATAAATTAAATTGCTAAAATGTGATAAATATCAAAATATTTAACCTCTGACAAACAAGATGAGGAATTTACTAGATGGTCTCTAGAGTTAGGACAGGGGATGCATGATAGAAAACCTAAAATTTTAATTTCTTTAAGGAAGCCCTCTAAGAGAAGATAATGAAAAGTTAAAAATGAAAAATCTTCACCATTTAAAAAGGTAAAAAAATACAGTTTGGTGGCGAATAGTATATTACCTCATTTAAAAGAATATGAGGCTTAGGTCTCTTGCTTCTTATAAATAAATATTTTCTAAGTGGATTTATCATTTTTTTCATCTCTCCTGGAGTCTGTTATACCACAGTATGCAAAAAGAGCAAAGAAATAAATGTCATGAGAATGAGTTCCAAAGCCTTCCTTTTAAAAAAATTTATTTTTCAAGTAAACCCAGTCCTCCATGCATAGACTCTTTCATCTGACTAAAGAAAATATATATATAGCATAAATTTATCTATAAGACATGTATTAGAACATCCATTTATGCTCATTCTCATTAAGAAATATTTTCACAAATTTTAGACTATAAATTACACTTGATTTTTTTCCATAGAACAAAAGGACTTCAAAGTAAGAACACCCCCAAATCTGGCCACTATGGCCCAGTAAAAGCATATAATAAATCATTACACCCTATAGTAATATGTTTATACTCCCATCTTAGCTTTTAGATTAAAACAGAAAAATATATTAGCTTTATTGAATGTTTATGGTCTATTAGAGTACTTGATCCCTGTGTACAATGTGTGCTTAATAAATGTCTATTAATATTAATAAATGTCTAACAAGAGAGCTTTATGCAGTGGTATCTTCTACAAGGACTACAACTTGTTACACCATAGGTCACTCTCTGTTGTGCATTTTAGTATCACTTGATGCTAAAAAGCAGTCATTAATGCTAATTGCTGATTCCCTTTGAGCTAGGTAAGGATGGTAAGTAGAAAAGAGTGCAAATTAAGGAGTTATCAAAAAAAAAAGTTCTCAGGAGATAAAGTGTCAGGCTCTCTTACAAATAAGATTATACACATCCTAGTTCATATACCTGGTCAGACCTGTACTGTATTATATATACCCACTTCTGGTGGTACTTTACATAAACAATGTGCACAATTTCCATAAAATTCTCATACAAACAAGACTGCATTAAGACTAGCCCAACAATTTCAGAAAGAAGGAAATAGCTTAATCACCTATTTTAATTTTTGTGAAGTTGTGAACCACTAACCGGACAATTCAAATACATAGGATAAAAAAACAGGCCACGTGGGCAGGTTCTGGTTAGTGGTTTGAACAGAATAAAATTAAATTGGCATACTAGATTCCTGCATCTGTCCCTGTACCTCCAAAGAAACAGACTCTAAATAAATGAATACCATAGAATGAATGGAATAGTCTGAAGGAACAGACTATTACTCTGTCAGTAATATTTTTAATGATATATTATTAGAAAGTTGCAGAGTAAGAGAATTATGATGAAGGTGTGTGGATTCACCAACACATGCACACACACACAAGTGAGCGAGAGAAAGAGAGAGGGAGAAGGAGGGAGAGAGAAAGAATCAATAATCAATGGATGTATATAGAATGTTGGAGGGAAATTAATTGCATAATAAAAACTGCAATTAGAGAATGGAGAATCCAGTAAAATCCAATGTTATAATTCAAGTCTAAAGATTGTCTGTTTTACTCAAATTCCACTGATTTAAATATCGCTCCCATCCATAAAAAATTAAGTTGTTTTCCTTAAACACAGTCAGTCCTAGTTCAATCACCAGCAGCACCACACATAGTCCGCCAAGAATGGCAGGAGTGAATTGGACATAAAATTAGAAATGACACTTGAACACTGCCTATGTGACTGAAAATACCCAACAGAACCCCCAAATCTGGCCACTATGGCCCAGTAAAAGCATATAATAAATCATTACACCCTATAGTTATATGTTTATACTCCCATCTTAGCTTTTAGATTAAAACAGAAAAATATATTAGCTTTTTTGAATGTTTAAGGTCTATCAGAGTACTTGATCCCTGTGTACAATGTTTGCTTAATAAATGTCTATTAAACTGAAATATTCTTAGTCTTGACTCTGTACAGGGTTTTATTTGTTTTCTGTTGTTGTAGGGCCACACTGGGCTATTGATAAGGTCTGAATCCTGGTTCTTAGCTTAGGGATCATTCCCACTGGGTTCAGGGACCTTATGTGCCTCAATCAAACCTCCCCAGTTGACCATGAGCAAGGCAAGTGCCCTACACTCTGTGCCATGGCTCAGGCCCTGACTGTACTTCTTTTGCTGTAACGTGGTATAACCATATAGGTGTTTCTTTGAAGCTACCAAGTGAAAGACTTGCATCTGCTACCGGCTAAGTTGTTTTTTCCCAGAATTCATAATGAAACCCTAACCTATAATGTGACCATCATTGAACAGAACATAAGAAAAGGCGGTATAGGTTAATCGAGGACTTAAGGATCAAAGCCTATTTATAATATGACTGATGTAAAAATAAGACTATGAAGGGATCTCAGGCATGCACACATGTATGAAGAAGGCCAAACAAGAACACAGTGAGCAGACAGCCACAAGCCAAGAAAGATGTCTCTCAGAAGAAATCAGCACTCACAGTGCATTGATTTCTGATTTCTAGTCTTCAGAACTGTCAGAAAATAACATTCTGGTTCAAGCAGCCAGTCTCGGGTAATTTTTTTTTCCATAGTAGGTCTAGCAAATTAATCTATAGATCATCCTATATACTGTTGCCCACTTTATTACCAAAATATTTCAAACCTGGTTCTGAGGTCTGTAAAAGTAGCAGCAGAAAAAAAAATACCCACTACTTCTTTTCACCTGAAAAGACATGGTGTAATGAGTGGACTGGGAAGAAAATTCTATGAGGTTCTCTTGAGGAAACTAACTGTCTAAAAAGAACCAATACAAACTGATTCTCTTCCAGTTCCTACAGAATACTAAGTAGCCTTTCATTTTCCCCAAATAATGAATAGCATTACCCCCTTTCTTGGAGTGTTATTATTGTTGCTAAACATTTAATGAGTATCCATTAATATCAGTCACTCACACCTCAGTCTGAATTTGTTCACAGTTTTCTCAGCTGTCATCTGAGGAAGGAGAGTATTAATTTTGAATCAAAACATCTTTAGAGATCTAAAGATTATCGAGGAGATAATTTAATATTGTCTGAATTCAGAAACTTGCTAGAAATCTATGGCCACCTTATACAATATACCAAGGGATGACTCTGCATTACTAAGTCAGTCAAAGATCTTCAAAAATATGAATTTTATGACCATTAAGTTTTAGCCTTTCACAATGAAACCACTAAGAAGAACCTCAATACAAATTCACTTCGTTAAGCTTTGTTTTTGCTTCATTATCCCTCTAAAACTTACTGCTCTTGAATGTCATTCTATTCATTCTCCTAGTGTTCTCTTCAGATATTCTTGCTCCCCTGTTCTCCTTAATCTTATCTCAATCCTAGGCTTTGGGAAGATACATCTGAACTAGCAGATGTATAATCCATTCTTGATATTTCAACTAAAAATTCCCTTGTTCCTTTATGACCATTTTTGTCCTTTCCTTTCATTTGATTCTTCAAAGGCATACACAATATTAATTGCATGTTCACATGTTAGTGTTAATTCTCTGATTAGATCAAAGATTCTGTTTTCTTTTGTTTTGTCTTTTGTCCCACACCCAGTAACACTGAGGGCAAACACCTAGCTCTGGGTCCAGGGATCACTCCTGGTAGTCTTAGAGGGGTGGAGGGGGTAGATACATGGGGCCAGGAATTGGCTCCAGGTAAGTCAATGCAAGGCAAGTGCCTTATCCTCTGTACTATCTCTTTCACCTTTGATAAGCTACTGTCAGGGTCCTGGCCAGTCGACCCCAGGAAACGGGAGTATGATCCTCCAAGCTGCCAGACTTACTCCCTATAGGAGAAGGAGTAGGAGAGGAGAGAAGCCTCTGGTCTGCCCCTCTGCGCACGGCGGACGCCCTGCCACCACCAAGAAAGAACCACGCAGAGAGGGGAAAGCTGGAGATCAAGCAGCTCTCATTAGCTCTCACACAGGATATTTATACATGAACTTCAGGGCAGCCTACACGCATATCGCGCACACCTGGGTGTCACGTTCATCACGTACACCTTGCCGAGCTCGTCACAGATGTTAGCTAATGATTTATATTTCCCGCTCTCAAGCCAGTTGTGTTAGCTCAGGCAAAAGTGATGACTGTCAGGTTCCTCATCCCGTTATCTTCTCAACCAGAGTGCCTTTCTAGGTGGAGTGCTGGCACAGGGCCCTGGGACACTATAAATAGAGCCTGCTCCTGTTTCTAGGGGCAGGGAATTTGGCCAGGATCTCAGGCTGGCTGCTGAGACCCCAACAAGCTACTACATCTTCAAGGTTTTTGCACTGATTGATTAGTGGCAGAAGTGGGAGGAAGTGATTAGATAACAGTCTATCCTTGCTCCCAAGAGTATGTCTTGGAGCATAAGATGCATGTTAATAATTATTTTTGATATATATGTGGAATGTCTGGGGAATAAAGAAGCAATATATTAAGGAATTGTCAAAGGTTTCAGAATATACTTTTCAAAATATATTTTATAGAGATTTCTGTCCATAACAGGGATTCAAAAATTAAAGTCTCTGGGGACAACCCAATCATTTACTTATAAATTATTCATTATATTATGATTAGTGCCATTAATTCTAAGCAATCCTGCAGATATGATAGTGTATGTGATGGGTGAGCAAGAACTTAACAGAAATTAGCATTTGCCCCCATTGAACTCTGAGTCAAGAGAAGAGAGAGTTATCAATGAAAAAATGTACAACGAAAGAAGATAATAACCTACTGCCTCCCCTTCTATCCCTATTTCTATTCATGTAATAGTAAAATAATGGAATTCATACAAAATAAAGTACGTTGATCTATAAAAGCACAAAACAGTGGAATTTGGTCAATGTGTTAGGCATCACCAAAAATGGCTCCCGAATATCACTACCATCTGGTATTCAAATCTTATAGATGGTTTTAGAAATCATAGAGATGGGTCTAGTTGATTCTTGTAAGGAAAACATACACTAACATACTCTCTCTGACTCGTAATTGCTTGCTCACTTTAATGAAGAAAATGGCCATGTTGTGAGTAATCCTGACAAAAGGAGGACTAGCACATAGTAGAAATGGAGTAGTATTTGAGCAAGAGTCTGTATGGAACTCAGTTTAGCCAGAAATCACATAGGTGTGCTTGGAAGGAGATCCTCACACCGACTGAGCCCTGGTCAACACTTTGACTACAGCCTTGTGGTATTCTCTAAGTTTGAAAGTCAGCTAAGATGCAACTAGGTTCCTAACCTATGGAAACTCTGAGATCATATATATGTCATTGTAACTAAGAGTGGGATAATATTTTATGCATAATAGATAATTGGTACATTCAACAGTGCCAAGGAAGACCTTTCGAAAGATTCCCATCAAACTGACAGGAATATGATATATTCATCATAGACATAAAGATATATTTAGGCCAAATACAATTTTCACAAGACATAGTGAATTGTGGTAAAGACATGGAATTAAGAACCCACAAATAGAGTTCTACCCCAAAACCTAAGTAGGCATATCCTAGGCTGGATAAATCAAATTGCTAATAACATTTCCTGAGACGAATATCTTCTTTCACAAATTAAATAAAAAAATTATATTTCTCTATAGCTGAAATTTCCTGCCCTCAAGAGAATTTGTAAATCTGGTGACGACGCAAAGCTATTAAGTTAGTGTAATTATCTTTTGACTTGGAGTCCTCAGTACTAAGTGCTGGTCAACTTCATAACTCTGTTCTTCAGTGAATGGCTTTTGGGTGTTTTCTCATCTTGTTTTGCTTTTTTTTAAGTTTTTCTGTTCACATAGAAGTTTTAAAGCAACAATTTATGACAAAATGTCAGCATACTACTGCAATTACTTTCAAACAGAGCAAAAAGAAAAGCCCATTACTGTTTACTATGAGTTAGGAAATGGTTTCTGCATTTAAAGCATTCATTTCATCTAAAAACAAAGATCAATGTAGATCTACAGTTTTATTGTCATTTAACACGTAATAGAAACAAAGTGGGTGAAATGGCACAGTCTTCTCATGACAGATTCTTTAACATGTTTTAACAGCCTTGGTTAACATAGCGTTGGTGTTACTTTAAACAAATTAAAACATGAATGAATGCTTTTACTAAAATGTTTTAGACCAATTGTTTTCAAAAGGAAAGAACATAAGAGGATCTTTTGTAGTAAAAATTTCATTTGATGCAAAAATAGCTTGTGAGAAAATACCTAATCTTTTAGCTATCCCACCCTGTCTATATGAATGGTGTTTATCTATATTTTTTTCTATTTTTCTCCCTAAGTTTATGAAATAAACATCCAGGGACTATAAAACCAAGCTCCCAGAAGCGTGCACTTTGTGGCCTCGAGACATCTTATAGCCTAGTTCTCCCTCTCGGAGAACCTGGCAAGCTACTGAGAGTTTCCTGCCCACATGGGAGAGCCTAACAAGCTCCCCATGGCGTATTTATATACGCCAACAACAATGTGGGTCTCATTCCCCTGACCAATAACAATGTGGGTCTCATTCCCCTGACCCTGAAAGAGCCTCCAATGCGGCACCATTGGGAAGGACGAGTAAAGAGAGGCTTCTAAAATCTCAGGGCTAGGACGAATGGAGATGTTACTGAGACCAATTGAGAAAATTAACCATCAATGGGATGATGATGATGATGATGATGATGATGATGATGATGATGATGATGATGATGATGAAGTTTATCAAATGCAAGACATAACAAGTGTGACTTAATTAAAAAATCTGAATTTAATTTATTAAATTAAGCATACAGTTAAGCTAAGAAACCCTGCACACCCAATTCCCCAATGTCTGTACACTATCAGTAAACTATTGGAATAAAACTCTATTGCTAAGTGGCATGTAGCAATCCAAAAATTGGTGCTATCCACTTCACTAAGAATAAATTGATTTGCCACTAAAATACTTCCAACTGTATTTATTTATCAGCTTGGTCCCAATAAAAAAAAATAAAATGCTCTTTCTGGAAGTTAGGGTGTGATTTAGTGGTAAAATGCCTTCCTTTCTTCCATATATGAGATACGGATTTGTTCCTTGTACAAAAACAAAATTATTTTTTGGAACAATCTTTGTTTCCACAGCACATGAATATTATTTTTTATTAGCTTAGAAGTTCTTTTTTATAAAAACTATTTAATATCAAATGTTGTTTAGAATACTAAGTTAAAATACAAATTTAAATACAAGAATTCACTTTAGTCCCCAATTAGTCCTTCATAAGTTCAAGCATATTAATCAAATAATATAATAATAATACAATTTGGTATAGTAGTCTGTAATTATATGATGGATTTTCATCATGTGTTTTAGAAATATGTCCCAGAGGAGAGCAACTAGTCCCAGAAGTTAATCTTTCCTGTATGCTAATCTTCTTAAGTGATATAATAAATATGTAATAATCTAAGGATAGACTGCATGGCAAAAAATATAAAAATCTGAAAGAAAGGTATCTTTAGAAAACTTTTTGACTTTGTTAATTCTAATGAGAACAAAAATTTAAATAATTTTATTCTATAATATGCTAAATTTAATTATCCTCTCTATTATGGAAGTTTTAAGAACAAAAACAGCCCATTAAATATATTCTGACTTGAACCATTCATACAAACCTAAGACAACCCTGTCCCCAAGCAAAATAAAATGTTCAATAAAGAGTTACACCATCATAGCATGATACCAGATTTTAGTAACAGATGATATAATCTTTTTATTTTTCAATCAGCTCCATTCAAGCTCTTATTAATCAACACAGACCACACTTTCAGTACTAAGTACAAACTCTGGTACCAAAGTTTTAATAATGAAGAAATATTCCTATTGCTCATAATTAGCATACTGTGAAGAATATAGTCAAGTAAACCACATTTGACGCAGCAATTATAAAGATATTGGGGTTATTGAAGAATCTGATAATAATTATAGACTCCTTTCCAAGAAAAATCCTAATTCTAATTATACCAAAACTTAGTATACAATTTCAGAGGTTTCCAAGATTGCCAAACATTCATCCACAGACCACTTATATGTCTCCACAGAGTAAAAACATCTGGGTTATAGTCTCACTAATTTGTATTTGTGTTGTCCAACAATAGGACAGTAGCACAAAAAAGCTTTTAGAAATTTGAATGTATTTTCTGTAGGTAGAGTTCTCTGTGAATGAAAAACCTTTGCCACAAGCACATAAACTTTGATGGAAAATAAGTTCTGGAAACTTACCCATTAACCTAAAGTATAGCAATACACATCCTGTGGAGTCTATAAAAACAACTATATATAAGGAGTTGTTACAACAACAAAAAAAACTCGTTTCAAATTAGGTAATCTACTAAAATTTTGAATTATAATATAAGAAACACAGTTAAATATGATTCACTTTTTCAAAATATCTATTTATATTGAAATACCACAATGATAATAGATGGATTCATTATTATTTAAACCCACACAATTTTTGGTGCAACGTGGATCTCCCAATTAAAGATAGCTAATGTAGAGGCTGCTAATTAATTGAAAGAAGGTATGAAAAACATGAAAAATAACTTTTAAATTGTCAGTACAACCTTCCATAAACTTTGTTAGATGTAAAGGTAATAGTTTCCCTTTTTAGTCTATTCTATACCCAATTTAATAAAAATATCCCATGAAATTCATATAGGTATGACTTAGTCACTCAAAAGAATGATGCTGAGGTTTCATCCTAAAATATGAAGAAATAAGTGACACAGCAAATGTGTGTTTCAGATTGAAACTGATACACTATTGGACAGAATGAGAAACTGAAACTGAGGTTCATCGAAGAGGACCCTGTACTTACAAAAAAGTTATTCGACCGTATTAATCTGGCTATTTCCCATAGCAAACACTTTTTGTTTTGAATTTTATTATATTTAATTTCCTAGGTATAGACTTAAATAAAAATAAACCTAAAATACTAATCTTTAACATACTATTCATGAGCTCATTATCATTCTTTATTCATCCATCCAATCCTTCAATCCCGCAAGTATTTACTGAGTAGCTTCCATGTGTTGTATTCCAAGGTAGTAGAGATAAAGACAAAGGTTCATCTCAAAGATGTTGTTTGCACAGAACAGAGTTCTGATTTTCTTGTAAATCTAAGATTAATCTGGTAAAATACCTTACTGAGGAAGCAATACAGACTGAGTATTTTAAATCAGTTTACTCTTTTGAATTTGACATGTAAACTCTAGTAAAATTGCTTTCCATGCAAATGTACCTTCCATTTTCCTTTTTCTATGCTTACAACTTCTTTGGGAAATCTTGGACAAGACCTTTTTCACTGATAGCATAGCCTAAAGATCTAAAATATATCAGCCTTGAAAACACTTTAGAATAGATATACTTGGAGTCACAATTAAGTCAGGAGATTTTAAGATTCAGTATATACCTGATTTAATTAATTGATCAATTAATTAATTAACTAATTAATTGCTCTGACTAGGAGGCTGTATAAATGCTAAGTCCATTTTCTATCACTGACTCTAAGGGTCTCTTCCAAACTGGCGAGAGCTATGTTATTTGATTACCTATATATTGTCTACCTCATATTTGTTCTCACAGTATCACATTATTGTCAATCTTTCATATCTCATTAATAAATCTTTCATATCTCATTAATAAAACCAGCAAATGTTTATGTAAAAACAAATTAACCAAGCAATTTCTTTGGGCTAAACAGTGGGAAGAATGTCATCAGAAACACAAAGTAAAAGAGACTTGGAGAGAAAAAAAAACTTTAAAAAATGAAAAATCACAAAGATAATTTAGGCAAAAGAGTGAAAAAGACGAGATCAGGTTTGTTCAAGGTGGTATGGCCATCTCGGGTTGAGAGCTGAGAGCCAAAAATAGGCTATAACCTTAACAATATGGCCACTCAATACCTCTATTGCAGACTACAACATCCAACAGGAGAGAGAACAAAAGAGGCAGGGTGGGGTGTTGGGTGTTGGGGTGGGGATGGTGGGAGGGATACTGGGAACATTGGTAGAGGAGAATGGGCACTGATGGAGCGATGTAAATGTAAATATGAAAGTTCATAAGTTTGTAACTGCACCTCATGGTGATTGACTAATATTTTTTAAAAAAAAGAGTGAAAAAGAAAGAAAAGAAAGGAAACAGACTAGAGAAATAGCACAAGGTTAAGGTGCAAGCCTTGCATACAGTGACTGTGTTCATTATCTGTTCATAACACAGACCCCTTGAGCATCATTGTTTGCAATATGGGATGCCTCCAAACACATTCAGGATGGTCCATATAATCCCTGAAACTACAGGGAAGTAGTGGGATGGAGGGGGTGGCAGCATTACCTCTTAAGGTCTTGCACTGAAATGCTGCCCCAGTTGGCAAAGAAATTCAAGTGGGCTAAACACCACTGAGGAGGCCCAAAGGGAAAGAGCAAAATATTTAGTGTCAGACTACATTTGCCAGTTTCTTTATAAGGCATACATTTGTTATATATTTCTAACACATTCCAAGCATGTATTACAGTGTAATATAACTATCTTCCTTTCTATCTCTATTTAAAGTCTTTAAATAAAACTTTTACATCACGATTCATATCCTCCTATAATTTTCTAATGCAAGGGTAGCTAGCTGATGGACCTGGGATGTGGGTAGAGTCGAGAGTCTTATTTATTTTTTTTCTACAATGAGCAATGCCTTGCTCCTGGAGGGCACTGGATCTGTGCCCTTATGGTCAAGTGTGCCTCCCCTGCAGTTTGTTGTCGCCAAGTAGGAGACTGGGGTGCTAGTGTCCATGCTCTGAAGGTGCTGGTGCCCAAATTCACCAGTCCACACCCAACTAGACACTTCGCCCAGGAGACCAAAGTATGTGGAGCGGGATGGCAGTAGTTCTCCCTCTTTCCCCTCTCTCCTTCTCACTCCCCCTTTTTTTTCTGTCTCACATCATTCAAGGATCCACTCTTGCCCTCATATATATAAAATATGTCCCAAATCTTTGATGATCTTTATAGGTTTCAAGGAGGTAGGTATGTAACCTTTAAAAACACTCTGTGAGGCAAGCAGGTATGCCAGGTTAGTAAAGAATTCACTGAATTACAGACATTAAGAAGTGTTTACTGAGGAAACAAGATGCTTAGAAGGTACAATGGAACTTTACTCCAAACAGTCTTTTAAAAAACCAGTATTGGGGCTGGAGTGATAGCAGAGTGGGTAGGGCATTTGCTTGCATGAGGCCAACCCAGGTTTGATTCCCAGTATCACATATGGTCCCCTGAGCACCGCCAGGGGTAGTTCCTGAGTGCAGAGCCAGGAGTGACCCTTGTGCATCTCTGTGTGTGACCCAAAAAGAAAAAAAAAATTAAAATAATTTTTAAAAAATGAAAAACTCATTATTGTCCTTTCTTGGGTGCCCTCCCCCAACCCTATCAAATACGCCTATCTTGGGAATCAGCCTGCAATAGTCTCTTATTATTTTTCAGATGCTACCTGCATCCTGATGGTAAGTATTTCACAGACTTGCCATATATTGGCATCTGCGATCCGGAGTCTGTATCGGGGCATGAGAATAGAAACTGGCTGAGATCCCAAAAGCACAAAGACAAGGTCTTATTTCCCCAATGTGTTTGCATCAAAGACTCATGGCTTGTGTCGCCGAAAGTGTCCCAGGCTGCGTCCTCCACCCCTGTTTGTGCATGAGAAAAGGGAACCTGTTAAGCAGTAGTATTTTATAACTGTATCATCCCTTAGCCTCAAAAAATGGAGGTTCGGCTAACGAATCTTGATTACAATCCCAAAATAAAAGTGCCAAGGGACAATATCTTAAATTGGAAGAACAGTATGAGGTGACACTACTCCTTTGGTTCTACTATCACTCATTTTGAGCACTAATCAATATCCCCTAAATTGACCAAACTTTTTGTTAAGCCTCAATAACACACAATTATTTCAAAGACAAAACATCAGAGTCTATTTAACAAAAGACCCTGAGAGTTCATGCCATCCACAGTCTTTATAACTGTGATGGCAGCATAATTTTTTAGATTATTCAAATTGTTTCATTACTGATATTACTAGTTGTATGAGGATAAAAAGCATTTGCAAAGAAAATTAACCTTCTAATGATTATCAATAAGAGCTAAATTCCATTACAATAAACATTTAATAATTAAGTTAAATGAGGCACAGTCTGTCTGAACTGCAGCTTTGAAAGAAATAGGTATATTAAATACTCAGTGTAGTACAATGGCTCACAACTTATCGCCTTGGACCATACTCAATGTCTCTATGCCCTTTTCCAGAATTCTGAAGATTTTCCCTGCTACCTAATGAACCTGACTTCTTGATGATGATTGCTATATCAAAGGCAAAGATCAGACCCAGAAGAGGTTCCCAATGGTTGTCAATCAGCGACAAACTTTCGCTTAAACAAAGGAAATTTCCAGCAATCAGTGTTATCAGTAATATACTAGAATTAAATTTTAGTTTAACTACTACTGCTTCACCAGAGTTTTTCCTTTTATTACTAGTGCTACAATGTGTATGTTTTAATAATTTGGGGGAGTTTTATTGTTGATGTTTGATTTAATTTTTTTTCTTTCCCTTCTTATGATTTAGCAGTTGTAATTCCTTAGGTAGAGTCTGTGGATTTTGAATCTGGAGCACCTTCAGACTATAACCATAAATTAGTTAAGTTAGTTAACCATCAGTTTTTTTGGGGGGTCACACCCAGCATTGCTCAGGGGTTACTCCTGGCTCTGCACTCAGGGATTACTCCTGGCGGTGCTTGGGAGACCATATGGAATGCTGGGAATCGAACCCAGGTGGGTCGCATGCAAGTTAAATACCCTACCTGCTGTGCTAGCTAAACTAGTTACTTAGTATCTCCCTGCTAAGCTTCTTTCTTGGCAAAAGAGATACTATTTGTCATCGACCTTATATGGTGCCATGGAGGATAAATAACGAAACAGACTTCTAAGACGATGGCAAATGTGCTTCACCTCCTGTTTTCATATCCAAGGATAATCTTCACTGTTTGTTTGTGGGCTGAACTAGAAAACTGACTTGTACTCAATAGAATGAATAATTAGACCACAGAAGACTCTAATGTTGGTCTTTCTCCTGGGCAGGTTCCTTGGTGGCTTTCAGGAAGAAAGTGCCATGATAGAGAACTGAGGGCATGGCAGCCAGGACCTAAGGTCCTTAGTGCAAGAACACCCAAGGAACCAAGTTTTGAACTAAGCTTAGCAGTTATCCTGCCCTCTTCAAGCCTTTTCATAAAAATAGAAATGCTGGGCTGACATATTAATTGCAGCCCTTGAGAGACAATGAATTTGAAGACTCAGCCAAACTGTACCACAGTTTTCTCTCCACAGAAATTGCCATAGGATATATAATTAATATTTTAAGGCATGATGTTTGAGCTAAGCAATTAATAACCAATTCAAATGACAAATATATACAAAGCATATTTTATTCTTTCCCCTGAACCTTTCTCTACTTAATATAATATAATTCAGTTTTTGTTACTTAAAAGAGCTACAGTTGAGACATTAAAAAGGAAGGACTTATTCTTGCATGAATTTAAAAATACAGAAATTTTTTACAAGGAAGGGGAAATTTGTATTCGAATTTATAAGTTAGCAGATTTTCAGCAGGCCGATTTTTTTTAAATGGCACTATAAGCAGAAAAATAAAAATGACCAAAAGCATAAAAGTGGTAAATTAAGCTTTCAAATATTTTATTTCTTACATTATTATATAGGAGAGGATACAGGGGCTCTAATGGGATTAACTGGGGGGAAACATTATGAGAATATACTGAGATAGTCATTTAGAAATAGCATATGAGTAGCCTTGACATAGGCAAAAGAATTTGAATGCATTTGCTGGCAATGAGAAATTAAACCAAAGCTTTCAGTTTATCACAGGCATCTGGATAGCAGGGCTCTAGTAAATGCAGATTGAGGAGACACACCTTCTGGAATCCAAACAACCCCAGACCTTTGAAAGGCAAAACCTGTGTGTGGAGTCTGGAAAACCTTTAAGATGCAGAATTCTAGGCCTAGAGCATCAGTGGGACACTCAAAATTATTGTTCCAGTGCTAGAAAAAAGAAAAGACTGTGCTAAAAATGTCAAAGAAAAGCATCCATAGTTCCAAGCTCTCCTCCTAGACAATATCCTAGAAATAGGCTTTGAGTAGTAGGGCCATTTTGGAAAACTATAAGAACCACCTTTACAGGGTGAAACACACATTTCCCCATTTTGGGGGTTGCTGACATCTCTGTCTAACATACATAATTCCCTTCTTTTATTTTATGGAGCATATTCTCCATCATTGAGATTCACAAAATACTCAAATTAGAATTTGTCCTTGACACTGTCCACTCCAGAAAAGAACACATTCCCTATTGAACATAACATTATTCCTCCTTTTATTTCCCAAATAAATCTTATTTCACCTAGTGTTTTCTTGTTATGAGGGTAGCTGATTGACTGCAGGGAAAATAAAATAAGGCCATGGATCCCTGAGAAATTAGTTTTTAAAAGGAAAGTGAAACACTTTGAATTTAAGGCACCCATCGAATGGAATCTTGCTCAGGAAGTCTCTTAGGGAAAAATACAAAATATTTTACAAATGCTCTAAATGTCTCCAACGATTAGTTTATTGAGAGAAAAGGACAGTACACTTCAAAAAGCCGTGAATAGGCAACTAAAAATCAAAGTGGAAAATGCCCTGAGTGGATAATGACTAGCTATCTTCCCTTATAATTGAGGCTTAGGCTGCAGGTGATCCTCCCCTAGTAAGTTCAATATTTTACCTAGATTTGCGCATCTACCCCTTTTTTTATATTTTCATTGTCCATTCATTATTGTCAAGTTATAACTTGGTACAGGTTTGGGGGTAGACATTAGACAAATGTAAGGTGAGCTAGGCTGTCATTTCTGTTGTGGTTTACCAATAACATTGTGGATAAGGGGAGTTGAAAATATAAGAAAAGGTAGAAGCATTTGGGCCTTTCACGTGAAGATGCTTGCTATTTATTTTTAGCAGGACAAAATTCCTATGGCCAGGAGGTGAATTTTCTGTCCCTGTAATGAGGATCTAAATAATCAAAGTATACACATTTGTACTTTGTATACATATGAGTGTATATAAAAATAAATGTATATGTGTATATAAGGCATTAAAGTAAGCAAAAGTTTTAACACAAAGAGAAGAGTAATAGAAACTTAAAAGATATCAATACTTAAGAATATTTTCAGAGTCAGAGATTTATTTCAATAGACTGGAATGTATGCTTTGCATATAGGTGGTCCAGGCTCAACAACACCACATAATTTCTCAAGCCTGACTAGGAGTAGTAAGCTGGGAGTAATCCTAAGTATCACAGATGTGGCCACTCAATAAATAAAAATAAAAGAGTCAACATAATTAATGATGAGAGAATAGACTATCATGAAAAACAGTTGTCTTTGGGATATTAATTATCTTGGTCTTCTACCTGTAAGAATAAATCTTCTTGGGGCCAGAGCGATAGCATAGCGGGTAGGGCGTTTGCCTTGCATGCGGCTGACCCGGGTTCGATCCCCGGCATCCCATATGGTCCCCCAAGCACTGCCAGGAGTATTCCTGAGTGCAAAGCCAGGAGTAATCCCTGAGCATCGCTGGGTGTGACCCAAAAAGCAAAAAAAAAAAATAAAAAATAAAAATAAATCTTCTTTTTTTTTTTTTTTTTGCTTTATTGGGTCACGAATCACGAATCATGAAATCCCAGTTAATCGTCGATTTCTCAAGCAGGCTCAGTAACCTCTCCATTCGTCCTTTCCCTGAGATCTTAGAAGTCTCTCTCGACTCGGCCCTCCAAATGATGTCGCACTGGAGGCTCTTTCAGGGTCAGGGGAATGAGATCCAGCTTGTTACTGGATTTAGCATATGAATACACCATGGGAAGCTTGTAAGGCTGTTTCACGTGGGCAGGAAACTCTCAGAAGGTTGCCAGTTTCTCCCAGAGGGAGAAGTAGGCTACAAGATATCGTGTGGCCGCTTTGTGGCCACGCACTTCTGGGACCTTCCTTTTAAGTCTCTGGATATTGGCCCTTGATAGAATTACACACATCTGGGTTCCTCTGCCAGTACCTTCATGCATGAGACCTGTCCGGACATTTGGAGACGGGCCTCGAGCATGGCTGTAGCTAGGTTCTGGTGGTCTTCAGCCGCCAGGGACCGCACAGGAAGCGTCGCGTGCTCGGGGCAGCGCGCTCCTCACACATCCTTCATTGCACATCCCTGGGTCACACTCAGTAATATTCAGGGGTTACTCCTGACTCTGTACTCATGAATTACTCCTGGCAGTGCTTGGGGGACCATATTTGATGCCAGAGATTGAATCCAGGTAGGCCGAGTGCAAGGCAAATGCCCTACCTGCTGTACTATCGCTCCAGCCCCAGAATAATTATTTTGGACAGAAAATCATAAGTGTTAGCTCATTAGATGTTGAAACACAGTAACACTAAACACTAAACACTGTTTGTTCAGGAATCACTCTTGGCCATGCTCCAGAGACAGTGGGTAGTGCTGTGAAATGAAACTGCGGTTGGCCACAAGCAAGACAAGAGATTTAGCCCTTATAATACTTCTCTGTTCCTGAATTTTACATATTTTTAAAGATATTGGTAGTAAGGAAAAGCAAAACAAACTTGTAAACAAATAAAAAGTGAAACTTATTTTTAAAACATGTTTTGGTTAATTAGCAGGGCCAAAATTGAAGAAGAAAATACAGAGAAAATGAGAGATGTTACAGAAAGAGGGAAGCAATAATAGGTAAAACTACATAAGAAAACTGAATGAAAAGGTCACTTTGGTAGAAACTGGTAAATTATGTGCTTTCATACAGTGGATATTGGAATAAAATTTGAGCAAATCCATTTTATTCACTCAGAACCAAAAGGTCATCTTTTTGACAGTGAAGATGTGTAGATGGATTGAAGATCTTAACAAAATAAGGGCAATGATACCTTTCAAAAACAAAAAAAGTAACTGAGTTGCCATAAAATTGTCAAAAGTATTTGTAAAATTGCCAAATAAAAAGATAAATAAAAGTGATTCTTTTATTACATTACAAAGAAATGACTATTGGTCCTATGGTTAAAATTATTTTAAAGGTCAGATAAATCTGAAATATTAGAATGTCACAGAACCTGAAAAACTTTGTTTTCAAAAGTATTACCAAGTATAAGGCACATAAATTATATGATAAGTTTAAGAGATAAAAGAATTACAATTTTTTTCTGGAAAACTTTTTTCTATAATGAAAACCTTATGAAGTTCTAGAAGCATTAATATATGAAAAGATATTTGAGGAAATACTCTCCTCTCTTTAAGAAGGAATATCTTTGAATCTCTTTACATACTCAATATATCCCATACCACTCAAATAGAAGCTTCCTAAATGTATTCCAACACACAAATAATTGCTGATCTAATTTCTTAATACTAGGGAATAAGGCTCTCATGGTAACTAACAAAAAATAGAATGTGAAGAAAAGAAGTCCAGGCAAATAAAGCAATTCAAGTTCATCTGAACTCTTGTAACCTGAAATTTGTAACCGTGTAGTTATAGATTTAAAAGAAACTTGATTTTTAAAGAATAATGAATAAGAAAAGGCTTAACTAAGCAATAGTATAAAGGCAATTATAAGGAAAACATTTTACCACAGTGAGTAAAAACTGTTTTAAAGTACATTAGAAGCAATAAAGAATCTGGACGCATATTATGTTCTAATTACAAATCCATGACATCTACTCTAAGACCATTCCAAAGGGAACATTATTAGGCAATAACTTTGGTGTCTTTAGTTGAGATGCTACAACAGTTACATAAAAATATACTACTTTCTTAAAGGTTCTTTTTTTGTGATAGATTTTGCTCTTATTTCAAGGATGTGTCCTTCAGATTCTGCTGCACTAATAGGAAAGTAAATTGTTTGGTGAACTCAGAGCTAGTACTCCAGACAGCTCCCCCAAATAAACCCTTCTCCTATCCCAAATCCCCATTACACTGTCCCACCCAAAAGCTCTCATATCTGCACAATAACTCTCCTATAGTCTTGTGGACTGGAGCTATAGCACAGCATGTAGGGCATTTGTCTTGCACACGGCTGACCTGGGTTTGATTCCTCCGTCCCCCTCAGAGAACCTGGCAAGCTACCTGCCAGGTTGCAAGGCAGAACCTGGCAACCTACCCATGGCATAGTTAATATGCCAAAAACAGTAACAAATCTCACAATGAAGATGTTACTGGGGCCCGCTTGAGCAAATTGATGAACAACAAGATGACAGTGCTACAGTCTTGTGAAATCATACCTAGATTCTAACTCTCCACTTTTCTTTTTCTTTTATTCTTTTCATTTTTGTATTTATTTTTTAATTAGTGAATCACATATTTTCACATATTTTCGTGCTTGTGTTTCTCTCATACAATGTTCAAGAACCCATCCCTCCACCAGTGTCCATTCTCCACCACCAATGAACCCAGTATCCCTCCCAACCCCCAACCCCATCCCCCCCACCCCACCCCGCTTTGTGGCAGGGTATTCTCTTTTGTTCTCTCTCTCTCCTTTTGGGTGTTATGGTTTGCAATAGGGGTATTAAGTGACCATCATGTTCAGTCTCTGGTCCATTTTTCAGCACACATCTCCCTTCCCAAGAGGATCTCCATCCACATCTTATTTGGTGTTCTCTTCTGTATCTGAGCTGCCTTTTCCCCCAGCATGAGAGGCCGGCTTCCAAACCATGGAGCCAACCTCCTGGTACTTATTTCTACTATTCTTGGGTGTTAGTCTCCTATTCTGTTATTTTATATTCCACAGATGAGTGCAATCTTTCTATGTCTGTGTCTCTCCTTCTGACTCATTTCACTTAGCATGATGCTTTCCATGTTGATCCACTTATATGCAAAGTTCATGACTTCATCTTTTCTAATAGCTGCATAGTATTCCATTGTATAGATCTTTTTCTTTTTAATGAGACCTCCAGGAACTATTTGCCTTAACATTATTTTCAGATGTGTTGCCTTGAAAACTATTTATAATTTATATCCAGATCACACTATTATATCAAAGTTGAGAAATTCAGACCAGCCTTATGAATCGGTCCTACCTGAATAGAGATCCAAATGAGGCTTCAAGTTCTCATTCAGACTCTTAGTTCTGTAAGAATAAATACAATGGCTGATATATACGAGAAATTCAATGATTAGTCAAAATATAAATCTGTCCAGGCGCCACAACTAGAGTATCTTTATCCACAGAAGAAACTCAGAGAAGTTTCTATTTTCCTTATGTGACTTGCTCCCTAGTCTATGACCCACGCCCGCCAAAAAAAAAATCAATCTTACATTCTGTATCTATATAAAAAATAACCACAGAAAATAAGAATATTCTATTTCTGTTCCACTTAGCTTGCAATATCCTCTGAACACATCGAAGGCTTAATGTCTGGAGGTAGTCAAAATAGCAGAATGCCACTTACAAGGGATATTGACTGTCTGGTCCAAGGAAAAATAATCTATTCTTTCTGTTTACATGGCCCGACTGCTAGCTTGGAGAGAAGCACAGTCTGCCTCTTTTAGATATTTATGACCCAAATTACCAATTGAAATCACAATCGAAGACTCTGAAGCTCCTCAACAAAAGTTTCTTGGCTGACCATGTAATTCAGCGCTCAGAAACTAGTGAACTCTGTACTTCAAAAGAAAAGAAAATCTATCTCTTCTGATGAGTCTGACAAGAAGCACCGCGATAGGAATCTGTACCTGTAAATGTGGTTAGTGAAATGAAATTCAATTGTAATTCTTCCCTGAAGAATGTCATCTCCATCTGGAACTAGAAGCACAAGCTCTTCATGGAAAATATCTTTTTAAAGAGCACAACAATCAGGGTAAATGTCATCTTCATTAATCATCCTCTCATATAATAGAGTCAACTGTAGAAAATTGTATTAAGTCTAATTTCCTGAGGAGATGAGGGGAACTATGCAGCTTAAGCAACTCTCAGAGCTAAATGTTAACTTTATGAAGCAGAGCCATTTCACAAGTCGCAAAGTATCTTGAGTCCTACAATAACCGGTGCCCATCCCATTTTCAGCCCCCCCACATACAGCAAATGAAACAATAGTCAGAAGAAAATGAAATTGTCTCTAAAATGAAAAGATCACTTCTCAGTAGATAAGACCAATTTAAAGATATCTTTAATCAAATGGGATTTCCCTTCGATCTCCAAAAAGTACAATAAAATAATCAAAAAATGAAATCGATCATGATTTGCATATTGTCTTATAATATCAAAATATAAAAACAGTTGACTTGCTGTTATATGAACTTTAGAGCTACTTCAATTCACAGCAGTGTTTTCATGAATAAAATTACATAAATAAATTTTATAGTCAACTTTAATAACATTAGAAGTGGTATTTTTCCATTACAGTCTTCATAATTTTATGTGAAATGACCAATTACCAGTTGTCCCCTTAACATAAAATCGAATGAAATATTAAAGTGCACCAAAATCATAAATTTAAAAAAATAAACAAAGGAAAGTTGCCATAAACTTTCAGAAGAAATAAATATGCACAGGTGCATGCAGACTAATACCAAACATCCTTATCTAGTTATATCAAAATGTAACATATTCAATAAATGAATACACATATAAACATATATTTGTTACACAAACTTTTTTTTGGGGGGGTCACACTCAGTGATGCACAGGGGTTACTCCTGGCTCTGCACTCAGGAATTACTCTTGGTGTTGCCCAGGGGACCATATGGGATGCTGGGAATCGAACACAGCTCTACCCACTGTGCTATCACTCCAGCCCCATACTTTTTCATTTAAAAGCCATGTGTTTAATATTTTAGGTTTTATGGGCAATACGGTCATTCATAACTAGCCAACCCTACACATCAGTGTGAAAATAGCCACAGACATTGGGCAATAAAGGGTATAGTTATAGTCTAAAATTATTTTTATGTAAATAAAGATGGTAGGCTTTGGTTTAGAGTTCAGTTTGCCAGTTCTTGATTGATTGCAACTCCCCAATACTTGTGAGTTTTCTAGTAAAGCAGTATTCATTTGCTAAGTTTTGAATTAACAAATTGGTAAGATGTAAATGGGAATTGTCAATACATGTGCCCACATCATTATTTCAATAGAGAGGAATTGTTTAATGTAGTACAATTGTACAATTAAATAAATTCGTTAGACTTTTATAACTGCAAGTGGTCTCAGTAATATCTGAATATTTGTTTATTGTTTTAACATAGAAATTAAATCCAAGAATATTAAAATTTCTGATTCTATATATTACATAAAGTTTATGTATTTATATATGCATATATTTAGCTGTACAAGTGATCAAATCCAAGGCCCTCTACATGGAAAGCATGTGCTCACTCAGTAAGCTACATCTATGGCTGGTAGATTTTATTTTTTAAGAAATAACACACCAGTAGGGCTTTTGCCTAGCACACAGCTGACCCTGGTTCGATTCCTCCATCCCCCTTGGAGAACCCAGCAAGCTACTGAGACTATCCCGCCTGCACAGCAGAGCCTGGCAAGCTATCCATGGCATATTCGATATGCCAAAAACAGTAACAACAAATCTCACAATGAAGACATTGCTGGTTCCCGCTCGAGGAAATCAATGTGCAACAGGACTACAGAGCTACAATGTAATTTTTAAATACCTTAAAAATTCAGTCTAAGACCTCTCTAGATGCAATAATAAAAGAAAAGGTAAAAATTATTTTTTTAATTTTATTGAATCACCGTGACATAGTTACAAGCTTTCATGTTTGAGTTACAATCACACAATGATCAAACACCCATCCCTCCACCAGTGCACATTCCCCATTATCAATATCCCAGATATACCCCCCCCCCTTTCCTGCCTTCCCCCTGCCTCCATGGCTGACAATATTCCCCACACTCTCTCTCTACTTTTGGACATTATGGCTTGCAACACAGATACTGAGAGGTCATCATGTTTGGTCCATTATCTAATTTCGGCACACATCTCCCATCTCAACTGGTTCCTCCAGTTATCATTTTCTTAGTGATTCCTTCTCTATTCCATCTGCCTTCTCCCCTCTGCTCATGAAGCGGGCTTCCAGCTATGGAGCAATCCTCCTGGACCTTGTATCTACTTGTCCTTGGGTGTCAACCTCATGTGATACTACCCTACACTCCACAAATGAGTGCAGTCCCTCTATGTCTGTCCCTCTCTTTCTGACTCATTTCACTTAACATGATATTCTCCATGTCTATCCATTTATAAGCAAATTTCATGATTTCATCTCTCCTAACAACTGCATAGTATTCCATTGTGTAGATGTACCAAAGTTTCTTTAACCAGTCATCTGTTTTAGGGAACTCGGGTAAACATTATTGACAAGAGACTTAATTTTATTCAAGTACAGTTTTTGTCATAAATATATCAGCAGTTTTATCATCCTTTTTTTCAATGCATGTTATCTTTGGTTATCAGACACATTGTTACTGTTTTGGCATATCAAATACAATACACCATGGTTAGGTTAGCTTGCCCGGCTCTAATGTGTGGGCTGGATACTCTCAGTAGCTTGTCGGGCATATATGTATATATATATATATATATATATATATATACTTCCCTCTATGATTGTTGCCTACTGTCTGAACCCCATACAATATGGTTTGGTAATTATGGAAAATAGGTAGGGAGTGTCTTATGATGTGTCGCGCAACCACAAAAGCGGCTATTCAGTCAAGGAATAAATATGTTCACTCCTATGTGAGGTTCGGCCCAAGCATGTGGAAAGCGGCCTGGAGCATGGCAGCAATTGGGTAATGGAGGTCAGCTTCCGGGGCTGGGTCCCTTGGGGCAGGAAGAGTTCTCACCCCACCCCCTGGAGCACCCAAGTGAAAACAGCCTGGCACGGAGTCTGGTGGCATGGTTATGGGACCTCATTTTATGCTCCCTTTCAGGAGAAGCAGCCGTTAGTTCAGTAAAAATAACTGGTCTCATTCCCATAATCCTTAAAGAGCCCCCAATATGGCAGCGATAGGAAAGATTAGTAAGGAGAGGCTGCTAAAATCTCAGGGTTGAGATGAATGGGGACGTTACTGGTGTCCACTCAAGTAAATCGATGAACAACGGGATAACAGTGATACAGGGATACAGTGATCAAACACATAAGTCATTTTATTTACTATTTGCTTATTCCATTGCTTTTCTAGAGAAATAATGTAGACACCACATTCTATATGCATCAGCAGGAAGAAAAATATTTTTCAAACATTATTAAAGAAAGTTGAAAATTTGTTATTTGATAAAACATTGAGAAAATTTTAAAAACAAAAGCAATATGATTTTTCCATTACATTGTCATATAGTGTTTAAGGGGAAAGGAGAATGGAATAAATGGTTGCCATACATGGGACAAAGCTAGGTTTGGTGTTATTAATAAGCAATCAACTCATAACTATGTAAAATCTTGCTCTTTCTCTAAAATAACAACCTCTATTTTATAATTTCTAGTTTTAAAACATTTCTATTGGGGCCTAGAGATAGTCCGAGGTTCATGGTTCATATCTTGCATGCAACTGACTTGGTGATCCTTGGCATCACAGGGGTTGAAGCAGCACTAAATCCTTTGGGCATAGCATTGAGCCACAATCCAGCTGCTGAAGAATGACAGGGAGTGGCCCCAAACTTTCAAATATTTCCTTCTTTTTCATTTTGGGTCACAGCTGGAGATGCACAGGGGTTAACTCCTGGCTCTGCACTCAGGAATAACTCCTGGCGGTGCTCGGGGGACCATGTTGGATGCTGGGCATAAAACCCGGGTCAGCCATGTGAAAGGCAAATGCCCTATCCACTGTGCTATCGCTCCAGCCCCTCAAATATTTCTTTAGAGTAAAACTCCCCCACAATCAAAAAATAAAAAATACAAAGAACATTCTTTGTTAGAACACACCTTAGGGAATGGAAATAGAGATAAATAATAAACTAAGAGCAATAAATACTTAAAGAGATAATACAAAGGGTAGGGTATTTGCCTTGTACAAAATCAACCCTACTTTATTCCCTGACATCTCACATCTCATATGGTTCTTAGATCCTCACCAGAAGTGATCACTGAGCAGAGTTGGAAGCAATGAACACTAAATGGTATCACTGTATCACTGTCATCCTGTTGTTCATAGATTTATTTGAGCTGGCGCCAGTAATGTCTCATTCATCCCAGCCCTGAGATTTTAGCAGCCTCTCCTTACTTATTTTTCCCAATGATTGGAGGCTCTTTTCAAGTTCTCAAGGGAATGAGATCTGTTATTGTTACTGTATTTGGCATATCGGATATGCCACGGGGAGCTTGCCAGGCTCTTCCGTGCGGGCAGGATACTCTCAGTAGCTTGCTGGGCTCTCTGATGATGTGTTTTCATGGCCACAAAGTCCTTCCAAGAATATGTTCAGTCTTTCATGAGGCTCAACCTGAGCGTCCTGGAGTGTAAGGGCGGTGGGGTAGTAGAGGTCAGCTGCT
The DNA here is from genome assembly GCF_027595985.1 of Sorex araneus. Taxonomy (NCBI): domain Eukaryota; kingdom Metazoa; phylum Chordata; class Mammalia; order Eulipotyphla; family Soricidae; genus Sorex; species Sorex araneus. The sequence goes on along the minus strand of NC_073311.1, from coordinate 25,516,401 downwards.
GGGGCTCGGTCCCTTGGGGTGAGGAAGGCTCTCACCCGCCCCTCTATGGTGCACCCCTAGTGCGGAGTCCAGTGGCATAGTTATGGGGGTCTCATTTGATGCTCCCTTCCAGGAGAAGCAACCGTGAGTTCTGGAGGGTGGCCCATGTGGAGATTATCTGGAGCCGGTAGGAAGTGGCTTACGGGTGTGACCCCTGGGTCGCCAGAGATTGGGGGAAGCAGGCAGAGGATCTCAGCTCCCGGGTCCCATTGAGCCCATAGTCCAAGATCACAAAGTTCCGGATTACCTGGAACACTAAATGGTGTGATCCAAAAATAATTTTTAAAAGAAGGAAAATAAAGTAAATATATAAAGAAAAGCAAACATGCAAAGGCAAGTTTAAAAATATATGTGAATCTCCATAAAATTCTCTCTGAAAGAGAAAGAAGCCTAAAAACACTGGTCCTGTAGGAAATTTTTCTGCATCGTGATTCTGTATAAAAACAATGGTTTGGGGGCTGGAGCGATAGCATAGCAGGTAGGGCATTTGCCTTGCACGTGGCCAACCCGGGTTCGATTCCCAGCATCCCAAATGGTCCCCTGAGCACCACCAGGGGTAATTCCTGAGTGCAAAGCCAGGAGTAACCCCTGTGTATTGCTGGGTGTGACCCTCCAAAAAAAAGGGAAAAAATGGTTTGCCTATCAACATGAACAACATTAAGTCAAATACTTATTCTCACAGTGTGCTTTTTTTGTTTCCAATGGTGGAAGGATACTGACACTGGTATTGCATTGTAGCACTGTCGTCCCATTGTTCATCGATTTGCTGGAGCGGCACCAGTAATGTCTCCATTGTGAGACATGTTGTTACTGTTTTTGGCATATCCAATATGCCATGGATAGCTTGCCAGGCTCTGCCATGCAGGCGGGATACTCTCAGTAGCTTGCTGGGCTCTCCGAGAGGGATGGAGGAATTGAACTGGCTGCATGCAAGGCAAATGCCCTACCTGCTGTGCTATCACACCAGCCCTATAAATATATATATATATATATATATATAGTGTGTGTGTATATATATGTGTGTGTGTAAATTAAAATATGTAGAATATATATATTCTTTCAATATATAGCTTTAATTAGATAAGTCTATAGTTTCAAATGTTTGTTCATATACTCTGCATAATCTAAATCAGTATCCAAATAAATTAAGAAAAATTCATAGTAATATGAGACAAGAAATGGAGCAATAGGAAATCTTTGATTATTTTACATTTATCCTTTATTAAAAATGACTTTTTAGACAAAATAAAATTCAACAAGACTTCTATATCATAAGCTGAATGATAACTACACGAACATTAACAAAATTTGAATTAAATGTGTGGGGAACTTCTTAAACCAATAATAATGATTCTTTGTGAAAAGTAATACTTTTTTTCTATTAATGTTGTTAAACAACAAGGACTAGTTCAGAATAAAATTAAATCTTGCTAGTTATTCGGATATCATAGATTCAAAGTATTTTAGAAAACTACATCTAGACAATATATCCTGAAAAATTTTAATTAAATTCAGCAAATTATTTATCCACATAAAATTGCCATTCTATATACCAATATATATTTGGGATAACAGCTAAAAATATTACTACATATTCTCCAAATGTTTTGATTTAAGTAGAATCAATACAAAAGGCTTGATTGTCACCAATGGTGTATGTGCGGTGGTGGTGGGTGGGGGGTTAGAACTACTCACTGATGTGCCAACTTTTGATAAGTCACCATTTCCAAGGAGCCATTCATAGTTTTATTTAATAAAAAGAAGAGTTGGGGGAGACTTTTGTTTGCTTTGTTTTTAGCTTTTCTCCATACTCAGCTGTACTTAGGGCTTACTCCTGGATCTGTGCTCAGGGATCACTCCTGGCAATGCCATCTGTGGTGACGGAGATTGATTTCAGGTTCACATTATGCAATACAGATGCCTTAACTGCTATACTATCTCTCCAGAACCTGAAGGGCAGTTTTTAATTTGCTATCTTTTTTTTTCATAAAGTATATGTTGAACATAAATCATATTCAAAGTAAGTATGTGTATGCGTGTAGATAGTTTCATTATGTCAATCACACCATCTAAAACATTATTTGGGAAAAGTACTTTGATTCGACTCTATTTAGTTGTGTCCTTTTTCTTGTTCTTTTCTCTTAGTTATGCATTTATTTAAAGCTGACTTCAAATTACTATATTCAAAATACAGATGGAAAACTTATCTCTATTAACTGGTGAATGTACATTTCTCATATTAGTGAGGATTCTCAGTCTTCAGGTGTGTGTTTCAGTCCTTGGGTCTACCTGTTTCAGGCCTTTGAGTTCAGTCTCTAAGCTCCTAACAGAAAGTTCTTATATCTCAGTACTAGAACCTAATGGGGTAAGTATCTATGGATCCTAAAACCAAAGACTTTACAGACCTGAGCACAGTAGTGAATAATATTGATTGGCATGTAGGTAGACATTAGACAGACTCGGAGTTGGTAGGAATAAAAGCTAATCTCAAGTGCCTCTATGGGCATCTGCTGGACTCCACACGTGGACTATTTCATGTAACCTGATCACTGCACCATAGTATTGTAGCACAGCACTGTCATCCTGTTGTTCATCGATTTGCTTGAGCAGGCACCAGTAACGTCTCCATTGTGAGAGTTGTTACTGTTTTTGGCATATCGGATATATGCCACGGGTAGCTTGCCAGGCTCTGCTGTGCGGGCCGGATACTCTCGGTAGCTTGCTGGGCTCTCCGAGAGGGATTAACACATTATAAAAACTAGATACTGGAAAGATTGTACAGTGGGTAAAGCACTTGCTTTGCAGTGCAGCTGACCCTAGTTCAATTCCTGGTACTGCATATGATCAGCCAAGCACTACCAGGAGTGACCCCTGAGCACATAATTTGGAGTAAGCCCTGAGATCAGCCAGGTGTGGCTCCCAAAACAAACAAACCAAAAACCAAACACACAACACACAAACAAATCCGACTAATCTACTTTCTAAAAGTTAAACACAAAATGAGACTAGAACAGTAAAATGCAAGGTTAAATTCATTTATATGAATGTTGGTAGGACTGTAGCACTGTCTATAGCACTGTCGTAGCACTGTTATCTCATTGTTCATCGATTTGCTCGAGTGAGCTCCAGTAACATCTGTATTGTGAGATTTATTGCTACTGAAGAATGCAGCTAGCTGTGAGAATCACTGCACTATGGAGCAGATATGTCATACCATTCTCAAACAAGCTGAGGTTCAGAAAGACCTACAAACAAGGTAAGTGAAATTCAACTTAGTCTGACTCTGAGCTCTCTTTTCAAATATTTCAGAAGCTTAAGTAGCTTAGGAGAGAGAAGATAAACCAAATCCAAAGGAATGTACAGATAAACTTCTTTCCTAACTTGAGCTCAGGAGGAACAGAGGTCACTGCTGCTGTGTAAAAAATATAAGGACACTTGTGTGTGCGCACATGCGCGCGGGAGGGGGTGCAATGATGTGTGTGTTGTGTTCTGTTGTTCTCAGGCTTTTGGGAGCAGCTCTCTCTCACACGCGCTCCTTGCGTTTGGTGTTCCCAAACCGCTGGATCGGGATGGCTCCTCCTTGTGCTCTGCTTCTGTGTGTGCAACTGTGCTCTCTTCTGTCTGTCTCTCTATCTCTGTTTCTGTCTTTGTAGTCTCTCCTCTGGTCTCTTCCAACTTCTTTCTGTCTCTGCTTCTGTGTCTTCTCTCTTGCTTCTGTGTCTTCTCTCTCTTCTGCCTCTTCTGTCTGTGTCCTGTTGCCTCTTCTCCTGTCTCTGCTGTATCCTATTCTCTCTCTGCTGTCTCCACTGTCTCCGTTGTGCTATCTCCATCCCTCTGTTGTCCCCATCCCTCCTTGGGACCCTGCTTTTGGGGTGCTAGGAACTAAGGGCAACTGAGTTGAGAAAGCATATGCCCAGGAATAAATATTATTGGAGTCAACCGACTCCCAAGTTACAAAGCATAATATTAACTGTCTTCCTGTGTCCATACAGAAAGGCCATTGCTCTAAAGTAAACTAAGTTCCCTGTCGCAAGGCTGAGAGGACAAACCCATGTTATCCTACACTGCTGTTCATAGTGACTGAGTCTATTGCTGTCTTTTGCGAGTTTATCAAATAAATAATAGTTTTTGGACATACGCTTCTCTGCCAAGTTTATGTAATAACATTAACATTTATCATGACAAAATCAATAAGTTAAATAAGTATAAAATATATAGGGGTATGAGGGTTGTAAATGTATCAGAATAATAAATGTTGAGCATTATGAAAAGTTGCTGTGAGAAAACTTCAGTGAACATTAATTGGCTTTGGCTTTCAAATTGTCATAAAAGGATCTTGAATAAATATACAAAGCTGCAAAAGAACAAAGAGTTACTCTTAATTATCTTGGAAGATTTATTTTTGGCTAATTTCAGAAAAATCAATGAGATCCGTCATTTAAATGATTTTTCCTGTTTTAGAAAGAAAGATATTTATTAGAAAATGGGTACAGGATTCTCAGACTCTTCAAAGGTAGGTCTTCCTTCCTCATCATACTGGAATGGGACAAAGAACATTTAAAAATAGAAAATCATATTTCTTTCATTATTATCCAAAGTTTAATTTTGATAAGAATAGCATATGTTCAAATTGCCAATATTTCTAACATATATTTAGTCGCATTCGTAAAGAGGAATAGGAAAAACACCAATGAAGAGCAGTTAATCTCTCAAACTCAAAACTAAAACTCACTAAGCTGAAATGAATGTACAATATTTTTACAACTAATATATGCACTTAGGTTAAAATACCTATGGAAAATATAAATAAGGGACAGAAAGGCATCTCTACCCAAGTCCTCAACTGGATGAGAAGCAGAATATTCTTATTTCTCTTCCATGGAAGATAATTCCTGTTTTGTGTAATTATAAGTGTGTAGACTAGTTCTTCTTGGCATATATTCTAGTAATCAGCACTATAGCATCATTATAGGTTTTGTACGATAAACTATAGAAGTACTGAACCCAAGGGATTTGAAGGTATCAAACCCGGTCAAATCAGGCTCTAGCACTAACACGACTTGAGCTGATAAAAAACATTTCTATAAAATTTAATTTTCTCATCTCTAGACTAGAGATAGTACTACTTTACAGATTGTGGTAACAAAAATAATAGTAATTTAAAGTATTAGTTTTAATAGCAAACCTTAGTAATACTAAGATTCACTCTTCCTTTAACATAAGAAACAGAGACACCTTTAGGCCATCTCAGTGGTAAAAGCCACTTACCATGCATCTGTAAAACCCTGGGTTCTATCTCCAGCACAACAGAAACATACTTACATTTCTAAGATATGATAGTAGAACAAAACCAAACATGTTTTCCTTCTTCCTCATGCCAGGAATAAAAATTATGGTGCCAGAACCTTGATTTTATTTTTCTTAAACAGTAAGCTGGTCCCCAAAATTAAATGCAAAGACTAATGACATAAACTTAAATATCTGGAAATTAAGCAGGCAATTTGGTGGTTTATGCGTTGTGGTGAAAAACGTATGCATGAAATGATCATTAACAATACTGTAAATCACAGTACCTCAAAAAAGAAAAGAAAAGCTAATATCTTCCTCACAAGTCAAAAATCACTTCTCATTATTAAATCTCAGGTAATACATAAGACAGTTCAGTTCTTCCATGAGTGACAGAAGCTTCATCTTCATGTTCAAATTAATAAACTGCTTCATCTTCAAATTCAACATAATCTATGCTTTCCAATGACTCAATTTTCTGTGATGAGTATTAATAGTCAAAATGAGTAAAGTTTCAAATCAATTTCTTATTCATAGCTTTTCTGGACTATAATATTAAATCTGCCCAAAGTTGTAGGGAAATTCTTGTCGGGCATTGTTGGCTAACATTATGTCTTACCAGTCACTATAATAATATGCTGAAGTTTTGGAAATTGGCAAGTAATATACACATTTTACAATGAAACCATATGGGAAGAAAGCTTGCTTAAAATTAAACTTCCAATTTCAGAAAATTATTTTTAAAAATTTCAACACATGTTATATTAAAGCACATTGGAGAAAATGGTTGGACAATACATCAGGTTTATTTCTAACAAGACCAAAAAGGCTTAAATTCTTGCTTGTCCTGTGCTTTAGTGAAACTGATAGGCAGCACATTTCAGAATTAGAAACAGTCTGAATTCATAAATCTAGAGCTTCCTATTTTTCTTGTAAGATCTCCTTTCTTTCCACATTAAATAACCAGTGTGAAGGATCTCAAAAAGGTGTATTCTGTAACTTCCTAAATGAATTGTCTTACTTCTGAAATTTTGTCACAATGTTACACAGAATGCATTCCTGTGTGGAGAACAGATGATAGTGCAGCTTTGCAAAATTTACCCAATGTTGTTTCTGTGAGAGAACATGGGTAATTTCATCTTACAATCGTCTCTGTTCATACTTTTAGATATATTATTTGGTTCTCTGAGTGATTTCTTTATTGATTCCCTTAGGTGAGTGATTCTCAAGCCAGGACCTCAGAACTCTTTGTATCAAATATAAAATGGGGCTACCCCAAAGAATATTTGAAAATATCCTAAATTGTTTTGTTTTGTTTTGTTTTTGTTTGGGGGCATACCTGGTGATTCTCAGAGGTTGTTCCTGGCTCTGAAAGCAGTAATTACTCTGGCAATGTTCAGGAGACCATATATCATGTGGGGATCAAATTTATGTTGGCAATGTGAGAAGTGAATGTTCTACTCACTGTACTTTCTCTGTAGCCCTGAAGTTATTTTTGATCATGATAACTAGGGTAGTGATATAAATAGGGGATGGACATAGTGATGTCTCTACTAGGCAGAGAGCAGGGATGCCCTTAACTATCTTGTAGTGTATGGGAGAGACAAAGATTGGCCTAACCACAAATGTTAATAGTGTCACTGATAAGATATTTGCAAAAAGGAAATAATTTAATATTTTGAGGTATTTTCCTTTTTGTTTGAGGGACCCCAACTATCAGTGCTCAGAGCATATATCTACCACATAATATCTGTGCTCAGATATTACTTCTAGTGGGGCTTTGGGGACCATAAGGGTTGCTGAGGAATGTGCCTGGATTGGCCACATGCAATGTAAACACCCTACCTATTGTATTATCTCTACAGTCTCTTATTTACAAAAAGGTCTGTAAACTCTATACTAAGATTGCATAGCCAACTGACAAAATTCACTTTTTCTTTTTTATTTGAAGAATTTCTAATAAACTAGTACAATGATATATCCTATGTCATGCACATGAAACTTTATTATCAATTGTCCTTCATTCATTACAATATTTTACTATATATTGATTATAATTAAACAGGTTAATGGTAATTATCTTCAAAATATAGGGCCAATAAAGAAATTAACATTAAAAACATTAAAAACATTAAAAACAATACTGCTGACAGACATGACAAATGCCAATAAAAGTTTTAGTTATCATGAAAGAATTGGAGCTTGAAGGATAGTATAGTAGGTAATGTACTTGTCTGGCACACAATCAAACTTAGCACCCTAGATATTCTACCAAGCCCAGTCAGGAGTGATTCCTGAGCATTGTGCCAGGAGTAAGGCCTGAACAGTACCAGATATGACATGGAACTTAGCATTTCTTCAATAAAAAAATTTAAATTTTCTATTTTTTGCTATCTTAAGTTGTGACAGTTTCTCATATTACATTATGGACTGCAGTTTTAATTTTGATTATTCATCTTCCTGCTCATGTTTTATAAATCTATGGTGCAACTTAAAAATGTGATAGCATTTCTAAGTTCTAAATTTTAAAGATTAATGCACATTTTCTTCATCAAATCATTCTGTTTTTCTGAATTTCTTTTCCTTTTATTAAAGTCTTCCAGTGGAATGTCTATTCAATTTTTAAAATTATTATTATATCTTTACTCAATTCTCCTATAATTTTACTTTACTTTACTTTTGCTGCAAGGATAATAAAATCTTAAGCCAACAAAAATTTTTCTCTGATTATGAAATTTTCTACCATGTCCAGATCCATAAGTGAAGCAAAAGGCATTGAAAAATGGACAGTAAAGACTCATTTTTAAAATTTGTATATGTGAGGTAGCATTATACTGTTCTGATTTAAATCTGTGTATTATCTTCTTCATTGCTGCCTTCTCCATCCTACTCTTAGTGAAACTTTAAGTCTCTTCACTTTATATATTTTTATAAAACTTAAAACACCTACTTTTAAAATTTAATTTTTATTGAATCACTGTGAGATACAGTTACAAAGCTTTCATGATTGAGTTTCAGTCACACAATTATTGAACACCTATCCCTCTACCAGTGCTCATTTTCAAAACCACTGATGTCCCCAGTATCCCTTCTGCCAACTCAACCCCATCCTACCCCCTGCCTCCATGGCAGGCACATTTGTTCTTACTCTCTCTCTACTTTGGGCATTGTGGTTTGCAATACAGATACTGAGAGGCCATCATGTTTGGCCCTTAGTCTACTTTCAGCACACATCTCCCATCCCAAACAATCCATCTAACCAACATTAACTTAGTGGTCCCTTCTCCAACACAACTGCCTTCTCCCCCGGCACATGAGCCAGGCTTTCAAACCATGGATTAATCCTCCTGACCCTTGTCTCTACTGTCCTTGGGAAAATTTTTTGTCACATCATTCACAAAGCGATATAAACCTTTCTGAACTTTAGAAGAGCTGAGTGGCTGGCTACCATACCTCCAAAGAAAATTCAATTTGAAGGGCTCTATTTCAGATGGTTGTTCGATTTGGTTAGCTATAGAATGAATGTAGAAGTATCTTTTTGAAATATGTCAACAATAAGTAGCACCACTATTAACATTGTAGTTCCTAAAATTTAATAATGGTAAGCTTTAAGTTTAAATCACCTAATAAACAAAATGAAATTCACCAGCTTTTGATAATATAGTTATAGTCCCATAACTCAAGGGCTCATTTTATTAAAGGAACTTTCTAGGTGAGCACTACTACAAATACAATGTGACATGTGTTGTACTAGAGAGACAAACAGATTATGGGCATAGATATATTTTGTTATATGCATAAAAGGACAATTATCTGTATGACAGAAAGAAAGGAAAAAGTCAGGAGACAGTGAAACTAAATTTGTTGGCTCATGACTTATTTAAGTACTAGTTTATCAAGCACAAGAAAAAGAACTTTCCATATAAACCAGTTTTCAAAATAAGAGAACATTATAATTATAAAATTCTTTTCTTCGCAAACAAAAAAGATTATGCTCATGATATCTATTTAAGCTTTTCTACAAAACTATACTACTCCTGCAATTTCTGTGCAAGATACAATTTACTCCCTAAGTAAAAACTACCAGTCCGTCTGATCTCTCCTTTTCCATTTCTTCAATTGCTTATTTTCTCTGGGTCCTTGCTTGACTTATACTCTTCAATTATCCAGAGACATTTTCTCCCTTTCTAACCATGTAACCACTATCTCAGGAAGGAAAATGCCTGATTGATTATTTCATTGTGCCTGTTGTCAGAAGAAACAAATTTCGCTTAGAAAAACTTAGGTTAGATTATAAAATCTACTTGCTTTTCACTCCCCTAGAAAGCTCATAAAGAGGACTCAGTTTTCCAGCTGGACATTTGACTCTATTTTCAGGGTGACTCTGGAAACTTCCAGGTGGATAGAAAGCAAGGAAAGACTAGGGCAGCTTTCCCTTAGCTAGGAAGACTTTATGGGAGTAGCCCACTTTCAACTTTGCTTCCAATCTAAAAATGTGTTCAAAAGTCATTTGAGCCTCTTTTAAGTCTGTATAGCTAATCCTTTCCCAGAGACCCTCTGGAATTTCAGCAAATGGTTAGCAATAATTATGACCCACCTCGGGGAAACATTTGTTGTGGAAAAATGAATCAGTTCAACAAAGCAGCTACCTCCTTTCCCTTCTTGGACCATCTCTAATCCCCACCAGATCCTGACTGATGTTTTTAGTATCAGTCACTGTATCACTGTCATCCCATTGTTCATCAATTTGCTCAAGCGGGCACCAGTAATGTCTCCATTCGTCCCTGTCTCATGCTACTGTAGCCCAATGGCATACTGGGGGCTCTTTCAGGGTCAGGGGAATGAGGACCGTTGTTAGTGTTGTTGGCATATTGAGTATACCACAGGTAGCTTGTCAGGCTCTGCCGTGCAAGCAGGGTACTCTCGGTAGCTTGCCGGGCTCTCCAAGAGGGAGTTTTTCGTTTTAGTTTTTAGTATACCACCATTAAAATATCCTCTGAAAAGCAAATTATTTGTATTCAGCAGTCATATATTGGTTGTGTAATTTAGCAACATGATAATAGCCGCTTACTTTGTATTCAAATATATGTACACACATATGAATACTTTGATATAGATATATAGATATAGATTTGATATAACATATAGAACACATAGTAAAACTTTTAAATTAAATTTGTAATAATAATGTGTATAATAACAATATATGTGTAAAATAAAAATATATCTAAAGAATGCAATAATACATTAACATATTTTCCAACAAACATATGGATCATTTTATTTGCATAGGTTTTAATTGAAAAGATATTTGGTGGGACAAGAGTGATAGCACAGCAGGTAGGGCGATTGCCTTGCACGTGGCCAACCTGGGTTTGATTCTTCCGTCCCTCTCAGAGCTTGGCAAGCTACCGAGAGTATCCCGCCCGCATGGCAGAGCCTGGCAAGCTACCTGCAGCATATAGGAAATATTTATTATCTGGAGTAAATAGAATATGATATTCATTGTTAATTCCATTTTTAACCATGCAAAAGTTTGTAGATGGAATTCATCCTATAAATTCTTATCAGCATCAGGATTCAACTATTTATTTATTTACTGATTGATTTTGGACCAAATACCCTTTTAAATTTTTTTTAGCTTGTTCCTGCATGCAATATTGTGGTTTTAAGTACAAAATTAGATCATTTGATTTATATGCAGTCACTGATCATCCTGTTTACACCTTTTGCACTTCACATATTTATCTTTGTGTGCTTTGGGTATATGTGAGAAGTTTACTCCCTTAACAATGTTCTCATACACGATACAGTTAAATAAAATATAATCACTGTGTAGGATACTATAGCTCCAAAATTATTAATTTTATAATTAGTAGTTTGTACTCAGGATTTTTTTCCATTTAAATATATTTCCATGATAATCATTAAAACCAAACTAAAATAAACTAAATTGACAACGTGACTTTTAGATCAATTCATCAAGTGGTATTTAAGATTTTCAAAACCAATAACTATAGTTAACTACTCTGTATTTTCTGAATATGCATTAGTATCTCAGCAGAAAAGCAGAAAATTGTGCTTTATGTGGGTAAAATAATGAGCATTTTATTTGTTTCCTCTGCTGTTACTAAAATTTAAAAATATTTAATGTTTTAAACTTTATGAAAATTTATATTTTGAAAAGTACAGGGGCTAGAGAGATGGTACAGTGACTAGCATGCTCGCCTTGCTGTGGCCAACCTGAGCTCCATTATAAGCACCAACCTGCGCTTGAGTCCAGGTGGCACAGATGGTTCCCCCAAGTCTACTAGCTGTGATCCCAGAGTGCAGAGCTTGGAGATCCCTGAGCACCACTGGGTATGACCAAAAACAACAAATAAAAATTATATATAGCACTTTAGTAATTATTATAAACAACTTTAGAACTATTAAAAGCACTAAAATTTTTTTATTCATTGGGAAGCAACATGAAAGATGTTTGAGAATCACTGCTGCAGATAAAATGTGACACAAATTATCATCTATCTGAATGTGCTTGGTGACAGTGATTTTCAGTCTTTGTTTCACAGACTCGTTCCTGTCTGCAAAGCTTTCTTTCCTGTCTGGAAATATGTTATTGCTTCATATCATATAGATCATATAGCAGAATGAACAGGATAGCAAATCCTCAACAAGTATAAGGAGCAATGTGTAAACAATGTGTAGACACCTATCATTTTGCTATTTTCCACTGGCCACAGGTATAAAGTTTGAAAAATGCCATTTTATGGCACACAACCATAAAATCTATTAGAAATTACTGAGTAGCAAGTGACCAAGATTTGTATCCCATGTTAAAAGCAGTGAAATCTTAATCTAGTAAACCAACCTCTCTGGAACATTTTTGCCCATATGTAAAATGAAAAGGTGAGATGAACTCAACTCTAATGACCCATCATAAAACTCCAGTTTCGTGATGCTTTTCTTATAAGACTATGCCATTACTATGATTACTTTCTATGAAATCATAATTAAATATTAATCCATCAAGGATAAGTGACTTCAAGAACAAGAAAAAAAAGAATAAGAGGAAAAATTAACAGCAAAACAAAAATTGATTTTAGGAAAATGAACATCTTATTAATGCTAGCTCTTAAGAGTAAAAATCTGACTAATAGTTTTACAAGCACTATTGTCTTTAAATGATAAGCACACTTAAAGTGTTTTGTTGAGGACATAAAAATTAATACAATGTTATCCTTGATATTCTATAACTCAGTTATATTCTATATACTACTTTGAAAATAAATAATCACTGTATCACTGTCATCCTGTTGTTCATCAATTTACTCAAGCAGGCGCCATAACGTCTCCATTTGTCCCAGTCCTGAGATTTTAGCAACCTCTCCTTACTCATCTTTCCCAATGATTGGATGCTTCTTTCAGGGTCAGGGGAATGAGAGTAGTTATTGTTACTGTTTTGGGCATATCAAATACACCACGGGGAGCTTGCCAGGCTCTGCTATGTGGGCACCATACTCTCGGTAGCTTGCTGGGCTCTCTGAGAGGCATATCTATTTATTTCCCTCTATGATGATGTGTCACACAGCCGGGAAATGTCCTCATGGTCCAGGAATATGTTCACTCATGTGTGAGGCTCTGCCCGAGCGTGTGGAAAGCAGCCTGGAGCATGGTAGCAGTTGGGTAGTGGAGGTTGGCTACCGGGGCTGGGTGCCTAGGGGCAGGGAGGGCTCTCACCCACACCCCTCTGGGGCGCCCCAAGTGAAAACAGCCTGGCACAGAGTCCGGTGGCATGATTATATGGGCCTCATTTTATGCTCCCTTCCTGAAGAAGCAGCCGTGAGCTCTGGGGAGTGGCCGGTGAGGATGAGGAGATTATCAGGCACAGGTAGGAGGTAGCTTATGGGTGTGACCCCCCGGGTCGCCAGAGATTGGGGGAAGCAAGCAGAGGATCTCTGCTCCCGGGTTCCTTTGAGCCCAGAGTCCATGATCACAAAGTTCTGCATTACCTGGGTTCCGTGGGACTTTGCTCATGCATGAGGCTTGGCCCAAACGTGTGGAAAGTAGCCTGGAGCATGGTGGTGGTTGGGTAGTGGAGGTCAGCTGCCAGGGCTGGGTCCCTTGAGGCAGGGAGGGCTCTCACTTGTCCCCCTCTGGGCGTCTCAAGTTAAAAAAGCCTGGTGCGGAGTCCCCCAAAAAAAAAATAACACCAGCATTAATTAAAAAGTTGGTATCACTGATATCAGAGATTATTTATCTTGGCTTTGTTCCAAATACAATGTTATATATATATATGTATATATATATATATATATATAACACTTCCCAAACCATATCTGTGGTTACAGAAATTAAACATGTTTTTCTTTTGACTCTAATATTTTCAGATTTGCTACTCATGGTAATCCACAACTCGATGAAACTACAAAAGTATCCTTCATCATAAAAGATCATACCTAAATTATCATTGTTCATATTTGTAAACTTACATTCATCCTAAATGTGTAGGCTTCTGAGATAGTTTTGGGCAGACAATCTTTTAGGCACATGGACAAATCATTTTTATCATGGTGAATGTGCCTGAAGCAACTTCTACTCAACAAAAACCAGATGTGAATATGATCAAAAGACAAAGCTAATCTGATCTATAATAGTTTATGAAAATATAAAACTTTCTGATTTATTAAGATTTTGTTCATTCACTTATCATTTCAGATACTTTTGGGTGGGGGCAAGGAAGCAGTTGTGGCTTCCCAAGCAATACTAAGGAGGCAGAAAGGCATCTTCCAGATATTACTGGCCAACCTGGCTGGCTATTCATTGTGCGAGCCCATGGATGCAGTTCTTTCCGGGTCTGTGGTGCCAAGAATTATCTGGCTCACCCCAATTGTGCTCAAGGACCTCCAATACAAGATCCAGCAGAGATGGGGAACTCTAAGTTCCCTAATTATATTTGTGGGACTATGTGGTACTCAGGATCAGATTGAATCAGGTCTAGCCATATGCAAGGCACTGACCTCTAAATTATTTCTCTTGCAGACAGCATTGACTTTCCACTCTACACTACAGACATGTCTATAAACTTTGGGTATTTAGTGGCAAGCAGAAAAAAATTCCTGTCCTCCATAAGTTCCCATGTTAAGAACACCTGGTGATGTAATACTGGCTTAGAAAACCACTACCATCATTGGGTGATGCCAGGGGATCAACTGGGGCAACACCTGGTGTTGTTCAGGATGCCATGTGGTCTAAGGGATCTAAATCACATCCTTGCAAATGCAAGCCATGCAACCTTGAAAACTAAACTCTCTCCATAGCCCTACAATAATGCATTTTTCGTGAGAAGGTAACTGTAGGGCTTAAGATATTTGGAAGTTTAAGTCACAGAAATGATGGAAACGGTTTGGAATTTTAGAATTCTCAGGTTTCAAATAACTAGAAAATCATGTCATATTAAGTCCAACCACACATTGAGGAAAACCTATCTTAAATGATTTGGGAGTTACAAACTCTGACATTAAGGCAGCAAGTGAACCAGCAAAACAAATAAAATGCAGGGGCAGGATAAAAAGAGAGATTAAGATAAGCAACCAAAATTCGTGATGAAATGAATAACTTATTATAACTCAATATAGATGATTTAAAATGGAGCCATTTTAAGGGTAGGTGAACCATATAACATATAGATATAATATGTTATTAGCCTTGAATAATAAGTGGAAGATTAGTAATCACTTAATAATCACTCAAAATGTTAAAAAATGCCTAACTAAGAAATTTAGTAAACTGAAAAACACGGACATATAGGAGAACGATCAACATGTATCTGAAATTACTTCATGGACCATATCCCCCATGGAATAAGGAAATTAAGTTATGATAGAAAGGATGTCAGAAGCACTCTGTGAAAAAGTAGAACATGCATGAGAGTAATAGAAAAAAATTGGGTAAAAGGTTAGCAACAAAAAGAAATTAATCCTGAAATACACGATATGTATATATGTTTCTTACCATTTTAAAAAAGACTTCATTTGCTTATTTTTTAATTATTTGTGAGCATTTTCTACTAGTTACAGCATAACCAGGCATATTAGTCTATTGACAAAAACACAAACATTTAATAACTTCAGGTTTCAGATTATTGTGCTATTATTATTAATCATATTAAAATCATAAAATAATTTGAGTCATCTTCTCTACTTCAACTAAGTTCATTGCTGTCTGATTGATTTGGTAGTTGAGAAGGATTAAAGGGTGGCCATTTATTTACAAAAATAAACTAAACAGCTATTATGAATTCTTTAATCTTAGAACTTTTGCTCCTTGGTAATATAAGTAGTATTTGTACATAAGCTTGCAATATTAACAAAGACAATATTATATTTATTTTATAGTATAGTTTATATTAGTGTTTCTATTTTTCTCTCTCTTCTGAGTTTATAAGAACCCTCATAGTCTAAATAGTAGTGGTATACAAATATAAATTATTGCCCATCATCCAGATTATAGTAATCTGAAAACTAAGATTTTTTAAAATGGCACCTTCTAGATTCTGAGAAATGTATCATTTAGCAAGAATCTATTATCAAGAAATTTCTAAGTACAGTAAATGCGTTTTAGTAAAAAATCAGCAACCTTTTCTCATCTTTAGCTTTTAAGTTAATTCTCATGATATTAAATCAGATGGCATCCTTAATTGAAAGAAACAGATCCCGAACACTAACCCAATCCTTTAAAAATGTTATGAAAATACTCCAGGTCAAATTGGACAAGATGAATTTAGAGGGGAAAAAAATGCACAAAACCAATCAAACCGCAGAAAATCAAACTGGTAATTTGAACACCAGTTCTCAGACTCTATTGTCTTTGGTTATTTGCTATTCCTCTCTTTTGCTTCTCTAACTGATCTATAGAATTTACAGTGCTTACTATCGTTGAGGGTGTGATGTTGGAATATTGGATGTACAAAATCCCATAATATTGTAAATGAATTTGCCTAAGAAAATTTTTCATTGGTTATTTGGACATTTGATTCAAACAACTCTGTTTCAAGAAATTCACTGACTAGTTGACTGAACATTTTTGCCAAAATATATATATTTTTTCAGTCATTGTAATACTTTAACATTTGAACTGTGTTTAGGTAGATATCTTGTTTTGACAATATTATTCACTGATACAGTGATACAGTGATTATAACTCTTCCTAAAAGAAATATCCAGAGACCTAAAAATCCTGAGGGGGGTGGGGGCGGGGGGAGAATGGGGAATTGGTGAGAGAGAGAGAAAAGACAGATAGTAAAGTAAAATGGTTCTATTTAGGAAATATGAGAGAAGGGAGAAAGAAGAAAAACTCTTCCTGAGAGAAAACAAATTTCTCTAGAGAACAGAGAGCCCAATAAAAGGATCATACATCCTAATTTTGGATGCAGGGAATGAATGGAAGAGTGGCCCACAGTGGAAATTGTATGACAGGAGAGAGTAGAAGGGTGTGGGCAACTCCTAAATTAGAGGTTACCTTTTGCTTTCACAAAGCTTTTTCTATAACCTTTTTCCAGTTTTCCCTGGCTTGGTTGGTCATTTTCTAGGAAGAAGGGCTGCTGAATTTTCCGCTGGCGTTAAGCTTTGAGTGGTCCCCTCACTCTAGAGCTAGAGGTTGGTGGCAGAAACTTCTGTTCAGATAAATCTTGTTTGATAACTTTTTGAAATGAAATGAAAATAGCCCTCCTCCAGCCGTCTGCAATAAAGCAATGGGTCTAATATCTGGCACCACTGAATGTGAACCTTGAGCACTGCAACTGCCAGGTGCGCCCTTTTTCTTTCTTTCTTTTTTTTCAATTTAATTTTTTTTTAATTTTTTGTAATGGATCCCCATGAGGTACAGTTACAGACTTGCAAACTTTCGTGGTTACAAGTCAATCATACAACGTTCGAGTACCCATCCTCCACCAGTGCCCATTCTCTACCACCAATGATCCCAGTGTGCCTCCCGCTAGCCCCACCTCATCCCCCCCACCCCGCCTCGCTTCTGTGGCAGGGCATATACCCTTTTGCTTTCTCTCTCTCTCCCAGGTGTGCCCTTTTTCTACGTTTAATAACGAAAGACACTCATCTCAGATGTAATCACATTTTCTTTCATTTTTAAAAAATCCGGTTCCTTTTCACTGACATACACTCATAAGATATTTATTTATGTGAAAATGTCTAGGTAGCAAGCAGATGAACTCACAGAACCAACGGCATCGCTCTGGCTCTATGGGCTTTTGAATCTTACATGGAATTTTAAATCCTGAAAGCAATCACTGCTAATTACATCAACACTTATGCTATTTACTCAGAAGCAAAGTGAGCAACATGGAAGACTTTTCCCATGATTGCTGTGTCCTCACAGGGCAGTTTCCACTGCTCTAGTCACAAATATATTATTCCCCGGTTAACTGCTGATACATTTTCAGGCTTCCTCCTCGCTTCTCTTTTTCACCCTTTTATTCTATCAGGAGGGCTCCGTTTGTTTTTTTTTTCTTAACAGCCTTTGAGATTTCTAAGCTACCACAGTGGTGCCAGCCCACACTGTGCACTGTAAGTGAAGAAGAAACAATCTGGCTGTTGTTCTAACACTTCACAAATAGCAATTTCTTTCTCTGGCTTGATTTTTGCCCCTGGACATCCAACAGTGCAATAATCAATCCACCCAATCCACATGCAAATGCGGCAATTGGAGATATTTACAATTCAAAGAAAAGTTTTGTTCTTTAATCATGCACTGGGATTAACTTGCTCAATAAGAGATACCACTAAATTGTGCAATCAAAATGGTTAAAATGGTGAATTTTACATTTGATTTATCGTACCTAGAATAAAAACAAGAAGTCACCTTACTCAAAAATTTTACTATAATAAATTACTCTTTGGAATTTATGCCAACTACAGCATTGAACTGGAAGTCTTTTTTTTTTCTTTGTAAAATTGACAACTCTTGATCAAATTAACCTACATTGATAGATTCTACAACAAATCATAAGTAGGCAAGAACACTACCATTTATTGCATGGCTGCAACAAAAGTGTTTTTAGAGAGAACATTTACTAAGTTTGCATTCATACACAGTAGAGTTTATAAGTGCTTAGTAGATAGTCTTTCTCGTGGAAACAATTTTCCCAAAAGCAACTCTTGAAAAAATTTCAGTTTAGTGATTCTTAATATTTAGGGTACAAGTTAATCACCTGGGTCTTTCTGGGGCAAGAACAAGTTATTGGAGAAAAAAGCCAAAGAATGTTTCAGTCTTTTCCAAATAATTTACTGAAAGGAGAGAAGGGATGAAGGAATTAAGAAAGAAATGGGAGAAGAAAACAAAAAGTTAATCCCCTGAATCAATCTATGTTAGAAATTCTTTTGCCTCTGTGATGAAATGGTGTGTATGGAATACTATGCAGCTATTAGGAAAGATGAAGTTGTGAAATTTGCTTATAAATGGATGGTGTCATGGAGAATATCATTCTAAGTAAACTGAGTCAGAAAGAGTGACTACACTTATTTGTGGAACATAAAATATCATAATATGAGACTAACACCCAAGGGCAGTAGAGACAGGGCCCGGAAGATTGCTCCATGACTGGAAGCCTGCCTTATGAGCTGGGGGAGAAGGCAGCTGGGATAGAGAAGGGATCACTAAGTCAATGATAGTTGGAGGGATCACTTGGAATGGGAGATGTGTGCTGAAAGTTAATAAAGGACTAAACATGATGGGCTTTCATTATCTGTATTGAAAACCATATGCCCATAAGTAGAGAGAGAGTAAGAGGGAAACTGTCTGCCACAGGGGCAGGGGGAGGAGTGGGATGCGGGGATGGAGGGAAGGATATTGGGGATACTGGTGGTGAAAAATGTCCACTGGTGGAGGGATGAGTATTTGATCATTGCATGACTAAAACTCAAACATGAAAGCATTGCAAGTGTGATTAAAAAAAAATTAAAATCCACAATAATTCAATTAAAAAAATTAAATGGTGTGTTGTAATTGTTTTTTTTTAATTTACTGGAAATCTCAATCACTTTACTTGAAATTAGGCTTCTGTCCCCTCCTTTTTTTCCAATAATTTTTTTTAAATTTGTCACCATGAATTAAAAGTTATTCATGATTGAGTTTCAGGTATAGAATGTTCCAACTTCAAACACTTTACTGTGTCCATTTTCTTTCACCAATGTTCCTATGCTCCTTTCCACCAACCAGCCTGGCTCTATAATAGCACTTTTTAAAAAAATAAATAAATTTTAAGCACTGTGGTTTATAGTACTGTTACTGATACAGTTTTAGGAGAAACACCACCAACTTCCAGCACTCACTAGCTCCTCACTTCACTGTCTTAATGTTCTTCCCCACCAATCCTCTCATGTTCCACACAGATACATACACCTTCCCCCAATACTAGTGGCAGGCTCCCTACTGAAGACCCATTCTTCTCACCTTTTTCATTTTTTAAAAATTTTTATTTTATCTCTATAAATTTGTTCACCATATTTGATTACATTTACTATTCTAACACCAATCCCACTACCATATTTCCATACCAAACCACAAACCCTGCCCCCAAAGAAGAAACTAAATAATTTATTTTGTACTGCTTGTTATGAATAATCCACTACAAATTAGACAAAAAAAATGTTTCTTAGAGGAAAGTGTGTGTGTTGTTGTAGTTCACTCAGTAGCCATTAAGCTTTTCTATAAGATATTAGTAACATGTTGATAAAGGATGACTCATATGTGCTTTTATCTATATTTGTATAAATATATTTCCCTTAAGATTGGTTGCCTTCTACTTTACTTTAAACCACTTCAAATGTGGTGTGCTACTCTTGGTATATTGCTGGTGTAAAGTAGGAGATGTCCAGGAATAGATTCTAGCAAATTTCCTGACTTCATCTTTTCTTGACTAATATTGCATTGTGTATATGTACCATATTTTCTTTATCCACTCTTGGACACCAGGGTTGTTTCCAGATTTTGGCTATGGTGAGTAGTGCTGCAATAAACATAGGAGTGTAAGTGCTTTTCTGCATTATGCTTTAAGGCCCTTGGGGTGTATTCAGAAATGTAGAACTGCTGGGTTATATAGAAACTCAATTTCTATATGGGACCACTAAAGTTCCCACCAACAGTGAATGAGGGTTCCTTTTCTTCAGCCATGTCCTACCCTATGTACTATCCCTCCAGCCCCTATAATTTCCTTTTTAATGAAACCAATAATACCTGTTATCTTTCAATTGGATTTATAGGTACTATGACAGCACAGCAGGTAGGGCATTTGGCTTGCATGTGGCCGACCTGAGTTCGATTCCTCCATCCCTCTTGGAGAGCCAAGCAAGCTACTGAGAGTATCTCACCCACACAGCAGAGCCTGGCAAGCTACTCATGGCATATTGGATATGCCAAGAACAGTAACAACAAATCTCACAATGGAGACATTATTGGTGCCCGCTCAAGCAAATCAATGCACAATGGGACGACAGTGCAGTGCAGTGCTATTCATAATCAGCATTGTTTTATCTATTCAGCAACCTATGCTATTATGGAAAGAAATGGATTCAAAGAATAGGATACTATATTTCAAGTTCTGTCAAATCTAAAAGAACAGGAAAAGTTCACAAAGAGCATTTCATAGAGCACTAACTAACTTCTAAATCAAAATAGGTACGAAATTAGCACACATCATGAATTTGGCAATATAAGACTACGCTAGTAAAGTTCAATTAAATTAGGCTAAAGACCTTAACCTTTCTTAATAATTGGGGTGTGGGAAAGTTAATATATTACAAGGAATCAATAAATCAAATATTTTATGGGAGTATTAATTTGTTTAAAGAACTTAAAGAAACTTTTTGAGAAAAAAATTTAAATCTTTATGTCACTTACTCTATTCAGTGACAGACTTATAGTGAAGTTTTAGAAGTCATTTTGTAAAAAAATAGAAAACAAAACTGTGGTTAAATTTTTTTCTTTCCCATTCTATGGGCTCTTTCTATATTTTGGTCACTGTTTCTTTTGGAGTTCAGAAGCTTCTTAATTTGATGTAGTCCCATTTGTTTATGTTTGCTTCCATTTGCATGGTCAGTGGTGTTTCATCCTTAAAGATGATTTTAGCTGTAATGTCATGGAGAGTTCTGCCTATATTTTCCTCTGTGTACCTTATGGATTTATGTCTCATAAGGAGGTCTTTAATCCACTTTGATCTGACCAAAACTCATCTGATAAGAGATTAATAGCCAGAATATATAAGACACTAGTAGAATTGTACAAGAAAAAACCTTCAACCCCATCAAAAAATGGGAAGAAGAAATGAACAGAAGTTTCCTCAATTAAGAAATACAAATGGTCAAAAGGCACATGAAAAAATGTTCCACATCACTACCCATCAGGAAGATGCAAATCAAAACAACAATGAGGTATCATCTCATACCACAGAGACTGGCACACATTCAAAAAAACAAAAGCAACCAGTGCTGGCATATATGTGGGAAAAAAGGGACACTCTCTCTGTTGGTGGGAATGCTGACTGGTCCAGTCTTTCTGAAAAACAATATGGATAGTCCTTCAAAAACTAGAAATTAAGCTTCCATATGACCCCACAATGTCACTCCTGGGAATATAACCCGAGGATGCAAAAAAAGCACAGTAGAAATTATGTTTGTACCTATATGTTCATTGCAGCACTGTTCATAATAACCAAAATCTGGAAACAACCCAAGTGCCGTAGAACAGATAGCTGGTTAAAGAAATTTTTGTACATATACACAATGGAATACTATGCAGCTGTTAGGAGAGATGAAGTAATGAAATTTACTTATAAATTGATAGACATGGAGAGCATCATGCTAAGTGAAATGAGTCAGAAAGACAGGGACAGACATAGAAGGACTGCACTCATTTGTGGAGTATAAAATAACATAACATGTAACTGACACCCAAGGACGTAGATACAAGGGCCAGAAAGACTGCTCCACAGCTGGAAGCCTGCCTCATGAGTGGAGGGGAGAAGGCAGCTGGAATAGAGAAGGGATCACTAAGAAAATGATGGCTGGATTATCCGTCAGGATGGGAAATATGTGCTCAATGTAGATAATGGACCAAACATGATGACCTCTCAGTATCTGTATTGCAAACCATAGTGCCCAAAAGTAAAGAGAGTATGGGGAATATTATCTTTCACAGAGGCAGGGAGAGGGTGGGAAATGGGGTGGAGTATACCGGGGATATTGGTGGTGGGGCACTGGTGGAGGGATGGGTATTTGATCCTTGTGTGACTGTAACCCAAACATGAAAGCTCACGGTGATTCAATGCAGTAACATAAAAAAAGGTGTCCTTTCCACATAAGCACAATAATAAAAGTGACTATTTGACTATTAAAACAAGAGTTTTTTCAAATTGAGATTCATTAAAAAAATGACTATATCAAGTTAGTGAAGTAAGGCTTATTTATGTTTAAAATCCAAAATGAGGTTTAATAAGATGTTGCTTTTTAAAGTTTGCAAAATTTTTTGAAAATAGCTCCTGCCGCCAAGATGTGATCCCGGGGGCCGCATGCCTGTGTGGCCTCTCCACAACTTCACGAGTGTGAATCCAGACCCAGCTAAACTACTTTTGACATGGGCAGCTCCTTGCAGAATGTCTCCAGCCTGAGAACTAAGCTGTGACCCCATGCCTGCCCAGGAGCGGAAAGGTATTTCTCTCTCTCGCCTCTTCCCTTCCAGGGATGAAGGGCGTGGGGATCGCCATATTATGACGACCACAGATGGGGTTTACAAGCTTGTAATGATCCAATATCCGGAAGAAATCTCCCTGGACTTAGTTGTTAAAGTACGGAAATCCAAAACCGAGGTAGCGGCCGCACTACCTCATTTCTCTTCACAACAGGCCTGACTCTAGTGGGGTACAACATTAATGGTGAGGTTTGTGTTGAAATACTAAATGTAACCAAAGTAAATAGAAAGTAAAGTGAAACTTATCAGTTACAAGGCAGGGGGGCGCGGGGGGGATGGGATGGGAGGTGTACTCTGGTTTTTTCTTTGGTGGTGGGATATAGGCACTGGTGAAGGGATGGTTGTTTCAGCATTGTATGACTAAGACTTAAGCCTGAAAGCATTGTAATTTTCCACATGGTGATTCAATAAAATAAAATTCTTATTAAAAAATTTTTTTTGAAAATAAATTCAATCTCCTTTTTACAACAGAAATGTAATTGATACTATCTGACAGTATACAGTCCCAGTTAATACCCATTAAAATTAAACAAAATCCACTGTGCCTGAAATCAATACTTTCTTCAAAGAAAATTATAAATAATTTTGCATGTAATTAAGCATTGCATTTATATTAATTTTATCTGAAACTTTGAAAACAATAAAAGTATATCAATTTGGACAGATAATAAAGTCTTCACTTGGTTTTTACTTTGATTTTGTATAAATTGGCAAACATTAATACCCTAATTCAATATTTACTGATTGCACTGTTATCTAGTTTTAGCTGGAATAAGAGTGACTATAAAGTTATTTTGTGGTTTCAAATCAGCTTTGATATCAACTCTTCCCCATAGAGTGAAAACACTGCACTGTAGCACTGTCATCCCATTGTTCATAGATTTTCTCAAGCAGGCACCAGTAACATCTCCATTGTGAGACTTGTGAAAGTTTCTATAAATTCCTAAAGGGCTTCTGAGAGGAAACACAACAATATAAGTGATATAGTACATGCCTTAAGAAAAACCAGGTAACAATAGACCTTTGGAAACTTACTTCGAATACCTGGTCTGGGAATAACTTGATAGTCTTCCATAAAATATATAATTGAGCAGAAAAAATATTGCTAGAAAACAGAAGTAACTATCTGGTGGCCCTAATATTTCAGACTCAGCGAATGATATCATTCACTATAAGCCACGAGGTAGGACTGTCAGTGGGTGAGTCAGAATAAATTCTCAGAAAGACTGATGTTGACCTCTGTTTTAAGCAATATCAGATGAGTAATCCCAGAAAATTCATCTATAAAAAATTTCCAAGAATTGTGCATAAAATATACACTGGAAAAAATACTATAAAAAGTAATCAATGAAAAGACAGAAAAATAATGGATTTTCTCAGAAACAAGATTTGTAAACAAAGTACAAACCCATAAAGTCCTGAAACTCCAAACTGCCAATCCCCATGGTTTGATTTTAACTCATGACAAGCCTGATTTTTGAAGAGCATTAAATGGTTTACGCTCCGTGCAAATTATGAAGTCAGACTGGAGACCCCCACATACTGCTGGACACTGGAAAGGCGTGATACCCTGGAAAATGAGACCACAGGACATGCTCAACATAATCCTTCCTCTTTCCAGGCTTAGAGCAAGACTTATTTCCCCACCTCCCTTGTAGTTTGAGGTTTTGTTCCAGTGTTTTGTCCAGAGAGTGAAAATAATACTAGTTTTAAGTCTGAAAATCTAGAGATGCTACTGAGTTCCACATGGTATGGTTAAAAGTGGAACAGGGGTCACGTGGCTAGCTCCACCTGGGGTAGAGCCCAGGCCTAGCTGAGGTTTCACTCTATGGTGCCAGAGCACTGCCAGCCCTAACAGTTCTATCACTGTGAGTACCAATATCAGGTACTGAGCACTGTCAGGCATGGTCCCTACTCCCACAGCTCCCCTGAGGGTCTCTCACCCCACCTCCAAGATCCATTGACCCTTAAACTAAACAAACAAAAAAGAGCAGAGCATGACAACCCACTCCCTATAAAATAAGGAAAGTAAACTTTCATTTTCTTAACCTCCTGTGATGCTCAAGTTTCTTTTAACTGCATGTGTACAGTAATCTTAATGATTGCAATTATTGAACCGGAGGGGGGGAGAAGAAAGAACAAAATAAAACATAGCTCCAAAGAAAGAAAGAATGAGAATATCTGCTGCTACATGGATAGGAAACAATTAAAAGTCAGCAGTGTAGTGAGAAGAAAAAAAAATCCAATTACTCCTGAGACTGGAAAGTGGAAATAACAAAATTAATCATTTGTCTTTATCAGAGAATAATATTAACAATGTATAATTTTTATTCTGCTTTAAGATTGAATATGTCAGGACAGGAAACTTTTGTTATAGAATTAGACAAAGACAGATTCGTTATAAATAAAATATTTTTAAAACTTTAGAGAACTTTAAAGAAACTCATTTTACAAAGAAGAAAAATTCTTATGGTACAAGGGTTTTTATCTTTCTTTCCCATGCGGATATTTTCTGATTCCAAGTTCTTGCGGAGATGCTCACTGGATCAGTCAGCAATTAGGCTAGGGGGGAAAGAAGCTTGCAAAACTTTTAGTGATTCCACAGAACTAGTGTGACAAGATGGAAACTTGAGGGGTTTCAAACTCATAACTGCTCCTTACAGAACATCTGCTATGTTCTGGCACTGATCAAGAATTTGGGGAATCAAGCCAAAAACTTTCAGAAAGCAAAGTGAAATCTCCAGAAGTCCAGGGTAACGGGCCTAACTCAAACTTTCTTTAAGTCTTAGCTTTAAGGAATTTCCATAATTTGGAGCAATGTTAAATAGGAGTCTGGACACTCACCAGCTGAACTGAAGTCTCTGAAATATATATGCGTCTGTTTTCTGCAGTCTTCCAAACTTAAAGAGATAGATACCGACCAACTTCAAATCAACATAAACTGGTGGAAGGGAAGCAGAATGGAAATCAGTCCCAACTTGAATTAAAATGATTGGTTTGAGGTGCCCCAACCTACACTTTACAATGAAGTAATATACCATTATGAAATGTTCTGGAGTTTTCTAGAATGCTCAACATCTATTAAAATACTTACCCACAATCTGAAGATAATGAATATAATCAAGTCTTAAGAGAAAAGATGAGATGACTCTGACTCTAAAGCAAGCAAAAACTACGACTAGCAAAAACCTGTAGTTGATATGTGAAAGACAAGAGAACAAGGGAAAATAATAGAACAAAAGGTAAAGTTTTTAAGGTAAAGTTAAAATCTCTACTGTCACTGTCATCCTGTTGCTCACTGATTTGCTCGAGCAGGCACTAGTAACGTCTCCATTGTGAGACTAGTTGTTACTGGTTTTGGCATATCGAATACGCCACAGGTAGCTTGCCAGGCTCTGCCGTGGAGGTGAAATACTCTCGGAAGCTTGCCGGGTCTCGAGGAGGATGGAGGAATCGAATCAAGGTTGTCTGCATGCAAGGCAAAACTCCCTACCAGCTGTGCTATCACTCCAGCCCTAAAGTTGAAATTTCTACAGGTTGTTTAAATGAAAATTTTCTGAACAATAAGGAAATACCTGACACTAAGAAATTAACAGATGAGTTTAACAGTAGACTGAAAACAGTGAACAAGGACAAGGTTCACAGGTTTTATCAGTGAACTAAAAACTACTGATCACTGAAACACAAAGACTGGAAAAGTATGCACATATAAAGATGTAAATGATAGTAGGACGTTGTTCTCAAGTACCCCAGAGAGCAAAATGTGATGAACAGATTCGAATTCGGGAATAAATAATGAGTTCTCAGCAAAAGAATGAGCAAAATGAATGAGCAGAGGGAATAACTTGAGCACAAACGTGAAGTCCCATAAGTCCCGTAAGTCCCATTCCAGAGGAGAAGTGGCTTTTGCTAGAGGTTCCTTTGCCACTGGGACAAAGGAGCTGGACAGTTTAGCTCTGCAAGGATCTGCCATTGCCTATTAGCTTTGAGGCGGAAGCAAAATCTTGGGCAAAGTAGCTCCCTTCCGCCACGGGAAGCAAGGCCTCAGCTGTGCGTTGTCAGCGGGCAGGAAACATTCCCAGCAGCTGGGGCAGTATGTGGGACAGCTGTGTTCGCCACAGGTTCCTCCGTGAGACTTCTCCGAAAGCCTCTGCTTTCTGGGCTCGGATCCACCTGCTCTACATACGTTCCCCCATCTGGGAACAACTCCTGCAGAATCCTGCTTTCTCTCTTCTCCCCGTTTTAGTTTCCCAAGGAAAAGGGAGTGGGCACATCACAACCCGCATTGTTGCCACTGTTCTTAGAGAAATAATTGATGCCATTTTCTCTCTCATCCACCGAACATTCCAGATTCACTCTTGGCAAGCGCCTCTGTTGTTTTAGGAGGTTTCTGTGATGAGATGACACAGTTATTCTGAGCATCTGTTCACCAAGCTTTTCTCTAGTCATGACTGCTTCTCTTATTTATTTGCCATCAGAGTTGGGCACAGGATTCCAAAGAACACAGAGCTATTTGTTCGTAGGACTTTTCTCCTAGTTAACGTGTTATTCTAAGCAGATTAATTGAATAACAAATTTTCTATCTTTTTGAGTGGATTAAATGACCCCGGTTAATATAGTGAATATACTTTCTTATTTTTTGGTTCTCCTACTAATATCTTACAATGAAGAACACAGAGTGATCATGAGGGGGAAATATGGTAAGTGACCTTATTTTTAATCTTTGGTTCTGGTTGCTTGCATTCCAGTTACTGGGCTAGAGCACTGTTCCTATTTACTAATGTGCTGTGTCCTCCTGTTTGAACCTTTTCGTGATGAGTACCCTCTCCAAGAAGGTACTTTGCACCTTTAAAATTCAGTCCAGGGGCTGGAGCGATAGCACAGCGGGTAGGGCGTTTGCCTTGCACGCTGCCAACCTGGGTTCGGTTCCCAGCATCTCATATGGTCCCCCGAGCACCACCAGGAGTAATTCCTGAGTGCAGAGACAGGAGTAACCCCTGAGCATCACCAGGCGTAAGCAAAATAAATAAATAAATAAATAAATTTAAAATTTAGTCCAGGTCAGCAGTCAGGACACTTCCTTGTATCTGGCTGACCTGGGTTCAATCAAACTTCATAAAGAACTCAGAGTCTTACGAGGAACAATCCCTGAAACAAGAGTCCTGAGTACTGGGAGAGATTCCCCCGACCAAAAAAAAAACCAAGATTAAAAATTCAACCCATTCGTAGTATAACATTGGGTTTATCCTTTCAGCTTTGCCGCAGGGAACTTAGTTTACCTTAAAGCAATGTTCTTTCTGTATGGACACAGGAAGACAGTTAATATTATGCTTTGTAACTGGGAAGCTGATTGACTCCAATAATATATACTCTTGGGCATCTGCTTTCTCAACTCAGTTGCCCTTAGTTCCTAGTACCCCCAAAGCAGGGTCCCAACGAGGGACGGAATGGACCCAGGGCAAGCTGTGAGATACCCTGGCATTGAAATGGGCCAGGCCTAAGTGCCACAATACTCAACTATAAATTGGGAGCATCGTCATAGGCAAATGCTGTCATGATCCAAAATAGCGACAAGACTAGGACCCTGCTGGGTTAGGAAGACTAACCTGGCCTGAGGACTGTGGTCTGGAATATGCAGTGTGATATTCTCAGAAAGAACCAAACTTTAAGTTTGATATATCCCTTACTGTGTTCATACAGGATAGCATTGCTAGAAATATTTGAAGTAGATTTACTACAACTATTTAAGTGGATTATTAGCTGAGGAAGGAAGAAAGCGACACAACCTTGTTTGGATCCCTCCCTTGTGCAGATCTCCTAGTAATCTGGAGTAATCTCCTTAGATGAGATTTTGTTAATCTCCTGGAGAAATATTCTTACCCCTCCTTGTTGATTTGTTAATGTTCAACCCACCTTTGTGTCACCACCCTATGTAATTGATATATAAACTAAGACTGTAAAGAGAGAGAGGCAAGATAGAAGCGGCAGAGCTAAGACAGAAGCAAGGAGAAGAGACAGAAGCGGAGAGAAGAAATGGAGACAAGACAGAAGACACAGGAGAAGACACAGAAACAAGAGGGAAGACACAGAAGCAGAAAGAAGACACAGAAGCAGAGACAGAGAGAGGTAGGAAGAAACGAGAGGGAGACTACAGAGACAGAAATAGAGAAAGAGAGACAGACAGAAGAGAGCACAGTGACACACACAGAAGCAGAGCACAAGGAGGAGCCATCCTGATCTCGTCCATACAGAGCTGCTCGAGAGCACCGAACACAAGAAGCAAGAGAGAGAGAGAGCACTGCCCCGAGAGCCCTCGAACAACACAACACATCATCACACATCGTATCTCCCCCTCCCTCGAGTGCACTCATTTTTTTTTATTTTTTACACCCACTGATCTATCATACCAGCTATTTTGGGTGGTATATAGGTATAGTACCAGTGGATTCCAAATCACATTCTCACACTGTAATTCCTTTGCTTTAGAGCATTGATTTTCAGCCTTGGAGAGTAGTTGAAAGTTACTAGACCAGTGCAGTGATTTTCAAGTCCACAATATGTGCCCACTACATACATGTAGAAAGGTCGAAAACCACTAGTCTACTGCCTTGGTATTACTGCAGGTTTGTCTCCTGTGTCAGGACAGACACCACTCTGCAGGGGTAAGGAAAGTAGAATACTGCTTTAAAAAGTTCTTAGTGCTAGGCATGTCTTCTAGCTTCTCAGTATGTCAAACACTACACACCCTCATAGATGATTAGCATTTGCAGAAAAGTAACACAAACATATATTTGCTATTATGTCAGTTCTGGACAAACCACTGATTCCCAAGTTGTTAGGAAATATGGTACACTCCATTTCTACCAAGATACCTTATTGGGATACTATGACGGTCTCTTTGTTGAACAAGAAAAACATTTAACAGTGGAATGCTGATCAGTGACAGACTATGCAAATCCTATCCCTGTCACTGTTTGTTATTTTAGGCTTGAGTTCTTTGAGTTAGTAGTAGTGTTGGATGACAGAAGTCAGTTGTCAAAAATGAAGAACAACTGATCCTTGAATAGTACAGGGATTCTGTGAATTAACACCCGTGCAGAACTTTGACTCACTTGAAACTTAGCTAGACTGCTCCCTTGAATTCCATGGGAATTGGTTTCAGAAACTCACTTCCTAACCCAAATACAAGGATGTTCAAATCTCTTAAAATCAATCCTCTATATCCACTGGCCATACTACAACTGATATATCAGTCAGTTGAATCTGTAACTATGGAAATCAGACCCTCATAATTCATGGGCATGAAGCTCAGAACATATGTGTATGTACACACACACACATATACACACACATAGTCACACCGTCAAAACCCAAGTTATTCAAAGGTCAACTGTATTCCTTTTTACCCACTGTTTTGGTTTTAATTACAGTGCCTCTTAGCTCTGAATACTCATTTTTAAAATGTGCTCTGACAAGATACACATTAAGGCTTAAGTTTTTTTATTTCTTTTAAATGATCTCAGGATCGGGGATAAAGCTCAAGATGTGACTCAAGTCACATATGCCTAGTGCCCTGAGAGCTCTATTGCTATAACTGTGCACTATTAGGAGTGTGCCTCAAAAAATATAAAATAGAATGAATGCAATGTTAAGATTTATCAGCACAGAATACTGGAGGAATTTTGTAGAAAAAAATTTCTGGACTCTAGTGTGATCCAGATGGTGAGCAATATTGATGTGAGAATACCCCAGGTATGGGCAACACATCTGCATTGCATTGCCTCAGAGCTATTTAGCTACTCTCACTTAGTACTAAAGAATACCCATGATGCTTAGTAGGCAAATGCCATAACTGAGTGTTCACGTCTATAACATTAAATAAAGTAAATAAAAGCTGGAGGCTATATGGGGTTCTAGCAGTAAAAGACTGCAAAACACCTGACCATATTGACATTTTTTCTAACAATTGAGTGGAAAAGTGACTGGTGATTCTGTAACACTCAGAAGACTTTGATAAAACTGGTGATAATTTTTTTAATTTATAATATTATAGAAGAATAAAACTTACTATCAGTTCTTTTTACTAGTGGTTCTTATTTTAGGTATACATTAGACTCATCTAAGAGCTTAGAAAACATAAACAAAACCGAAAATTAATGCTGAGCACCAAATTTTTAGCTTGAGGAACCTGCATTTCAAGATTTTCAAATGCTTCTAATACATAACTAAGTTTTAGAAGCACAAATTTGAACTCTTGTCATACCCTTTTTAAATTGATATTTTATAACTTTTAATGACCAAGTTAGCAGGAAGTGAAATAATTTTATACTTAGACTTGCTCTGGTATACATATAGATCCATTTTGCTCAGTGATACATATCAGAAGCATTCTGTGATAATTTATTACCCTTAAGAGACAAGGTTTAAAATCATTGCCATGAGCCTAATAAGTATTCCCAACTAAATATAAACATCTCTGCTTGAACTTTCTTTTTTTATCAACTCACCTTCAAATGGATTCCACCCTAATCAAGCATACTTCATGCATCAGGAAAAAAAAAGCATTTTTCTTGCTGCTATGTACTCTGATTTTTAAAAATATTACTTTCTCTCTTATTATTCTTTGTCTTTATGCCTTCAGGCTCTATCACACTGAGTTTTTCTTTTCCTGCTTCATAGAAACAATGATGTAGGTTTTATTAAATATATGTGATTACTCAAGATGGAAAAGAATCAAAATTCACTAACTCAATATCTGTCTTCTCAATTGGTTGAAGGAAAAATAAGTTTGGAAAATGAGAACCATAACACTAAGAAACCCACCACAAATTTTTCCGTACTTATATAAGTTCCTAAAAATTATACCATAGTGTAATCAATAGCCAAGTTATTAAATATCACTTCCTTAGAAGTAATGCTTTAATGTCCCTAAGAAACATTATATTTTAAATACCCCTGAATCCAAATCAAAGATATCAAATGTGGAGAAATGAAAGTATGCCCCTTTACAATGAAACCCAAGAAACTGTGTTCAGTAAAATCAATACTAGCTGTATTTTTATCATGCAAGAGAAGCGTGAAAATTTGAGCAAATAACACATCAGGGAAATTTAAGACATGAAACATTTCAAATTCCATTACTGAGTGTGAGTGCTTAAAAGTTAATGGTATACTGAGAATAATTGCAATTTTTAGCAGCACTTTAGAGAATCATATTGAAACATATCAGGTGATATTGTTTAGTAGGATATTGCAACTGAAATATTTCTATTACACCTTTAAAATGCTACTTTTTCACTTTATATACTTAATAGAAACAGGAAATAAATTATTTTCTAAAATAACTCTTAATAGCTCAGATTCTTTCATTTCTTTCCAAAAAGTAAACAACTTAAAAGAATAAAATAGACTAACTTACTCAAATATTTATGACAGTCTTCAAAATGTTTTTTAAAAATGTTTTTAAAAATATTTAGTAGAAACAAAAGTTAGCAATTTTTTCAAACATAATGGCATCAAAATAAACTAGAAACTAACATAAAAATTATTAAATAAAATAATTTAACCTTAGAATTAAAACAGACCCATCTAAGTGTATTATAGAAAAGTTCTTACATCCAGATAGGAAGCTTGTGTAGGTTAATAATTCTTTTCAGGAAAGAAACTAAGATTAGGCAATTAACCTTTTAATCCATGTAACTATCTAAATTTCCTTCATTTCAAAATCAAGCAGATAACATAATGGAATAAAGATAATTACTGAATTTTAAACAATGCGAAAATGATGGTAGTAGTAATGGCATATGTGTGTGTCTGTGTGTGTGTGTAGATGTATTTTTTAGTTAAAAGTGGGATAAAGGCTGAGGTAATTTTAAGATACTATGAGGTTTTATTTTTATGAAGGTCAAATCTAAGTCCATTATACTAATACCACAATAATTTCAGATTGTGATGAAAATTATATCCTGAATTTTTTAAAAGGAAATATAGAATCCAGTTAAGATTTATGAACAAAGATAAGCTAAAGCAGAACACATGGTATATTCCTGGAATTCTGTGTGAGAAGGACCATGTATCAACAAAAGTGTCAGGATCTTTATGCTTTTATCAATTAGGGATATTTGGTTTTAGCTTCTCAAAATGAAATACTGTTTGTGTCCGAACTTTTTCCACTGATAGGGACAAAAATTACTTGAAACAAATAGATCACTAATATATGGCACAAAATATGATATCTGGAAGAAAATTAAACTACAGGCTTACTGATTTTAAAAATTAGCTATCAAGCCAATATAAGGGAGAACATGTGAGCATATTACTAATTAAAAAAACACCAATCCAACTGGTCTGTGTCTTGTAAGATTTTACCTACATAACATTCTGAAGGGCTGGAGTGATAGCGCAGCAGGTAGGGTGTTTGCCTTGCATGCATCCGACCCGGGTTTGATTCCTCTGCCCCTCTCAGAGAGCCTGGCAAGCTACCAAGAGTATCTTGCCCACACGGCAGAGCCTGGCAAGCTACCTGTGGTGTATTCGATCTGCCAAAAACAGTAACAAGTCGCAATGGAGACGTTACTGGTGCCCGCTCAGCAAATTGATGAGCAACGGATGACAGTGATACAGTGATACAGTGAACATTCTGGAAAAGGCTGAACTATGGTCAGAACAAAGCATTGATAATGGATTGGGTAAGACCACTACAGAGCCAAGCATGGGGTCCCAGTCTCTGACTTGAGAATGTGGGCAGATCACTACGCGCTTAGAGAATTAGAGAGTTCTAAATAAAACACAGATATAAGAGCTAATCAATATATTATCACATTGAATATGTTGATTTTAACAACCCTATAAAATATTAATGGCCAAATGTCAAGTACATAAAATCATTTTGTATATACTGTTTTTGAAGACTTTACAGAGGAGCTTTAGTGGAGATACGGCAAAATATTATATATTTTTAAAAATGTTCGTTTTAGGGTCCTGAGATAGTACAGTGAGTAGGGCTCTTGCTTTGCACACAGCTGAGCCAGGTTTGATTCCCTGCACCACATATGGTCCCTCAAGCCTGGCCAAGAGTGATCCCTGAGGGCAAAGTCAGCAGTCAGCCCTGAGCACTGCCAGCTGAGGCCCCAGAGCAAAACCAAAAACGTTTGTTACAAATTTCAGTCTAACTAATTTAAGGTAGGACTTTAACCTATTTACTTCAGTCTGATGTACACGGGTACACTGCATCAAGCAAGCAAATCCCTTTAAGAGAACTATGTTCTAAATTTCACAGAAAATACAAAAATTGGGAGCCCACAGGACAATAAAAGGGGTAAGGCGCTTGCCTTGCACACAGTGGTGGTGCCGAATCCCTCGCACTGCTGGTCCCCGGTTCTGCCAGGAGGGACTCCCCAGCTCACAGCTTGGCATCTGAGCAGCACTCAGCCCTTCGCGCCACTGGGTGTGTTCCCCAAACCGAACAAGCAAATGAAATAATTTAAAAATGATTTTTGATAATCATCACCTTTTTAAGAGTACTTACAATATTGTATATGATAACATTCTGTTTGTGTAATATAAAAAGAAGTTTCTAAATATAAAATTATATGCATGATTTAAGTGGTCAAGAAATTCGACAATCAACGGGATGATGATGATGATGATGATGATTATGATGATGATGATGATGATGATGATTTAAGCTCCCATTTTTAAACGTTAAATTAATATACGTGCTCCCAAGTATTTAGTTTTGGGTTGGAGCTGTAGCACAACGGGTAGGGCGTTTGCCTTGCATGCAGCCGACCCAGGTTCAATTCCTCCATCCCTCTTGGAAAGCCCAACAAGCTACGGAGAGTATCCGGCCCCCATGACAGAGCCTGGCAAGCTACCCATGGCATATTCGATATGCCAAAAACAGTAACAACAAGTCTCACAATGGAGACGTTACTGGTGCCTGCTCAAGCAAATTGAGGAGCAACGGGATGACAGTGAGACAGTGATACAGAGAAGTATTTGGTTTTACACAAAACATGATAGATTGGAAAAAGTCTAGGATTGGATTTTGAGGGGCATAAGCAGGGTTGAGCCTGCTGGGCACCCCCAGTAAATCTCAGAGTTTACTCCTATTTCTGTACATAGGGATCACTCCTGGTGAGGCTCAGGGGAGCATATGTACTTTATGTATCAAATCCAGGTTGAGTGTGTGCAAGACAAGACCCTTACCTACTTCATTATTTCCCTGCCTAGATGCTAGGATTTGGAATAAAAAAAAAATATTGGGCTTGAATCATGGCTTTGTCATATGATGACACTATGCCTTTGAGTAATTTATTAAAATTCCCTGAATGTAAGGTTTTTTTTTTTTGGTATCAACTGTTAACAAATAGTGGCATCCATCTCGAGGATTTTTATAAAATTTATAAATTCAATATTGTACCATTCCGTACTTAGTAGAAAATAGCTGCAATTTTTATTTGCTTCTAAGATTATTTTAAATTATTGTAAAATTTATAAATTCAGTATAGTACCATACAGTTCTTAGCAGAAGGTAGATACAAATTCATTTGCTTCTGAGATTATTATAAATTAAAATATGCATATATTTTGTATACATACTTAATATATTCACAATGGGTCTCTAATATCCAATGAGACTTCATTATCAATTTAGTTAATCACAAAGTCTGAAATTAGAAGAAAGTCCTTCTCTTATGTACTGTCAAACTGTTAGACATATAATTTGAAATTTATATGAGACTTTGCCCAAAAATGTAAATCTAATAAGAATAATATTTAAATAAACATATAAGTAAAACTCAAATATCTCTAAAGAAAAGTTAACTGAGACCATTGCTGCGTGTTAAGTTGTGTATTAAGACAAAAGAGTGAAGAATAAGGACTCACGACATGGATTCTGGGTTCAAGTCTAAACTAACCCTTGCAATTGCACATTCCTAGGCATATTTATTTCACAACTTTCAAATCCAATTTCTTCATCCCTAAAATGGAAAAATAAAATATTTAACGCATGGTGATTCTTTGAAATACCAAGTCAATTAGTAAATTTAAAGAGCATTGATCTGCATTCTAACTTTAAAGTAATTAATAAGTGTCAGTGTTATTTGTTATATTACCAGTCACTATTTTTATAAACACAATGAGAGACATCATAGTAAACATTACTAGAATCTTCACCAAAGTACTTTTTCTCAAAACTCTCCTTTAATAATGGTACTGGGCATTATATACAAAGAAATTTCTATTAATAGAGATTTGTAAATTACTAGGCCAACAGATAAATAAAAATTTTTAAATGTATTATAGCAACAATTGTTAGTACTTTTAATAGATGAGCTTATACTATACTCTAAACTATAAAAATATTTAGAAATATCTGAACTAATTTACAAAGAAGCTCTGTTTTCACCATAGCATTATAAAGGAGAAATTACCCACATTAAAATACAATAAAATGTCACATTTCAGAGCTGAAAATACCTTGTACTCTACAAATAGAATAAACTAAAATACATTTCTTAAAACAAACTGAATATAAATATTGATCTAAGCTTAATTAAGATATTAATAGATTTTTTTTACCTTTCCTCTTTTTATGACACTGTCATCTTTTTATGACACTGTCATCCTGTTGCTCATCAATTTGTTCGAGCAGGCACCAGTAACATCTCTCATTGAGAGACTTATTGTTACTGTTTTTGGCATATCCAATACGCACGGGTAGCTTGCCAGGCTCTGCCGCTCGGGCTCGATACTCTCGGTAGCTTGCCGGGCTCTCCAAGAGGGGTGGAGGAATCAAACTCGGGTCAGCCACGTGAAAGGCGAACACCCAACCACTGTGCTATCGCTCCAGCCCTATTATGTATATATATATATATATATATATATATATATATATATATATATATCAACAACAAAAAACAGTTCTTTTTCTCTGAGTTAACAATAACCATTATCATTACATTTAACCCTAAAATGCTCTAACATCAGAATAATTAAGGCATTTGTTGTCTTCCTATAAAATATTACTATTATCTCCAACCTTATAAACACTGCATCAGTATTTTATTTGTAAAATAGTCAAATATGTAATAGCATCTAGGCAGTAATATCTCTGATAACTATACCAGAAACCATTTATAGAAACTACAATAAGTCTGGAGTTGATTCCATTTAGAAGACTGATATTAATCAGTTACTACTACCTTTTCATATCATTAAACTCATTAAATCTTGCATACTTCATTATGACAAACATTTATTAGTTTTCTAGTTAATACTATTGAGATGCTTAGTGATTTGTAGTTTTATTGGTGTCACACCATAAATATCTCTCAAGATAAGCTGAACTAGATGAAGTTATCTTCTGTTTTTGAGCATTCCACCAATAACTAGGGTCCTGTTCGCCTGGTGCAAGCAGAATGTTGAAAGTGCTTAATGTTGCACTATTGTCACAATACTCTATGTTCCAGCACTTAGATCCTTCTAGCAAGCTTGATAATAGGATGGTTAATTCTTGAATCTTCCAGGTCCATGAACTGAAATTGAAAGCTCTATGATTAATGCAGTTTCTATTGTCTATTTACTTACATTCCCAGAAGCAATGCTTAAAAGCATTATGTTATGTATAGGATCAATAAAATTGGCAACACTCTCTATAGTTAACATAACCATTTTTTGTGGTGTTATTCAATATTTTCCTTGCTTGGATCCTCAGAAAAGTTGTGTCCCCAGCTGAGAGCTATTTTCCCCTGTTTCATGATACTGTTTGAATATTGAGTATGTTTGTCATGATAAGAAGATTCCAAAAGGACTTGTCATTGGCAATTGCATGTAATTTAGTTAAATATGGGGTTGTGAGTGTGGATTCTGTCCTTGACATAGCATCTCTGCTAAATTACTGACAATAGCTTGTGGCTGCTCTGTTCAGTAATATCAAACCTGAAACATATTGTACTTCTTGAAGTCTGAAGCACCCACAGAAGACAAACTATATACTTATAACTTATTCATTCCCTTTCAGACACATCTCTTATCTCATCACCTCTGTTATTTTCTTTCTCATTTCTGTTTCTTATTCCCTGTCTAAACTATACTTTCTTCCCAACAAGGAAAGACATTTTTTTCTTCATGTTTTTTTCATTTGTGATTCCACAAAGAGTTAGTACCATGAGATAATACTTTCCATGAGCAATCTTAAGATGATTCCATGGGTAAGCTGATTTGAACCAGGTAGCTTTTTCATTCTTGTCTTTTATGTGAACTTCAAAGGAGAGTTTCCTCTGGAAACTTCCTATATTTTCTCACAGAATTCTTTCACCCCTTAAGTGTCAGAATGTATGTCTAATAATTACTTAAGTAGTAACTATCATGTATTTTTTCTATAATTCAAATAGTAATCAAATTTTCTTCTAGTACAGTTATATGACTATACTTCTTTGAAAATTTACAACTCATATCTGCCTTTTTGTGAATAATTGATCATTCCAAAATATTTGCATAGCTCTTTACAAACTTCAACATTAGTTTTCCTAATACCTACCAGGCCAGTGCTTATAAAACTTTAATGTACCTATGAATCATCTAGGGAGCTTGTTAAAAATATGGATTTTGATTCAGTAGGTCTGAGAAGGGCCTGAGATACTGGATTATAACAAGCTCCCAGGGGATTCTGATGCTACTTGACTACACTGCTCTTTGAATGGCAAAGTAGTAGATAGTAAAAGTTTCAACAGAGCAAACACCTTGACTTCCCGAGTCACCACTACTTCTGTTTTATAAACTACTGTTATCTATAATATCACTGTGTCACTGTCATCCCATTGTTCACTGATTTGCTTGAGCGGGCACCAGTAACA
Organism: Sorex araneus; assembly: GCF_027595985.1. Classification (NCBI taxonomy): domain Eukaryota; kingdom Metazoa; phylum Chordata; class Mammalia; order Eulipotyphla; family Soricidae; genus Sorex; species Sorex araneus. The sequence continues at coordinate 25,477,456 of NC_073311.1, read as the reverse complement.
TCTCCATTGTCAGACTTCTTGTTACTATTTTTGGCACATCGAGTACGCCATGGGTAGCTTGCCAGGCTCTGCAGTGCATGCGGGATACTCCCGGTAGCTTGCCGGGATCTCCGAGAGGGACAGAGGAATTGAACCCTGGGTCTGCCTCATGCAAGGCAAATGCCCTACCCGCTGTGCTACCACTCCAACCTATATCTATTATGTTATCAATAAATATTTACTGAGAATAATGAAGTCCTTGACATGGCACTGTAAGAGATATATGGCAGACACTACTATACCCATTTTACAGAAGTTCCAAAAAGTGAAGTGATTTGCCTGTGGATCACACAGGTCATGAACCATGAACCGGAGCTTAATTGTCTAATTATTATCAAGTATAGGAAGTAACTACTCTGTTCCCCAGTGTGCCTATTCACATGACTTTCTCTTTAATAGGCCAGATGTTTCCGGTGATGTTGTTACATATAATTGTAGTTTTGCTTCCCATGAACTGCACATAAAGTAATCCAGGAGGAAGAAAATTCATCTTTGAAGTATTTCTTTATCGTATCCTATGTTCCTACTTCCCAAACTATGCCTGGATTTCTCCAACTGCCTGTTGAGCCTGCTTCTCTTTATGGTAAAATGGGAACAACATTTTGGAGGGAGAAAGATTTAAGATGACATTTTAAAATGGGATTCTCTTAGCATTACCATATTAAAAATTCACAAAGTACACGAAAAACTCAATGATATAATCAGCTTGTTAAATTTCAAATTGCAAAGACAATGTAACCAGAAAAGAACATGAAGCTATTCAGTCAAGATTGTGATTTAGGGGCTGCTATTAGCTTCTGAGGTAGTGGGAGTAATTCATTTTCAAATGTTGGAAGCCAATTAACTATAATGAAATATAGTTGAATAACAATTAGTAGCTTTACTTCAAAGTATAGTAATGGTTAGAAAATAAACTCTCCGAAGAATCAAATTCATGTTCAATTCTTTAAAAAACCACTTACTTGTCAAGGCCCTTTTTTGAGTCAAGGTGTTTTAAATCATATTTTAGCAGGAATTCTGACAGCTGGGGAAAATCCACCTGCTGAGTTACTACCTTTTAATTACCCAAATAAAGAACAAAGAAGAAAGCATGATAGACTTGAAAAATAAAACATGCAATAAAGGTAAAGAAAGACATTATTCATGCATTCTAAGACGAACTAAACTCTCTCATGTCTCAGAAACCAAATTTTTATTTACAACCATCCTCCTTATTCCTTTTCCATTACTCCTTTTAAAATAGATATTCTTAAGAAAACTCACCTATCCTGTTGAGTCAAATGACAAAGTTAATTTTGAAGAATGCATGCGGAGACAGGAAGCAAAAAGATAACTAAATGATTACCAAATTGTTCCAAATAAGAAAAGGAAGTGTGGTCTGTAAGCGGAAGGGTGGGGAAAGTTGAGGGTTGGAGTTTGGGAAACAGATATTACAGTTGCCAGAGAGAGGGAGCAGATGTTTAAAAAAATTAAAAAGTTTTATAGTGTGGCTGGTTTTATAAATCCATTTCTATCCAATCTCAGGATTCCAGTCTAAGCATATTGACATCTGGAGCTAGATCACTTTTCCTTGTGGGGATATTACAAAGACTTTACAAAGTTTTGTAACAGGTGTGAGGCAGTAGGACAAAAGCAAACATCTCCTAATTGCTAAAGCCTAAAATATCTTTTGGTATTGCTTAAAGACTTCATTCTGAGAAGAAAATATCACCCTCCTGTGACTTTGGGGATCAGCAGTCTGGAGGGAGAAAGATCTCACCTCACCTGATCTCACTTCACACCTCTTTGTGTTTTGTAATCAAAATAGCCTTGCAGAAAAGTTGCAGCTAGAGAGATACTTATACCCTTCATCCACTTTTCATTAATGTTAATCTTTCATTATAATGCTACATTTGTCAAATTAAGGAATTAGTGGCATTCAGGAATTAGTGGCATTTCATCATTGTTTCTAAGTGTACCCGGATTCTATATTGCACTTATTTATCACACCCCCTTAGTCTGTGACCATTTTACAATCCTTCCTTGCTCATCATGACTTTAGTGATTTGGGAGAATAGCTATAAGACTGAGAAGGTCACCCGAAGAACTCCACATCAGGACCCATGGCCTAGAATGGAATGAACAGGGTGAGAGACTGTCTGCGTTAATCATGTAGACCAAGACCATTCACGGTAACTCACAGTTCCAGAAGGCCAAATATAAATGTTGGATGTGGGAGTCTCCCGGCAGACAGTTCCACAACAAAATTGACCACATCATATTCAATCAACAGTTTTGCCTGACTGATGTCGCTGTTGTCCCAAAATTCCAAATGGGATCAGACCACCATCTCGTGTGAAATTCCTACTTTACAGAGTGGGGAGAAAGGACTGCAAAGGTTTTTTGTTTGTTTGTTTTGTTTTGTTTTGTCATTAATATTTTTTTTAATTTTTATTAGAGAATCACTGTTATGTACAGTTACAAACTTATGAACTTTTGTGTTTGTATTTCACTCATACAGTGATCATTGACCCATCCCTCCACCAGTGCCCATTCTCCTCCACCAATGTTCCCAGTATCCCTCTGAACCACTACCACCCTATCCCCCACCACCCCACCCTGCCCCTGCGGCAGGGCATTCCCTTTTGTTCTCCTCCTTTTGGGTGTTGAAGCCTGCAATAGAGGTAGTGAGTGGTCTTCATGTTCAGTCAATAGTCTACTTTTCACATCTTCTAATCCGAATGGGTCTTCCCAACATCTTCTACTTGGTGTTCCCTTCTCTATCTGAGCTGCCTTTTCCTCCAGCATGTGAGGCCAGTTTCCAAGCTGTGGGGCAGACCTCCTGGTCCTTATCTCTACTACTCTTGGATGTTAGTCTACCACTCTGTTATTTTATATTTCAGTGCGATATTTTCATGTCTGTCTCTCTCTTTCTGACTCATTTCACTTAACATGATACTTTCCATGTTGATCAACTTATATGCAAATTTCATGACTTCATCTTTTCTAACAGCTGCATAATATTCCATTGTGTAGATATACCAAAGTTTCTTTAACCAGTCATCTGTTTTTGGGCATTCTGGTTTTTTCCAGATTTTGGCTATTGTAAACAGTGCTGCAATGAACATACAAATGCAGATGTCATTTCTACTATACCTTTTTGCCTCTCCGGGATATATATCCCAGGAGTGGTATTGCTGGATCAAATGGGAGCTCAATTTCTAATTTTTTGAGGATCATCCATATTGTTCCAAAAGGGCTGAATCAGTTGGCATTCCCACCAGCAGTGAAGGAGAGTCCCTTTCTCCCCACATCCACACCAAGACTGGTTGCTTTTGTTCTTTTGAATGTGGGCCAGTCTCTGTGGTGTGAAATGATATCTCATTGTTGTTTTAATCTGCATCTCCCTGATGATTAGTGATGTAGAGCATTTTCTCATGTGTCTTTTAGCCACTCAAATTTCTTCTTTGAGAAAATTTCTGTTCATTTCGATCCATTTGATGGGATTGGAAGTTTTCTCTTGTAGAGTTCAAACACTGCCTTTGTATATCCTTAATATCAACCCCTTATCAGATGGGTATTGGGTGAATATCCTTTCCCATTCTGTAGACTGTCTTTGTATCTTGGTCACTGCTTCTTTTGAGGTGAAGACACTTCTTAGTTTAAAATAGTCCCATTCGTTTATCTCTGTTTTGACTTGCTTGGCCAGTGTTGTGTCATCTTTGAAAATACCTTTAACTTCTAGTGTTTGTTGCATAACTAATAGTATTACTTAGTGAGGCACAGAGAATGATTGGGTAGCATATCAGTCAATCAGACTTATACAAGAGATGGGCATCCTATAGCATGTTATGTGAATCTCCCACATTTTTGTGACAGATGTTTTGAAGAACATGGGAATAGCAGAGCTATTGGTTGCAATCTTTTGCTTTCTGAAACTTATATATCACCAAGAACTTCTTAATTCTGCCAATTTTCATAAATTAATTGTGGCAGTAAATTCATTTTATTTTAAATTTTTGAATATCTTAATTTATTTTTAAATTAAATTACCATAAAGCACACAGTTACAAAGAAGTTGTTCATGATTGGGTTTCAGCCATACAATGATCAGGCTTCGGTCATACAATGTTCTAGCACCCGTCCCTTCACCCCTGCACAGTGAAAATAAATTCTGGGAATAATAATGAGATAAGCAATAACAAAGGACTGTTTTTCAACTTACTGCATCATGGTTTTTATTTTATCTTATGATAAAAAAAACACCTTTTGTTAATGAATCACTTAATCTCAAGAATCTAACCATCCTGTTCAGCAAGAAAGAGATGATTATCTTGCCCAGGGTGCCTTGGTATCAAGAGATTGTGGCCTCTGGGCAGTTGTATTACATTGGCTTCATCACAATTATTTCTTTACACTGCTTTCCATGTCCAAGGTCCACATACCCACCCAACAAACCTGTTTTCAAGAGTCCAGAAGCTCCAAACAACCCTATCTATTCTTCTGTAGCCCTATAAAATGACTCCAACAATGTAAAGGGTTTTTAAACTCACACACAAAAATGAGAAGGTGATATGATCCTCTGTTTCTACCCTCTGTTTCTGTCTTCTAGTATCTTTCTTTCCTGCCATCCCATGAAGGGGGAGGGAGTAGGTAGAAGTAGATGGCTCAAGAATTACAGGAAGATAGGAATCTTTATAGGGTCTTCATTTTAATCTCAATCCATTTCTTCTTCGTCAAAAGAACAAAAAAGATGTATATTTAAAACTCAACTATAAATTACTTTGTAAATCATTGTTCCTTAATTAAAAAATTAGAAACAAAAATAAAAAAAGAAAAAAGAAATTTCGAGTGTCAGGAGTCAGATAGCACAGAGGATGGAGCCAGAGGGTGGTCCACTGGCTTAATAATTTTTTCAATTTGTATTTGAAAATGAATTTATGGGGCTGGAGAGATAGCACACCGGGAAGGGCGTTTGCCTTGCACGCGGACGACCTGGGTTCGATTTCCAGCATCCCATATGGTCCCTTGAGTACCACCAGTAGTAATTCCTGGGTGCAGAGCCAAGAGTGACACCTGTGTATCGCCAGGTGTGACCCAAAAAGCAAAAAAAAAAAAAAAAAGCAAATGAATTTATTAATTTGTTGTTTCACCTGACTGTGATTTGTCAGTTAATACTTAATGCTAGTTTAAATTTTGAGTATTTTATGTTAAAATATCTATTTAAGCAATGGTATCTTGTTTGCTGTTCACCACTCACTGATTTTCCAAAGTTTATTTTCCCAATTTCTAAGTGTTGGAATAAGAATAATGCTTTACTAGATAACAATGAAAATGTCATTGAATGGAAAGAAAGAGAGAAAGAAAGAAAGAAAGAAAGAAAGAAAGAAAGAAAGAAAGAAAGAAAGAAAGAAAGAAAGAAAGAAAGAAAGAAAGAAAGAAAGAAAGAAAGAAAGAAAGAAAGAAAGAAAGAAAGAAAGAAAGAAAGAAAGAAAGAAAGAAAGAAAGAAAGAAAGAAAGAAAGAAAGAAAGAAAGAAAGAAAGAAAGAAAGAAAGAAAGAAAGAAAGAAAGAAAGAAAGAAAGAAAAGACCTTTAACTTCAATGTCATGGAGGGTTTTGCCAATCTTATCTTCTATGTACCTATTGGATTCTGGTCTGGTGTTGAAATCTTTAATCTACTTTGACCTGACTTTTGTACATGGTGTTAGGTAGAGATCTGAGCCCATTTTTTTGCATGTAGCTGTCCAGTTTTGCCAGCACCATTTGTTGAAGAGGCTTTCCTTGCTCCAATTTACATTTCTTGCTCCCTTATCAAAGATTGGATATATTTGAGGGTGTATATCAGGATATTTAACCCTGTTCTATTTGTCTGCGGCTCTGCCTTTGTTCCAGTACCATGCTGTTTTAATTATTACTGCTTTGTAGTAGAGATTGAGGTTGGGGAGGGTGATTCCTACCATATTCTTTTACCCAAGAGTTGCTTTAGCTATTCGTGGGGCTTATTGTTCCATATGAATTGCAGGAGTGTTCGCTCCATTTCTTTGAAGAATGTCATGGGTATCCTCATAGGAATTGCATTGAATGTGTACAATGTTTTGGGGAGTATTGCCATTTTGACAATGTTAGTTCTCCATTAGGAAAGGAAGAAATCAAGCTCTCACTATTTGCAGATGATATGATACTATACTTAGAGAACCCTAAAACATCTACCAAGAAACTCCTAGAAACAGTAAACTTGTATAGTAAAGTTTAAGGCTATAAAATCAATACCCAAAAGTCCATGGCTTTCCTATACTCAAATAATGAGAGAGAAGAAAGTGACATGAAAAAAGCAATTGCGATCATAATCGTGCCTCAGAAAATTAAGTACCTCGGAATCAGCTTAGCTAAGGATGTAAAGGAATTGTACAAAGAAAACTACAAAACACTTCTTCAAGAAATAATAGAGGACACGAGGAACTGGAAAAACATCCCCTGCTCATGGATTGCAAAGTTTATCTTTAAGAAGAGAAGTCCCAGAATGACCACCAACTGGGAGTTCTTTGGCACTATTGCGGCAACGTGGGAAGATGTCGTCATTGAGGAATACAATTGACTGGTTCAGCACCTCCATGACTGCGCAAGGAATGCCAAGAGTGGGAAAGACACAAACAGACGCCTGTCTTTGGAAACTCTTGAGCACATCTGCCAACGTGGTTTGGCATGAGCCTCAGGCAATCACAAGCTAACATCTGAGCTCACAAAGCTGTGCAGAGAAGCGATAAAGGAAGACCTCAAAGAGAGAAGAGCAGCAGTGTTGGCTGATGCGGCAGAAGCTGGGAAAAGTATTCACAGTGCTCGCATGTCCTTCGCCAAGTACAAGACCAAGTTGACTGCCCTCCGACATCCTGATGGATCTATCACACAGCATGAAACGCCTTCAAGAATGTCGAAGAAGTAGTTAAGAGGACAAAGAACCTCTGGCACATCTTTTTGACTCCACTGTTCTTCCTGCACTACCATATGCCTCAGAGACCTGGGCCCTACGAAAACAGAACGAGAACGCTATTCGGGTATCCCAAAGAGTAATCGAAAGAGCTCTGATTGGAATATCACATTTCACTCAAGTGAGAGAAGGAATCCGGAGTTCCGACCTCCATCGAAGATCAAGACTGAGGACGCTGTCTCATTTGCCAAGGTGTCGAAAATCAGATGGGCTGGACACATAATGTGATTTAGAGATAATTGTTCGATTAGAGCTGTTACAACTAGATTCCACGGGATGTCAAAAGACCACATGGCCACTCACCTACAAGATGGTCAAACTTCTTTGTCAAAATCCTGAATGAATGGTTTGAGGCTCCTCGTGTTCCTGGAGTGAGCAGATACCATTGGGCTATACTAGCACTTGACAGGGATGAATGATGACGTTACTGGTGCCTGCCCGAGCAAATCAAAGATCAATGAACTGACAAGTGACAAATGATACAAGTGATTCTTTGAATTACCCCACCTTTCTTATGAATATTTTAAAGTTTCTGGTTTCAAGGGAAAACACCTAGAGGTAAAATGCTTGGGCCCTGTCTTCACTGGGGCAACTTGGAGGGAGGTGGGTTGAGTTTCCCTTCCCACCCCAAGCAGAACCCCGGCAGCTAAAAACCTCCAGAACCCAGGGGTAGCCATGCTCAAGGTCACTCTCCACATCCTCGAATGAGCCTCACCAAAGAGGGAGCCAACAGAGGAATCCAGGTATGCGGGACCTGTGGCTGAGATCTCTAAGACTGCTCAGATCTGAACTGGGTCTCCTTCACCCACCTCCCCAGTTTTCCTGTATCTTGGAAGTCACACACACAAACTGCCCCCAGCGCCATGTAATCTCATCAATGGCCAATATCCAGAGATTATAAAATAAAGGTCCCAGAAAAGTGTGATGCAGTATTTCCTGGGGCACAGTATTTCCTGGAGGGCATGACTGCATTTGCAACTGAGTGATCTCTTATGCTCTAGCCCACTGATGTACCTAAAGTAGCACACATTTGTTTGGTTTTAACATACTTGCTTGTATTCTCTTATATACGGGTTTAATTGGCTCCAGAATGAAATACAACAACCTTTATACACTTCCTTCTTATTGTGGTGGGAAGATGCTTGCTGGTGGGGTGGGTGTTTGAATTTTATTTGTAATGAACTACTGCGAACTACTTCATGAAAATAAAATGTATTAAAATATCTAAAAAAATAAAATAAAATAAAATGTCTGGGCCCAACATTAGGGGGAAAAATTTATTCTGGAGGAGCCAGAAATATTAGGGCAGGGGTGGAGAGATAGTAGGGCAGGTAGGTGCTTGTCCTGTGTGTGGTCAAGCTGGGTTTGATCCCTGGCTACACACATGGTCTACTCCTGGCCCTACCTGCTGCAATAGCTGGCAACACACATGGTTTACTCCTGGCCCTACCTGCTGCAATAGCTCTCTAGTCTCACTATAGTTTTATTTTTATTATTAATTAATCCATTGATGGGCATCTTATCTATTTTAAGTATTGCACAACTAACATATGGATGTATAGATTGACTCAAATTATTTTCTACTGCCCATAAGTACATGAATTTTCTGTACTCTGAGTTTAGTAGGTATCAGTATGTATAATTTATCTTAATGCTATTTGTTTCTTTCTTTGGATACTGATACTAACCTAACTGCTGCTCCAAAGAGCAAAGATTTCCAAGTGACACCAGTTGTTTTCAAGTAAGTCTTTAAGGTTCTCTTAGAATATTTGCCCTAAAATACAAGTCTAGTTATAATTCAGTGTGAATTACCAATTTAGAAATGAGACAAAATTGCACCCCTATAATTACTGTGAAGGGTGTCACTGGATATTGAACTGATACAAAATGTGATGACAGACCACATCACACTTAGAATAAGACTGGGATAAAGTTTCAATTATTCTTTCTGCTTTTGAAGGTGAGGGAGTTAAGACAGTGTTCAAGATTGGCTTATCTAGTGCCATTTCTATATCTAGGTATGCAGATATATCTCTATCTTTTGGCAGACAAATACAAATCTATATAAAATAAAACTTATCCTAATTGAATAATGCAAGAGATTAGAATGCAATTTACATACTGAAAATTATGACTTAATCTAATGTCTCCTGATACGATGTATCTTACCAGCTATTTCCAGAGAATGAAAGATCAAAGAAAAATTTAATATAAACGTATGTGTGCAGGTAAATAATTGACAAAGACACCCCCTGCCCCCAAATAAAAATGTTTGAACTTTTTTAGATAGAGCCTTGTATTTTTTTACATGCCCAAAATTGATGCCTTGGATAGAGAGCTGTCAGGAGATTGTAGGATATATTACCGAGTAGGTTTAAAAATACTGATCAAAAGCAGCTTTCCAGTGTCAAAATTATTCCCTTTAGTGGTCTCTCATCTTTTATTTGTGCAGAATGATTTAACCACCGTTATCACTAAAAATCCTGGTAAGTTATTATCTGGCACCAACTAGTTAGAAGTATTGGGGCTTGCTTAGTCAAATATTTATTTTAGGCCTATTTCATATACTTAGGACTTTAAACATGTATATTTAGTACTTTAAACACCTATAATTCTAACCTTAAAGACACACAGCATGCTGCCTTCTGAGTCAAGATTAAAGCATGTTCCTGGAAATTATGTTGGCATTACCAAATCTCATGGTAGACAAATGACAGAAATGAAAACAGGATTACAATTATGTGAATTACTCAAGGTCCCAAAAATCTAGGTCTAATAAGAATATTGCATCTTAAAAGGATTTTTAAAAAGCTAGAGATATTTATTTATAAGCATATATAAATACTATAGAGATTTGCCCTGAAATTTTTTTTTCTGTCTAAAACTTTATGCTGAGTGCTATCGGAAGATTTATAAATAACTGAAGGGAAGAATGAACAAGCATACTAGCACATGTGACTGAAAATATTTGGATTCCCCAAAACATATGAATATTTCTTATATGTTAGCAAAGTCAAATCAGAAATAACAGAAGAAAAACTATTTTCCTGAAAGAATAAGAAAATCATGTAAGACATCAGTGCACCAAGCTGATGATTGACAGACCCAGTGGCCCAAGCTGTAGTTTTTGACTACTGTGTTCTCCAGGAAGGAGCATCTTCAAACTTTAATCCAAAGTTTTGAAAGCCAGTCTGATCCCTTCAACCTGCATTAAGCACAGAGAAGCAAGATCACTGTACTGTAATCAGCTAGAAAAGGGTTATAAGGCTGACAGGTAAAGTTAACAAAGTAATCTAAGAATTTCCAGAATTCAATGTCAGAAAATAAGTGAAGAACAGCACTGGTTTCCCCATTAAAATTCGAGTTAAAATCTAAAAGAAGTGATTGAGGCACTTACGTTCTGCCTGCGCCCAGGAGTTCCTGTCTGAGCACATCACCCGCATCTCCTGCCTTGAGATGTGTGCTTTCATACCTTCATACTTTAAAGCTGGTATGTGTACTGGGGCTTTTTCTCTCTTTCCACTCTACAGAAGCCTGTGTTCTGTCTATCTATCTGTCTGTCTCCTCTCTGTCTCTGTCTGTTTCTCTGTCTCTGTCTCTCTCTCTTCCCTTCACCCCTATCCTCAGAATTTCCAAATAAAATCTGTTATACCTCTTCAAAATAAATAAATAAAGTACTTCACTGTCATTGTCACTGTCATCCCATTGCTCATCGATTTGCTCGAGTGGGCACCAGTAATGTTCCATTGTGAGACTAGTTGTTACTGTTTTTGACATATTGAATATGCCACGGGCAGCTTGCCAGGCTCTGCCGTGAGAGTGAGATACTCTTGGTAGCTTGCTGGGCTCTCCAAGAGGGGCAGAGGAATCGAACCCTGGTCGGCTGCATGCAAGGCAAACACCCTACCCACTGTGCTATCGTTCTAGACCAAATTAAGTAATTAATTAAAACAATGGTAGGGCCGAAGTGATAGCACAGTGGGTAGGGAGCTTGGGAGCTTGCCTTGTGGCTAACCCAGGTTAGATCCCTTGTGCCTGCCAAGAGTGATCTCTGAGTGCAGAAACAGAAGTAAGTCCAGAGCACCTCCTGGTTTGGCCCCCACACAAAATTTAATTAGTTAGTTAATTAAATAAAAGAAGCAACTGTTACACTCAGATCCACTGAAATTTTATTACCAATAAATTTGCTGAGAATCAAACCAGGGTTAACAACACACAAAACAAGTCCCTTACCTGTTGTACTGTCTCTGCAGCCCCAGAATTGTTTCTTTTTAGCAATTATTTTTCAGAAAAAAATTTTAAAGTTTGAACAAATTTTCAGAAAAAATTTTAAAGTTTGAACAAATTTTCACTTAATTTATAATGTCTCTAGTTTATAGTCACACCATGTGCAGAAAAGTAATGCTTCTTTCCTTTTTTAACAATACTTCTTTTTGTTTGTTTTGTTTTAGATGTAATTATTGTACTTAAAGTCCCTTAAAGCCTTGCACTCGGTTGACCTGGGTTCAAGCAAATCAATGAGCAACGGGATGACAGTGACAGTGACAGTGGCTTAAAGTCCCATAAATGTTTCTATTTTTTACTTAAATAACAAAAAAAAACCTAATTTATTCAAACATTTTAAATATAAATTGAGGGGATTGACATGACTGAAAATCACTGTTGTTTTCAGCTCAACTTTTCAAAAATTGTTGTTTTTGTTTTATTGAGATATACTTAGCAGTGTTCTGAACCATTACCTGATTCTGCACTCAGGGATCACTGTTAGTGGGCTCAGAGGACTATTTGGATGTCAGGGATCTAAGCCGGTTAACCTTAAGCAAGGTAAGAATCTTGTACCACTGTGATACTGCTCTGGCCCCAAAAATAATACCTCCAGGAAGTTTTTAAAAAGCCATTTTGACCAATTTTAGAATATAAAATTTAGAATATAACATTGCCAGTACCTAAAAGGAATGAATTGTGAGTAAATCGAGTTAAAAGGAATCAATTGTATGAATAAAGATCAAATTAGATTTTTGTGGTAAACAATATACTAAATACTGATATATAATGCTGCATATATAGGGGCTGGAGCAATAGCACAGCGGGTAGGGCGTTTGCCTTGCACGCGGCCAACCCGGGTTCAATTCCCAGCATCCCATATGGCTCCCTGAGCACAGCCAGGAGTAATTCCTGAGTGCAGAGCCAGGAATAACCCCTGTGCATTGCCAGGTGTGACCCAAAAGGCAAAAAAAAAATAATGCTATATATATATATATATGTATATATATAATGTTGCAACCTGAAAACTAGAAATTCATAAAGCAATTCTACTTTAATAAATAATTTTTTTAATTTTAGAATTAAAAACATGATATTTACTTCATTCAATATTATAAAAGAAATAACATGCCACAGTTGGGGAGTGTAGGTTATTCTCTTAAGAATGTGTCCATTTTTTATCCAACAGTTTATAGGCTAAATTATGTCCTTTGAAGATTCTTAACACCCAGTGCCTCAGACTGAAGTTTTTTGAAGTTATGAATTTTAAAGAGGTAGTTAAGGTAAAATGAGCTTTTATGAATATGCTCTAAAATGATATGACTTGAGTACTGATAAGTAGAGGAAATCTGAACATAGATCTATGTACCAACAGAGGAACGACCACGTGGCAACACTGTGAGAAGGCAACCGCCTGCAAGCTAAGGTGACCTCAGAAACAAGTCAAACCAGATGATACTCTGACATTGAACTTCCAGCCCCCAGAACCTTGAGAAACAGCTATTCATTGTTTACACCACTCACTTATGCACCCAAGTAAACTAAAACTGATCCTTACAGTCAGAAAACTCTAGGTTTGTCATGGACGTAATTTCAACACCGCACCAACCTAAGTGTATTCTTCTCCCACCCCACAGAGTTCAAACCCTCCCTCTCACCTCCCAACTCAGTTGTGTGGATCCACTTCCCTGTTATTTTGCCTGCGGACCATTATTGCTACCTTGCTGTGTATCTTTCAGCCGTGCATATGAAAGAGATCATTCTGTATTTGTCCCTTTCATTCTGACTGACTTTATTCAGTTTTTCTCTGGTTCCATCCATGTTATTGCAAATTGCATGATTTCATTCTTTCTTAGAGATACACAATATTTCTCTTTCTCTATCTCTCTCCCTCTGTGTGTGTGTGTGTGTGTGCGTGTGTGTACACATCACAGATTCTTGATCCATTCATCTGTAGTTTGCCATATAGGTGTTCTTTGAGGATGAGAGATGGGTACAATGGTGATAGGAGTGTTTTTGAAAGTATATCATGTGAAACCATTATTAGTATAGTGAACCAAAGAATAAAAATATATAAATTTTTTTAAATAATTTTTTTTAAAAAAAAACCCTCTAGGTTTGAGACCTGGTTCCTGCACAAAGTAGCTTTGTGACTTTGACCACATTATTTGACGTCCCAATGCCTGCTTTTATTTATTTACGTTCAATTGCATACTCATTTCTATTTTAATTTTCTTCCTCTTCGGTGACCAGGGAATATGGAGCTGTTAGGAATTCAATTCAGGATAAAGCATTTTTAGGGTCCCTTCCACCAGGGATCATTACCACCTGATGAGACTGAACTGGTTGTGCTGGCCTGATGGTTCAGCACATAATGATCCAGAACTGCAGGGCTCAGTGAGGGGGGAGCCACTGCAGCCTTTCCTGTGGGACTAATTTTAGGAAACTGCACAGTTCACGTGTAAATGTTTTTATATAAATTGTAATATTGAACCACAGATAATACCTCAATCCCTTAACTGAAATTGATGAGAATATCATTCTAAAGAGGTCAGAAAAGACACGTTTAGTTGTTCTGTTAAACTTCCGTATCTCCAAGTTATAGACCCACCCAGTTCAGAAAACTATACCTTTAGGCACCAGAGACATTATGTTAAAATATATGATAGATATAGATAGAACATTTCCATTAATGGAAAACAATTAAGATTATAAAGCCATCAATGTTGAACACACTGACAATGGCCTGGTAATTTGTGCTAATTAAGCCACATTCAAGTTGAGATCCACCAGTGATGTATGCCAGTATTAATATATTAAGCAATATGGTGGTTAATCGAAGAAGTTCAGAACTATAAAATTACCTTTTCTTAGTTTGCGACTTACTACACAAGCTTGAAATCCTGGAACAAAAGTACTACTCAGTTGGAAAATATAAAACTTCTGATCCACATCTTATTCTAATTCATCTTCTATATTTCCTATATGAAAATTTTTATACCATATTTTAAGAGTAAAACATTTGTCACCCACACATTTATACTAAATTCACATGACTATAAAATTTTTAATTATTTTCATTTCTTCTTTTTGACAATTATTTATAAACATAAGATTTATCATTATGATATGATGTTGGGTCTTTTTGTTTAAAAAAAAAGTAAATGAGATTGTGCTGGAGAGATAATACAGCAAGTAAAGGGATTATTTGCACGTCGGTGACCAAGACTCAGTTCCCATCACTGTCACCTGAGCACTACCAGGAGTGATCCCAGAACACAGAGACAGAAATAATCCCTGAGCATACCAGGTGTGGTTGCCAAACCAAAAGAAATAAATAAAAATAAAGAAAGAAATAACATTTTAAAAGGAAGAATCCAAAAGAAAGTAAATTATTTCATATGAAAACTGATGACAGTTTGCCAGTACATTGGTATTCAGGCATTTAGGAATGAGAAAGCAATCAGAAGGAATAGCTTCACTTTCCTTTTCAAGAAAACAAGAATAAAAGTTGAATGCTGTGGATAATGTTAGACAACCATTAACCACACTACTAATTAAATGTCTTCTACAATTTGCTCTTAGAATAAGCAGTAAAATAGAATTTAAGTTACTTCAAATAAGACCTTCTCTTTTTATGATTGATGATTCACAGACGCATAGTTTTAAGGAATTAAGAATACGATAATACTAAAAAATTCAAATAATTTCAAACATGCCAATCTTTGCATAATTGGTAACTTTTTTCATAAAACATTGTATGAAATGTCAATGGATGTCAGTTTTCATCTCATTAATACTCTCGATTGCAAACTAGAAAAATGATGTACTAATTAGGTTTACTTTATCATGTGATATTAGTGTTAAAAATAAACAAGTGGATCAACATCAAGTTAAAAATTTTTGTGCAACAAAGAAAGCCATTGACAATTTTCTTAAATCAGCCTGATGAATAGGAGAAAATATTTGAAATTCATATATTCAATGATGTGCTAATATGTAAAATACATTTTAATAATATAATCCATTTTCACATATATGAAAAATAAGGTCAACTTCAAAAAGAAATTTCTAAATTGAAGTATGGAACTTGGCCCAGTATGCCTAAAGGTTTATGGCCAAAAATGAAAGTGCTATGATGAGATTGAAGGTACAGGGTGGGACAAACAGTGTCACAGCTTGAAATTCATTTGAGGCATAATTGGAAGTCAATGGAGTCAAAAAGAAATAAAGGGACTATGGTTAAATTTATATTCATAGTATACTGCCATTTCTTGTATCGGGGAAGTCAAGTTGAAATGGTACAAAAAAATGAAGGACAGGAAAGTAGTCAGTTAATTCTAACAGGGGTTAATGTGATATATGGCAGTAATCTGAACTAGATTGGTTTCACTTCAACATTGTGAATGTGACTTGATCATAGTATGCAGAGACAATGAACGTCCCAATTTACGTTCCGACGGAGACACTTCCCCCTGCCAAAGAACTCAGCGATCTCCCCAATGCCCGTGCTTTGGGGTCTGGAGACCCCAGGCCCCTCCCGAGCGTCTCACTCTCCCTGCAGCGGCGGCCTTCACTTTCCCTCCCCACCAGGGTGTTAGGGGCGTGGCCACACGCCAGGGGGCGTGGCCTCAAAAGGGACGTGGCCTCCTTCTGGAGCAGCGGAAGACTTTTTCCCCACTCATTGCATTGTGCTTTGGCCATAATTGATGCAATCTATTCCTCTGAAGAATACCCTCGTCATCTTAGTCACTATATGTTAACAGTCAACTGACCTAGCCTATCCCAATTTTACAAAAACGGTCAGTGAACACATCAACCTGCACGTAAAGTCCTTTGTAAAAAATCACAGCCGGAACAGTTTCTACGAGGCACATTCTCCCTAATACCAAAAGCAAACAAAGACACCACTAACAAAGAAAACTATAGACTAATATCCTTGATGAACACCGATGTGAAGATCCTCAACAAAATACTAGCAAATAGAATCCAACAACTCATCAAAAAGATCATACACCATGACCAAGTGGGATTCATCCCGGGGATGCAAGGATGGTTTAACATTCGGAAATCAATCAACATAATCCAGCATATCAACAAAAGTAAAGATAAAAACCATATGATCATATCAATAGATGCAGAGAAAGCATTTGACAAGATCCAGCACCCATTCATGATAAAAACTCTCACCAAAATGGGTTTTGGAGGAACTTTCCTCAAGATAATCAAAACCATCTACCACGAACCTATGACAAGCATTATCATCAATGGAGAAAAACTAAGGGCCTTTCCTCCAAGATGGGGGACAAGACAAGGATGCCCAGTCTCACCACTTCTCTTTAATATAGTACTGGAAGTATTAGCAATAGCCATCAGGCAAAAAAAAGATATTAAGGGGATTCATATCAGAAAGGAAGAAATCAAGCTCTCACTAATCGCAGATGATATGATACTATACCTAGAGAAGCCTAAAAGCTCTAGTAAGAAACTCTTAGAAACAATTGACCTGTACAGTAAAGTTGCAGGCTATAAAATCAATACCCAAAAATCCATGGCCTTCCTATATGCAAACAATGAGACAGAGGAAAGGGACATGAAAAAAGCAATCCCATTCACAATCCTGCCCCAGAAAATCAAATACCTTGGAATCAGCTTAACTAAAGAAGTAAAGGACCTCTACAAAGAAAACTATAAAACGCTACTTCATGAAATAAAAGGGTACCTGAGGAAATGGAAACATATCCCTTGCTCATGGATAGGGAGAATAAACATTGTCAAAATGGCAATACTCCCCAAAGCATTATACAGATTTAACGCGATCCCTATAGGGATACCCATGGCATTCTTCAAAGAAACGGAGCAAGCAATCCTGAAATTTGTATAGAACAATAAATGCCCACGGATAGCTAAAACAATTCTTGGGGAAAAGATGATGGGAGGCATCACCCTCCCCAACCTTAAACTCTACTACACAGTGGTAACAATTAAAACAGCATCGTACTGGAACAAAGGAAGAGCCGCAGACCAATGGAACAGGGTGGAATATCCCCACACAGAACCACAAATGTATGATCATCTAATCTTTGATAAGGGAGCAAGAGATGTGAAGTGGAGCAAGGAAAGCCTCTTTAACAAATGGTGCTGGCACAACTGGATAACCACATGCAAAAAAATGTGCTTAGACCTTGACCTGACACCATGCACAAAAGTCAGATCAAAATGGATTAAAGATCTCAACATCAGACCACAAACCATAAGGTTCATTGAAGACAAGGTCGGCAAAACCCTCCATGATATTGAAGATAAAGGTATCTTCAAAGATGACACGGAACTAAGCAATCTAGTAAAAACAGAGATCAACAAATGGGACTACATTAAACTAAAAAGCTTCTGCACCGCAAAAGATACAGTGACCAGAATACAAAGACTATCCACAGAATGGGAAAGGATATTTACATAATACCCATCAGATAAGGGATTGATATCAATGGTATATAAAGCACTGGTTGAACTCTACAAGAAGAAAACATCCAACCCCATCAAAAAATGGGGCAAAGTAATGAACAGAAACTTTACCAAGGAAGAGATACGAATGGCCAAAAGGCACATGAAAAAGTGCTCTACATCACTAATCATCAGAGAGATGCAGATGAAAACAACCACGAGATACCACCTCACACCACAGAGACCAGCACACATCCAAAAGAACAAAAGCAACCACTGTTGGAGAGGATGTGGGGAGAAAGGGGCCCTTCTACACTGCTGGTGGGAATGCCGACTAGTTCAGCCCTTTTGGAAAACAATATGGACGATTCTCAAAAAATTAAAGGTTGAGCTCCCATTTGACCCAGCAATACCACTGCTGGGAATATATCCCAGAAAAGCCAAAAAGTATAGTCGAAATGACATCTGCACTTATATGTTCATCGCAGCACTGTTTACAATAGCCAGAATCTGGAAAAAACCCGAGTGCCCTAGAACAGATGACTGGTTGAAGAAACTCTGGTACATCTATACAATGGAATACTACGCGGCTGTTAGAAAAAATGAGGTCATGACTTTTGCATATAAGTGGATCAGCATGGAAAGTATCATGCTAAGTGAAATGAGTCAGAAAGAGAGAGACAGACATAGAAAGATTGCACTCATCTGTGGAATATAGAATAATAGAGTATCAGACTAACACTCAAGATTAGTAGAAATAAGTACCAGGAGGTTGTCTCCTTGGCTTGGAGGCTGGTCTCTCATTCTGGGAAACTCAGAGAAGGGAACACCAAGTAAAATGTGGTCGGAGGTCATGCGGGGGAAGGGTGATGCGTGCCGAATATAGACTAGAGACTGAACACAATGGCCACTCAACACCTTTATTGCAAACCAGAACACCTAATCAGAGAGAGAGATCAAAAGGGAATACCCTGCCATAGTGGCAGTGTGGGGTGAGGGGAGACGGAACTGGGGAGGGCGGGAAAGATGCTGGGTTTACTGGTGGTAGAGAATGGGCACTGGTTAAGGGATGGGTTCTTGAACTTTGTATGGGGAAAATATGAGCACAAAAATGTATAAATCTGTAACTGTACTCTCACGTTGATTCACTAATTAAAAATAAATAATTTATTAAAAAAAAACAAAAAAACAAAATAGAAGGGATAGGTTTTATAAACAGGTATTGGTGCCAATTATTCAACTTGTGCTTTTTGAATGTCATAAGACAGTCAAATGAAGATTCCACATATGAAGGTGGGTGTATTTAGCGAAGAAGTTTGAGATTTACATATTATTGCAAGATAATTTGTCATATTTATTCAATGAACAGTCCATGTGCATACTTTTCTTGCTACAATGTGGACCAACTAAGAACTAATACATTTTAAGTTAATTAATATTCCTCATGTTTCTGATTTTTATTACTAAAGTTTATGTCAGTTAATGAATTCTATGAACTTTAAACTCCAGACTTGAATATGCACATATTAAATAATGCCATATAAAAAATAATAATTTTGACAATGTTTAACCATTTTTTTTCTTGCTGCCAAACAGCTGTGTCAACTCCTAAAACTGGATTATTCTAAGACTCACCTAATAAAACTCCGATTTCCACGGGTTAAGAAACTGGGATTAAGATAGTTACTCAAAGTTATAGTTGTTCACATTGGAGTTAGAACTAGGTCCCATAATCTTTTGCTTTATAAAAGTGCTCATTCTACTAATTCTCCTTCAAATTGATTCCTATCAAAAAATGGCTCAATCATTTGCATGGTAAAGATATAACTGAAATTTTCACAGAAGATCACAAATGCTGTTTAAATTATAAAGCTGCTGTGAAGTAAATTCTCCTTAGAAATAACAAAATGTGGAAAGCTAACACACCACTTTTTAATTTACTCACTCAAAGAACTCCATAAATTAAAGAGAAAACACCCACATATACACTATATGACTAAATGTTCTTTGGTTTCCAAGGAATTCTCTCACCAGGCTTTAGAGTAAAGATATTTACGATGGGATATGAAGTCACTTCTGAAAAGAAAACTTTGGTTCTTTGAATATGTAAAGAAGGATATATGTGTCACTATACTGCTAAGTCAATGGGACCACAGTAAGCATATCAGAATACTCCATATTCCACGACATCTTAATATCTATTTCATTTTCTCATACTTGGACTATGTTGAAATAACAACCACAATAAAAAATTGTAAACATCAGCACTGTCACACTTGAGAAATGTACCACGGAATTAACAGATAATTTAAGTTGTTCATAAAAACTATAACTCGTTACTCTCACATTGTCGAGTATTAAAATACACAATTCTTTGTTCAGGGCTAAAAAAAACCCCATCAACTTGGTCTGGAAATATTTACAACACATTTAAGAGATAACTAAGTCTTCAAATATTGTCATATGGATTTTTTACAACTATGCTGGACATAGTTAAAGAAAATATCATCGAATCCCCAAAGCTTATCTATGCTTTATATTGACTGTAAATTCAGGCTTGTGTAATCCATCTGGAGAACAGTCTGGAAGGAATAGGAAATGACAAGACTCTTATGAAAAAAATTAACCCAAAGGGACTATAGTGTAGAAACACATGTGTGGTCCAAGGAGATTAACACTCACAAACTCAAAATCTTCTTTCTCAATATAGAACTAAAAAATGTCAAAAAGTAAGGTGTTTTCTTACCCAGAATTTATTCTACTCCACACAGCTATAGAACACTTTGCTCTTTAAATACTTTTTAATTAATTTTTCCTTCCTTTCTTTCCTGAAAGGTTTTACCTTCCACCTAACAGAAATATTAGAAGTAACTTAATATTAATGTTTTCAACGTCCCACTATCAAAATCCTATTGACAGCATATCTGTTGACATCTACAGTTATTACATTATAATCAACTGCTATTATAGGAGAAATGACAACTTCCTTCATATGTATCAATTAATTCAATTCAATAACAAGTAAATGTTGAATGATTTGGAATTTAGTCTCCAAAGAATAGGGGGAATTTCATCCATTGTTTACCCCTCTTTTCCTCTAGCTTGGGTTTCTCCCCTTTTACTGAATTCTTGGCAGTAGTGTTTAAACATGTTCAATGTTGTCCTAAAAAAAAAACATATATATAGGAGCAACACGCCACAGAGATGCTTCCATACCTTGTGCCAGACTGTCTCATGCAGGGCAACCTAGAAATAGTGGGTAAGTCCTCCTCCCCAAAAGAGCCCTAGCAGCTGAAAACCTCCAAAACTCAATCACTGCCATGCTCACAGCCCATCTCGACAGTCTTGGATGTGTCTCATCCATGAGTGAATCTGCTGAAAAACCAAGGTATGTGGGTTTTGTGATGGAAATCTCCAGGCTCTCATGGAGTTTGGAATGGGCAACCTCCCCACATCAACTTGTTCTTCTGGGAGCCTGGCAGTCAGATCTACGAACTGCCTTTGGTGCAATATAAGCTCATTAATAGTCATGATCCAGAGACTCACAAATAAATTTCTTGGAAGAAAGCAATACAGAGAGCAACACGCTGCAGAGATGGCTTTGGACTTCAAAGTCACCATCCAGTTAAAAAAAATTAAATTAAGCTCAGCAGTATCACCCTTTTTAAAATTTTAGAGTTCCTGGTGTGTGACCTCATGCCTGATGACACTGATATGCCAAGAGTAGCACACCACATTTGATGGGGTGTACGGTAGAAGGCAACCAATCCTGAATAACAATATTAGAACCCAAAGTTCAAAATTTAACAACACACAAGGTTGTTATGTTGGTGAAATACAACAATCTTCACATACTTTTCTCTAAGGAAATTTTGAATCAGTTTTAGTAGATTATTCATTACAAGCAATACAAAAAAATTATTTAAGTCCTGCTTTGGGAGCAAGCAGGCTTTGGGGATCACAGTGGAAAAATTCAAAACATTGTGGTGGGAAAGTGATTGGTGCTGGAATATTGGATGTAATAAATTATTGTGAACAACTTTATAAAAATAAATTAAATTTCTAAAAAAGAAAGAAAAATACATACGAAAACAAGATCTCAGCTCCAAGTCTCCCAGCTTCTAAATATTTTTATCTATCCTCTCAGGAAAACTTCTCAAACAAGCTACCTATACATCTAGCTCTCTCCATTTCCACCCCTCCATTTGCATCACAGCTAACTCAGAATGGATTTTAGAATAACAATTTTTCAGAAAGTGCTTACTTTTAGATTACCAGTGACTTCTACAAGGCAAAATCCTTCCTTTGCTCAGAATATCATATTTCAAAGCTGAGACTAATCTCACTTTTCTAGAAGTAATTTGCCCCTAGGCTTCTGAGATTTCAATTTCCCCCAACTCCTCTTTTACCCTTGCTTCTGTGGTCTTTCTCAGTATCCATTGCCAGTACTATATTTTAGTGTCTATCAATATTCAAACTGAGGCCATATTTTTTCTCATTCTTTATATTACATCTAATCAGTTTCACCTACTATTTGTGAATTTAATCATAGATATCACTCCTTTTTAGATGTTTCAGTAGTTTCATATAGTTTCATAAAGTTTCATATAGTCTCAGTTAACTGTAGTTAACCATGGCCCCCAAAATTTCATTCCATATTTGAGGGCACATTTAGATAACATTAATATATTGTTAAAATTGTTCTTCTATTATCGTTTCTCATTTATTTTAAGTATAGCTGATGTATTAAGCATTATCATAGGTCATGCGGGGCCTCACAGGATAGGGGAGCAGCCAGTCCTTCTCCTCTCCTGCCCTGATGAGACCCTGAGACACCACCCACAAACGGCCCCTCCAGCTACTTATTAAGCTCCTTAATGGTCATGATCCCAGAGACACACAAACGATTCTCAGAGCCCAATGAGTTTTGGCAGAAATCCCTCCAGACTTAATTATCACAATTTCAGAATTCCAAGATCATTCCGAGACATCATGTGCTATTCGTAATCAGCGATAGAAAACAAGTTCTCTAATGTTGCCTGTTGGGCAGGTCTGAGTGTTGGGGGAAAATTCTAAACAATAATGGTGGGACTGGTATCAAAGTACTGAATGTAATCAAAGTACAAAGAGAGTAATGTGGAAATTATCTGCCACACAGGTAGGGGTAAGGGTGGGATGGAGGGTATACTGGGGTTTTTGGTGGTGGAAAATGTGCACTGGTGAATGGATGATCATTGTATGACCAAAACTTAAACCTGAAAGCTTTGTAACTGTTCTCATAGTGATTTAATAAATAGATTTATATAAAAAAGATTTATCGTAGTTATGCATGGTTCTGAAGAAAACATATTTGATACTATCTGCAATTCTCCTCAGAGATGAAAAGTGTTACATACTCCCTACAATGCTGATGACTTTCACATGTTATCTCCATTTCTCTTTTAAATGCTAGAAACATTTTTCATATATCCCTGAATTCTCTAGTGGGAAAATCTACTCAAATTACACTTTGTTTCATTATTTACATATTTTGGTATTGGGGGACATCCAGTGGTGCTCAAGACTTACTCCTTATTCAGGGCTCTATGTTTACTTGGGAAGGGCATGGAGCACCACATACCATGCTGGGATCTAACACAAGTCGGGCATGTGCAAAGACATGCCTTACCCATTGGACTATCTCTCTGGTGTGACAAATTAAAATTGTAAAATTGTATTTATTAATTCTGCACATTTTACCACATAATCCTTGTCCTCTCATATCAGCACACACGACCAAATTGCCGATTCCAGGAATATAAATGTCACTTAACGCCTTTCCATCCCTCACATCTTATGGTCAAAGCCATGTCCTAAAATTTCATCTTTTAAAATATTTTTTTAAATTTTATTGAATCACCATGAGATAGTTACAAGCTTTTATGTTTGGGTTACAATCTCACAATGATCAATATCCACCAGTGCACATTCCCCACCACCAATATCCCAGGTATACCCCCCTTTCCCACCCTCCCCCTGCCTCTAAGGCAGACAATATTCCCCATACTCTCTCTCTACTTTTGGGCATTATAGATTGCAACACAGACACTGAGAGGTCATCATGTTTGGTCCATTATGTACTTTCAACATGTATCTCCAATCCCAACTGGTTCCTCCAGCCATCTTTTTCTTAGTGATCCCTTCTCTATTCCATCTGCCTTCTCCCCTCCGCTCATGAAGCAGTCTTCCAGCTATAGGGCAATCCCCCTGCCCTTGTATCTACCATCCTTTGGTGTCAACCTCATGTGATGCTACCCTACATGCCACAAATGAGTGAAGTCTCTCTATGTCTGTCCCTCTCTTTCTGACTCATTTCACTTAGCATGATACTCTCCATGTTTATCCATTTATAAGCAAATTTCATGACTTCATCTCTCCTAACAGCTGCATAGTATTCCATTGTGTAGATGTACCAAAGTTTCTTTAACCAGTCATCTGTTTTAGGGCACTCGGATTGTTTCCTTATTTTGGCTATTGTAAACAGGGCTGCAATGAATATATTGGTACAGATGTCATTTCTACTGTGCTCTTTTGCATCCTTGGGATATATTCCCAGAAGTGGTATTGCGGGGTCATATGGAAGCTCAATTTCTAGTTTTTGAAGGAATGTCCATATTGTTTTCCAGAAAGGCTGGACCAGTTGGCATTCCCACCAACAGTGAAGGAGTGTCCCTTTTTCCCCACATCCACACCAGCACTGTTGTTTTTGTTCTTTTGAATGTGTGCCAGTCTCTGTGGTGTGAGATGATATCTTGTTGTTTTGATTTGCATCTACCTGATGACTAGCGATGTGGAGCGCTTTTTCATGTGCCTTTGGGTCATTTGTATTTCTTTTTTGAGGAAACTTCTGTTCATTTCTTCTCCCCATTTTTTGATGGGGTTGGAGGTTTTTTTCTTATACAATTCTACAAGTATCTTGTATATCCTGATATCCTAAAATTTCTAAATTACTCTAAAATATTTTAACTTTAAACTGGAGTGATAGTACAGCGGGTAGGGCATTTGCCTTGCACACGGCCAACCCGGGTTTGATTCCTCTGTCCCTCTCAGAGAGCCCAGCAAGCTACTCAGAGTATCTCACCTGCACAGCCTGGCAAGCTTCCAGTGGTGTATTCAATATGACAAAAACAGTAACAACAAGTCTCACAAAGGAGACATTACTGGTGCCCGCTCAAGCAAATTGATGAGCAATGGGATGACAGTAATACAGTGACAGTGATTTTAACTTTTCTCTCTAATCAAAAATTTTATCAGCATTGTTCAATTACTCTATTGTCCACTGGTCTGCCCTTGTATTGATTTTCAATACTTGTAGCTAGACTTAAATATTATTCTTGGGGGGTGGGGCGGAAGAGGGCTAGGCCATACCTGCCTATGCTCAGGGCTAACTCTTGGCTCTGCCCTCAGGAATCCCTGAAGATGGCTCCAAGACACCATGCAGTACTGGGGATCTAACCCAGATCTGCTGCATGCAAGAAAGCATCTCACATGACATATTTTATACCTCTCAGATCCCAGACAGAAATTTTAAAATAAAATTTCTAACTGTATATTTCCCACTTCAAAATTTAATGAACATATATTTTACATCTATTTGCTTCCATTTGTTTTATGTTTGTAAAATATTTCATAGATGATATATAAATTACTTTGAAACTACTCCTCTTAAGCAAATAGCTTATTTTTAAGTGTTGTCTTGAATAAATTTCTAAGATCCAAGGCATTCTCAATTATTGAATAGGGTTTCACTGTATGCCTGAACCAAAGTTTCACTCCTCTCTTGCAGACTCTTACATTAGTTCTACTTTTCTATCACAATGAAGAATCCTGCAGTCAGTTTTATTTTTATTTAATAGCCTTGTTCATATATGTGTGTTTCTTTAAAATACACAACTAGGAGGCAAATTTCAAGGTCGAGGGATTATATATTTTGAATATTTTTAGATACCGCATCATTGTTAAGGAATGATAAGCTCCAACTTTAGAATAGTGACTATGTTAGGGGGAAATGTTGGTGAGAGAAGGAATAAGGGTCTGGGATTCTTTTGATGGGGAGAGGTCAAAGTTAGTGATGCCCAGGAGCTACTCATGACTTAGCACTGGAGAGGGGGGGGGTTATAGAGGGCATAGGAAGGGGAAATGTTCACTCTCAGCAGTGCTCGGAACCATATAGTGCCCAGGATGCAACCCCAGCCTCTTGAATGCACAGCATACACGCCATCATTTGAACTCATCCAGTCCCGGATTTTAGTTGAAATGAAACATCTTATTTCTCTAAAATCCATTAAGCATATATAAAATGTTAGACTCATTGATGGTTACAAAGGTACCTAATGCGGTTTTTAAAGTTTTTTACTTTTAGAATATTTCATATCTTAAAATATCCTTAATAAAAATTGCAGTGATTATTGTGTTTTTCAGAGTAAGATCCAAGTCTTTTGCTGTGACTTTTAAGACCCTTTTAATTGTTTTTTTCTTGAGTTTTTTTTTCCCAGCTTCATTAAAAAAATCATAGCACAGAGGGTAAGGGGTTTGCCTTGCACGTGGCTTACCCTGGTTCAATTCCCAGCATCCTATATGGTCCCCTGAGAGCAGAGCCAAGAGTAACCCCTGAGCATCACTGGGTGTGACCCAAAAATCAAAAGAAAAAATCATAGTATCTTTGTCTAACCTCCTAAATAGAATCTAATCTATAGATATCCAGATTCTTCATACTCTTCACTTCTGTTTGAGACAATACTGTCTCTTCCCACAGAGCCATTTATTTACTAATCACCATCTCATCTCTGACATCTTTACCTAAAAGTTACTTCTTTAGGGATCCTTCCCTGATCTTCTGAAATTGTTTAATTTTTATTCATAGAAATCCTTGTATATTCTTCACTTCCCATTTTTCAAAACTCCTCATATTTATAATTATTTCTTCAATATATATCTTTAAACAGTAATTCACTGATTTATTATACCTATTTTATTTATTATCTCCCAGTAGACAATTAGGACTTAGGACAAAAACCATTTTTTTTTGGTTTTGTTTTTTGTCCAAAATTTTAGCAGCACAACCTCTAAACAATGTGTTCAATGACTAATCGGCAAGGAATGAAAATGTCAGAGAACTTTTGTGAATTATGCTTGTGAGGTATGCTAGATCTTCCAATCCGCCAATATCCAATAGACCAGTCGATACTTACAGCAAAGGATGTAAGATTATAAAAAGTTAATGAGACTCACACTACCAGTTATATCTAAGATACATGGAATACAAATTAGTGAGGCATATAAATTCACATGTTCAACTTTCTACATCAGTCATACTTGTCACAATACAGAATGTAAGAGGGACTGGGAAAAAATGCTCTGACCAAGAGGCAAGACCTTGAATCAAATATTGGACATATTTTAAGAGACAGACAACATCACTGAATTTGTCAGAGAAGAACCAGAATGGTTGAATGCCATGCGTTATCTAGAAGCTCCGTAATTATAAACCTTTGCGAGAAGCATTGATATTGCAGACAGGATAGAATCAAAGTGAAAGAAAAAGCTGCTACTTTTATTGGTGCCCTATCATACATACATAAAAATAGTTTATCAAAGGACCATGATGACTAGATAAAATATTTGCACAATTCCATGTGAGGTGTTTGAAGTAGAAATTATAGATAAATGTTATTTCAAGTAATCTAAAATAAGCTGTGCTAGATTTTAAAATTTTGGCAGATTTAAGAAGAGTTCAGACTTTGTAATGTATGAATTTTAATTTTAAAATTATTTCCAATTGTATGAGTTAGTGTTTGCAACAAATAATCTGTATCCTAAGAAGTACTTTTATATTTTGATTACATGGACAAAACTGAGAAACACAGCTAAAATGTCACTTTTTACAACATAATTTAAAATAACTGAGTGATTTTTTTTGAAGTAAAATAGATTTTATTTGGAGGGTTTTTTTGAAGGGAAGGAGGAAGAGAAAGTGGGAAAGAGTAGAGAGTAACAGAGACAGAGTAACACACTCAAGGGAAAACCTGGACTTCTAGAAGGGTGGAGAGAGCCCCTACACACACCCCAACATTAGATAGAAAATCATGAAAGTACACATCTCAAGAGAGGAGATGCGGGTGACACACGTCAGGCACCGCATGTACTCGACCATGTGGGCGCAAGCAGCACACAGGCTCAGGCAGCATATGCGCCAAGCTGAGCAATTTTTTCTACCTGATCTTAAATCAATGAATTTACTAAACTTCCTTATTTTAGCTAGTTGTTTTATTGTGTTCATTATATCACTGCCAGAATATAATTGTTTTAAATATAAACCTGTCATAGTAAGTATATAAGTCATTTGAAGAAGCAATCCAGTAAATATATAATTTCTCTTATTTTACTAGATCTTATCCCTGCCTATTACAAAACGTATTACTTTGTTGGCCTTCCTAACACATTTTTTTTTTTTTTTTTTTTTTTTTTTTGCTTTTTGGGTCACACCCGGCAATGCACAGGGGTTACTCCTGGCTCTGCACTCAGGAGTTATCCCTGGCGGTGCTCAGGGGACCATATGGGATGCTGGGATTCGAACTTGGGTCGGCCACGTGCAAGGCAAACGCCCTACCCGCTGTGCTATCACTCCAGCCCCAACTAACACATTTCTTAAGGACAATATTCAAGGCTCCAAAACTTACTCAAAAACTAAACTCATTGTCAAGACAGCAGTGATAGCCCTAAGAGTTTTGATAAATAATTCACTGAATTTGTTTCTAGAAAATGCACTCAGCTATAAACCAGGTCCTTCTTCAAGACAATGCAAAGTATTGACTCAAAATTAAAGCACTAATTCAACCTGGATTAAGTTTTGGAAAAGCTGTGGCTAAAAGACAAATTTTAGTATGTAAACATTGATGTCGATTGTAAACACCGATCTACTTATAAATGTATTTTTCTCTTACTGACCACTATTTGAAAGCATCAGGGTAGAAAGAGAATGTCCTATGATTTTTGAGAAAATGGGAACGTAGGTCTTACCAGAAATTCCTTGGCATTGTCCCACGGATATAGTAAAACCTCATATGATGGTCACTGCTAAAAGACCCAGGATTCATATCTGATCTACTTCCTCCTCTCTAACAGACGAGCTTTCAGATTTTGCTACAGGGCCTTGATGGAAGTGAAAGTAACCATTACTATTGCCTATAATTTAGAGAGTTTTATTCGATTTGGCAGTGCCCATGTGAGAAATAAGATACCATTCAGCAAAAATCATGGTCATTTATGTGTTTGTCATTTTGTACTATGTACTCCCTCTTCTTGAATCTCCTGCACATCCCTAAGTTTGTCATCTGTCCTCCTAGATTACTACAGATAGCTTCACTGTACTGACCACACAATTTCTCTGGTCTGGAGATGTCTGGTTTAGAGTCACTGCTAAAAACCACAACACACAAAAGGAGTGAGTGCAAAAGGGAATGCCCTGCCACAGAGGCAGGGTGGGGTTGTGGGGGACGGGGTTGGGGTGCTGGGAGGTATACTTGGAACATTGATGGTGGAGAATGGGCACTGGTGGAGGGATGGGTAAACGATCATTGTACGACTGAAATGCAAACAGAAAAGTTTGTAAGTATGTAACTGTACCTCATAGTGATTCACTAATTGAAAAAGAAAGAAGAAAGAAAGAAAGAAAAGAAAGGAAAGGAAAGAAAGAGAGAGAGAAAGAAAGAAAGAAAGAAAGAAAGAAAGAAAGAAAGAAAGAAAGAAAGAAAGAAAGAAAGAAAGAAAGAAAGAAAGAAAGAAAGAAAGAAAGAAAGAAAGAAAGAAAGAAAGAAAGAAAGAAAGAAAGAAAGAAAGAAAGAAAGAGGAGGGAGGGAGGAGAGGGGAAAGGAGGGAGGGAGGAAAGGGGAGGGGAAGGGAAAACATAAAATTAATAAATGTTTAGAAGGTGGGTAGGTCGATGGCTACTTTGATGGATTGGATGGGTGGGTCACAGGAAATACTTTTACAGTGTTTCAGATCTTGCAAAGTTCATTATTATTTGAAATAAATTATTTCAATATTCCTATAAAGTGGCATGAAATGTTCATGTTAACATCAGAAATAATAAGAAAAACTTTTGAAAATCCACCTTAAGAACATTGTGTATCAATGATGATATAATAATGAAATACTATTTATAAACTGTATTATTAATCAGGTAATTTTATTTATTTAGGATTCCTTCTTAAGTTGAATATTATTTGCAGAATGTGATCACAATTTTTATTCTAATAAACTAATATGTGGGCACATTGCTAGAATAGAAGGAACTATTTGAGTTTTCACTGGAAAATGTTCTGTCAATCACATACTTAAATACAATTACAATAATCAGTGTTTTATAGTCAGTTTTCACACTTCTTTTTTCCGTAGACAACAAAAGCACTGGAGGAGTTTCACAAGTTATATTACTGTGAATGTTCTAATAAATAATACATTTCACAGGGGTTGACATGTGTATAAGAAGGAAAGAGACGTCACCCTTTCATTAGGTTTTCATATTCTGTCAATGAAACAGCAACATAAATAGACTACATCTTTGGAACTTTTGTTTGCTTGTTTTGGAGCCACACCCAGCAGTGTTCAGGACTTAGTTTTGGCTCTGCAATCAGGGATATCTCCATGAGAGCATCTGGGACCAGATGGGGTGACAGGGATTGAAACCAGGTAGGTCAGCTACATTCAAGGCAAGTACCTTACTCCCTGTACTATACTCCAGACCACATCTTTGGAAATTTAAAATATAAATTGGATCTCTCAGATGACTTAGTGACACTAACATATTTGCTCTATTAGCATTTGAAGGCAAAATAATTTCCATGGTATTTTATTGCCTGTGAATTTGAGGCTATGAATAAACACGCTTTTTTCCTTCTTTGAGGAGCAATTCCTGAAATATTTAATAGTATGACCCATGCTATAAAATTATATTCCTAAACTGATGAATGGACAGAGGCAACATTGGAAAGTCAAATCCAAAAGCATAATTACCATAATCTACCAGCACTTATATCTAAATACAATCTGAAGACTACAAAAACATTAAATTCAATGAGCAAAAGTGAAAACTATGGATTAATCTTTTATGTAACTGATTCTGACTTAGGAAATAGATTATTTTAATTGTTGTGTCTTCCAATATTTATCAAAAATTATGCCCAAGGAATTTTTTTCATGTTATCAAAGATTAAACCCAAGGAGTCATGCATGCCAGGCATGAACTCAACTACTAAACTGTATGCCTGGCTCTCTGATTCTTTAGCCTTAACAGCAAAGGAGACAATAACAATTGAGAAACAAATCTATATTAACACCAGGAAAAACTAATCACTGTATCACTGTATCACTGTCATCCTGTTGCTCATCGATTTGCTCGATTGGGCACCAGTCATTTTCACTGTCACTGTCACTGTCATCCCGCTGCTCATCAATTTGCTCGAGCGGGCACCACTAACGTCTCCATTGTGAGACTTGTTGTTACTGTTCTTGGCATATTGAATACGCCACGGGTAGCTTGCCAGGCTCTGCGGTGCAGGCGAGATACTCTCTGTCGCTTGTTGCTGGGCTCTCTGGGAGGAATCTAACCCTGGTTGGCTGCGTGCAAGGCAAACACCCTACCCGCTGTGCTATTACTCCAGCCCAGGAAAAAGTAAATGAAAAACAAATTGTCTGATAAGACACAATTAAAAAATCATGTGGGAAACTGTCATTTTGATTGAATTTTATGAGTTTCCTTTAAATGAAATAAAAAATTTAATGGTTTATGATACTGAATTGTAACCTGCATGATCCCTAGAATTCCTGAAAATAATCTATTATCCAAATTCTAATGTTCATCAACATTGCATTCACCTCATAGGGGACTTTGTTTTATGTGTAAAGTTATTATCCCCTTTTGTATCAGGTCCATTGTAAATGTTCATTATAATCACTGTTGCTTAATTTAGCAGATGTCTTGAACTGAAGAATTCTTCTCGGAGGAATTAATATAGTTATGTCATTTCCCATGCTGATAAAAAAAAGCTGTAATTTGAGATCACATATTTTTTGTTTCTGTATTTGTTCACAGTCATTGCCATAGATGTTTACATTTTTACTTCTGAAAGTTGGAATATCTGTAATGAACTGAATTAATCTTCTTTCTCCACCTTTAATGTCCTTTAGTAAAGATATAAAGATGGAAAATCATTGTAATTGAAAGCTATATTTTGCTGTGCAATTTATCAAGAGTCCCCAAAAAGGTTTTCCTATCAGGTTACACAGCACTGCTTCTCACCCATTGTCAGCAAATATAAGGTAGGCAGAAATTATTTCTTATAGCAAACTATGGTTATATGTTAATTCCACCTCTTAGGAACACTTGGTTTTACTCAGAACATAACAGTGATGAAATAGAATAGCCCCTCCAAAAGAGAAGATTTATCTAAATAGATTCTCAGAGTCACTTACCTACTCAAAAGGCCATTTATGCTTCTTTTTCAATGGATCTTCAATTGGCCATGGATGATTTCAGCAGGATTTACACATTTTGAAAGACAAGAAATTAAATAGGGAGAGATTGCTCATAGGTGCAGATCTGTCTCTAAGTAACAGGGTCACTTTATCCCACCCTTTGGCTTTTCCAAAAAGGTAGTGTTTCTAAACCAAGATTTTACTATTCATATGGGCTTATTCATATGTTATTCAACTTTCTGAACCTCCAGTTTCTTTGCTCTCCCAGCCTCCTACTGTTCCTGTTGATCTTTGCTTTGGACACCAGAGGAAGCAAAGGAAAGTGATATTTGTATGTATGCAGAAATGGTTGATTTCGCCTGGGGAGCTCATTACTATGCTTTTTGTTGTTTTGTATTTAGACACTTCCTTCTGAGGAAGTAACAAACCTTAGTTTTAAAATGGGAAGTAAGCTTTGTAAATTGCCCTCTAATGCTGTCAAATCATATTAAAGCAGACAGATAACATTCAGGGAGTGTTGGGATTGAAACAGAAAAGAGTTAAAAGACCTTTGTATTCATCTGCTATGTGCTAGTAATTTTTAATCCCTTTTTTGTATCTTTCCACAAACACAAATTACAGCCATAAGTATTAATGGGGTGACATATGTGCAAACATTATTTAGATGCATAATAATAAAATTTGGTTTATGTAATTTATGTATCATTATATGTAAGCATTATGATGGTATAATATATTTACATAACTTTATATAATTATCACATTCCTTTTTATATTATGTATTAATAATAATGCATATATTAAGTTCATATACTATAAAATTATGTACATAAGTTCTCTATAACTGATAAAAATAGTTTGTGTACATGTTATTTTTAACAATGCTAATATCATAACAACTCCCTTCTCTGCAGAGATGTGAGAAAGAAATAATACATGTGCGCAGTATGAAAAAAACAAGAAAATACAAACAAAAAAAATCAAAATCAAAACAAACTCTTAAACTCTGATAACAGAATTATAATTACCAGAGGTGCAGGATATGAGTGATGAAAAAGTAGTTGGTCATGGTTAGTAACTCAAACTTTGGTGGTGGCTGTGGTGTGGTAGACTGATTTGTTGAAGTTTGAAATTATACTCTAAAACTTATGCAGCGTTTTAAGCCACTGTTACCTAAAAAAAACCAACCAAACAAACAAACAAACAAAAAACAACCCTTTTAAACAAAGGAGTAATACTTTGCCTGAACACCTTGTATCATACCTCCGACTGTTTTCAATATTGTTGTCTTCGACCTTCACACACCCCTCAGGAGATAAAGCACAGATGTACACTCTTCCCCATGCAAGGTCAGCAAAATGCCTTGTATTACAATCAGGAAGATGGCAGCTACCGTGGCCATGATAAATAGCAGCCAGGCCTGGCTGAAATAGGCTTTCAGCTGGCTTCTCAAGAGAAACATTCTCCCAGTCTGGCAGAGGGAAAGAGCGGTTTGATAATCAGAAAAACTCATCATCTCATCCTGGTTGATCTGCTTATCTATAGCAGTCGATTCCCATGAAGTCACTCAATCCTTGTAATTCTTTAAATCTTAACTGCTAGTGATAAATTGGTAGTAAATTTGAACTATTTTTTTCAGGATTTTTTAAGTGTTAAGTGAGGGGAAAAAAAGTGAAATTCTGACAAAGTCTCCGTCACTTATTAGATCTTCAGTAAATGGTTTTTCCTGCCTTTATTCTGTCCCCAATTATTATTAACAATTTTTGGCATGGGGCCCATGCCTATTGTGTCAGACATGCAGAGTATATATCCATTACCATTGAGTTTCACTTTGGGCTCTCTATTCTATTTTTTTGATATCACTTAAGAATCAGTGATGACTCCTCACTCAAGAACCCATATTTATGAAATAGTCATTTCCCCATGTCTCCAAAACCAGCAGCTCCCCACAGGAAAAACAACATTGCTTTAATTCTGTAAGTTTAAGTGATCTACACTGAAAAAGTTAAGATTTTATTGCAATTTCTGATAATACAAAGTAGCTTTTCAATGAATTCTTTATTATTCTTTATTGGAATGTTTATTTTATCTTCTTTTTTTTTTTTTGCTTTTTGGGTCACACCCAGCAATGCACAGGGGTCACTCCTGGCTCATGCACTCAGGAATCACCCCTGGCGGTGCTCAGGGGACCATATGGGATGCTGGGATTTGAACCCAGGTCGGCCGCGTGCAAGGCAAATGCCCTACCCACTGTGCTGTCACTCCAGCCCCTTATTTTATCTTCTTAATGACAGTGAGAAATATTGAACTGTTACATCCCTTAGCCTTTACACTGTAATGTTTTGATTTAAGCTTTGTACCAAACTAAGTATTATTTGAAACCAAGGCAAAGCTTCTTATTTGGGGCCCATTCTTCTGTAAGGAGTTGCAAAGAGTCAGTTTTGCTATCAGATTGCATTTATTTTATGTGAGTTCCCTAGTGGAACTCACATAATTAGTTATAAGATTCAGGGGGAAATTCTTAGATAAGCACTGATAAAAGAATAAAGCTTATTAAAATTTTTCATGATAAATGAGACAATTCAAAGAATTAGAATGTTTGAACTCTATGAGACCTAAAGATCACTTATTTCAAAATCTTATTTTTCAATGGCTCCTATTATAGAACATTTTTAAATGTCATAAAGTGTTATCAAGCTAAATGCATTTCATATACTGTTTAAATTCCTTACTATCTCCATCTAATAGGTAAAAAAAAAAAACAGAAACTAAAAGATTTTATAACTTTGCCAAGGTCAAGCGGTAGAGAAACACTTAGAATAATCACTGATTTTTAAAAGTGGGCCCTTTAACAAAGCGATGAAGTTTCATTTTTATGTGAAAGGAAATTGAAAGCATGGGTTCTGACTGGTTTGAAGAGGATGATAGAGACATCTGGGTCCTGATAACCAAATTGCTTTACTGTTCACTGTATTTCCTGTTAAGGCATAATGAAACGGATTCTTTCTTTTTTTTTTTTTTTTGAGT
Organism: Sorex araneus; assembly: GCF_027595985.1. NCBI lineage: Eukaryota > Metazoa > Chordata > Mammalia > Eulipotyphla > Soricidae > Sorex > Sorex araneus. The sequence goes on along the minus strand of NC_073311.1, from coordinate 25,442,204 downwards.
TTCCAAGTGAATAATGGCCAATTAAAAACATGATTTTCACTTGATTTGCTTTATCTTAATTTTCCACTTAGACTCATATTTTCATAATTCTTTACTGTATTTATCATAAACAAATTTTCATCTAACAAGGCCTTTGAAATATCTTTTACACCTTACCAAATGTTTAATGGATAAATAAATAAATGAATGAAAGAATATATAGTAGCTCTATAATACCCCTATAGCAAATCACAACACCCAAAAGGAGAGAGAACAAAATGGAATACCCTGCCACAGAGGCAGGGTAGGGTGGGGGCGGGGACGGGGACGGGAGTGGAGGGTGGGAGGGATACTGGGTTCATTGGTGGTGGAGAATGGACACTGGTGGAGGGATGCGTTCTCGAACATTGTATGAGGGAAACACAAGGATGAAGATGGGTAAATTTGTAACTGTACCCTCACGGTGACTTACTTATTAAAAAATAAATTAAAAAAAAAGAAATTGGACACAGAATTAAAAAAATAATAATAAAAATTTTTTAAAAAATGAAAGCAAGCACGGTCAAGATAGTATAGTGGCTATAAAAGATGAAGTGTTTTGGGGCCGGAGCGATAGTACAGCAGGTAGGGCATCTACTTTGCACGCAGCCTACCTGGGTTCAATCCCCAGCATCCCATCCCATATGGTGGCCCAATTACAGCCAGGAGTAATTTCTGAGTGCAAAGCCAGAAGTAACCCCTGAGCACTGCCGGGTATTATCCATCAAGACAAAATAAATTTTTTAAAGATGTAGTGTTTTGAATATCAAATGACGTCTTTGTTTGCTCTACCTTGTCCACTCTGTACAAGATCATCCTATCTGCATGCTCTCATCATGGAGAGTTGTAGTTAAGCTATGGCCACACGAAGTAACCAGGGATAAATCCAAGTACTTTTAGAAACTTATGTGAGTTATCTTGATTTTCTGTTGCATTTTTGCTTGCTGCATGTTTGGGTGCTATTTCCTCAATTTTTGAATCCTCCTCTCTGTTTGGACCGATGCCTAAGTCAATTTGACTCTGAGCTTGGCTTCTCTTACCTTTCCCAGAAGGCGATTTCTGCTCCTTTCTTCTTCAGGATGGCTCCATTTCGTTCTGATTTCCATGGCAGATCCCCTGGTTTTCAATGTCCTCTTTCTTGCCTGATGAAGGGTTGTTCAAGATAAGACTGTTTTCCCTATTAATTAGACATATTTCCTCATGGAAGCAATTATTTTATTCGTGTCTCTCCAATATCATATTGTGTTCTCATGGCTGCAATGATTGACATAACAAAAAAACACAATTTTAAAGAATAAAAAAACATAATGTGACCATAAAGTGAAATTCAAGTCTTCTCTATATTATCAGCAACCTTGACATGGAATCAAAGATAAGCATAGTCACTTGATCATCTTCGATTCAAGGTGAGAATTTAGAGGAGGATATTGAAACATTTATCTTGATTCACAAATGTTCACAAATGCCCATGATCCTCATTCCTGCCATACCATTTTCTCTCCTTAAACTTGTACTTACAGCCTTATAGGGAGTTCTCTGTGACAATTAATGGAAAAAAAAAACACTGTGTCTTCATATATAAATGGTTCTATCATAATTGCATGTTTGATCATTTCTCCTTCTGTTTTTGTTTTAATTTTATTTGTTTTGTATTTTGGACCATACCAAGTGATGTTTAGGCATTACTCCTGGCTCCCAAATCAGGAGTTACTCCAGGCAGTGCTCAGAGGACCATATGGGATAGAGACCATATGGAATGTTGGGGACTGAACCTGTATGCTATTTGTGCAAGACAAGTGCCCTAACTCCTGAATATATCTCATGTTAAGCCAAGAGACATTCAGATGCACTGAGTAAGGTTCTGCTGATGGGAGACTTGCCCCTCACTACTGTCAAGAGTATTCTTAAGGAATATTCTTCAAATGCTTATAGTAATTTAATTGTCACCTTCTGTATGTGCCAATACCATAAGAACCACCTGTTGTTGTATGGAATACTATGTCCGAAAATATGGCATTGTGTAAGTCCACAAACCATAATTTTGTCAGAATATTTTCAAAGAAAATCAATATCCATAGATCCAATGATCAGAGAAATTGCACATTCACACTCTTTATTTACCTTAGAGATTTTTTTTTGGTGATGTGTTCTTCTAAATGTGTGGTATGACGGCCTCGAGGTCTTAGTTACATCAGGAGTCAAGATGACTCCATTAAACTACACGTTAAGGTTGCTACTTGGCCACTTCATGTTTCTTATATCTCTGATTCAACAGGTAAGGAAGAAACTTACTCTGTTACAATCCTGACAAACAAGAGAAATTGGACTGTTAGTCTACAATGGAGAAAAGGAAGAGTATGTCAGGAATATAGATGATTGCTTAGAACATTTTTAAATGTTACTATGTTCTGTGATTAAAGTCTATGGAAAACTACAATGATTCAATCAAAGAAAGACTACTTAAGACCCCGACCCTTGGAATAAAGGTTTAGATAATCTCACCAAGTAAAAAAACATGACCAGCTGAGATACTTAGTAAAAGCTAAGGGAATTGAGAATAGTTAGAATGGTATTTTTAAATACTAACATAAACCATGTGACCAGTTACAGAAATAAGCATTTTAGCTCCGATAAGTACCTTTTCCTAATTTTACTATGAATGTGTTCACAATAATTTAATATAATTCTTTCTTTTCATTTCCTTTATTGTGTAAATTAGATATATTGACTTACCAGTATAGTATTCAAGTAATTTTAATATATATGTAAAGTTAAGGGCTATCAAAGAAGAATAAGTATAACTCAGGTATGGAAATGGGCAATGTTTGCAGTTGTTTTCATGATAGTTGTGCATGTTGGTCAAAATTATGACCTTGATATTATTTCTTCATGAAATTGATTATAGTTTGATGAGATATCAATAGATGCCAGGTTATGAAGGGTAGATATGTGATGGTTAGCTTCATATGCCAATTTAACTGGGTCATGGAAAGTCCAGAGATTTGGTTAGATAGTAATTTGGTTGTATCTGTGAGAGTATTTCTGGATAACATTAACATGTAAATTGGTAAACTGAGAGAAGCAAATTTCATCCTTATTGTGGTAGGACTATGACAGCCTCATAGAATGAATGAATACATCATGGAAAATTTACTTTTCTGCATGAAAACATCAAATTGTGACATCAATTGTCTGTCTCTGGACTCAACACTCAGACTAGAATTATTATTATTAGCTCTCCTAGACCTTTGGAAAATGTTGGGACTTCCCAGCGTCTATAATTTTATAAGCCAATGCTTTATAGTATGTATTCTATTCGTTCTTGTTCTGTTTCTCTGGAGAAACTTGACTATTTTAACTGTTTAATAACTCACTACTAGCCATTATTGATTTGTTTGTGACAACATTTATGATCAATCTCCATGACTCCGGCGCACTAATAATAGTGTAAGTATTATTATTATTATTATTATTATTACAATATAACAACTAGAAAACTCTTTACAAAGATAATATCCAGTTTTTATTTTATATTTACAACAGCTTTAAATATCTTTACATGTATTAGTTGAATGGAATCTTTACTAATAGGCCTGTGAGCTAAATATTGCTATAATAAAAATTTACTAATGAGGAACCTGAGGCACTAGAAGTTTAATTAATGTACTAAGAATTAAATAGCACATGCCAAAGCCAAGACTTGCAAGTTAACACACCAAACTCACCATAATTTCCCTGCATAATCATTGCCATCACATAATCATTGCACCACCATTATATTTTCATTCCAAAAATTTGTCTATACCCTTTCATTGCATTATGGAGTATAGTATAATTATGTTCATCACACCACTTAAAGGTAAACAGAAAAGCAGTGTACTCACTGGTAACATAGAGATGGACACCACACACTGCCAGTCCCAAGCCTGTAATTCTGTGCAAATGTATAATGTCAGTGTATTTCTGAAACCCAACGTGAATGGTTTGTTTAGAGACTGTAGTACTAAAGGTATTATCGTTCAGTTCAAGGAAGTACCATTAAACACACAGAAAGCTGACTGGCAGGGGACGCTGTCATGAACTTAATTACATGATGTGTAAGTCACATCATGTAGGAAAACTTCTATTTTGGGGAACCATGTGCCTCTTGCAGTGATACACTGAAATGGCGAGCTCAGCTGGTTCTAGATAGCTTCTGAGTAATTCTGAGGAATTCATCAGGAATGAAGTAAACTAATTTCTCGATGAAAATAAGGGGCAACTGCAGGTAGTCATCCCTAATGGTTTAACATCTATCTCACATCCACTGAACACATGTGTAAAATAAACATTTTAAAGATCACTTGCACTATTTCTACTATGCACTATATCACTCTGAGTGATATTAAGGAGCTGTCACCAACCAGCACTCACTGCAGTTAAGAAGCACTTGTCCTTGGAGTTGGTATGCACCTGGGTAATTAGAGTTGGGACATTTTTCCACACAAAGCAGAGATTTTGTATTATCTCTCCAGCGTAGATGTAAGAATATATTCTGCTCTAGATGGAGCTGAAGATGATGCACTTTGGCAGAGTGTATTTTATGTGAGTGGTACTCAAGACAGTGCATCAGATGATGAAATTGATGAAGTGGAGCAAAATCTTTGGACACAGAAGATTATATCTTGCACATCTGTACTTTGCAACACTAGTAAATTTCCTCAGGAGTAGGATTTCAACCATAAGGTCCAAATCAATGGCAACTAAGTGTTAACATTTTTGTTTCAGAACAGAAAAATGTTCACTAACGTGTCATGAAGAAATGATGTATGCTTGATTTTTACTATTAATTTTAACATATATACATGAGTATTCGGTTTATTCTGACCTGACATGAAAGATACATTATAATATAATTTTTAAATAATGCTGACACAATTTTTTGAAGATCCACATAATGGTTGCACCTGTCTTTTTGTAGAAAAAAATTAGCATAAAATCTACAATAATACTTATTTTGCAAGCAGAACTTATAGTACATTGATTTTAAATCCCGTAATGGAGGGAAGAGGTTTTTTCATAATATATTCCATGTACCTAGTACATCATAGAAGCAGGTTGAGACAACAGTAATAACACAACACTCTGTATCTCGTAGCTAAACCTACTAAATATTAGTTCCAATTTAACACCTTTACTTTTAACTGTATGTTACAGGGAAAGTTCCTTAGTCTCTATGTATTCAGATTTTCCATCTATATAATAGGAATACAATAAGATGAGTGTTAGGTTTAAGAGAAGTCAATATCTAAAAGTTTCTCAGAGTAGAATTTGACACAGTCAATAAGTGCTAGATTGTATAATGAGACTAATTTTATTTATCACTTTATCCCCATTCTCTCTAAAACAGGCATATAGTGAGGACTTGGTAAATACGACAACCGAAAGATTGTATTATTATTTGCTATACATCACACTGTATATTCCTTTATCTCACATTTTATTCTTTTATTGGACAATTGCGCTGCATACTTTCTATTTATATTTTTTCATCACATATATGTGGTGTACTGTGTGAAATACCACAATGACAGGGAATTGAACATAGCCATTCAAATCTCTGACCGTGAGATTGCTCCTATGCTTATTCTCCAAATATCAGGATAACAATGCTGAAGACACTGGTTTATTACACTCCAGTGAATGCAAGTGTGACTTTACCTGTGGAGAGATTAAATGGCATCCCGCTTACTGCACCCTGAAAGAATACTAGGAACTGTCCTTTGGCCTCTACAATTCATCTTACACTATTACAGCCAGAGAAATTCTATGTCTACTGGAAAGAGTAGAGGGAGAACCAGGAAGGAAGACAATTGAGAGTGACTGAATGCCCACTGAAGAGTGCCGCACAGACAGGAGTAATTCTTCACACATAACAGGAAGTCTGGCAATGAGCTGGTTCTGGACCTGGCTCAACTGCTTAGCAATTATATCAGGAACTCAAGTCTTTTCCTTCCTCTGGGATGCTGGCTTAAGCTTTTATATTCATCCCCCCCAGATTAGGAAATGGCTGCTCTATCAACCAGATTTCACTTTCATATTCAAGACCTGGAGGGGAGTTAACAGCCCAAACTTTTATGAAAAAAAAAAAGCTTTTCCAGAATTCTACCTAGCAGACCTCCACATGGGTTTCATTGTCACATGGGCACTGCCAGCTGGACCTTGGCCTGGAAAAGCAGGAGACAGGAGTATTGGTATTGGTTTAAACTAAAGGTGGGCAGACTTTTCAAATAGTAGGCCAACTAGTAAATATTTTAGGCTTTGCAGGCTATAAGGTCTCTGCTATAATCACTCAATCATGCCACTCTTCAACAAAAGCAGCCATAGATAATACATAAACGATTGAGTGCTGCTGTATCCCAAAAAGACTAAATTTATGGACATTGTAATTTGATGTAACATACATAATGGTATTTTAATCTTCTTTAGAGTTTTTTCAACGATTAAAATTGTACAAATCAATCTGAGCTCACAGACTGTACAAAAACAGATGGAAGATCTGATCGGGCACAGTCCATAGCTTGCCAACCTCTGTCTTGGACAAATGACAAGCCAACAACTAGGTCTGGGTAAAAAGCTGTTGCAAAATTGGTGCTCCAATAGTTGTCAGTAAGGGGGAAAATATACTCTACAGAGCAAACAAACAGTGGTACGGTAAAGAGGAGGTTTGAGTTCCTGTATAAATTAGAAATAAAGTATTTGGTAAAGACATGATGTTTTAGTCTTTTCTTTTTCCTAAGGAAAGATGCTTGGAGAGATATCCATCTTTTAATCAACACGAGATTGATTACCTCCTATTGTTACACTCTAGATAGAGGCCAGAGAGCCCTGAAATGATAAACTAGAAATTCTATTTGCATTTTATAAATGCATAACATTTTTCTTTGTGGGAGTTCAGTGGTGAGAGAAATGCAAATGGAACCCCAGCATAAAAAAATATATTCTGCTTTAGACCAATCTTATTACACATTCTACAGATACATGAGAAAACAATTCTAGAAAGCAAAATACAATCCCCCTTCTTTATACATTTAATTACAAAGGCAATTTCCTTTAGAGCCTCTTTACAGGAATACCTCTTAGCATGTTGCCAACAGTATCACAACTTGTTTATTTAAAGGTTATGTCGGAGTGAGAGCTTTTTGATATTAATCAAGTAATTTTCTAGTATTTCTAGGAAAAGGAAAATGTTAACTTTATCCTGAAAATGAAACAACCCATTAATCAAGTTCACTCTTCACTCTATTGAAGACAATTGTGGGGACAGAGGGTAAACAGACTCTCCAGATAAGAAATTCTTAAACTGATGAAACTTTTAATATATTTGGGCAGAGACTTCTGCATAGAAATTGGCTAAATAAACTAAATAGATTAACTGCACAGAAATGGACTAAGTAAACAAAATTATGAACATAACCGATATTTATGTAAAGTTTATTAATATTGGGAAAATAATTCTACTGAATGTACACAATTAAACAGCATTTTAAAACATGCACTATTTTGTTGTTTATTATTTCTAAAGTTAAAAGGCAAAGTATAATATGTAAGTTCTTAAACATTGATCTCATTTATTTTTGCATTCTTTCAGCAGCACACTCGTAGATTTGGATCCCCATCAATCAAAATTAGGAGGCATTTAAAAATATTTATACAAATATAGATGAATGGGATAAGGTTGCAAGATAAGAGATATACAAATTAACTTTGTTCTGAGACAATCTGGTACATAAGGAGGATGATATGTTTTTAAAAATCCATTAGTCAAACACCAACAAAGTGTTAAGTTTTATAAAAGGCACAGTCTGAATGAGTTGCTAGAATTAAAACTACTCAGGAGGAAGAGAGCTGCAAAATGTTGCCTTATTTCCTAGCTTACTTTAAGATTTTTTTTGCTGTTTTAAAATTAAAAATTAAAAAAGTTAAAAAAAACCAAAAAAATGTGGTTCAGTGGATGAACATGTTCCTTGCCAATGGAGCGGTCCTAAATTTTATTCCAGCACTAAAAAAAATGCAGGGAAAAAGAAGAAAAGAAAGGAAAGGAGATGAGAGAAGAGAAAAGAAGAGGAGGGCAGAAAGACATAGATGGTGAAGGAAGGCGAGAATAGGGAAAGGGGTAGAGATAGGGATGAAGAGAAAAGGGAGGAGAAAATGGAAGGAAGGAAGGAAGGAAGGAAGGAAGGAAGGAAGGAAGGAAGGAAGGAAGGAAGGAAGGAAGGAAGGAAGGAAGGAAGGAAGGAAGGAAGGAGGGAAATGGGGAGAGAGGGAGGGAAACAGGGAGGGAGGGAGGCAGTGAGGGAGGGAGGAAGGGAAAAAAGCATGATGTTAGCCCTCAGAGAATATAAATAAACACAACAGTGAGATACTACTACTAAGACAGATATTATTTTAAAAATCTAGAAAATGTCAAGTGTTGCTGAGGATATGGGCATATTATGACCCTCATACTTTCTTGAAGGAATGTAAAATAGTACAGTCACCTTTAAAAATGGTTTAACAGTTACTCAAAAAATGGAAAATTGCTGGGTGCCGAGCAATACCACTCTTAGATAACTATCCCAAAGAACTGAAAACATATGTTCATACCAAAGCTTGAACATAACTATTCAGAGCAGGACTATTCACAGCATAGAAAAAGTGGAACAGTTAAATTTAAAAAATACTTTCCTTGGAATTTTTATTCTAAAAGAGCAGAACTTTTCTGAAACATTAATTCTTTTAATTTTTTTGGCTTTTGGAGTCACCTCCAGCAATGCTCGGGGGTTACTCCTGGTTCTGCACTCAAGAATTACTCCTGGCAGTGCTTGGGGGACCGTATAGGAGAGCTGGGCAAATGCTCTCCCCACTGCACTATCATTCTGGCCCCTGGAATTTTAATTCTTAAAGAAATATTCAAAATACTTTAAAAAATCTAGATGACAATACTCTTGCATATCCTTGTGCATAATTTCCCATACATCTTTGTAAGACCATATATTAGAGAAAGAACATATTCACAGCAGATGTCTGGAGGAACTGTTTATAGAATAGCTGTCTGGTTAAAACAGCAGACCCAAAGGCCTCATGAGGTTCCCAAGAGCAGGAGTGGCTGGGATAGTAATACATAGGACATGTATGTAGGACAGCTAAATCCTGTACAAATGGCTCAGCACTGCCTGCAGAGGTGTGGCCCAGTAGTCAGATATTTGTGTTTTTAAGAGAAGCTGAAAGTAAGCATGGTGGTGGTGTGGGGGGAGAAGCAAGAGGACTCTGGTTTCCTAAGTATTTGTTCACATTTTTGTCATTCTGGACAAGGACTGGGTGCTGACTGGAGGTGCAGTGCTCTGCATGCTACTCTAACAGTAACTGTGTTATAGATCATAGTGCCTATAAAGAAAAAGGTGCCTGCCATTGTGCAGGTTGGGAGGCGGGAGGGAAACCTTGGACATTGGCGGAGGGAAGTGGACACTGGTCAAGGGGTTGGTGCTGAAACATTGTACAACTGAAATCCAATCATGGATATCTTCGTAACTTATTTATATTGTAATTAAATAAAAGGAAAAGAAAAAGCAAAAAAGGAAATTTCCTATGAATTGACTTTGCAAAATAAACACACATTTATCTAAATTTTTTAAAAAAATATTAAAAGTACTGGCAAAAACTCACAACAACAACAAAAAGTCCCTATCAATTTCACCAAAAATGGGGACAAGAGGTGAAAAAAAACTTCCTCAAAGAAGATATACAGCTGGCCTACAGCATATGAAAAAATTCTCAGCATCACTTATCATCAAGAAAATGAAAATCAAAACAATGAAATGCCATCTCACTGCCAGTAGAACAGCATACTTCAAAATGAATGGAAATAACCAGTGTTGGCATTAATGTGAAGAAATTGTTGGGAGTGTTAATTTGTTCCATTTTGGGGGAAAACATATGAACACTTCTCCTAAACCAAAGAATTGAGCTTCCAGTAAATGAACCAAAAATTCCCTTTCTGGGCATCTATCCCAATAATTCAAAAACTCTATTCAAGGATCAGAGTAATAGTACAGTGGGCAGGACACTTGCCTTGTATTTGGCTGACTCAAGTTCTATTCCTGGCACTCCATACAGTCTGTCAAGCAAGGTCAGTAGTAATTCCTTAGAACAGAAACAGGATTAAGCCCTGAGCACCACTGAATGTGGCCTGAAATCAAAAGCAAACAGACAAAACTCTCTTCAGAAAAGACATTTGTACTCCTATGGCCATTGCAACACTATTCACAATAGGCAAAATCTGGAAACAACCAAGATATTCAATAACAGATGACTGGATAAAGAAACTGTGGTACATAAACTTTATAAAATACTACTTGGCTAGAAGAAAATATGGAACCATGCAACTTGATATGTGGATGGAATTGGAGGGTATCATGCTGAGTGAAGTTAGCTTGAGACAGACAGACACAGAACAAATCTCTCTTGTTATGTAGGATATAAAGAAACATTGTAAGGGAACAACTGTAGCACTGTAGCATTGTTGTCCTGTTATTCACTGATTTGCTCCAGCCAGCACCAGTAACATCTCCATTGTGAGACTTGTTACTGGTTTTGGCATATCTAATACACCAAGGGGAGCATGCAGGCGGGGTACTCTTGGTAGCTTGCCAGGCTCTTCGAGAGGGGAGGAGGAATGTAACCCAGGTTGGCCATGTGCAAGGCAAATGCCCAACTCGCTGTGCTAAGGGAACAACAAATAACCAAAAGCAACAGAAGTTAAGAACTAGTGTACAGAATGGAGCTTACCCTGTTAATGAGACATGGGATCAGGATAAGGGGACTATTTGTTGGGGAGAGGGGTCACTAAGAAGAGGACCTTGAGATAATGAGATTCTAGTAAGGGGTATTGTGTTAGAATGTTGTATGCATGGAACTTTATCATTGACAGTATTTTAAATTGTAAAGCACAGTATCAATGTCTCACTGTCACCGTCATCCCATTGCTCATTGATTTGCTCGAGTGGGCACCACTAACGTCTCCATTGTGAGACTTGTTGTTACTGTTTTGGAAAGCACAGTAAATAAAGTAAAAATTTTAAATAGAAAATTTTAATGAAATATTTATGAAAACTAAATGGCCAGTCAGTAATATGCACTTTTAAATTCTCTTTTACAATGATATCTGAATAACCTTGTTTCCACACAATAGTAAAGATATGGGTTACTTTGCATAAGAAGGTAAGGATAGCTGAAAGATTGAGGTTAGTATAGGAAAGATAATTGCCTGAAAAGGGATTCAGGCTTGTGAAAATGGTACAATCAATAAATATTTCTCTGATCCTGGGTGATTAAGATATTTTAAAAAACAAGAAGTTCAATACTCAACTTAAAACTGATGTCAGTAAATTCAGTGATTTTCCAAAAGATGTAGGTCTCTTACAGTCACCCAAAATATTGGGAGAAATGGGAATCAAGGAAGCTTGTAACCTCAATATGACAGTGCTACCATCTTCCTCCTCAACCCACCTCTGTCTGTGAGTGGGGGTTTGGACTGGGTGAGTCTGCCATGAGCGTCTACAGTGAACACCGGTTCCATTTTGACAGCTGTCAAAAAGCACATGGAGTTCATTTGGTGGTGACAATGCAGGAAGTGGTCTCTCCAACTCGTGCTATTGGGGTCCATAGTTACTGGCATGAACCAGGGAGTCATCTCTTCAGGAAAAGTCAGGAATAGGAACGCTCTACCGAGGTTCCCAGAACTAAAAAAAAAATTACTTAGATATTATGAGAGAGAGAGACAGAGACAGAGAGACAGAGAGAGACAGAGAGAAAAACGTGGACAAGGAGAGACACAGAGATGGAGAGACAGACAAAGGCACTGAAGAAAGAAAAGAACTGTTCCAGAAGGGATAGAGCCAAGAGCAGACATCCATAATTGAAATCCTGGAAAGCCCCAGAAGAGCTTTGAGCTTGCCTTTGCAAGTTGTTTTCATAAACTTTTTTTCAAAATGCCTACTTGTGGCTTTTTATCTAGCTAAGAGTCTATTGCCAGGGTACTGTCATGGAAAATAACTTTGGACTTTTTGCTGGTCTTCTTTCATATTTTTATTTGTCTTTTCTCTGGCTGAAGTTTCTCTTCTTCTGAAGGTTTCCAGCTGCCAGTTTGTCTTATCAGACTCAGTTCTAGTGTCCACAAAGGACGTCTGACCTTCATGTTTTGGGGGCAACTTTAGGATTGGTTACTTCTTAGATCACATCCTGGTTTTATTGCTTCCCAAGTTCATTGCCAGGGCCCCTATGTGTCTGCCTGCTTTGAAATCACGCTGACACTTCAAACCTTTCAAGTTGGCCACACACACGCTTGAGAGAGTGGCTTCAGCAGGGGGTATCCATAATTCACCTGCGATCTGTGCCTAGTGCACAGCAGGGCAAAGAGAAGGAAGTCACAGTAGCAGTAGAACAGCAGAAGAAGGCTCAAGCCCCAGGACTGAGAGAGAGAGATATTACAAAGCTGAGAACACCAACAAATGCCTCATAGAACATAAGCTGACCAAATATCAGGCTGAGATCAGCTGATACCTGAAGAGCAAGTTTCAAAGTGCAAAATTTTCTTCTTTTTTTTTTTAAATTTATCGAATCACCGTGATATAGTTACAAGCTTTCATGTTTGGGTTAGAATCTCACAATGATCAAACACCCATCCCTCCACCAGTGCACATTCCCCACCACAAATATCTCGGATATACCCCCCCTTTCCCACCCTCCCCCTGCTTCCATGGCAGACAATATTCCCCATACTCTCTCTCTACTTTTGGGCATTATAGATTGCAACGCAGACACTGAGAGGTCATCATGTTTGGTCCATTATCTACTTTCGGCATGCATCTTCCATTTCAACTGGTTCCTCCAGCCATCATTTTCTTAGTGATCCCTTCTCTATTCCATCTGCCTTCTCCCCTCCGCTCGTGAAGCAGGCTTCCAGCTATGGGGCAATCCCCCTGCCCTTGTATCTACCATCCTTGGGTGTCAACCTCATGTGATGCTACCTTACATGCCACAAATGAATGCAGTCTCTCTATGTCTGTCCCTCTCTTTCTGACTCATTTCACTTAGCATGATACTCTCCATGTTTATCCATTTATAAGCAAATTTCATGACTTCATCTCTCCTAACAGCTGCATAGTATTCCATTGTGTAGATGTACCAAAATTTCTTTAACCAGTCATCTGTTTTAGGGCACTCGGGTTATTTCCATATTTTGGCTATTGTGAACAGTGCTGCAATGAATATATAGGTACAGATGTCATTTCTACTGTGCTCTTTTGCATCCTTGGGATATATTCCCAGAAGTGGTATTGCGGGGTCATATGGAAGCTCAATTTCTAGCTTTGAAGGAATGTCCATATTGTTTTCCAGAAAGGCTGAACCAGTTGGCATTCCCACCAACAGTGAAGGAGTGTCCCTTTTTCCCCACATCCACACCAGCACTAGTTGTTTTTGTTCTTTTGAATGTGTGTGAGTCTCTGTGGTGTGAGATGTTATCTCATTGTTGTTTTGGTTTGCATCTCCCTGATGACTAGAGATGTGGAGCATTTTTTCATGTGCCTCTGGGCCATTTGTATTTCTTTTTTGAGGAAACTTCTGTTCATTCTTCTCCCCATTTTTTGATGGGGTTGGAGGTTTTTTTCTTATACAATTCTACAAGTATCTTGCATATCCTGGATATTAATCCCTTATCAGATGGGTATTGGGTAAATATTCTTTCCCATTCTGTGGGCTCTTTCTGTATTTTGGTCACTGTTTCTTTTGAAGTGCAGAAGCTTCTTAGTTTGATGTAGTGACTCATCAAAAAGATCATACACCATGACCAAGTAGGATTCATCCCAGGGATGCAAGGATGGTTTAACATTCGCAAGTCAATCAACATAATTCATCATATTAATAAAAGAAATAATAAAAACCATGTGATCATATCAATAGATGCAAAGAAAGCGTTTGAAAATATTCAGCATCCGTTTATGATGAAAACTCTCAGCAGAATGGGCAGAATGTATTCTTCAAACTGAGAAGTATTCTTCATGTATTCTTCAAACTGAGATGTCCTATCTTCCCTCCCTAAGCTTTTTTTAATTATGCAGGGATGTCATTGAAATTGGTCTCCGGGTTGTTGGCATTGGTTTTTATTCTCTTCATTGTTTAACTTTTTTCAGTTTGTACTCCCCCTCACACTTTTTTTTTTTGAGGTAATAGTTTAAATGATTATATGTGCATTAGCTGTCCAGTTTTACAGAAAGTCTTCAGATGGAGACAGCCCTCAATCATATCTGCTCCTTGGAGACTAAAGAATAGGAAAAGAAAGAGGTTTCTCAAAGTGCATTGACTGTGATTATCACGAAATCCCGTTGATCGTCGAATTTCTGGAGCAGTCTCAGTAACCTCTCCATTCGTCCTATCCCTGAGATATTAGAATCCTCTCTCTACTTGGCCTTCCCAATGATGCCGCATTGGAGTCTCTTTCAGGGTCAGAGGAATGAGATCCAGCTTGTTACTAGCTTTGGCATATGAATACACCATGGGAAGCTTGTGAGGCTCTCCCATGTGGGCAGGAAACTCTCAGTAGCTTGCTAATTTCTCCCACAGGGAGAAGTAGGTTATAAGATATCAGCTTCTGGGAGCTTGCTTTTGAGTTTCTGGATGTTGGCCGTTGATGGGATTACACACACCTGGGTTCCACTGCCGGTACCTTCATGCATGAGGCTTGTCTGAACGTGTGGAGAGGGGCCTTGAGCATGGCTGTGGCTAGGTTTCAGAAGTCTTCCGCCGCCGGGAGCTCTGCTCAGGACTGGGAGGGAGGCTAGAGTCCATCCCTTCTGAGAGGCCCCGGGGAAGACTGTGACCACACCCATCTATATCTGTCCAGTATTTAGATTCAAAGGTAAGCAGATAGACCTATTTTTGATTGGAGTGTGATCCTGGTGAATTATATATTCATTCTGAGTTGCTGAATCCTAATCTGGAGTTTGGAATTTAAGACGGACAATTATGTTCCAACTTCCTTATTTGCCCACTTATTTTCAAGAGATAAAAAGAAAAAGTATTTGAAGCCTACAAATTACTAAGCATGAGATATCACTTATTTTTGGTTTGGGGCCACACTGAGGGGTTACTCCTGTCTCTGCACTCAAGAAAGAATTGATCCTGGTAGTGCTCCAGGGACCATATGGGATGTCAAATATTGAACCCAGTAGGCCATGTGCAAGTCAAATGCCCCATCCTCTCTACTATCATTTGGCCCCAGATAGAATTGAAAAAAAAAAAAACAGAATCTCCTTGAGAATGAAAGAAAAAATTCAATCCCTACCCATTTAGACTTGTCTCTATAAGGAGATTCCCCCTGCCCTGAGATGACAAGAATCATGTTGAATAGAGTTGCCAAGTAATGAAATACTGTGTAAACTGTAAGATAAAGTCAAAGAAGGTGATTTAATTGGGGTGTTCCCGGGGTCGCCTCAATTACATCAGTGTCCAGAATTACTGAGTATGTTGTTTCTTGTGTTAAAGAATCTTATTGTTTGATCATTTGGCTAACATCATCAAGATAAATTACTTTTATAACTAAGTATTTAAAGGTCAACTTGGTAATTACTCTTATCCTAAGAAGGCAGAGCTACACATTTACTTTTGTCATATCTTCTATTTGTCTGACTGTCATTTCTTTTACAGAATGAGGACAAGAAATTGCCCCACATAAAGGAGTGATTAGATGAGTCACAGAAGCTGCCTGATTGTGACAGGCCAAGGAAAGTGTGAGAAGCGATATTCCAAAGAGTGTATATAACAGTATCATAAGAAATATCTTCCCTTGTCTTCTTTTAGCTTTGGTTGTCAGAAATTAAATCACTCACCCAAGGACAAAAGCTTTGATCTCATTTTATTTCCTCTGTTAATCAAAACATTTTAAATTATGTCTCATTCCTCGTAATGACTTCCTAGTATAGAGATCAAATGTACAGGCACTTATGTTTAGACCTATGTTTATTTGTGGACTTCCTAACTACACAATGTATGTCTGTCCATGTGTATACACACATAAGTTCACACACACACACATATATATGTATACATATATATTATAGGGAAGGCAAATAAGGTTATAGAAAGAAAATCAAGTACATTATCTAATATTCATAAATATTTGTAGAAAATATATTTATTTTATTGCAAATGGAAAAATGGAATGCTATCTATATTTTACAATTATTCTTTGTCCTATAAGAAGCTTTCATATAGCTAGGATGCTTCAAAAACTTTGGATTTTGCCGAAGAGATTCAGGTAAGATAAAGAGAAAATAAGAGCTAATTTCTTCATGATCACCTTCTATTTCATTAGGTGTATTTCTTTCTTACATATTGTGCCTGGAATAATAGAGCAACAACAACAACAGAACCTTGAATTACTGATATATCACAGCCACATCAGAAGAAATAATCAACCAACTAGTGTTATTTAATAATAGGAATGTATGTCTAGGAATGTTTAATCCTCCCAATGACTCTGTATAACACTTTTACTAAGACCAGTTGTATCTTGCTAGGTATAATTCATAAATGAATTTCGAGTCTCTTACCAGATATCCAGCTAAATTTAGTAAACTACAAATTTCAGGTAGTAATATTTTCCACGTATGCAATTCATAAGGAATCCATGATTTAATCTTTCCTGGCCAGCTTTGTGTCTATTCTATACTCCAAAGAAAAGATGCTTTCACAAATTCTATCTGGGGGTTGAGCCTTGCAGGATATAATGTATAGTTGGGTAACTCAGGATTTCATCTGCTGCATTTGAGCCATGGTGAATGTATGAGTTTAAGCCAATCTTTTGATTGCTCCAAATTACAACTTCTACATCTATAAAGAACAGAGATCAGATCTAGTGTTTCCTTTTGTTCTGTGTTGTTGCTTTTATGAGTCATGCAAGTATCACTTTGGGGCCACTTAAGACAAATAGCAGACTAACTCATTTTACCGTCATCCAGCAAAATTTTGTAAGATACAAGCTCACATGATAATTTCATTAATAAATGACAAAAAATTATCATGTCACTCACTGTCATCCCATTGCTCATTGATTTGCTCGAGCAGGCACCAGTAATGTCTCCATTGTGAGGCTTGTTACTGGTTTTGGCATATCGAATATGCCACAGGTAGCTTGCCAGCCTCTGCCATGTGGACTAGATACTCTTGGTAGTTTGCCAGGCTCTCTGAGAGGGGCGGAGGAATTGAATCTGGGTTGGCTGCTTGCAAGACAAGTGCCCTACCCGCTGTGCTGCCAGTGGCAAAATGGATAACGCGTCTGACTACAGAATCAGAAGACAAAAAATTGATCAACAAAATTTCCTTAAACTACTTCATGGAAAGAGACCGTCTTTACTGTCACATCCATTCTCTGTTAATGATATTTTATAAATTCTCTTCCATTCTCATTATTGCAAATATCATTAACAGAGAATAGAAGAGAATTATGCTAGATAAAGTATAATAAAATATAATATCAATAACTCTTCCATATTATATAATTCAAAACCAACTAAAACGGAATAGATTATGTACTAAAATCAAAGTATTTGTGTCAGAGGGTTTTTTAAAAAAATGTATGTGAAACATCACTATTTCAACAAAATTTCCCAAACTATCATCATCATCAAATACAAAAACCGTTAGAGAATGGTAGTTTTATAGCTAAGGAAACAAAAAAGCTCAGAAACCAATTATAGCCACTTATTTCTAAAATAGTTCAAAAAAAGAAAGTCTAGGAAGATAGTTTCAAGGGCTGAAGCACATTCCTTACATGTGCCACTCTCAAATTCGATTCCCGGCACCTCATTGGGTGTGGTCATGGTGACTTCCTGCACCACTGGGCAAAGCTCTGGTCCAAGTACTGAAACTAAGAAAATGGGAGATGCATGCCGAAAGTGGATAATGGACCAAACATGATGACCTCTCAGTGTCTGTATTGCAAGCTATAATGCCCAAAAGTAGAGAGAGAGTATGGGGAATATTGTCTGCCCTAGAGGCAGGGGTAGGGTGGGAAAGGGGAGGCATATCGGGGATATTGGTGGTGGGGAATGTGCACTGGTGGAGGGATGGGTGTTTGATCATTGTGAGATTGTAAGCCAAATATGAAAGCTTGTAACTATCTCACCGTGATTCAATAAAATCTTGAAATTAAAAAAAAGAAAGAAAGAATATCATATATACGTCGTGTAAAAAAAAACCAAAACAACCAAGTACTGAAACTAATGGTCTACACAGCCTGGCTGAGTATCAGAGGAGCAAGCTTCTTGAGTACAGCTAGGGATCCCACCCCACCCCCACCCCAAACCCAAACACTGCTCAGGATCCCCCCCACGCAGTATTTAAAAAAAAAAAAAAGCTGCGGCTGGAGCGATAGCACAGCGAGTAGGGCGTTTGCCTTGCACTCGGCCGACCCGGGTTCTAATTCCAGCATCCCATATGGTCCCCTGAGCACCACCAGGGGTGATTCCTGAGTGAAGGGTCAGGAGTAACCCCTGTGCATCGCCGGGTGTGACCCAAAAACCAAAAAAAAAAAAAAGCAGTAGCACCAATATGGCCACTACTTATTCAATGAAATTAGAAAAAGGTTCTGCCTTAAAATAAAAAGCAATATGTTATTTTCATTCCCCAGACACATAGACTCACTTCTCACATCCATCCTCTATTCTGGTTGACTGCTAATAAATAATGTTTTGTTTCTTTGATTTGGGGCCATACCCAGCAGTACTTTCTCCTGGATCTGTCAGGTATCACTCCCAATGGTGCTTGAAAAACATGTGTGTTCACCATGGATTGAAAGCTGGTACAAAAAAGAGATGGTCCCATGGGTGACTTATGTGAGGTGGAGAGGAGAGAGATGGTCATTTTCTCCCGACCCACCTCTGCTATCCTGAGACTGGAAAGGCTACCCCTGATAAATTCTCTGATGAACCCTTGAATGGCAAGGCTTGCCCCTTGCCAGCCCCATGAGGTCTCCGTCAAGTTACACCTGACATCTGCTTTGTCTTCTCAGTATGGGAGTTAATCCCTGACACCCAATTTCTCGGGGAGTCACAGACTCAGGTTGGAGCCAGGAATTGCTCTTTGCAGGAAAGGAAAGTCAGTCCTGGGTCTTACCCAGGGACACGGGGTTTTTGTCTTGCGTGGCAGAAAAAACTTACAGGAGTAGCTGAGCAGTGAAGTAAAACAGATTTTGTTTGGACGGTTTTAGGAAGGGGAGGAAGGAGGGAAAGAGAGAAAGAGTAACATGCTCAAGAAGGAATGTGGGCTTCTCCAAGGGTGGAGAAAAACCCTATACACGTGCCAGAATTAGATTTGAAAGCAAGAAAGTGCACATCTCAAGAGGGGAAATGCAGGTGCCACATGTGCTTGGGTGCTACATGTGCTTGGCCATGTGGTCATAAGGAGCACATGGGTTAGGGCAGTATTTGTGTTCCCTCCCTTTGTTCAAGGTGGCTTTTATAGCTTTCTCCAATCCACCCCCACCTCGAACATTCTGGCTAGGTAAGAGTTCATTGCTAGGGTTCTTTCCAAGCAGTAGGGCTGGCAGTGGTCTTCTTTGAAACTCCTTTTCTTGACCTTTGTTCCTGCTGGATCTTCTCTCGAGGGTGTCTCCAGCCTTCTCTGGTCTGGGCTAGCTGAGGATTAATCAGATGAAAAGAAGGAATTGAGGGATCTCCAGGAATTTCCTTCAAGCTCTTTCTGTAGGAATGGGTCCAGTCTCCTCAGGGTGGACTCCTGAAGAACATCTTATCAGGTCTTGCTTTCTGTATCCATAAGGTGGGTCAGAGTAGGACTAGTGACTTTATTACTTCCATACTTCAAGGAAATTTAATTGCCATATGTGTGTGGGGGGGGATGGGGGTGGGGATGGGGGGGTTCCATAATCTACCTGCCTACATCAGTACTACCACACTCAGGACCTGTTGTACTATCTCTCAGACACAGTTGAAAATGTTTTACATCAAAGAGAGTATTTAATTGACCTAGACAATTTATCTTTATGATATTTTTAGGATTTTCAGAAACAAAGTTAATCACTAAATTTCCCTGTTGTTGTTGTTGTTGTTTTTGGCGATGCACAGGGGTTACCCCTGGCTTTGTACTCAGGAATTTCTCCTGGCAGTGCTCAGGGGACCATATGAGATGCTGGGAATCTAACCTGGGTCGAACCTAACCCAGGTCCACCTCGGGCAAGGCAAATGCTCTACCTGCTGTGCTATTGGTCCAGTCCTTCCTGTGTATTTTTGAAAGCCTTTATAATCAAACTAACCTGATTACAGAGGAAATATTATTAGTCCTTTTTGATGGACAAGAAAGAGATGTGAGAGAAAATTATTAGAAATTATTTCTAGAAGTCTAGAGCTATTATTTGAAATACAAACCACCTTTATTCTTGTCATCTGACTGGAAAATAGCTGACAGCTTTAGCTTCAATGAGTGATATTCCTGAGAAGATTAAAGGAGGTTGGACAAAAATTAGTAGCAAGTTTTAATCCAGAGATGAAATTGGTGAGCATTTATTAGCCTACTCTATAGTCGTATTATTCATTCTTGCTTGTTATACAGTTTCCTCTCAAATCCAATAATCCAATCTTGAGAGATTATTTATTGCATAACCACAACAATCTCAAAATGTTTTAATCCATAACTTTTATAGTAAAAATTAAATTATTGCTAATGGAAATTCTGTTTCCCAGACTTCTTCCTTCTGGGAATCTCTGAAATTTTCCCAAACTATTATTTTAGAGTCTGTATTAACTTCATAGATTCCTATATGTATTTATATTGACTTCATCAAGTTGTCTCACATATTTGTAACTTTTCATAGACTGGGTCTACAATTTTCTTCCTAAACAAAACCTCCTCTCTTCAATCTTTGGAAGCTGGCAATTAAACAAACTAGAAATATCCAAGAACAGATGTATGAAGTTAGAGGAACATTTTGAGAAATCAAGAATAAAAACAGAATTTTCAAGTTTAGAACTCCAATCCCAGCAGGATTCCACAGGAGAAAATACAGCTCCAATCTCAATGGAATAACAACAGGAGGCCAGTAGGTGGTCAAGTGGCAAAGGAAGACCACCCACAAGGAAATGAGAAGAAGGTTCAAGTGCTACAGCCTGCTACTTTACTAGAAAACTGAGCAGAACAGAATCAGCACTGTTGCCTTGCCATTTTCAGCTTGCTCTCTCCTTATAGTGCATAAGTGGTTCCAGTGTCTAAGCCAAGATTTCCAGCAATACCCCTTCATTAACCGAAGGTGAGTTTTAAATAGAAAGACGCAAATTATATGCCATTAAAATATAATATTTAAATAAACTGAAATCCTAATCCAAAGGTACACATCTTTAAAAATTTTACAATTTGTAAAATTCATAGAAACTCAATTTCTTTCTTTGCCCTAGAAAGAATACCCAAGACTTTAGAGATATCTCTCCTTTTCTTTTGGTAGGGGAAATGTATGTTCTGTAAAATCTGCTATCACCGAGGTAAAAATATCTAAGTCACTGAATCTCCAAATCCTAACTTTTTATAAAGTGATTTTCAGAAGCCTCAAGTTGATCATGAACAAAATAATAGATGTAATTTTCATTTATAGTACAATTTAAGGTTTTCTATTCAATAACGTGTCGACTGGAGAAACAATGCCAAAAAAGGAAATATATGACTCCTGCCTTTAAATATACCTTGATTTAAAAATAGATTCGATTATGCAATTGCTCCATATAGCAGAATTTCTTGATGATTGGCATGTCTACAGCTTGTGTAACTGCCACTAGCTAGTTCTGGGATCTCAGTTAAATTACTTAACTTGTGGGCCTTATGTTTCTCTGGTGGAAAGTTAATGGGTGTAGCTGCCTGTTCACAAGTCTTTTTTTGGCCCTCACGAATAAATTTTTAAGAATTTTTTCATGTCTTTTTTTTAAATTTAATTTTTTTTACTAAATCACTGTGAAAAAAGTTACAAAGCTTTCAGGTTCAAGTCTCAGTCACTCAATGATCCATCCTTTCACCAGTGCACATGTTCCACCACCAACAATCCCAGGATACCCCCACTCCCACTCACCCATCTGTGTGGCTAATGATCTTCACTTTATTCTCTCTAAACTTTGAACACATTCAATATTTCAACAGAAAACTATTATTATTTGGAATTGTCCCCCAACAATCAAACCTGCTGAAAAGGTATCATTTGATAATTTGTTTTCCACTGCTGAGAATGAAGAATATATGAGCTCAGTTCACAGTTTCCTATGCTGCTGCTCCGGATCTCATCTGGGTGGAGGGTGTGCAAGTAACACCCCCATCCCAAGATCTCCTGCACTCCATGTCACTGCAAGCTCGTACCTCTGGGTAGTGGGCTTTAGAAGATGGCGGTCGCCACATGGGTGCCGCCGCCACCCCCTCTGAAAGGAAAGGTCAAGAGAGGAAACCCTTTCCCCTCCCAGGGCCGCATGGGGTTGTAGCTCAGTTCACAGACTAGATGCATTTCTATAAGAAGCCGCTAAGTGCCAAAAGTGGTTAGTAGCCCTCTAGGATCATGGTCTTTAGGGAGCAGAGGAGCCGTTTCATGTGTGGCTGCTCTGGATCTCATCTGGTCGGAGAGCGAATTTTTTCATGTCTTACCTCTGTCCTCATCTACACAAGCTACTATAATAAAACACTGCAGACTAGTAGCGTACAGGCAACAGAAAAAAAGTAAAACAAAACACTTTCAGAAGCTAAGAAGTCTGAAGTTAGGATTGCCAAGCATTCCTTAAGGCCCTCTTCCAGTTGCATCTCAGTGACTTCTCCCAAGTAGAACTCTTGATGGGTTTCTGGGATCTCCGCTCTCAAGACATTAATCCCAATCCCAAGGACCCCTTTTATGACATATCCACTTTTTTCCAGCCCCCTTCCCATATTAATAGCAATAATTAGGTTTTTAAAATATCAATGTGGAAAAGTCACAGACATTCAGATCAATATCATTTGATCCTCATGATCATCTGCATGTGGAGGAAGGTAGAGAAAGTGATTTGTTGGTGATGGTAGTTAGAGAAGGGCTAAGGGGGCAGTGAGCAATCTCATGTAAAGACTCAGTGTCCTGAGACTGGGAAAGCTGGGACATGATGACAGGAACTGCTTGGGTACAATTATGCCCAGAAACCAGTACAAAGCACAGAGATCTTACCCATAGCATCTGGTGGCAGAACATAGACTAAGAAAGCCAGGATAAGATAGTTAGGGAACCATGGGGGCACAATCCAGTAAAAACCCAGGGAAAAGATTTCAGAGGAGGGAAGTGTGCACAGGATAGAGAGTGATGAGGACAGATCTCCATCATACATTGGTGGATAGTAGACCCTGTGGGATGGGACTTGGACATCGAGCATGAGACAGGGCAGAGCCAGGGATAAGAAGAGTGACATTGATTATGTGTAACAGGAGCGATCTAGATATAAGGGGAGGGACTGGGGCCAATCTATTTTAACTGTACAATGAACTTTCAATCTTCAGAGTTTTGGATGCAGATCTTTTATACAATTCTCAGGAACCCACCAGCTCAGAAAAATCCATTTTCACAGTAGCAATTTTACAATTGCAGACCTGCTTTCCACATGACAAATTCAGGTGACATCCCAGCAATCCATTTGGTCCTCTGAGACCCACCAGGAGAGATGACTAAACTCAGAGCCAGGAGTAAGCCCTGAACCCTGCTGGGTGTGGCTCCCAAAGAAAAACCAAACCAAATAAAACCAACTCCTGAAAGAGAGGAAAAGCTTTCTGAACCTTGGTTTTCTTAACATTAAAGCTGGAACACAGCCATAAGTGTTCATAAGTTGCTTATTATAAAATACAATTCTCAGAGCTAAATTTATCTTACAATAAAGGAATTGGAAAATAAATCATAATGTTACTATATAACAATTTTAACAAGCTTCAAATTCTTCATCTGTCAGTTTGACCTTGCCGAGAGCATGAGGTAGACTCTTGAATGTGTCACACTCACATTTCTTGGCAGAAAAGGATTATGTGGGATCAGAACAGGATCTCCTAATTTGGTCATTTTTACCAAAAAAAAAAACTAAATCTGAGAATTGATGCTGTTTAAAATATTTTCTATTACATATTTATAATTCTTCAATAAAACAAACGAAAACTAAGTGCCATCTTTTCTGACCAGGGCCAGCCTAATGCCAGCAAACCTACCTATTATTACCAAAATGAATATTACTGAGAAATGAACCACAATATTTCTCATCTGACCCACAATCTCTACTCTGAAAACACTTTCCCATCCTACAATTAAAAACCAAGAGATGGTAAATGTGGCTGTAGATTCAAAAAAGGCATATACGAAGTATTTGTTATCAATGCTTTATTGTTGAAAACAAAATTGAAATTCTCTGGCACATAAAACAATTATTTCTACAAAAGGAAAGCCTACAAATCTTGATAATTTATACAAATAACAATTTCTCAAAAAATAAAATTTTAATTTAGTAAACTTGTCTTGTGCTCTATTTATTTTTTAGCACTGTCTGCAATAATCCACCATAAATCCCTGAGCGGAGACATTTTATAACCATGTTCTAAAGCCCCTCCCAACCCTCCCACCAAATCGGTCAGTTACTAAGCCCAGCCCTGTAGTGAAAGGTATAAGGGACATTTAGTTATTAAATATCCATGCATTTTATGATGCAGGCCAATTATTAATGCTACTTGAGAACTGGGTCAACATGAAGTGCATCTACTGTGCAATCAGCAAACCTATTAAGAACCAAGTGTTTAAAAGGAAAAACCATAAAAATAACGACATAAAATGTTAAGACTTGGAAGTCATTATAGGTCATTAATTATTTAAATAAATTAAAATGATAGACATTGAATTCATAATTAATTTCTATTTTCTTATATTAAATTGCATTATTTTTGCAATTGCCAATGCAGTAGATGAAAAACACACTTCAACACCTTCTTTTGATTTGACACCAATTTGTTGTTTTTAATGATAAATGGTATTCCGAAACTGCTGTGATTTAGTTATAAGTTAACTTTTGACCCTCCAAAGAAATGTTAATATACATATTAAGAGGGCATTCTAAATAATAACATTAACAGATCTCTCTCACTACATTTACCCTTCTCACAAAAACACTAACGCCATACGAATACTGCTCTACATTCTTTATCCCACCTATTTAGATATGTGGAAAACATAAAATAATGGAGAAAACATAATACAATGTATTTTCATGTCCAGCTACTCTTTAATGGAGATGTTGACCATATATACACAAAGTGTGAAAGAAAGGAAAAAACTAATGTTCAGTTGCAAAAAACTGGCTTAATCAAGTTTGTTTTGTTATTTTGCTATGGTATAATAATAAATAAATAAATACGTAGGGTACTGCATACTACTTTCTCTACAAATTTGATAGATAGATGCTGTTTGTAAAGGTAATTTTTAGTAGCAGAGTTTCACTGCAAGAAAAAAAAAGTTCAGTAATATTTTCTCCAACTCATTAAAGTTTTTTTACTTGTGAAATAATCATTAAAATAGTTACTATAGGTAATGAAATATAATGTTAAATCAGCTAGTGAAAAATAATTTTCAATTATGAAAAGCACTTAGGAGAGGATCTAGAAATGCAGGCTAATGCTATACACTACTATAGCTTAAAGTAAGTCATTTTGATATCCTTTGGGAAAAGCAAAATACAATAAAAATAATTCCTTAAAAATTATCAGTATTGCTATTTATGTATCTAGTAAAAAGTGATTAGTATTTCACACTCTTTCCAAAATATAAAATCATTGGCAACCATTATTATATACTGCTTTACACGCACTTGATAACTTAACCAGCAACATCTGGGAAGCACAAAGCACCTCCCCTTTTGTTTAACAGTTTCTGGTTATTCAAAACAAACATGTTTAACTTCCTTTTGTTTTAACCCTTAATTAGCCAGGAACAGTCATTTTTAAAGGCAACATCAAAAAACACAAGCATTAATACAATGAATGCTTCTAGGCAGCATGGGGAAAATATTGGTGACAATCATATGAAAAACACCTGCCTGATACGCGCAAGGCTTCCCCAACCCTTCATAGAATACCAGGTTGAAGTGTGCTTTGCTCTAATATCTTTTTTTTTTCAAACATGGAAAAAGGAAAGGATGTTCAGAAAGTGAAGACTGCGATTTCCAAATCAGAAAACGTGATACACGCTAGTCAGGAAACAACAGTAGATTCTAACAGATCATGACACAGTCCGAAAAGAAAGGGGGAAAAAAAAAGTTGTTTCTGCATTTCAGAGATTGGTAAGCAGGCTGTCCCAAGGAGGAAGGACAGCAGCGTCAGACAACCGGCCAGCTCCACCGCGATTCACGCCACCCTGGGATCACTCCCAATGAACACTTGACCTTGGTAGTTTACCCTGGCTGCTGGAGACCCCGACTTCCTCTCACAGTGTTTAAGGAACAACACAGTTTCTCATTTCGCTTTCACAAATGAATAACCTGTGTGACTTAGACTCCTCCCCCACCCCTTAAAAATGCCGAAAGATCCTGTTTTAAGTGCTCTGGTTTACAGTCCTGTGTGGGCAACAATTCCAGCCTCTCCGGAGGTTTCCCATGTTCCCCTTTTTTTGGTGTTAACGGCTGTGCCAACAGCCAAGTGGATGCTCCAAGAAGGGGCAGGGAGTGACCTCAGTGACCTCTGCCTGCCTCTTGAAGTCCAATCAGCTCTTGCCATAGCACTGCTGGGAAGTTCTGCCTGCTAGTGAATCCTGGAGGGTGAGGCACTGCCCTCCTGTGTCAGGTCTTGGAAGTCTTTAAGCCTTGTTTCTCCATGATGTTCCAGAGTTTGCGGAGGTTTGACTGCGTGATGACATCATCGGGCTTGAGCTGCAGAGCCCGCAGGTAGTTGGCCTCAGCCTTCTGGAGCCGGCCGTTGAGGTGCAGGATAGCTCCCAGGTTCATCAGAGCGGCCGGATACTGCAACCAGAGAGAGGAAGGAGAACGATTAAGAGCTCGCTCAACACTTCGCTTCCTGGAGGACAAAAATCTTCATCCACTTATGCAAATGATTCCCTTATGTAGAAGATATTTTATGGAAGCAATTTAGCCATTCATACAAATAGACAAAGCTAACTAGCAAGGAAAAGATGTTTTCAAACAGCTGCTGTGTATTCTGTGCCTTAAAGGACCAGGCAGAGAAATAGTTTTTCTTCTTGGATGAGAAAGCAACTACTTTTCTAGTTTTCATAGCTCTGATGACCTAGTGATGTGGTCAGATTATATTGTTTTGAAAGGAAAAAAATTAAGAATTTCAGAAGGAAAGATTTGAACATATTTTCAGCACTGTGTCAAGGAATAAAAAATGAATAGGAAAAGTTGACAAATCTATATCCTGCCTCTGTGTTTCTCCTCTTTAATTACATATGTCTGATCATTTATGAAATCCCTGAGAAAATTTTCAAGTAAACCTTTAAATTCTTTCTAAATCTAACCTGAGTAGTTTAATGAGGAAAAAAATCCTACTTTTTTAGGTTTTATACTTCTAATGGTAACTATTATAAATATTTAAAAATACATAAAAATGATGAAATAAGCTACAGAAAAATATGTAGCTTTTATAAGAAAAGATTTATATTGTTTGTTAAAATGTATAGTACTTTCAAAGAATTTTCTAAAATGATAACTGTAATACAAACTTACTGTGTAAAAGGCAAAGCTAAAAAAAAAATGTATGTTACATAATACCACTTAACACAGGTGTTTCCATCCTGATATTCTCAGGCATTAGTTAGCATCAAAAGTCTTTCCCCCACAGAAATAATTCTCAACTTACTATCTATAAAGAAAAAAATCTTGTCTGCTTTAGCTTTATCCATAGAACATTCTAAAAGGGATTAGAAAATAATTGGGGAGTTACATAAATGCATATTTTAAATAGCAGATAAAGTATTTGTGCTGAGATTATGCTTTCATCTTACAGACAGTGTCCACTATTAATTGCCCTGGACACTGTGATACAGTCTAGAATGATTTACATTTTTTATGATCTAATATTTATACAATGCATGTATTTTAGAGCGGAAATCATGCGACTATTCTCTCATCTCTAAAAACAATTACCTCTGAGCCCAAAACAATGCTGGGGAGTGACATGAGAATCTCAGAAGAAAACTGAGCGAAGAAGATCAAATTTTAAAAAGAGATCTTAAAACAGAAAAAGAAAAGCTGGATTGCGTTCTTGCATGATCATTGATTATGATCATGGTGAGATTCCCTAACATATTTGTGTCCCAATTCTTTTCCATTTATTGAATAATGAAGGGGGATCAACTTTCTGCATGCTATTAGAAAGTTAAAATATTAAAAGTAAGTGAATATAGGGGCCGGAAGGATAGTCCAGGGATGAAAGAGGTAAGGTGCTTCGCTCTGCACATGGCTGACCGTGGTTCAATCCCCTGCGATGCATATGGTCCCTACTACTGCTAGGAGTGATCCTTGAGCACAGAGTGAGGAGTAAGCCTTGAGCACTTATGGGTATGGCCCTTCAAATAATATAAAACAACAACAACAACAACAACAACAACAAACACCTCAAAGAACACACAAAAAGACCAAACCCGAACTCCAACAAATTAATGTGGCACATGGCATGCACAGAGCACTTTCTACAGATGTCAAGAATCAAGTTCATTTTTCCTTCTTGTTTCACTTAAAGTCTAGCACATGCATAGTTGTGATTATAATTATTATTTTTTTGCTGTACAGACTATAATTTTTATATCAACAGCTATATAATATATCCTTGGAAGAGTAACAAAATTCTCTGAAGTCCTCAACTACTAGACATTATTTTTCAACTTTTCTACATCTTTTTTTTCATTTCCAAAAATAATGTTGCAAATATAAGCTATTTCTGACCTTCAAAAACCTTTTGGTCAGGATGACTCCATACTTATCAAGAAAAATACAGATGGTCAATTTCTAATTTTAAACAGCAATCCAAATAAACATAGCTCTAAATTATATGTGCAGGGAATAGCTCCACATTGAAAACCTAAAATAACACCAACTCTTCTGTCTTCGTAAAGGAACGTTGTTATCATACCACCCATTATTATCTTGAGTTGCTTGTATCTGGACACTTTTTCTGAATTATGCCTCCTCCAAAGAGCTTAGCACCACTATCACAAAAAAAGAAAAAAGAAAAACTACTAAACTGATGGTGAAGTGAGCTTACAGTCCGAATAGCTAGAGATGTGAATTAGATAAATGTTCAAAGTTCCCCATTATCCTGAGTGGGAAGAAAGAGAAACAAAACCGCTGCTAAAGACGATTCCCTATGAACTAGAAATAGAAGAGGTCCAGAGATGAGGATGAGAGAAACCAGATGGCTCTGTGAAAGTTTTCTTTCTCGAATCACTTTATTATCAAAGTGTCTGTACCTAACTATAATTGCAACTCGGGGGGATTAAAAACACTCAGAGGTTACCAAGTCATACTGCCTGTGTTCCAACACCAGCTCACCCCTAGTGATATGTGTGCTTGGACAAGCAAGCGTGTGTTGGGACCTCAGTTTCTTCTATAAATGAATGCAAATACTTCCTCAATTGGGATCTATCTGGTCAGACTATATGGAAATATAAAATTAGCGTCTTTTTTTTCTTTGCCCTATTTCTGCTCATTATCTTCTAAGCAAAAAAGAATATTCTGTTTGAAAATTTTCCCAGCCCAAAGTTTTCCAGTGGTGAGGATTTGAAACCCTTTATCTTATCAGGCTTCATAGTCTTTCTTAGGCTAAACCTGTAAGAGGCTGTTATGGAAATGGATATTGAAGTATACCTAGCATACAAAATCGTTCTACTATCATTACTAAATTGCACCCCAAGAGATTCTAATCACATTAGAGTCACTTTCCTGACATCAACTGGGGGAAGACATTATTCTAAGAAAACATAATTTGAAAGTTGAAGTTGGCTACTAAAATGAAGTCTGAATGCTAATTAAACTGGTGTTTTGGAAATATATATAACAAACCTTATGCATGTTTTTACACACCCACCATATTCACTAAAGACCAGTGTTTTAAGCTGTGGGTCACAACACCATTTGGGAATGTGTAACTGAATGTGGGGGTTGCTGAATGTGCAGCAACCAAAATATAATTTAAAAAAAATCAAACATTCAGTGAATCAGAGGTGTTTCTGGCAGCATTGTGCCTGAATTTCAGAAGTAGTAATGATTGGAAAAGAGTTCAAGAAGTCTGGCTATTCAAATAGCAAAAATTCCAGTAAACTGAAAATGTGCATGTTTAAAATCATCATTTATTATTTTTAAGTTTCTTTCAATTTCTATGTTGAGATATAACATTTTTGTGTGAATATATCAATTTTAATAGATTAACTTCTTTAAATTTTGATGATTGACAAAAAATATACTGTGCAATACTTAAAATGTCACCATAACTCCTTATTTGAATATGAACTGATTAAATTTACATACCCATGTGCACAAATGTGACAAAGCAAATAGTATCACTGCTTTAGGTAATGCTTTGAAAATGTCAACAGTTATTTAGACAAAAACAATCTTGTGTCCAATAAAATTTTATGAGTAAAACTAAACTTTTCTTATATGACTGTTTTCTCTCTTCACTTGCATGAGTTTTTAATCGTTTAATTTCACAGAAGTTACTAGGAGAGCTTACTAGATATCTACTGGGTGAAGTCTTAAAATACACTAGTCTTGTGACAAAAAAAAATGTAATTTTGGGAGTACCAATAAGTCAAAGACATGCATAGTCTGAGAATCCACTTATTGACCTAGAAGCTAATTTTTACTAAGATTCTTCAGGTGCTTTGTTTGCTCACTATAATTTTATTATTTATTTATTTATTTATTTATTTGTTTGGTTTTTGGGTCACACCCGGCGATGCACAGGGGTTACTCCTGGCTCTTCACTCAGGAATTACCCCTGGCGGTGCTCAGGGGACCATATGGGATGCTGGGATTAGAACCGGGGTCGGCCGCGTACAAGGCAAACGCCCTACCCGCTGTGCTATCGCTCCAGCCCCTCACTATAATTTTAAAGGCAAAGTTTTGGAGGTTATTTCCAGATCCCACATTATATCATTTTTCACTTTTGAAATGAAAGAGGACAGAGTTCTTCTAAAACAAATATGACACCTAGAATCCATTGCCCATAAATTAGAACTCTTCTTTTGACCATGCAATTGTTATTATTTTGGTGCTCAGGGCTAAACTCTGGCTCTTTGCTCAGGATCACTCCTGGCACTGCTCAGGGACAATAAATATTGCTGTGGATCGAATGAGGGTCATTAGACAAAGCAAGAAAACCTTTATACTATTGCTCAGACCCCAAACATTTCTACCTACACAGACTCCAAGATTAGCTACACAAATGAAATACAAGAGGGAGAGGTGACTGGTGGTCTGACAATACACTATGCATTGCTCTTTGCCAGCTGTGACTCATGGACTAGGGAACCAAAACCCAGCCACAACTGCAGATCATTTCCCTCACACACATCCCGTTTTATTAAAGACAGCTGATGAAATTTTCAGCATGTTAACAAAGGCAGACGGCAGCTTGCAGACCAGTAACATGGGGTTTGTGGCTCTGTACAACAAATGACATTTCTTTACTTCCTCTTTACCTCTTTACTTCCTTTCTTCCGCTTTACTTCCAAGAGGCTGACGGGCAGCCATACTAAGACAACAAATGACATATCTTTCAAGTTTCTAGGGAATTGTGCTTCTGGGGTTACTTGACTGTGGTTTTTGGTTTATTTATCCAATATTGGAGGAAATAAGCAAGCTTAGAATAATTGATGTATATTTGGGTAGAGAAGAGCAAGAACAAGATTGTGGAGGTCCGAGTTGTGTGTTGTGCCCTTAAGATTCCTGAGTAACCAGCTGAACTCACAGGATATCCTGAGTCATCTGAATTGGAAGCAAAGTCATTTTCTTGTCCCTTACAAGAAAATGTAAGTATATTACATATACTTAAAAAGACAAGTATGGAGAAGGAATAGTGAAACCATATGGGAACTAGAAATGGTTATTTGTATTTCTGTTAAAAGTAGAACTAAAATGCAGAACTTTGAGAAAACTTGGGAACAACATAGTAACTGAGTTTTCTGTCTACCATTAGTCACTGAGATTGCTTTCCTTGCAAAATGAAAATCAATAGGCGAGAGAGCTATGAAAAAAATGAAATAGAAAAAACATTTCTAATTTAATAATTTTCTAAAGAATCTTATTGTTTTATAAACAATTATTTTATATTATATTATAATAATCAATCACAATATTAATAATTAAAATAATTGACAATTGTTATAATATAATAAATAATATAAAATAGAACATATTATGTTCTATTATATATTATTTTATGTTATTTTATAAGCAATTGTTTTATAAATCAAGTAACTTTAAAGAAAGAATGAAATTAGCTTAAACCATTTACTCAATTAAAATGCTACATACTTTGGCGATGTTTTCTAGAAAACCACCTTTAACTTCCTTCTAAAAATAATTTGAAAACTTAAATGATCTGGTAAAGTTTGAATATTTCAAATTGAATCTCTCTCTTTTCAAAGTAGTTACCAAATAACTTAGTAAAAGCTTGCACACTGCCATTCAACTGTATTCAGTTAAAATTGCTTATCCAATTGAATTTACTGAAGCAGTAACTATTTCATGAGACTTAAAATTAATGGTTTAAATTATTTAGAACACATTAATGATCACATTATTTATGTAAGAATTGATGGGATCTCTAATTTGTGCCTTGTACATGGCAGCTATTTAACAGATAATTACTATATTAAATATACTAAGATTGTCTGTTAGGCCTAGTGAACTAAGTAAATTAATTAAAATAAATTTGCATACCTTATTTACTTATTTAAAATAAGACTGTGTCAACTATGTCTCAATGGGTTGATGCGAAACAAAAAAATTGAGTAAAATCTGCATCATTCTTTGTATTCCTTACAGGTATCTTTGTACACAAACCCAACTGACAAATTCAGCAACTTTACTCCAAAATTTGTCTTAAATCTGTCCTCTTTTTATACCTAGTACTTGTCTACAAACTTTAAGCTTTAATCATCTTTCCTTTGATTCGTAAAATTGTTTCTATAGAAATGAATTAATGGATAGCTGGACAAATGATGGGTGATAAAAAAATGAAGAAACATGAAGATTTCTTTTTATTATAAATATTAAAGGCATTAAAAGTTTTCAGACATATAATACAATAAAAATGTTTGAGTAATATAAGATTTTATAGAGACAACTGAATCTGCCAAATATGTCTGAATTGACATATATCATCCCCCAAAACCACTCTACTGAAGTTGGTATTTACCATTCCAGTGTATATTTTATATTTAATTTTTGTATATTCATAACAAAGATAAATTCACTACCTTAATTTTATAAGCTGTCGCTCACTCGTGGAACGCAATCTTGCAAAACATTCATCTGGAACTTAGTGGTTGTTTTCTTTCTTTTTGTTTTCATGTTGATATATATGTTATATATACAAATACATATGCATGATTGTTGAATTCCTTCACAGGAAATTAATTGAATGACTACACATTTTCTTAAGGATAGACATGTAGACTTAAAAGAAGGTTGTGAAAGTCTGGAAGATAAGACTGTTAACAGAAGACACATGCCTTGCATCTGCAAGGTTATGAGATTTATTGCTGGTACCACATTTCACTGAGCACCAACAGTCATGGCCCTAGTGGTCCAGAACCATTGGATCCAATTAGAACTGCAACGAACACTGAACTGTCATCTATTGATAGAGTATGGCTGGGAATTGCCCCGAGGTCCTCTGAGCACTGAATGGAGGATTTATGCCAAAAGGGGAAAAAAAGGCTATGCTAAAAATAGAGAGCCATAAATACTCTTCTAATATGTATAAAGGAGAGTCTCTAGAAGTGGAATTATTGGATCAAAGAAGTCTTCAACTTTGACAAATAAAATAAATTGCTATTCAAAAATGCCTCGGCATAAACATGTAACAGGTATCTCCTTAGACTATGCTCTTAACACTACACAATATAGTTCAGTTTTAAAATTTTTCAAATTTGAAGTTATAAAACAGCATCTTATTCATTGCTTATTTTGTCTTCCAGTTTTACAGAGAAATGAGCAACATCTTCATTAGCATTTCACATTTTTTCCTTCTTTTATCAGTTCTAAACATTTAGGCAGCATATATAACATTGTAATGACTGCCATAAAAATGAAGGCAATGTGAAAGGTTCCCAATATCCCAGAACAATACTAAAAAATAATACGTAGCTTAGTGTTTCCCTGGTCAAAATAATTTTCCCAAGGCTTAAAATCAGACAACTACTGTTTCAACAACAACAACAAAAACATATTTATTTTATACAAAATGAAGTACTTTTGATATAGTTTTTTGTTGTTGTTTGTTTAGCGCCAATGAGAGGATGATGACTGAAATCATTTGTCAGTGGGTAGGTTGTTGAGAGGGAAAGCAGGATCAACAAACAAAAATTATACTAGAATCTCTGTGTGTTTGTGTGTGTGTGTGTGTGTGTGTGTGTGTGTGTTTGAGTGGGGAGGTGTCCAGAATTACCACATGTGGGAGAAAGATGGCAGCTCTCAGCGAGTCACATGTACAAAATACCTCTTTCTGGACTGCTGTCTGGCTTTCATCTTAGTTCTTTTTCTCATAGACAAAAAGGAAATTTAATGACAATAATATGTTTCATATTATCCTTCTTGCTACCCCATTTCTGCAAGTACTGCCTAATTTAGTATCTCAGTCCAGTCCAAGAAGTGTCCTATTATTCTCCCCACCTTCATTTTTTAAAAAATTCCAATATGCTTCTCATATGACAAGTTACCTTTCTTAAAAAAAAATAAAGGTCATATAGAGGGTCCAATATTTCCTACAGTGAGACTCTAGAGTCCTAAGTCAAGTCCCAAGGAATACTTTATCACAAGCATCCAAAATCAGCCTTCACTATACATTCTATCTAAGCCCAGCGAAATTTCCATTTCTGCCATGTGCTGTTTTGAGACTCCATTTGTCACACTGTTCCTCTAACAAAGGTTCTCTTCCACTCTCTTTTTAACAAATTTCTGCTCATTTTCAGAAAGAGTTTAACAATTTCTTGTTCATAGCTTTCTTCTCTATGTTCTCACAGTGCTGTCTACATACATTAATTGCAACACTTACTGCAATGAATTACAGTCATTTGTTACAAGTCTGTCTTCTTTGCTGGAGGGCTAGAGAGAGACAGTAAATTTAACTGTCTTTGTAGTTCTAGAGCCAGACTGGCATATGAAAAAAAAATTCAATGAACGTATGCAGAAAGAGGAAAAAAATTGTATGGTTCAGCTGAAAAAAAAATGATGCAGGAGAAGTAAATTCTAGCTCACTATCAATGTACTTTTCTTATTTTTACATTATGGCTATACGTTTATTTTTTATTTTATTGAATACAGTTACAAGTTTTCATGTTTAAGTTACATTCATACAATGATCAAACACCCATCTCTCCACCAGTGCACATTCCTCACCACCAATCTCCCTAGTATAATCACCAATATCCCTAGTATAACCTTTCCCTCCCTCTCCCTGCTTTTATGGCAGAAGATTTCCCCCATACTCTCTCTACTTTTGGGCATTATCGTTTCCAATATAGATACTGAGAGGTTATCATGTTTGGTCTTTTATCTATTATCAGCACATATCACCCATCTAGACCGATCCCTCCAACCATCATTTTCTTAGTGATCCCTTCTCTATTCCAGGTGCCTTGTCCCCATGCTTATGAGGCAGGCTTCCAACTATGGAGCAATCCTCCTGACCCTTGTGTCTACTGTCCTTGGGTTTCAGTCTCATGTTTTGGTTATTTTACACTCCACAAATGAGTGTAATCCTTCTATGTCTGTGCCTCTCTTTCTGACTCATTTCACTTAGTATGATACTCTCCATGTTTATCCATTTGCAAGCAATTTTCATGATTTCATCTCTCCTAATAGTTGCATAGTATTCCATTGTGTAGATGTACCAAAGTTTCTTTAATTGATCGTCTGTTCTCGGCCACTTGGGTTGTTTCCAGATTTGAGCTATTGTGAACAGTGCTGGAATGAAGGTATAGGTACAGATATCATTCTACTGTGTTTTTTTTGTACCCTTGGGATATATTCTCAGAAGTAGTATTGCGGGGTCATATGGAAGCTCAATTTCTAGTTTTTTCAAGGAATGTCCATAACTATCAATGTACTTTAATGAACATTTATTGACTCATTACTATATAGAACATAAAAAATTCTATGTAAGTTATGAACAAAACATACATGCACACATAACTAGTTTAGATTTAATATACTTGTCATGTATTTTAGCTAATGTTAATTGTACCTGTCACATATACAAAATAAATCAATCAGGCCTATCTACAAGAGGGGTGCTAAGGCTGAGTTGTGGGAACTGAACATTTAGGCAGAGAGAAATTATTTCCACCTGGGTATGAGGATTATGAGATAAGATGAATGATCTGGTTGTTTGAGGTATTTTATTCTAATAAAATTGTAAGGGTAGAAAATCATTTGAAATTGGCAGGTTAAATAGAAATCAATTTGTGACTTTTAAAAGAAAAGGTAGTTTTTTTTTCTTTTTTTGCTTTTTGGGTCACACCCAGCAATGTACAGGGGTTACTCCTGGCTCTGCACTCAGGAATTACTCCTGGTGGTGCTCAGGGGACCATATGGGATGCTGGGAATCAAACCCGGGTCGGCTGCGTGCAAGGCAAATGCCTTACTTGCTGTACTATCGCTCCAGCCCCAGAAAAGGTAGTTTTAAAGCAAACAACTAAGAACAGATACAGCAACACACAGAAACTAATACTGAAGAGTTAGCATTTCAATTAGTTTGGGGATTAAGATGTCAATAACTATACCCCTCATGTTAATACTCTAAGACCAAATCAAACTGGGCAAAACTTAAAAAATATGTAAACTAAATATCAATGTAGCAAAATAAAGGTGAGCCACGAAATTGTATGATGAAACAAAAAGCTTTACACAAGGAGATGACGATCTCAATTTAGAAGTGATGTTTGGGCTGGTGAGATAGTTTAGTGGGGTAATACGCTCACCTTGCACTTGGCCCACCCATGTTTGATCCCCAACACCCATATGGCCCTCCAAACCCGGCCAGAAGTGATCCCTGAGTGCAGGCAGAGTTAGGAGCAATCCCTGAGCAAAGCAAAGTGTGGTCTACTCCTCATCCATCCCCAGCCTCCGAAAAAGAAATAATTATTTGCACTCCTTCACTGTATCCATAGCTTAAGTAAATTTAAAAGAGAATTGCCAAATTGCACACCCAAGGGAAAAATAACACAAGGAATCCAGCAATGGCAACGAAAATTCTGACAGATAATAGAAGTGATTCATTTTGATTCTCAGTTTCAACATAGTATTTGTATTTCTGAAATAGCTTTGAATAAAACAAACCAGATACTGGTGACAGGCAAGACAAATGCTGTATTAAGGGAGTAGTTTCAATTTGTCAGTGACACATTTTATCTTGTGTGCTCAGTCTTTTCCTTCTACATCTGTCCCATCCCAGTGGGTATTTACAAGAATGTTCATTTAACTTTTATGATGGGTGTGATTGCCACAATGCTGAATGTCACTCATTTCTATGGCAATCAAAATGCCAACATCTGTGGGTTGAAGGATAGCAAACAGTGATGGTAACAGCTTTTCTTAAGATTGTGGTTATTTCTAACAGATTTTAAAGTGATCATCAACTAAATTAAGAATATGATCTCAGAAGTTATTCTTTACTGAAGATAAAAACCTATTTTTTAAATGATGTCCCAAAATTCACAGTAACATCTCTTCTACAAATAAATTTGAACAGTATAGATTCCAGGCCATGTAGGTTTTATACTGCTTATGTAAAATGATAAATATATTATTTATCTTCATGTAACTAGTGTGCTGTTCATGTTTTGAAGTAAAACTAAGTAGAACTTCAACCTAAATAAGAAAATAAATTATATAAAGTGCACTTATACCAAAGGATAAAAAAAATTACTGGAATCAAACCTTGAAGGAAAGTCATTTCTAAAAGAAATTATGCAACAAAACCCTTATTTTTATTGTTGGTTTTTTTTTTTCTTTTCGGGTCACACCCAGCGATGCACAGGGCTTATTCCTGGCTCTACACTCAGGAATTACTCCTGGCGGTGCTGGGGGATCATATGGGAATGCTGGGAATCGAACCCGGGTCGGGCGCGCGCAAGGCAAACGCTCTACCCGCTGTGCTATCGCTCCAGCCCCCAAAACCCTTATTTTTAATCTCTAAATATATTATCTCTAAAAATACCCAGAAATGTTTACCCTTACCACTTTAGATAGTGGCTTCAAAAACCTAGAGTATTCTCTCCTTTTCTTTGAACCAGATTCCTTGAATGTTTCTAGTCCAAATAGGATTTAAGCAACATGATTCACTTGGTACTTTATTCATTTCTTTTTATCATGAAGAAAAGAGGGAAACATATGCATGCTTTCTCAATCATAATCATATTACACAGAAGGATTTCCAGCTCTATAGGCCATCCAAATATGTATGTGTCAAGCATGAGTTTGAATATATCTAATAAAATGACTGTTCATTGGAACATGTCACTAGAATAATCATGTTATTAAAATAGATTTCAGAAATAGATTGGAAGTTGATTCTTGAGCTCATTTTAAGAATTCAAATATCATGGAAATATAAACAGAATACCAGTTTGGTAGGGGGGATGGTAGTTGGCCTCTCTTGCTATTATAAATGGATCTTCTAGGCAAACAATACAGCACAGCAAAGGTGTAGACATACTGAATTGATAAAATCAAAGTTTACACCAGAGAAGAAGACTTAACACATGTCACAAAACAGAAAATCAGGAGATGTTTCTATCATCACTTGTCTAACTGAATTCTACGTTGACCAATACGCGGCTTTGCTCGGCTAAAAGTGAGCTCAGAAATATTAGTCATTTCCATACTCTAAGAAATGACAGATTGGCATCTGAGTGGAACTTATAATTTTAAGTATGTAAATGAGGACATCAGAACTCAAATTTGTAGATGAAAAGGAAATTTAGCTAGGCATACATACTCTAAAAAGGAGTCAGACAAATGTATTTTTTTTTCCTGCCACAGAACAGATGGGAACAATTGTGTGAACAGGCAGGATTGAGGCAAAGGTGGAAATGTCATTCAAAGCAATCACATTTCTGAATGACATTAGAAGGTGCTAACAATCCACCCTCCCAAAGATTATGAAGAAACACATTTCAGAGAGATAACTTATCCCAAGCTTCATGCAGAGAGAAAGTGGAAGTTTTTGTGAATTCTCTAATTAAGGATCACCTGATCAAACATAATAGGCAGGAGCTAAGCAAATTCCTCCAGAAACGATAAATCCTTCCAGGGACTAAAAATAAAACATAAACATACTGTCTGAGTAGAGACAAGGGACAGGAAGATTGTTCCATGGTTGGAAGCCTGCCTCATGAGCTGGGGGAGAAGGCAGCTGGGATAGAGAAGGGAACACTAAGTCAATGATATTGGGAGGGATTGCTCGGGATGGGAGATGCTGTCTGCTAAAAGTAGATAATGGACCAAACATGATAGCCTCTCATTATCTGTATTGCAAACCATCATGACCATAAGTAGAGAGAGAATAAGAGGGAAATTGTCTGCAATAGAGGCAGGGGGAGGAATAAGATGGGAGGGGGAGGGATACTAGGGACACTGGTGGTGGAAAACGTACACTGGTGGAGGGATGGGTATTTGATCATTATATGACTGAAACTCAAACATAAAAGTTTTGTAACAGTAAAAAAATAAAATAAAATAAAATATAGTTAGTAGCCTCTAGTGAAAAAAAAAAAACCACAACAACATACTGTCTGAACATTGCATTCTCTTTGCAGTTTTATAGGACCAAACTTTGTTGATACATGCTTAGAAAAATAATGGTAGGAGGTCTTCAAACATCATTTCAAAAAGTATTCCATTAGGAAACACCAATCAAGGTGAATCCATGCTGCACTCGAAGCCATTGTACTTGCCAGTGTGTCTTTGCTGTAAATGTGAAAGTAAATCTGTGGCTGTGTCTAAACTCATGACAAATCAGGGCAGTCCAATGCCACTCACAAAGTGTAAGTTTATATTACTACTCACAAGTCTATATATTCTATTACACATTTTTACACTAATTCTGAAATGTTCCTATTTGAAATGAACACAATCAAATTGTGTTGATTATCTCCAAAATTAATCCATGCATGGCCACACATTTTTAGATTTAACTGGCTTTATTTATTTATTCACTGTTTTTTGAGCCACTCAGGGTAATGTTCAGGAGTTACTCCTGGTTCTGCACTCAGTAATTACTCCTGGCCATGTCTGGGACTATACAAGATGCTGGGGATTGAATCTAGGTCAGGCACATGCAAGCGAGTACCCTACCAGCTGTACTATTGCTCCAACTCCTATATCTATAAAAAGGTTTTAAAGACTGCCTCGACGACATGTTTTCCACATAAATCTTCCAAAATTGCATATGATAAAGCCATTGTACTGTTTTTTAGCTATTTACCAATATCTCAATCTCCTCTGAACAGCTCTTGTGTTGAAGACAGTATATCTTTACTCTCCTTCCTTTTTGGGTCTACTCAGTTAATATGAAACAGGAAAAAAGCATGTCAATAAAACACTATCCCAAATCCTGAATCCAAGAAACCATAATTCTTATATTTATTTCTTGGATACTTATTCACTCACACACAAATAACATGAAAGTAAGACTTGAAAAGGAAGAGAAACTAAAAGATATTATCTTGGATCCAAAGATGAATCTTCATAGATTAATTCTTTCAGACTT
This sequence comes from Sorex araneus, assembly GCF_027595985.1. NCBI lineage: Eukaryota > Metazoa > Chordata > Mammalia > Eulipotyphla > Soricidae > Sorex > Sorex araneus. Next base: position 25,401,131 of record NC_073311.1, on the reverse strand, counting down.
ATTTTCAATACTGAATAAGGGAACCATAATACTTATGTGGAATATGTCAGTTATGGCTACAAAATCACTAATTTACATATTATAACCAATTTTTACAATAAAAATTTACTTTGATAATGCAAGGATTTTGAAAATAAATCTGATAGTATAGTATAGAAGACTTGGCCACAGATGATTTCTACCTATGACTCATATCTGAGCAAGCAAAACAAAAAGTATTTCTCTGGAAGTAAAAGGTACATCTTTTCAACTCCTTTATGTAAAAATAAATCAAACAGAGGCATTATAATATTCTAAAATTACATATTAGTTATTCTTCCAAATATCTTATAAATACTTCACTAACTACCTAATTAAGTTTTAGGCCATTTGTCTCATAAATGCTTAATGTCCATTACATAGAATAATTAAACCCAATTTCAGTATGGCTGATATGATATGGCTCACAGAAATTAGGTTATGCTCTAGTGCTTATAATTTTTATTTACTTCAGCTAAGGACATAATTTAAGAATATTTCCTTCTTTGGTTCATCCAAGAATAGTAGGAGTTAAGTGGTAATTAAAAAGGCAATATTCTTGAAAAATTAAGAGCATAGTCATTTACAGTGACAATGTGAAATGCACAGAAGCATTAGTGCAGTGGTGTAATGGAGAGGCCTATTTAACTCAGATCAGGGAGAGCCCTGGAAGCATAGGAGCATGGCCAGTCAGAAAAAAAATGGGAAACAAAGCATTAAAACACTTTTGAACAAATCAATGGGATTTAGGGAAAAATAAATGATAATAATGAATTAAGAATAAATAGTTCAGAAAATCATTGAAGGAGATTTTTGGAGTCTACAAATTATTAGGGGTTCTCCCACAGTTCTCTGACTCTAATTCCTAAAAACATATTTGAATTCTTTAATTATTTCATCTATTACAATTTTCTGCCCTTCCTTTTACAACGCAGTTCATTCATTCATTTGACTTCTAATTTTTGAGCAACTGTAGTACAGATTCAGTAATACTAAATTAATAATCAATTCTAAATCAGTTAATTCTAGACTTTATGGAGTTTATATTCTATTTATGAGACATAGAAAATAGACACCAAAAGGCAAAATACATAGCATAAAATATTGTAATTACTCAAGAGAAAAAAATTTAGAGATAGAAAATACAGCAACATCAAAAAATACAGCAACAAGTTTAAGAAATGTGCATGAGGAAAGAGAGATTAGAAATCACTGTCTGTGGGTCATATCCAATCATCTGCTGGGCATTTAGGAACTTAAATTCTTAAATAATTGGAAATGCTCAAAATAATAAATAATAGAGCATGGCACATGAGAATTATATAAAACTCAAACTTCAATGCCAATAAATAAACTTTTGTTGGAAAGTAGTTTCATTTATTATGTATTATCCATTTGTCTTTATGCTACAACGACATAACTCAGTAGTTGTGACTGAGTAGTTAATTTGGGGACACTGGTAGACAGAAGTTGACACTGGTTGTGGGGTTCTTGTTGGAAAATTGTATGCCTGAAACACTATTATGTGCAGATTTATAAACAATGGTCTGGAAATAAATTAATTTTTTTCAAATGACCTATTACAAAGCTTTTTGAAACTTGGTTTACAAAAATAAATAAGTAGCTATAAAAACTTCATAGCATTTAATGATACATGAATGAAGAACTGATGTTGAGGGATTAAACTGTTTGAAGAATGAAATGTTTCACTTATATTTTGAATGCTATATTGAAAGTAGAATGACGAAAGAGTCAAGATCAGTACAGTAAATATAAGTGATATTCGTGATGATGACAGCAGAAGTGGAAGTTAGATTGTATGACCAGAAGAACAAACAACTCACTGTCATGAGAAAGACCACAGGAAAATATTAGATCAGTTCTGTAATCCAGAAGATCCTAGAGAAGTCTCAACAAGTTGAATGACTGAACACAAATTAGATAAAAATTGCCTAAAAAGATATGAAGGAGAGAGTTATCTGAGTAAATTTATAGAAAGGAGGGTAATAGTTTAAGAGAAGAATTTGAAGGCTAAGATATCGGAAGGATGGCAGCAAATGAACCAAGTGGGTGAAAGACTGCAGTGACCAGAGTTATGGAATAGTTTATATATAAATATATATATGTATATATATAACTAGTGTTATGGAGGGGCTTTACTGTTACCAACTAAAGAGAGTTTTTCTAGAGAGGAATGAGTATTTGTGTCAACTGTTACTGATATTTCAGGTAAAATCAAAGTGAAGAACAACTGTATTTAATGTCACTGAGTGCTGCTTTAATAACTTTGACAAAGAGCCATTTAATGATACCCCTGGAGAAACAGATCTGTTTGGAGCAGGTCCAAATGAAAATGGGAAGTTTTACCATGAAATGGTAGTTATTAACAGACATGAGCTTGAAACTTGAAAAGTGTTTGCTGTTTGCTTTTTTAAATTTGGGGAGAAATAAAATCATATTAAAATGCTGATGGGGAAAATCTTGGAAAAGGGGCAAAATTTCATGCATGAAGCAACAGAGATACTGAGACTCAGAGAGATGGATGACTAGAAGGAGAGTAATCGCAGGAGAAACCCATACAGTCAAAACAAAGGCCCCCAGTAAAGACATGAAAAAAGGTGAATTGAGTTACAAGTATGCACACTGTATCCAAAACTGGGAGACAGATAGCATTAATAATACAAGATTAGAAGGGGTGATGAAATCCTCTGCAAGTTCTTTGTTTATATTCATATTTTAGTGGATGGGGAAGGAAGACTAACAGCTGAGTGTGAAAATGGGTAAACAGATGGTGAAAAATTTTGGTGATAAAGTTATTAAAGTAATAGTTATTAGAAAAACATTTAAAATAGATTAGAAAGCATTTTTATTCTTGCCACCAGCCACGGAAGTTCATTTTAGGTTATTAATATTTACATTAAATTTTGTTTTCCACTAGCATTGTTTATTTCAGAATGAAGTCGTGATGTAGGGAGGGATGAATTTAAATAGGAGTTAATTTGCCTAAACAAGTAGAATGAAGCAAAAAAATATAGATGTTGAAGTAGATACAAGTGTGTGATTATAATGAACATAGGAGGATTCGAGGCATGTGGTAAAGAACCTTTGAAACAGATTTCCATAGCTTGTACGTGTCTATAATTAAAACACTTGGGAAGTGAGTAATAGCAATCAGATACTGAGATGTTTAAATGAGCTTATGAAGGTAGAGGGAAAAAAAGGCTTTCTTGGGAAAATAAAATAAAGTAAAATATATCAAGACCTGGTGATATAGACAAAGATATGTAAAGAGGATTATGGGGATTAGCTTTTGGGGTTTCCTTGATAACTGAATCTTTTGGGGCACAACTAAGATTAATCTTAATGGTACTAAGAGGACAAAAAAATCCCCACCATACAACAATTTTATTAACAAATACTGTCATAAAGGTTTGGCTAGGATAACATTTTTTGTAAAGCTTATCTAAGATATAATTTTCACTTGCCAACGCTAAGCATGAATGTACTGGTATTTAAGTCTCTAGAAGTGAGATGGGGAACAATTTTTCTGTCAAGTGCCACTTGGGCATTAATAACATCATTTGCAGCCTGTTCAATTCAGGAATATGTGCCAGTGGCAGCCAATAAAAGGGTCTGTCCCATAGTTTACCAGGGTTAGATCATGTGATCATGCAGGCCTTGTATGGTCTGCAGATCAACTGCTTCCCACTGATGCTTGCAGGATGGCTAAGTGACTCACATGCTTACTTTTCTTTGCTAATCTATCTTACTATCGTTTTCTGTCAGTAGTAATAATAAATGCATAGAGCTATGTGCACCATAAGGATTGAAAGGGAAAGATCTGTAAACTAGTAACATATGAATTACTTTTTGTCAACGATGGTATTTTGGGATTGCCATTACAATTTTATTTGTTGCCTGCTTTTCACATGCCATGACCCTAGGGAAGAGAGTTAGCTGATAAATTTTCATTCTGAATGTGATATTTTTTTAATAGGATTTCTACATAGAGTTCCTAATACTAGCTATTGGGTAAAAAACAATCTTCATTCCATTAATTATGCTGCTAAGACTTATACTATTTTGCCTTTTTATTTTTAAAGTACATAAATTTTTCTGGTATCATTTGATCCTTCAGTTGATCAGTGTTCTGCACCCTGAGGACTAAGCAAGTGTTCAAAGTAACACAGGCAGCAATCAGTAATGCTAGAACCTAAATCTAATTATCTTCACTCTATTTCCTCTTCTCTTTCCACCTACTATTCCAATTCATTATGTCCATGACACAGTGATTGCTTTTATTTTGGAAAATACTGGTAGAGAATCACCATGTTCACCACATGGAATTGGATATATTGGATTTACAATATCCCATTTAAAAGCACAGTTACCTGAAAGATGAAGAAAGTGAGACAGAACTACTGACATCCGGAAAAGTCACAAAACAATGCAATGATGCTGAAACATTTTCTGTAACACTAAAAATGTAGGGAGGGTCTAAAAAGTCATACTTTGGTCATTGTTTTTTCTGTTGTGGTGGTATTGGAGGTGAGACTTGGCATTGTGGAGTGGTGCCAAGTATTGAACCCAGGGTATCAAAAATTCATGCTCCTACTGAATCATATCTCGTTCTCTACATAAAAGCATTTTTTGTTTAACCTTTATTGTCTGCTTCTTGTACCTAATAATAAAAGTAAATCAATATTTACTTGAAGAAACACAAAATATATATTTACAATTGTCCCATTGCTCAAAAAAGTAGGGTTGAAATTATACTGCTAAATATTTTTTAAAATGATTACTATCCAAGATTATTTAATCAAAATGAATACCGGTATCCTATTGAAGTTCTGTCTTTGGATGCAAACAAACATCAAAAGCAATCATACTAAATGCCTGAGCAATTTCAATTTACTTGATTTATAAATTTATGTTTTAGTTATCAAGTACTACTGAGTGTAGGCTAATTAAAATGAGATCAATATGTTTTTAGCTATTCTTATTAAACACTTAGAAAGCTAAGATAATAAAATATGAATTGCAATGCCACTAAAACAAGCCAATAATAAAATAATTTGTTGATCAATTAAAACATCTCGGAATGTGCTAGCTGTGCCATTTCTTTTTTTCTCAGAGACAATTCCTGAGGCTTTTCTTTTAAGATGCTGTAAATACCTAATTACATTTTGTTCAGACAATCATTCTTCCTTGCAATAACAACATAAGAGAAATACTCCCATTATGGAGGTGTTGATAGACATTCCCAAAGGAAAAAGAAAACTTTTCAGATATAGCAAAAACTATTTATCTCCAAATGTTATATTAGGAAGCAGTAGAAAGACCAATATTTTAATCTTCACTTTATCATTTATGATCTGTATAGCTTTGGGAAAATTAACTAATGGTGTCAAGTCTATGTCCTAAGTTAAAAACTATAAATTGCAGGTGTCAGAGAGAGAGAGGGTAGTGGGCAGGGGCTGCCCTTGCACACGGTGGGTTCAGGATTGAGCTCTGGCGGCCCATATGCCCCTTCAAGCATATCAAGAGCAACTGTTAAGCACCACTGGGTGTGGCCCCCACACAAAACTAAAATTCACAAAAGTTACTAATTTTCACTTGTTCGATCTTATGAGGAAACAGTAATAATGCATACAAATTACAACTTGCAAAATTCTACAGAAATTAAAAAAAGAATCCTTTTGCAGTATGTTACCAAAACAGTAACTGTGGTGATAAAACACAATTTCCTTTAATAGAAAAACCAATTAAAAATAAAAAATAACTGATGCATAAGGGCAGGAAAATCCTAAGCTAAAAGAAAATCATTTTATTTTCATGTTCTACACTGTACATTCTTTTATTTCAGATATTTCAACTGGAGAGGGCTGTAGTTAAGTGTAAGGTCATTTCAGAATCTCTGGGGGGTTCAGGTGGTAGTAACTCCATAGTATTGCTTCTGGACTTAGCTATCAAAGGTTGGGACCCAGTTACATAAACCTTTGAGAAATTATATTAGATCAAGTTCAGTGGAATCACTTTCAGGGATTGCCAAGCCTATGTCAGCTCTGAGACCAGAGATGAATCCAGGGTTATTTCAGTGTCCAGTGTCATGGCTGAACCTGCTGCATCTATTTCCAAGGTATGACTCCTCGTGAGTCACTTGGTGAATAATGCCAGTGGCAGGTCCCAGGCTAAAGGAGATTATAGCCTAAAGGTGTTATGAATTGTTTCTAGTTCTGGAGCTTAGTTCACCAGGTTGGTAGCTAGTAAGTCTGTTACTGTGCATGGACTAGTCCTGTTAAAACAATCCTCCTCCATCTTCACAAAAGACAACAGATTCACAATCTCCTACCTGAATCTCAAAACTCCCAAACTTTCATTACGTACATGGATAGCTATCACAGTATTGCTGTCGGAAGGAAAGTTAAATGGGGTAGCTCCTATTCTGCCATCCTGCTGACAACCTAAACTGAAAGGATAAGACACTCAAAATCATCATTAACTTCTTACATTTTGCCAATCTTCGACATACAAATGAAGATCTTGTTTAAAAAGTGTAATCTGCTTTATTACTAATGAATTTGAGAATCTGTTCATATTTATTTGCCACACAGATGTCATCTTCTGTTAATGTGCCTATTTTCTGTTCTAATTTATTCTTATAAACTTGAAAAACTTTCTTTTATATCATTTGTTGTATACACTGTAAGTGTTTAATGCTTTTTGCAGTTTAAGAGAAACAATCGGCATTCGAGCTATCTTTTAATTTGGTTTATTCTTAAGAGAGAGCTGAGGAGAGAGAAATGTCCATGCATGTAACATATGGATAAATATATTTATTTTTTCCCTACTACTAAAGGAATTTAGACTCTGGGAAAAAAATGTAAAATACTAGTAATAGCACAAAGAAATTAGGAGCAGAATATGCTTGAACTCTGGCTTTAAATAAAAAATGTGCATTTCCAATTGAAAGTGAAGGGACTACGATGTTGTGCACAGTGAGATTTTATTAGAGAAAAAAATTCAATTGTTCTCATTTGTTTGCCTATGGGGTTGTTTCTATTTAGTGCAGAGATTTTCATTACTGTTATAAATCCCTACCATAAATGCCAAAGAATAACACCTACTGGGGAAGAAAAAAAAATGAAATTAAACTTTTAATCAAGAAATTAGGAGCTCCCTGGGAAACAATTGAGAAAAAATAGTATATTTTATTCCGTTGCAAAGTAGAAATCTAAATATATATATACATATATAGGGACATATACATATACACATATATATACACTATATAAGTAGATAACAGCATAAAGAGATTTTGATGATTATGAAGAAAACTTACTCCCAAAAACAGAATACAGAAATAGACCTCTTTCTCCTTATCCCTCCCTTACTCCCTCCTTCTCTCCCTCTCTCTCTCTTACCATTCCTTTAATTGAGTACAATGCATTAATTAAACTATTTATTAAAAGGGTACAACATCCACAGGGCTATGGATGTACCTCAGTGGTGGGTGATATGATTTAAACATTTGAAGTCAACCTGCAGCACAGTCCACCACCCTACACAAAGTGTATATGGATTCTCAAATTCAGATCAATCCATTAAAACTGTATTACATACCCAAATTTATCTAGCTAGTCTGCTCACTGGGTATCTGGGGACTTATTTATTTTAGTCACTATGACTTACAGAATTTACATTGCTGCCAATGATATGGTTTCATGCATACAATGTTCCAACATCAATGTTCAAACATCACACCCTGACCAGACTGTTTACTTCCCTCCACCATTTCTCAAGGTCCCTCCTTATCCCCTCATGCCCCATCTCCACCCCAACCCAGGTAAACACAGCTCATAGACCAGTTCTTAGATTCTGTTGCTGCAGGCAATTTGTTATTCCCCTGATTATGTATCTTTGTACCACACATCTGAAAGTGGGAATTCTGTATCTGTCCTTGCTGACTCCACTCAGCATAATAATCCCCAGTTTCATCCACATGGTGGCAAATTGCATAATTCTGTCCAAAGAAACTATGGCATACATACACAGTGACATACCACTTGGCTATACAAACCATACAACTTAAGTTTGTTTTTATTATGTTTGGTAACAGAAATGAGTCAGAGACAGAATGGTAAATAAGGCACTTGTCTTGCATGCAGCTGACCCAGGTTCCCTGGAATGCCTAATTATTGGCCAATATTAATGATCACTGGGTGTGGAGCCAGGAGTAATTTCTGACCACATTGGTTTACAGCCCTCAAATTTAAAAAAATAATAAAGGAAGCAAAAGCAAGACAGTACTGCAATACTCGGTTTGGTATAAATATTCAAGAATGAATTTAGAAAGAACAGGGCTGGACAAATGGGCAAAAGGTTACTTTAAATGAACCAAAGGCATTTCAAAGCATGGTAAATTCATGGCTGGTATGTCGTGCTGGGAGCGTGTGGGGAAGAGGAGCAATTCCTTTGAATTCCTACATATGAAGGGGAAGAGGAAGATGAGACAAATGTACTAAAGAGAGGTCATGTTTTTACATACTTGATTTCTGATAAAACTTCCTGTTGTAGAACATGTAGATCATGTGTCTCAAGAAAAGATAGTTGAGAAAGACCGTTAGCATCAATGAGAAGTCAAAGTTATACTATTTATTTATTTATTTTTTGTTTTTTGGGTCACACCCAGCGATGCACAGGGGTTACTCCTGGCTCTGCCCTGGCGATGCTCAGGGGACTATATGGGATGCTGGGAATCTAACTGGGTTGGCTGCATGCAAGGCAAACACCCTACCCACTGTGTTATTGTTCCAGCCCCCAAATTATAATATTTATAATAGTAATTTGAATGACTGATTTTGTAGAAATTCGTGCAGCTGATGGCTGGATTAGATTTAAGGTACCAGAAATTGGGGTAGAAAGAGCAGTTAGAGATTTCTTTAAAAAAAATCTGCAATAATTGGGAAATAGATAAGAGAAAAAAACCCCAACAGATTACAATACCACAGCAAGCTATTAGTCCATCATTATCTGAGAGCATTTACTGAACTTGAGCTGAGGGTGAGAGAAAAAGGAGAGAAAAGATTTACTCTGAAATTATTAGGTTTGCCAACCAATGTGAAGAATCCACAAGGAAGAGCCATTCTCAGAAGTCAATTATTCTTAACATGTCTATTTCTTTACATTCTACCTAAGGCCAAATCTCCATTCTCAAGAAAACAAACAACTGCAAAGGCTGAACAACCACCGCTTTCTTCCAGCTTAATTAACCCCCAAGTATATTTTCCACACAGCAGCCCAGACGTTTGTAAAATTTATTTTACTCAGAGTAAAATTTAAATTATTTTACTCGTGCTTAAGTCACCTCAAAAGTTATTTTTTGGGGGCTGGAGCCATAGCACAGCGGGTAGGGTTTGCCTTGCACGCAACCAACCCGGGTTCAATTCCCAGCATCCCATATGGTCCCCAGAGCACCGGCAGGAATAATTCCTGAGTGCAGATTCAGGAATAACCTCTGTGCAATGATGGGTGTGACCAAAGAAGAAAAAAAAAAGTTATTTTTCGGGCTTAAAGTAAAATCTTCAGTCATTCCTGTCTACCTCTGCCTAGTTCTACAATTTCAGCTCCAGCCCCTCCTACTCTAGACATGCTTCCTTCAAGTTAGCCTTCCTTCTCACCCCATACTTCCTGTCTTCAGGTCTTGCCAAAGGGACAGTCTTCAGCTATCCTTGCCACATTTTCCATGACCAGCTCTTTGCTGTTTCAGTCCCAGACTAAATCTCACTTCTTACAGATGCTAAAAATATAATCAGATCAAAAGGATGACTCCCTCCCTCATCGTATTTTTTAATATAAATTTTTATTGAATCACTGTGAGATATAGTAACAAAGTTGTTCATGATTAAGTTTCAGTCATACAATACTCCAACATCCATCCATTTACCAGTGCACATTTCCTGCTACCAATGTCCCAGGTTGTCCTCCTGACTATCCCCTCCATCCCACCCCACAACCTACTTCTATGGGATAGACACGGTAAACACTTTTCCTCTCTGTCTCTCTCTCTCTGTCTCTGTCTCTGTCTCTCTCTCTGTCTCTCTCTCACTTTCCCTTTAGGCACTATGGTTTGCAATACCGTTAGTGAAAGGGTATGCATATCACTTTAACTCCTTTCAGCACTCTTATTTTCTTATGCTTTGTACTTTGTTTTCCATAAAGCATGAATTATTAAAAATGTTTCATATTTGATGATACCATTTATACTGCCAGATAAAATCATTTTTGTCGATAGAAGGGATAACGTTTGATACGTTTACTGACTGCTCCTAATACCTTGATTGCTGACAATCAACGGTCAATAAACATTTGTTAAACAAAGAATATAAGCTATTCTGGAAGCATCCCATGATAATAGTTATAGGTGAATACTAGTTTTGAGCTCAGGGGAAAGATAAAATCTGGTGAAACTGCTACAGGGCTTAGAACAATCATGTAGTACACAGTAAATAAGTTATGATTGATTTATAATGTGTAGCTCAGTTAAAATTTGTGATGTGTTTAAGAAAAATTTTCTCACAAATTTTTAAGAAAAGATTTCTCACTAATAACTTCATTATATTCTTTCTAGCACAGAAAAACAAACTTACATCTCTCTAATTTCTCTTCAGATAACTAGAAGGCTGAATTGAATCACTGTCTCCACTACTAGTGATGGGTGTGACTTCCGGCAGATAATCTATTTCCTTATATTTATTCAACAACTATTTGTCATACACTCACCATAGACAAACATTGTACTGGTGTAACTAACAGAAAAGATGGAATAGGCCTGGAGAGATAGTACAAAAGTTAGGGTTCTTGCATTGCTGGTGCTTCCTTCCCTGTTATTCCATTCCTTTGTATGGTCCAAGCACCACCAGATGTAACCCCTAAGCACAGAGCCAGGAGTAAGCTCTAAGCACCACCAGATGGGCCCCCAAACAATGAAAAACGAAAAGTTGGAACAAACAAACATTCTAACATTCTATTTTTATGGATTCCATACACTTATGAGGTAAAATAAGTGCAGAGACTCCATAAAATCATACAGATAATGATCAACTGTGTTAAGAATTTTAAATATGGAGCCTAAACTTAGGGATGCATCTCAGTGGTACAATAGGTAGAATATGTGTCTTGCATGTATAAGCCCTGGTCTGATTTCTAGCACTGCAAAAAAAAAATTGGGGGGGACTAAGAATGTGGTTCAGTAGCAGAGCACTTGCTTTTTGCATATGTGAGGCCTGGATTTGGTTTGTTCTCATCCTTGGCTTTTCCTGGTCCTCCGGTATCTCTGGAGCAATAACCAACTGAAGATCAGCCTCTGGGCACAGCTGGTCATGAAGCAAAATCCAAATATTTTGAAACAACTAGAAATAAGAACCAAACCAGGCTTACCTGGATAATGGTTAAGACATGATACATGAGAAATGAACAATGAAGGAATCAAAGGTAAAAGCGCAAAGTCTTGAATTGGGAGGGACGTGGGAGATAGTACAGTGGGTAAGATGCTTGCCTTGCATGCAGCTGACCAGGGTTCACCCTGGGCACCACTTGTGATTCACTCGGCTCCCCGTTCTCCCCATCTGCAGTGCCAGGAGAGAACCCTAAGCACAGACTCAAGCATAAGACCTGAGCACTGATGTGTGTGTCCCCAAACGAACAACAGCAAGAACAACAATTATTTTTAAATGGGGGTGGGGGGCTTGAGAGATAATCCAGTGGGTAAGGTGCTTGCCTTGCACAAGGCTGATCCGGATTGTATGCCCAGCATTCCCAGATGGTTCCCCAAATCCTGCCAGGTTCACCGAGTGTAGAGTTGGAAGTAACCCCCGAGCATGTGGGGCTTGGTCCCCAAACAAAGAAACAAACAAAATAACAATTACAACAACAACAACAAAGCCTTGAGCTGGGAATAAGGATTACATACTCAAGATTGATCCTGACTGATAGGTACTCAAAGAAGAAAAAATAAGTGAGTGACTACAAAGAACATTTGAGATTAGATTATGCAGGGTCTGAAGGCCATACTGAGGATGTCTGTGAATGAAGGAGAGCTTCATGCAGCTTTACACTGGTAATCTTACTGATCACAATGACAACACCAAACATACTCGGCCCTGGGCCTATAAAAAACATTCCGAGTGTTTCAGAACAAAGTATTAATATGAACAATATAGTCCCTCAGATTTACTAAGGTCATGTAGGGAACACCTGTGAAGAACATATAAAGTGAATTGAAACAAAGCAACTTGTGTTGCTGTGTTAAGAGGGGCATGTGTTGATAATTTCGTATTTTTGCCTTAATCGCATGTCTGTTCATGTTATCACATTTTAATGGTCTATTTAAATGTGACTCAATAACATTTTAGTCAATGACAGATCGGTTGCATATTTCATTATACTCCCAGTAGGTTATATCATATACCTTAGGTATGGAGTGTAGGGCTACAGCATTTAGGCTGGTGTTCATACACTTGATGATATATGTAGTACAACAAAATCACCTAATGATACATTTCTTAGGATGTATCTCAATGGTTAATCAATGCTTGTTTACAGTCAGAGTATTGTCAACACTTCTGACTTCAGTTCTGGAACCAATCTTTCTCTTCTGAGTTTAAATTTCCATTTCTAATATGTAAGAAAGAGCTTGTTAAGCAAATTAATATTGTGAAGAGCTTTCCTGCAGGCATATTTAACCTACTTGCAAGGGCCAACTACTTCATAATACATAGCTTGTATGCAAATGGAATCTACTAAATGTAAATTAGTTTGTTCTTTACAATGGCTTAGTGGAGCTGAGAAACTCATTATCATTAGTTAAGTCACTGTGACAAAGTTATAAAGCTGCATTTCTATTAAAAATCATTCATTCATTATTTCTTTCACTCATTCACTCAATAAACCTGCTCCCTGGGGAGCCTTCCTTGTTTTTGGATATGACAATGCCATCCGCAGACTATCTGTGGTTGGAAACAATTTAGCTAGTTGCTGTGCAAGAAAGAATATTGCAAAAGCATACCCTCTGGAAGAATGAGCAATCATCTCTACAATGGAGTGGCGGTCATAGAGACAGTAAGTTGGCTAGAGATACCCCAGAAGGAGAAGCATGGCTTTTAAAAGAATAGAAATGCATACTTCCATGAAGATCCATCTATTCTATTTCTTCCTTCTTATCCAAACTGGTAGGTTACTTATTAATACAAATTATTATATATATGATTATAATGATAGGACTAAAAATGGACATTTTCATTAATCACATGTACTTTAAATGAAGTCTAATACAAAAGTTATTCAAAATAGTGTTGCTGGTGTGGCAGTATAGTGGGCAGTGTGGTTTCCTTGTATACTGTCAATCTAGGTTTGATCCCCAGCATCATATGGTGCCCCAAGCACTGTTAGGTGTAGTTCCTGAGTGCAGAGCCAGGAGTAAACACTGAGCATCTCCAGGTGTGGCCCCCAAACAACAGCAAAAAAATAGTGATGCTAATTATCTAGATTCATTCCATTTTATAATACTAAACAAAATTAAATGATACACAAACTAAAATATAAAGTGAAATTAAAAACAGGAATTCACTATGAAAGAGACCCTCTTAAAAATATCAAATACTATAATGTAAAAGATATCTTGACCCAAGCTCCCTACTCTGGAAAAATGTCAAAATACAAATAATAGAAAAATCTCATAGAATGATAGAAATGTAAGCATATGAGAAATCTGTTATCACAAAAGTAATAAAAATAATATAAACAATAGCATTTTTCTTCAATGAGTACTATAATTTGGACAGTATTCTGATCTAGGAACTGTGCTGATAGGAACATGAATTGCTGAAACTTTGAGGGGGAGTGATCTGGCAATAAAACAATTACTGAAGTTTAAAATATTTTCATATCATCAATTTTAGCTTTAGGTATTCATCTTAGAGAAACGCAAAACAAAATAAATATGGGTAAGTATCAAAAGAAGCATTTTGCAGCACTTTAAATCAACAAGTAGACAGAGGAGAAAAAAAGAAAATTTACAAACCAAGTAAAATGTGTAGTAATAATAAAATTATAATTCCTTAAGATTTTTTGCTCATTGAAATGAATTTGAAGGGACAGATAGATCATAGAGCAGGTAATGTGCTGCCTTATGTTAGGCTGACCTGGGTTTTGTCCTTCCCCCTTCCCCAATAAATAAAATTAACTTGATTATACTCCAGTATTTAAAACATTTAGTTATATTCTAAAGACTAGTGTAATCTTCTCAAAAGGTGGTTAAGAAAGGAACTGGGGGCAAAGCATGTAAAACAGTTGGGGTGGGCATGAACATATGATGTGCTGGGCTGTAGGACAAAGAAAATCTGAACAGAGAAAGTTTTATTCTTCTGCTGAGAAATCCCTGCAGGCACTTTGATAGAACATGTAGTCAGTCTTTGGGGGAATTTTCTGACATACAAATGGTAAAGTTGAGTTACCTGTATTTACATAGTAAAGCAAAAGTGACTTGATTTAGATGAGGTACTAGTATCTGGTTTCGAGCCGATATGTCTGAATATATTTGCTGATCTACAGACAATTCATTATCTGGAGTGCTGAGTACAAGAGAAATCAAGTAACTATAAATTGTATTCCTGTATATAATATGAGTGAGTTGACATTTTAGAGACAGCAACTTGCAGCAACCAAAGAAATGGATCTAAGAAGGAAGCAGACCACTTGTATAATGTCAAAGGCATACTGAGGGTCAAAAAAGGGCAGTGTTAGAAGAGATGAGAGAGACCAAATACAGATTTGGGAACACAGAATGGAATGCCTACAAAATACAGATTAGACTCACAGGGCTGCTTTTGATGGCTCTTGTTTCAGTGTCTGGGCAGTCGAGGTACCATTCCTAAATGCTGAACCATTCATAAAAATGCCACTGAGCTGTGAAATTCATGGATGGAAACTCAATATAGGAACTTTTCTGTTTACTATCTCATTACGATAAGTATATAATTAAATTTTACTTAAGTGGTAGAAAGATAGGCACTCTACATTGCTATATTTTCACCTTAGACAAAGATTTATTCAATATATCATGAAATTGAAGTATGTGCTCTTCAGCCTGTTGGGTTGGGTAAAGGGGCATTTTAGGATAATTCCTATAGAGTGAATTTAGGAGCAAAAGTTGATAATAGAGAATTATTTTATGCAAAGAAGTTAACTTCTTATAGAAACTTACGATATGCCAGTTGCATGATTCTTAATGCATAACAATGGAAGTAGAACATTCAATATTAAATTACAGCAAATTAGTTTTTTCTCTAAAGGGCATAATTGTGACACTCTTAGGAGAATATGTGTTAGAATAAAGTACTTTAGCAATTATTTTATTTGATTCCACCAACTTAATTGGTTTCCTTTCTCTTCCTTCAAGACAGAGTGTGTCAGGAAAGAATATACATGTGCTGTCTCTGAAAACTGGATACTTTAATTCTTCACTTAAAATAACTAAAACATGTTAACATTCTTATAGTATATTAAAAAAGTGCATAGACTTTCTAACAAAATAATAAAACAACTGGTGTGAAAATGAAGGCATAAAAATTGTAAAAATGAGTACAGAAAGATTTTTTTCCATGTCTGTTATCGCCCATTCAGTTTGAGCCCATGAATTCATTTTAAGTGAACACTTAGCACTGTATGTACTTGGGGCCGGAGCAATAGTACAATGGTAGGGCATTTGCCTTACATGCAGCCAACCCGGTTTTAATCCCTGGAATCCCATATGGTTCCCCAAGCACCACCAGGTGTAATGGAGTAATTCCTGAGTGCAGAGCCAGAAGAAACCCCTCAGCATTGATGGGTGTGACATAAAGAAACAAACAAAAGAACTGTATGTACTGATTTTTGTGGGGAGTAGAAAGGGCACGCACTAAACATGCACAAAATAAAACCTGTTCTTCCCTTAAAGCTTTTCTGAAAAGCTTTAAGCATTTTCAAAAGGAATCGTGACTTATGAGAAGATAACATCTGGGGTTTCAAGCAGCTTCTTTAGTTCACCATCACATGTAATACTCAAGCTGACATCCTTTTGAAGTGACTGCAAAGATTTTTAAGGAGCTAAAATTTAAGCATTTTATGGCTTATGCTATTGTTCTTATTTATACTCCTCCTGTAGGTATCAATTTGATTAGAGAGCAGTATATTACTATTTGTTTGATTAGTTTTAGAGTGCTCATAGTGTCCAAGTGATTACTAAGTATTGGTAGAGTATAAAAACACACAAAATGCTGATTTTGAATTAGTTATCCTCTGAACACTAGAGCTAATAATAGCTTTATTTTCATAAGCCAAATAAAAGCAACAATAATTATAGTCACATTCATTGAGTGTGTATTACGTAATATCCATTTTTAATTATTTCAACAGTTCCTTGCAATGGAGAAAATGAGGAAATAAATTTCAGTTAATGTGTGCAAGGCAATACGATATATAAGTCAGTAAACCAAAATAAAAGCAAAACATTTATTAAATTTGTAATATAGAATGAGTACAAATGAGCAGATATTTCAGAAGAGCAAAATTTACAAAATAATATAAAGAATTAACCTGAAGGCTTATTATTATTACTTTCACTATAAAAACTTAGATGAGACTATGGATCTTATTGTACACTTATGTTTCAGGCATTATTTTAAATGCTTAAAATTCAGTAACTCTCGGGTGTTCAAAACGACTTTATTATTTAATAATGCTCTATCTTAACAAATGAAAATGGGGAAAGAACTTCATTAGCACAGTCAGGGTCCTAGTGTAAGTGTTTGATAGAAACAAACTAGTGGTCCCCAATCTTCTGAACAATCATGTAGGGAGTACTAAAATCTAAGAAGTAAAAGACTGCTTCTTTGATCAACTGAGGTCAGTGTCTGGGGAGACTCAAGCTGAGAAGGTTACAAAAGCTCTCCAACTGTTTCTGAAGTAGGAAGACTAAGAACTACCACAGCCACTGTAGCACAAAGGCAAAATGACTGCTTTCACTCTCAACAAGTAGCATCTGGGGTGAAGATCAATGGCAGGTGGTCAATTAAAAAGTCACTAGTAAATCAAAGGATACCATGAATACTCATGCTGTGGTAGAAAATTATTGGCACTGAATCAGCGGGTAGGGTGTTTGCCTTGCACGAGGCTGAACCGAGTTCAATTCCTATGTCCCTCTCGGAGATCCCGGCAAGCTACCGAGAGTATCCCACCCCCACGGCAGAGCCTGGCCAGCTACCTATGGTGTATTATATGTGCCAAAAACAGTAACAAGTCTCACAATGGAGACATTACTGGTACCCGCTCGAGCAAACTGATGAGCAACGGGATAACAGTGATTCAGTGATACAGTGAACAAGAAAATTATATAAAAAAGGTTCAGAGGGAATGCAACTGGGTTTACTTAACAACAACAAACCTGATGTTATATCAGTTTTAAGGGAATAGTTAAGTCACTCTATTGTTTCTAGAAACTAGGAGATTTGCAGGCTCTCTTGCGGAGGGGAGACTGTAGGGTAACCAACGAGTGCTCAGGAGTCGCACGAGATAAGCTATTTGGGCTTACTTCATGAGGTAAGCTATTTGGGCTCCCCAGGCCAGAGGCTTCAGTGCCTGGTACAGTGCTGGATTCATCAGGCTCTTGCTGGGGACTTAACTCAGGTCCGTGTCCATGCACAGTTTACAGTCCTGATCTACCTCCTTTGCCTGCAGAATTTTTTTTTTTTTTAACTAGAGCTCAAACATGATTAATTTCTAACATGTTAATTTCTTCTTCGGATTTACTTTTCAAAGCATTTTATTTTTTGATGGACACAGAGGATGATATTTTATGATTGCATAAGAAATATCCCTATCAATTCACATAAATACACACTACTAGTTTTCAACTGTAGTTGGACTTAAAAACTATGAATGAAATTCTAAAGAAAATTTGTGATATAAAATTGTTTGTGGCATGACTAAAACTTTGTATGGTCACACACACAATACACACACAAACACACATATATACGCATACTGGAAAGTATATTATTATACTTTCATGTGTATGCATATGTGTATGTGTATATATATATATACACATATATATTCTCCTCTCTGGGGCAAATGTTTATAAAAGTTGTTAAGTAGAAAAGGAATAGTAACTTCTAAGTCTTATCTGCTGAGGGAAATAATGATCCCATTAAGGCTTTTTCTCAGAAACCATTAAAAAAAATGCAACCGTATTTCCTTTCCCATCCCTTTCTGCTTATTTTTAGATTCTTTAATCAAAGTAACTCACTGAGGAAATAAAAGCAAATAAAAATTGTGGAAAAGGGTTAAAAATGAGAGATCTTTTCCAACAATAGAAAGTGAATTTGAGGCTGGAGCAATAGCACAGCAGGAGGGCGTTTGCCTTGCACGTGGCCGAACCGAGTTTGATTCCCAGCATCCCATATGGTTCCCTGAGCACCACCAGGGGTAATTCCTGAGTGCAGAGCCAGGAGTAAACCCTGCGCATTGCCGGGTGTGACCCAAAAAGCAAAATAAATAATAAATAAATAAATAAAATGATGCCACTACAAACATAATGTCACAACCAGCTCATAAGCAGTCAACGTTCCATTCTGGCTCTTATTCCCCATAGACTCACTACCAGTTTAGTCACATTGAGGGCAGAAAGTGGTTGGAAAAAGGTACTCTGCCGGGAAGGCAGGCATGGCAGTGTAGCCAATGTTGTAAGATCATCCTTAAAGTATAATCTCTTAACCACAGTAAGGATTTTGGAAGTATCGGACATTTCTTTTTTACTGTCTATAGCCTTTCTAAACTTCAAGGGTTGACATAAAATGACGGACTCAAAGGTTGTGGTTTGTCACATTAGCCCTTTGGCACACTTTCTCTCTGAGCACAGGTGCAGCACCAGTTGTTCTTGTCATTTCCTTCTTCACTGGTGTTTTCCTCCTATTGTGGCTCCAAACATCAAAATTAGTCATCTACAGACATTAGCAGAAGGAATTAGGTTGCAAGCATAAGCGTCTTTTCTTTCCTTTCTCTCATGAAATTAATGGAGAGGAAACTTTTTGGCTCATTATTTATATCCTTAATTTTTTCACATACTTTAATTATTTTTAGCATGAAAATACTTCTGTGATGTTCATTAAAAAAAAAAAGAACTCTTACCTAGGATCAATTATCTGTGGAGGGGGGAGATGTACTTTGAAAATTTTCAACAAGTTTTCAATAAAATTGAATGGATTTGCAAAAGCACTTTCAGCACAGTTAAGTCCATCATGGATATATGCTTTCAGACAAGCAAAAAAAATTTCATGGGTAGACTATGTTTCTAGGAAATAATGAGTGTATTTTATCTACAACATAGAGCTCTATCACAGTTGTCTCGGGGCTATTTTTTGATTATAACTTTTGTCACTTGTACCTGGACTGAGTTTCAAAATCTGAGTTATAAACACTAAATAAATAGATCCAACTATCTGAGCCCTTCTGAATTGCAGGAGCATGAATTTATTTAACATTATATAGAGCTCCCATTCACTTTGATCACTGTCTTCTAATATTCATGTAGAGGCTGAGAGAACCAAAAGACCCAGGGGATAATTATCAGGGGAAGAGAAAGAATTCAAGTTTCTATACTCAGAAAGAGATAAAAATCAACATTGTCCTTGTAAACCTCTTTTAAAATCAATCAAACCACTCGAGGTAAGCTGCAGTACAGCCTCTCAATGTGTTCCTGGCAGTCAATAGCATGGTGTTTTGGTTTCATCTCCAGCATTGTTAAAAGATCGCCCTATGTTTTAAGCCGAGCAGCCCGTGTTCTATCTGACTTACATTTAGCCAAGTTTAATTTGTAGAGAAGATTTACATGTACTTAATGCCCTCGAATCAATGTCTTCTATGGCAGCCTGAAGCACAGTGCAGTAACATGTCAGGAGGGCAACATTTGTTTCGGTACTCTGGGCCGTGGAAACATCACCCTGGAGGAATATTCTAGCAGGTGAAGGGCAATACCACTGTGTGTAGCATTAGACACTTCAACATCGAAAGTGCTATCGAGTGGCTATGACTAAGTAAATATCAACTCCCCACATGACCTGCTACTGGTTGAAAATGGATGCTGTGTGTTCCCGCTGCTGATGGCCTGATGGTCCACCTGGACAGAGTTAGGGGTCACCCAGTTTAATGATGAGCGATGTTTCCAAGAATCGAGGGAACAGTGGACACAACAGGATATTGTTGGGGTCTACCTCCTGCTGGGCAGCTGGATGAAACAGTAACTGAAGCCCACCCAGGCAAACTGACCTCCAAGCTTACCAAACTGACACAAGGTAGAGCATATCACTACTAATCACTACTGCTACTAAGGATTGACTTCCAGTTGTTGGTCATGCCCAGGACCTACCTCTCTGCTCTAATAATAAAAAACACTAGCTGTAGATATGTTTTTAAATATCTGCTGGTATGTTCTGAGTCTTTGGTATATATATATACATATATATGCATATATATGTACATATCTGTGTATATATACATATATACATATGTATATACACCTATATGTATACATATATATGTATATACATACACACATTCTCTGTATATGTATGTATGTGCATATATATGTGTGCGTATTCTATATATACTAAGTTTTCACATTTCACTCAAGAGAGAGAAGGAATCCAGAGTTCCGACCTCCATCGACGGTCAAGAATCAGGGATGCTGTCTCGTTTGCCAAGGTGTCAAAAATCAGACGGGCCAGACATGTAATGCGATTCAGAGATGACCGCTGTACTAGAGCTGTTACCAACTGGATTCCATGGGATGTCAAAAGACCGTGTGGCCACCCCCCCAATGAGATGGTCAGACTTCATTTTCAAAACCCTGATGAATGACTTGAGGCTCTTTCTGTTCTTGGAGCAAGCAGACATCATTGTGCCACACTAGCATGAGACAGGGACAAATGGAGACGTTACTGGCACCCGCTAGAGCAAATCGAAGATCAACGGAATGACAAGTGATAAAAGTTATACTAAGTGTTTCATAGAAAACTTCCTGAGGGCCTGGTCATGCTTAAGGTACCAAGCCAAAACCCCAAGGAACCATGAGCTCAGGAGACTTGAACTTCTCACTGAGTCCTTACTTAAAAATTGTCAGTGGTAGTAACTAAGCCCAGGCATGATAAAGCCACCAGGTGCTCTTCTGGCCGTGAAACTTAACTGACTTCATATTCATCTTCTTAGCTTTTGGATGCAGAGTCCTCCAACCATTCGCAGAGGAGAGAAAACAAAGAACTGATTGAGTTTTCATGCTCTAGAGAGCATGGCTTATGGACAGTGACAATGATGCTGGTATTTTGGGTCTCTAATTTATAGGGCGTAAAAGATACCACTAGGAATCAGGTGGGAAAGAATGAGAGAAGTAACAGCTATGCTCTGTGAAGGACTAGAGAATAAAAGAGCAAAGGAAAAGCAGGCCAAGTTCTCCAGTGCTTTGCAATGGATCACAAGCCTCGGTCAAAAAAAGATTAATTTGTTATATGCACACAAAGTTAACATAGAGAATAGAGAAGGGGGTAAATAAAATCTTTGCTGCCTGAAAAGAAAATAAAAATAAAGCACTAGGTCCACACTGTGTTGCAAGATGTCCATAGCATCCATAGCATGAAAGAACACGAGTCTTTGGTGTATATATATATATATATACACGCATATATATGTATATATCTGTGTATATATACATATATACATATACTGATGGGCAGAGGAGCAGGGAAGTGACCTGTGAATTCCTGCACAACCATACCTGAGCGCCTTCTAACTTCTAAGTACCAGTCCTGCCACCACCGAACTCAGAAAAGCAAAACTGGACACAGCTCGATCAATACATAAAGACTCATCAGTATAGACAGTGATAAGCACTGGGGAGGGAAAATGCAGGAGATTAAAGAGGTAAGTGGGGTGGGGGCTGGGCTGTTCATAAGAGTTTCCTAAGTGGACACAGGGAAATCTTACTAATAGAAGATGCTGTATGAGCAGAGGTTTACGACAGTGCCAGGGCAAACTCCACTTTGAAGGAAAAGCCATGGCAGCTGAAAGAAAAGAAGTACGATGCCTTAGGGAAGAGACGTGCTTGACCCTGAGACAGGAAGGAGCAACCTGCTAATTTTCTGTGCAGCCTTGAGAGTAGAACTGAGGCTTTGTTCCTGCCCCTCATGTGGGACTCAGGGGACCAGGGGACAGTCCAGGTGATACTGACCATTGGGCTGGCGATTGAGTGCTCTTGTCTGGCTGAGGATACAGTGCTGCTTTAGCCAGAAAGTGTCGAGGCCACTTAAGTCTACCCTGAAGGTGCTCTGAGACCCTCCAGGACTGTCCCTAGTGACGCTAGGAGGCTCAGAAGGACACAAAGCATGCAATGATATTAATGTGCCATTGTTCCTGAAATATATTTCTAGATCATAATAAATTCACTGAGAATAAAATCTATTATGAGGCTCCCAAATATTCTACCATAGCTCTTATTTAAAGAGTACAAATTCAATATAAGCAAAGCTACACAAAGAAATGGTCGAGAAATTAAGAACCTATTGTTGGAAGTATCTGGTCTTACAAATCCAAATCCATTCACATGCCCAATTTTGCATGTGGGCAGAGAGATAGAACCTTGGGTAGGGTGCTCCTTTTGCCCCATTTGGTACCCCAAACTAAGCAGGAGTGATTCCTGAGCATGGTTGGATGTGACCAAGAACATGATTTAGAATGTGAAATAAATTATCTTTCTGGGAAAACAGAAGCATATTTACTACAATTGTCTGAGTAAACCCATGGCAAAATAATCAATACCTTTCAGGCAATACAAAATAAGTTGAAATCTTTTGAAATCCCTAAAGAATATTTGAAGAAACAATAAAGCAATGTGATTGAGTTCATGACTTTTTTGGTCATTGTTGTGTAAATAATAAAATATGATAGCTTTCAAGACTCACAACCTAGATGAATGGCTCATGAAAAAAATTAAGGTACAATTGAATGCTAAGCCTGCATCTGCTATATCTCTTACAAGAGAGGGACTGTGCATGTTTTACATTATATCTCTGGTGATGAGTTTAGAAACTGAATATACCACTTTGTTTATATGGATTTAAAGTCTGTGTTATTTCACTTTGCTTTTTAAGAATTTCTCAAACAGAATAAACCATATCTGCTAGAATTGGTAAAGGCTATGTATGTTATCTGTGAAATATAGAATAACTGGATAATCATCATCATTATCATCCTGTTGATCGTCAATTTCCTCGAGTGGTCTCAGTAACATCTCCATTCATCCTAGCTGGATAGGCAAATGTAATGTAGTAAAAAAAAAAGGATGAAAACATCACCCTTACTCCATAGCTTTGGGATAAGGATAGAAAAAGAAAGAAATCAAGGAGAGAAGAAAGAAGATGAGATAGGGAGGTAATGGAGGAACAGGGTTGGGCACTGGTTATCCTGGAGATGTGGGAGAGTGGTAGAGCTATGTACCCAAAGCACAGACACAAATTTACTGAAAACATAAGATGTAAGCTTCAACCACTAAATTTTGCAATGTTCCTCTCAAGATGGCTGGGGGGAGGGTGTGTGCAGGGAATGTAGTATGGAAACACTGGTGGAAGGAATTTGACACTGGTAGTGGGATTGGTGCTGAAATATAGGCATAAAGCTCAACTATCTGTAACCTTGTATATCACAGTTCTTTAATTTAAAAATTGTAATTTTTAAAAAGGCTAGATAAATTCCAAATCTATTGTATTGCATGCTACAGTGAACAACAGTGTGCATACATCCTTTTAAACAAATGATTTTCTGTCCGACAATAACCACAATCTTGAGGATGTGGTATAGTTACAGAATACTACTACGCAGCTGTAGGGAATGATGAAGTCATGCAATTTCCTGTGAAATAGATAAAACTGGAAGACATGTATCATGTTATATGAAGTAAGCCAGAAGAAGGAGAAGCACAGGATGATATTACTTAGATATGGTGTTTAGAGTAACTGTATAGGAAATGCAACTGTTTAAAGGGGGATGCCAAGATCACCCTTAGTCCCAGAGTGTAGGGAGGAGAAGGAAAGAAATGGAGTGAAGAGGAAGGGAAGAAGACATATATGAGAAGCAACAGGGGCAGAGGCAAAGGGGATACAGGTACACTGGTGGTGTTAAGGAATGATAGAGCTAAATATCCAAACCATAGAGTCAACAACACTGAAATCATGAGACCCAAACTTTAATAACCCAATATAAAGGATGCCATTCAAGATGGCAGGCTAGTCTGGGATTTTCGGGGGAGGGGTAGATGACAGCATCCTGGAACACTGACACTCATGATGGGATTGGTGATGGAATATTGTATATCAAAAACCCAACTATGAATAACTTTGTAACTCACAGCGCTTAATAAAATAAAATTTGGGGGTAAAAATCTACATATATATGTTCAAAGGCCTATGAATTGATCTCAAAGATTTATCAATTTTTCAAAACACTTCTTTACATAATCATATGCAAATATTTGAGACAACTCAAATCATTGTTATAATAAGAATTGATCTCAGTATCCAAGTGTTAACTGTGATCATTACTAGATTTCTGACACTATTTTCATATAAGTGTTAGAGAATTATGTGTACAATTTCAGAAATCAGACAGATTAGATTAGTATTATCTCTCTACCATTAGGTATGACAACATGCCTGTTTTCCAAAATATTAAAATGTCATAAAAAGTAGCTGTTTATTTTTTTATTTTTTATCTTCCTCCTCCCTCCCTCCCTCCCTCCCTTCCTTCTTTCCTTCCTTCCTTCCTTCCTTCCTTCCTTCCTTCCTTCCTTCCTTCCTTCTTTTTTTTTTTTGCCACAGATGGTGGTAATAGGGTTAATACCTGGCTCTGCACTCAGGAATTACTCCTGTGGTACTTGGGGGTGGGGGCAATATGGCTGCTAGAGATCGAATCCAGGTCTGCTGTGTGCAAGGCAAGCACCTGACCCCCTATTGTTTTTCCAGTCTTATAGCTATTAATTCTTAACTATTGAAAGTCACCTTGGTTAATATTTCCTAATTTAACCAAAAAAACACTTTTCTGGTACTCAATGTGTCTATTTTGATAAAAGTTAAAAAGACAGTTTCTAAGGTACCAGCATATGATAAAGACACAAATATGATCTGTAATAGCTGTTGGTATCATTATTAATAGTATAATCCTTATTTAGGTGAATGTTCCTTATTATATTATTAGGTGTATATGAAAAAAGTTCCTAAATTCCAAACATGAAAACTCAGTTTAGACAAATAGAAATTAAAGAATCAGTTTAAACAATCAGTTTAAATACTACGGAATCATAATATTTAGGTTATAAACCGTCATCTCTCCCCATTAAAGTTTCCTACAAGCAGGAAAAATTTAGAAGTTACTGTGTCAATAAGCATACTTGGAAAGAAATGATAATCACAATTTAACTCAATTAAAAAAAACCTTCCATGTACACATCTTCAGAACAGATTTCTAAACTTATATATAAAAGAAAAAAATAATGCTGGCATTGATGTGGGGAACCATTGGTGGAAATATTGACTTGTTTAGCCTCACTGGAAAACAATATGAACATTTGTCAATAAACTCTGGAAACAAAAACTGACCTTCCACATAACCCAGGAATTTCACTTCTTGGCATTTACCCAAAGGTCCAAAACTACAATTTCGAAAATACATGCGTGCTCTTATGTTTATTGCAGCACTTATCACAACAGCCAAAATCTAGAACCAACCCATGCCCAAGAATAGGTGTGCAATAAGGAAATTAATAATAATTAATTAATGCAATTTGCCACTATTAACTTAAAGGGTATCAAGTGAGAGTGAAGTTAACCAGAAGAAATGGGTCAGTTATATAATGTTCTCTTTCATAAGCTGCATAGTAAGGGAATGTTTCATAAGGAAACATAGTAAGGGAATAACATGGCCAAAGGCAAAAGTACCCAAGAGTTGATCTACACAATTGAACTTACCAAGGAGGAGTGGGGTGCAGAGGAAGATGGCGGCAGACCTTGGTTACTGGCCCCCTTAAAGGGAAGTGGACACTCAGGTGGTAGGTATTATGTTGAAACATATGCATGAAAGCATTTGAATGGTATTTTAAACCACAACGTCACAATAAAAATTTCAGGAAAAAAGCCCAACACTCAAGTACATACTTCTATCCTCAGGGCTTGGAGCAATAGCACATAGGGTAGGCAACCGGCCCAGGTTTAATTCCCAGCGTCCCATATGGTTCCCTGAGCACCACCAGGGGTAATTCGTGAGTGCAAATCCAGGAGTAACCCCGAGCATCACCAGGTGTGACCCAAAAAGCAAAAAGCAAAAAAAAAAAACCCACAGAACAAAATATAAACAACAGAAACAAAAAACTTCCATCCTCAGAGTACATGAGAAGTCCTTGCCCTCAATACTGGACTGAGAAAGCTATATAAAAAAAGAGATAAAGGGTCCATGCAGATAGTACAGTGAGCATTTGCTTTGCAGAAAGCTGACCCAGGTTTGAACCCCAGCATCCCATACTATCCCCTGTGGCTGCTCGGAATTATCCCTGAAAAAAGAGCCCCAAACAAACCGAAACAAAATGAGACATTAGTTGTTAGAAGTAGGTATGTACAGGTAAGAACATATAAACTCTGAATATCATATTTTTCTCCATAAGAAAATTCATAACTTAAGATAGATACCCATGTATTAGGGGACCGTTTAAATACAGTGATCTAAAATATTTCTTTTAAAAATACTTTGTTTTTTCAATTTTTTCATATTGACAACTTTTCATACACAGTGTCTTAATATTTATAGTATCACTTTAATATATATCCAATTATGAAGTACTTACCAATGGACATTTCTAGAATTACTTTAATATATATCCAATAATGAAGTACCTATCAATGGATATTTTATTATAGGCTCTGATATTACTGAAGCTTTTACTTGTGACAACATGTAATCACAAATAAAAGCACAATAAGTTGAAATAGATAAAACATATGACAAAAAAGTAAATAAATGAACAAATAGCATAACTTTGGGAAAAGAAAGCTGAATCTTGTTAAGAAAAAGTGAAAGCAACCACTGGTTTCTGGGAATATAATACAAAAATTCAATATATTTTTCAGAGTAATAATTTGTCTTACAGGAAAGCCAAATTTATATATGTTTTATTGATAGTTGTTAGGATTCTTATATCTACAGCCAGTGAAAATGACAAGTAGAATCAGGAAATAATTTATAGTATAAATTCCATAGGGAATATTTAAATATCTCTCACAATAATTAAACAGTTAAATAAATAAGGACAGAATAACACAGATAAAGGAATAAGAAGAAACAATAATGACAGGAATAAACACAGTCTAGAATTTGCTGATCTGTCATATCAGGTTTTCAAAACAATTTTAATCACCTGTAATTTAAGCAATTAATTTTTTGGCTTTTTTTTTTTAGGTCACACCCGACCTAAGGGCTACTCCTGTACTACACAGGGCTACTCCTGTACTACACAGCCCTACCCACTACACTATGACTCCAGCTCCAGCAATTCATTCTTAAAAGCTATAACCAATAGGAAGCACTTAATATGTGTTACATGTATAGATTTACACATATACGTTTGAAAAGTCTTTCTAATAGAGCTCTCCAAAACTGCTTTAAAATTATCTTTAAAATTCAACATTCCAGAAGCTAAGAAAGTTACTTTTCAGAATGAAACTAATTTGTAATTAAGTGACCATCTCAAATTCCTTCTTGTTATAAGATCTCTCACATTTGTCCTCTTTAACATGTCAATTACTCTTCCCAAGGAGAATGTGAATATATTACAAAGTGTCATTTCTGGGAATTATTTGAGCACATAAGTCACATACAGTAAGTAGAGATGAAAAACCACACAGGAAAAAATGTGGGTTGTTCAAATGTAAAAGAAAATTTAAAAAAAAAAGATTCTCCTGGGTTTTAGTTTTTGATATACTTCAGTTTCAGTAGAATATAAAACCCTGTATACTGTACCAGAATATTTATCGGCACTTAATATTAAGCTAAAGAACAGCTGATAATAAGACAAACATTAAAATATTCTGCAGCACACATTTTTTTCTCTTCTAAAGATGTCGCTTTATTCAACTCTTAGACTTTGTAATGCAAAGAGCATTACAAACAGAATTTAAACAATTTTTTCTCAAGTGACTAAAAAGAAACTGTTGAATCTGACATTATTTAGTGATGAGAAGTATAATATTGTAAAAACTCTGGGAGAATAATGTTATCCAGTATAGTAAAGATTCCCCTTTATCAGAAAAAAAAAAAAACCAAAATACAAAGAACAAACAAAGAAAAAAAACAGGCTCCTCTGAGTCCTTTTGATAAGAATTCATCACTGAAACTTTCTTAGTCCCGCATACCCAGCTGTAGCAAAACATCTACTAATCCGTCCAATGAGGACACTACACCCAGGATATCTGATCACACTGGCTGCTTTCAGCAGAATCCTGTCAAGTCAAGCTTGTAAAATTTCCCATCTTTTGATGCATCCTCTTAGTAATTTTCCACCCACTGACCCTCTCATTCCCATTCACTGGTTACAATCCCCCATTGTCTCTGTGTATTTTGAGTTTGAATATGAATGTCCCACCCACTCTCAATTGCAATAGTCTTAGTAACTATTATAATACCCCTAAATAAGGTTTCCCATGATATATATATTTTTAAACTGTCAGAATAATTTTTTTCTTTAACAAGACAAGAACATTCTAAGAAAAATCAATCTACCCTTGAGTTGATTTTTCAGGATCTGCCCAACTTTTTTTAAAAGGTAAAAATAGAAAATGAAGTCAAGATAAAGACAAGGCTTACTCTTCAAGCTCACGTTCCCCCTTGAATATGTATCTCAATTATGTGTTTTTTCTTTGCTTATTTCCATTCTGAAGAAGGCTGTGTTCTCTCTTGAGCAAGTACTTCTCTCTTTCTCTCCCCTCACATCTTTCTAAATAAGTTTCAATAAAAACTACTTGCTTCTCACACACACACACACACACACACACAGATAAAAAAAACAGGAATAAAATATGACACATGTAGTTACAGGAAAATTAGGAGTGAGGGAATATTTACACACACACATATAGCTTTTGTAATGTCTCCATATATTTAGAAAAATGTGTACCCATAAGGCCAACTAAGGATGAGTACCACACATGCTTAACAAGAGAAGAGGGGTGGTGGAGCAGCTGTGGAAATAACCAAAGGGGACTGAGAATGTGGTGAGATGTTGGGAGAACACAAGTCCTCTGACAATGGTCTCTGTGAGTCCATGGAGCTGACACTCCAGGTAGGAATGTAGGGGCTGCTGTGGTTATAATAGCTGGGCGTTCAAAGAAACCAAAAATTCAGTTTCTTTGAAGGAAAAGGGAAGTGTATGGTTCCACATTTTAAACATTTTTAGCTGTAAATACATGCAAAGAATACCCCACAAGAAAATGTAAGAAAAAAAAAACATACTTGGCATGAAAGAACTTACATGGAATTTTGCAAAGTTCTCATGTTCTTTAAAGTGAAGTGCTCAAGTTGATTTTCTTAAGTCAAGAACCATTTAAATTCCTGTAAAGCTATATAGTCTTCCATTCTTTCCTGGTTGTAAGCCCCACATATATGCACATGTATATATTAAAATGTATATACATATACACAGATATGATTATTAAATGATTGCATATTCTAATGAATAACATTATATTTTAGGAAGATAAATGTATAAATTCTTATTTCAGGTCAGTTAGCTGATCTTTCTCTAGGCAACAATTAGGCCACCCCAAGACTTAGCAAACAAGTGAACCGTACTAACCATTTTTGTCTTCTAAGCATGAAAGTCTTACACAAGTTGATAAACAGAAAGAAAACAGCAACCACTTCAGAAACACATTTTTTTTTTCTGGTTTATCTCACATATTTAAAATAGAAGTACAACATAAAGCAAGTACAATGTAAACAGAGAAAAGTGAAACACTAGAAACTAGACTTTGAAACTTGTTAGAAGAAAGGAATTGTGCTATCTAAATAATTTGGAAACAAGATCCAGAGTGGGCAGGAGTTCTGAGACAGCTGTGGTCTTGATGAGACTAAGATTGATCCTGGCATAAATGAAACTCTCAGGGCCGAGCTTCTCAAAGAAGCTCTTTTGCTGAACTTAGACAAGGAAAATTGGGTATTTGATTTCTATTGTTACATATACAAACACACATATCATTGTGCTGAACTCTGTTTGTGAACTGAACCACAGCAAGAGTACACAGATTTAGTTGGACAGAATATTAATAAACCCTGAATCAATAATAGTATCTTTGGGGCTGAAAAAAAAACACAATAAAATGTGGGGTTAAACTGCTGACAACTTTTCTCTTAATTGAAACCTATCATAGGATTGTCAATTTGCCTCCAACCACACTCTAACTATAAAACATACAGATGTGCCCAACACTGAAATATTTTCAGTAGAAAGTGTCTGTGCAACATTGGGACATACTTGAGTCATATACTTAAACTGGTGATTCTCTGGGATCATATATTAATAATGCCTGAAAGTCAAGAGACATACGGTATGTAATTTTCCCACATCACAGAATCTTGTGGATACTTTTGGAGGAGGCCATATGGTTCTTCCCCTATTTACAAGCAGAACTGTGGTTTAACTGCTTCCCAGACAAATTATTATTAACCCTACCATTTTCCCAACAAAATGACAATCTCAATGATTTCCTCCCCACAAATCCCTTTTATGGCCAAACCTGAATCTGTTCTGTTTAACTTAATTTCATGGTCTCTTGTTCTAATTAAGATTGTGAAATATCTTTCCCATCAGAAAACAAATATAACTTAGAACAGTCTCAACTCTTCCATCAGAACAGCCAGATGATTTTTTATTATTCCTCCAGTCCCATTCCGAAGGGTTATTTCAATTTCATAGCTCCCTTACCCTCTCTTGTTCCTTCACCACATTTGCCACAAAATTATATCTAGATAAGAAGTAGTACACTGAATATGTGTACTAGTTCAAATACGTGTACAGTTACCTTCTGATACAATAAGCACAATTACTTAAATCTTATCTTTCTTATTTTGGGGGAGGCACGCTTGGGGGTGCTTGAGATTATTTCTAGCTCAGCACTGAGAGTTCACTGGCGTGGGGGACCATATTCGGTACATATACCAAACCCAGGTCAGTTTTGTGCAAGGCAAGTCCCCTACTCGCTCTACTATTGCTCTGAACCCATATCTTTCTTCCTTTAATATTTTAACCTTATAATCTTTAATATTAAATCTTGTAATCATTGTTGATAATCATAGAATGATAACACTGGCTTTGATTTTATAATGTTCTACGATAGTTTAAAATCTAAATACCCAGGAAAGATCAAATGCTGGTATGTAACTTTTTATTACACAGTTTGATCCTTAGAACACATTTCTCTTTAGTTAAATGCACACAGAAGAATATGCAGAAGTAATTATACATGTTTAGATATAATGGGTCAATAAAACTTCTAAAATAAAGGTCAGATAATTTAAATGATTTACTAGTGATTTCAAAATTTGATTTACAATGAACACCAAATGACTAATGACTGAATTCTATCTCAAAAATGTGCCTCTGCAAGCATTTGTTTATGACATATAGACACTACAGGTTTTAGTCAATTAAATGAGTGTCTCATTTGAGTCTTTCAAAAGTTAATAAAACTTTCTAAAGGTTTTACCTCAAAACTTGGACACACTTAAATTTTTATGTTTAAATATACATCCATTTAAAATTAGCTTTCATATTAAAGGAGTACATAGTCAATATTTTTTGGTATGATACTCCAATTTTCTCATTTACCTTTATCTCTAAAAGTAAGTTTGTACTCATTGCTCACAACTTTCCCTTTCCTTAACATCTTAGACACTTCCGCCATTTTCTTGATGGTAAAAAATGTCCTCAATTCTTTGAAGTCAATAAACTTTCTCCCACAATGTTTTTAATTTTTTGAAGTCCCGTGGAAATTACCAATATTGGTTGATATGTCTTGCTACTGTTTCATGCCTTCCTTTGCCTACATTCCAAATACAGAGATTCTAAAGTTCCCTTTTCTTCTTCTGTACATTCTGTTCCTTAGTTATCTCCTGTGGCAGTTTATCCTTCTGCAAATGATTTCCACAGCTCTAGACATAATTTAGTCTTATCCCCAACTGCCTACTTGATAAATGATCTCATAAAAAATTAAAGTAACCTACTGAAGACCAGTTATCATCATTTCTTTACCCAGTCATCTGTTCTTGAACACTTTTGTTGTTTCCAGATTTTGGTTATGATGAATAATTCTGGTTCTCAGTAGAAAACTTACCATGGGGGAGTAAGGTGCCAGAATAGGATGGGGTTGAAAAGAATGACACAGGGGTAAGGTGAGGTGGAAATCTGGTGGGTGGTAGGTGCTGGAAAGAAACCCTATCATGCACAGTATTATAAACCATAACACCTAAAATAAAATTTAAAATATTAAAATATTTCAGCTTTCACTCAGAATTTGTTCTGTCCAAACTTATCACTTTCTTTTCAAAACAAATGTACCTGTCTGGTTATCCTATTTTTATTTAGGGCATTTTTCTTTTAAATTACTTAACTTCCAAATTTTGAAACACCCATTGGACAAATGAATTTTCCTGTTTATACACTATAAAATGGGCTGGAGCGATAGCAGAGCGGTTGGGCGTTCGCCTTTCATGTGGCCGACCTGAGTTTGATTCCTCCGTCCCTCTCGGAGAGCCCGGCAAGCGACTGAGAGTATCAAGCCCTCTTAGCAGAGCCTGGCAAGCTACCTATTGTAATGGATATGCCAAAAACAGTAACAATAAGTCTCTCAATGAGAGACGTTACTGGTGCCCACTTGAACAAATCGATGAGCAAAGGGATGACAGTGACAGTGATACACTATAAAATAATATATTCTTAATTTCCTTGGCATGCTATTTTCCATTTCTTTGTATTTTTATACTTTTATTTTGTTCATTTTTTATGAGCCACACCTGAAAATGTGCTGAGAAATAACTCCTAGTGGTGCTTGGGGGACCATATGGGATGCTAGGGATTGAACCTGGGTTGGCCATATGCAAGGCAAACACCCTACCCGCTGTACTATCACTCCGGATCCATCACTGTGTTTCTGTACTTGCCAACATTTTATGACTGCTCCTTTATTTGGATTTCCCAAGATTCCATCTTCCACCTTTCTTTTTTCAAATGCAAAGCACATTCTTCTTTATATCATACAAATGACCATCCTAGGTTATTATTTTCATCATATTACTCCATTAATACAATCCTAGAATACAAACTATTAATTCTTAGTTTGGAATCCGAAGTCTTTCATGTGACTTTTCGTTTCCAGTTTGGTCTCCCCTCCTGTTCTTCCCTTGGCTTTACCTCCCTCCAGACTAAGCCACATCTACTGCCTTCTTGAGCTCCTTGCCCTGGTTCAGACATCTGCCTTATTGGCCAGAACTCACTTTTCTGTTTCTCCTGCTCACAGTTTCACCTCTAAGCATTCTACTCGTCAAGATTCTCTAAGCTTGCCAACTCTGACTTAATGCCTCAAAGGATCAATTCAGCTGAAAGCAATTTCTCTTCCTCTGCACTCTCCTAGCGCATAGCTTCTATCACACACAAAGCACTTATTATATAGCATTATTTACTGCCTTGAAGTGTGAGGATTTGGATCCATGTGTTGTTTCCTCCGATCTCTCCCTACATTAGTGTATTTCTCAAGGTCAAGGTTAATATTTCATGCCTTTGATATCCTACTGAATTTAGCATGGAGTCTTACGTGAAGCTCAGACTCAGCAAGAAATAAGCTGAATAAATCCAGACGGAAACCACATCCCCTCAACATACAAGGTATATAGATATGATTATTAGCAATTCCACATACCCACGGGTTTTTGGATGTTTTTAGTAAAATAAAAGTTAAAATGAAAGTTGGTAACTCTGCGCTACTGATAGTTCCCATTCTTCACATTGATTTAAGCCATAAGCTAATGCAGAAATTGGCTTAATTCCCACAGGAAGAACAAAACTGTTTCATTTAAATATTTCCTCTCGTCCTCGAGAGTCAGCATTTTTGGAGGTGCATAAATGGAAGACTATTAAGAGTCTTTCCATGTTTTAAGAAAAAAATGCTGCAAAAATATCAATTTTATTTATAAAACCAAAATGGAAAAGTGGAAAAGACTGAAATAGCAGTTTTAGTAAAGAGCTTTTCCATTTGGGGCCACAGATAGAGTACAGGGGTTCAGGTGCTTGTCTGGGCAGTGGCCAATCCCAATTCAATGCCCAGAATTGCATATGGCTTCTGAGTATCTCCAGAAGTCTCCCCTGAGCACAGAAACAGTAATAAGGCCTGAACCCCAGCCAGGTGTGACCCCAGAACAAACAACAACAAAAGAGTCCATCAAATATATTATCATTTTTATTGGAGGGGTTATGCCCACACTTAATGGTGCTCAGGAGCTACTACTGGCTCTGTACTTGCAGTAACTACCAAGACTGCTTGGGAAACCACACAGTGCTGGCACCAAACCAAGTAAATGCTTGAGCCCCTGTATTATGTCTCCCGCTTTTATAGAAATATTTATTGGGTCAGAGAGATAGGACAATGATTTAGGTACTTGCCTTGCATATGGTTGACCCTTTCAATCCTTAGCAACTTATGCATCACCAGTAGTGATCCCTGAGCACTGCACCAGGAATAAGCCCTAAATACTGCTTATTGTGGCCCAAAGACCGATAAACACACACAAACACATTTTAATATAAAATTAAGTTTAATTTTAGAACCATAACCTCACCGAATAAATTTTTAAAAATTAATAGTACTACTCTTTGCTATAAACATGTTTCTCACCAGATACTTCAGTAATATAATCTTTTTAAAATTTCACTGTCACTGTCATCCCATTGCTCATCAATTTGCTCTAGCGGGCACCAGTAATGTCTCCATGTGAGACTTCTTGTTACTGGTTTTGGCATATCGAATATACCACGGGTAGCTTGCCAGGCTCTGCCACTCGAATGAGATACTCTCAATAGCTTGCTGGGCTCTCCGAGAGGGGTGGAGGAATCAAACCCGGGTCAACCATGTGCAAGGCAAACGCCCTACTCTCTATGCTATTGCTCCAGTCCTATTTTTAATTTAAATTTATTATTTAATTTAATCATAATAAGATACACAGTTACAAAGTTGTTCATGACTAGATCTCAGTTATATAATGTTCCAACACCCATCCCTTCACCAGTGTACATTTCCCACCACCGAAGTCCCCAGTATCTCCATCCCTCCCCCTCCCCCCCCACCCTACTACCTCTATGGCAGGCACTTTTCTTCTCTCTGACTCTGTCTCTCTCTGTTTCTTTCTATCTATCTTTTCTTTTGGGCATATGGTTTGCAATATAGATACTGAAAGGTTATCAGTTACATACCTTTACCTACGTTCAAGCAATGTACTAATTCTTGATGAAGAGACATTCAGAATTTATAAAGCAAAATTATATTATGTCCTCTTAGATCTTGTTTAAAACTTGGGATTCTTCATATAGAAAATAATCTAAAGTTAAATTAGGGACACTCTGCTCCTAAAGACTTTGATTCCAGAGGTCTCTAACCCATTTTGCCATCCAGAGTGGCTTCCTACAGCAATGCACTGGGACTGTGAGCTGGGCTACAACTCCTCGCTGCCTGGGGATGGATTTTTCCTCTCCACCCTGTTTTTCTGCATGGAAAATGGCGGTGGCAGCAATATTCACGTGGCGAGAGCCACCTTCTGAGACTCCTAACCCAGAGATATACGGTTTTTACAGTTTGGGGCTCACAGGCAACCATGGGAAGTGGGCGTTACCTGCACGCCCTTGGCCCAGATAAATCTGGAGCTGCTGAGCGCAAAACGGACCCTCTGCTCCTAAAGACTGATTCCAGAGGTCTTCTAACCCATTTTGGCATCCAGAGCGGATTTCTACAGCAATGAACTGGGACTGTAAGCTGGGCTATGCAATTTCTGGCAGAATTTTCCCTGGACTTTATACAGAATTCCAAAACCGCATCTCTTAATTGTCAGCAATGTGAAACGGTTCCTTTTTAGCAGATCTGACTTTGGGGGGAAACTCCAAACAATAACAGTGAGATTTTTGTTGAAATATTGAAGGTAATCAAAGTAGCAGCCATTTCCCTAGACTGTGAACTAAGCCATAGCCCCATGCCGGCCGAGAAGAGGAAATATCCCTCTTTCCCGGTTGTTTCCCATTTTCAGGGAGAAACGTGGCGTGGCGTCCACCATATTATGAGGCGCGGGAAGGGGGATGAGAAAAAAAAAAGGGAAAAGGAAAAGAAAAAAAAAAGAGTTATGTACTTGGAGCAGTGGGGCTACATATCTCTTCATTCTAAGCAATGGAAAACTAATTATCAAATGCTTCCTTGGTAGTAGGGCTGTCTTTCTTGGGGGGAAACTCCAACAACAATAGTGAGTTTTGTGTTGAAATATGGAATGTAATCAAGGTAAAGAGAAAATGAAGTGAAATTCATTAGTTAGGAATTTGGGGGTGGGAGGGTGGGGGCGGGAGGTATACTGGGGTTTTTGGTGATGGAATATGAGCACTGGTGAAGGGATGGGTGTTTGAATATTGTATAACTGAGACATAAGCCTGAGAGCTTTGCAACTTTCCACATGGTGATTCAATAAAATAAAAAAAAAGTTAAATTAATGACGTTAAAGTAAATTATATAGGAAATACATATTTTTTATGTCACTGTCACTGTCATCCCATTGCTCATCGATTTGCTTGAGCGGGTACCAGTAACATCTCCATTGTGAAACTTGTTTTTACTGTTTTGGGCATATCAAATACACCATGGATAGCTTGCCAGGCTCTGCCGTGTGGGCGGAATATTCTCTATAGCTTGCTAGGCTCTCTGAGAGGGACAGAGGAATCGAACCCAGTTCGGCCGCATGTAAGGCAAACGCATTATTGCTGTGCTATTGCTCCAGCCCACATATTTTTTATAGAAGAGAAAAACAAATCCATTACAAAGCATATAGAAGAGCTGTATTTTGTTAAAAGACAAATATATCCCACAATCTTTTCAATATGGTGATAAATGGTTATACAACAGAGTTGTAAGCACATATTTTTACTTTGTATGGTAACAAGCATAGCTAAAAAAAAAAATCAACAGAATCCTAAAATACATCTTTAATTATTGTACTTTGACACTTAAATAATAGAAGAAAATACTTTATAAAATTAAAATTACCACATAAACAAGAAAATAGGAAAGTCAGCAAAACTATTGAGTGACTGGGAATTAAGGTTTATTTACTATAGTCTTATATAAGCAAATAACTATTTTTTATAATTAATTTAAAGCCTATCAATATAAAAGTATATTTCCATAAAGGGGATACATATATATGAGCAAAATAAATGTACAAGAATGTTTTCATTTAGAGTTGAGGTTAACCAATCAACACATAGGTATTGCTTTAAAATATCTCTTTATTTCAGTACAAAAATTTATACTATAATCGAGATTTGTATTTTATAAATCTGGATTCAGTGGCATATTAGGCAGATTATGAATAAAAAAATCAAAGAAATTTGTGGAACAGATTAAGAAAAGACCACATCTATTGAACTATCAACTTGAACATCAGATACTTACTGTTAAATAAAAAAAATTTGTACTTTATCCAAATCCATGAAAAACTAAATTATTTTAATCAGATCAGTGCAGTTTTATTTGAATAAATGCATTGTCAAAAACTAACCAGCCGATGCTTATATAAGGAGAATTTGGGGGGTTTTGGGAAAAAATGGCTTTGAATGGAGATTAAGTATTGATTTTATGATAAGTCTTGTCATTTAAAATACACAATCTCACAAATCAGGCTTAAATCTTATGGTACCTCAGTATCATTATATTTTGTCAGCTTAGACAGCTTGTATAGTTCTTTTTCTCACTGATTCATTACAATGTCCACAGAAAAATAAATGTGACATTCAAGGGCCTAATAAATAATAGTAAGCTAATTATCATTTATAATAAATATTAATCAACATGACAAAAGAAAAAAATTCTCTAATTCATCTTAATAAAATTATAATTTTTAGCTTAAGTTTATTGTTTCCTTAGAAATGCCACAAAAAGAGACCCGCTCTACTATTAACAAAGCTATGCTTCTCACACACCTCTTCACACTTCTGAACATTTTCCCTGCTGCTCCATCTTTCTCCAAAGCTTTAATTATTAATACATTCTTTAATGATGCTTTTCTACTCCCTTTCCAATACATTAGATTATAAGCACCTAATAGGCAGGTGCTTACTTATTCTATTAATTTCTTTATATTCATTGCACCTGGCACTTCGAAGGTACTATTTGAAACTTTTCTGGATAGATAATGAAAGAATAATTATTATTTTGGTATCCCAAGTTTATGATTTACATTTCTTCTCTAAAATATTGCTATGTTTTCCCACCAAACTTTCTAATATATATACAACAGCCAGCAGTACAATCTGATTCTCCTATTAACTATGATATGGGGTGAGATATTAATTTATCTGAGTTTCAGAAAAATGGATCACATTATTTGAGTTGTGCCTGTGGATCTTGTGAGAGATTAATCACTGTCACTGTCACTGTCATCCCGTTGCTCATCGATTTGTTCGAGCGGGTACCAGTAACATCTCTCATTGAGAGATTTATTGTTTCTGTTTTTGGCATATCCAATACACAGGGGTAGCTTGCCAGGTTCTGCCACGAAGGCTTGATACTCTCGGTAGCTTGCCGGGCTCTCCGAGAGGGGCAGAGGAATCGAACTCCGGTTGGCCGCGTGAAAAGCGAATGCCCAATTGCTGTGCTATTGCTCCAGCCCAAGAGATTAATAAGGTGATAAATATAAAGTACCAGGTTTGACACAGAATAAGTGGTCAATAAATTTTACTTGTTATTGTTCTTACATTATAACTATTAAATAATTATGTTTTCTGCAAACAACCTATCGATTCTTAAAGTAGATCATAATAATAGAAACTTAGAACATTCAAATCCAGGGTTCAAGTAATACATGGCTGAATCTTCTTAAAAATATTTTTGCATTTTGCATTCATGAACATTAATTTCTCTCATACATGCTCCATCCAACTGTATAAACCTTGTATAGGAATCACCATACTGGGTTTCAATTACTTGATTGTGTGTCATCTTTTCTGGACACTGTGTGGATTTTCAGGGTCTGAAATCTCTGTATCCTATTATACAACAGGCACTCTGTAGATGTTTGCCCAATGGATGGAATGCGACTGAGCTCACTATTTGTAATCCTGTCACATGTGCACTTTCATTACTGTTTCAAAATTACATTTCTCAATAGATAGCGGAGATCTAGAGAGCAGCGAGAGGGTTTAGTGCTGGAGAGTGATGCAGAGCAGAATGTGTATGATCATAAAAGCAGGGCACTGAAATCAGTGGTGTGCTATGAATAAAAAAGTGCTTTGAAGACTGAAACCAAACCGGTTCTTATTTCCTCATAAATGGTTACCCATTTCAATAGTAATGACCTAATTTATATCCCTCTTACTTTATGGAAGTGTGACTGTGTAGGGGAACTTTCAAATAAAAACACATTTGATGAAGTTGAAAAGCATAGTTATTAGAAATGAGAACTGTAGATCAGGAAAGAGGTACACAGCTTGAGGTTTGACTAGATGTAAGAATCAAAAAATAGCAAAGATATTAGGAAGTCCTTAGGTATTTAGCACCATAGCAAAGGAGCTTGCAAACTAATTTTAAAAGTCAACTCAATGCAAAGTATTTAGTAATGTCAAAGCCTGTATTTAAATAATAAAAAAATGTATAGTACTCTAACAGCACAATGACATATGCCTCTGCAAAAAGAAGGAAATATGAGACCAGAACATTTGACTGTTGAATTGGCCATCTATAAGGGGTATCAGAGAGGCAAAAACAATGAGAGGGAGCTTCTGTGCATAAAATATCAGATGCTGTGAGCCCATCCCTTTGAGTAATGCATTTCATTAGGAAAGTACTTACATTAGGCCTCAGCCTGGCTGCTAGCTCATAATACTTCTCAGCTGCTTCATTGAGGCTAGCCTGTCTGTTAAGGAAAAACAAACAAAAAGAATGTATCATTTTAAAGCAGATTCTGAAAGGAATCGTTATACAACAAAATAATATTAACTTTCTAAAATTACAATCACACTAATCACACTGTAAGTCACCTAAACAGAAAAAGACTATTGAAATTAGATTGCATGTTATGTACTTATCAGTCTTTAAAGCATTATGAATATCATCTTTAGTATCTCAACCTAATTGTATTCAGGTGATACTCTTATTCTAAATTTACAAATCAGGAATTAGAGACGCTATTTTCTTTTCTAAGGCAGCACAGATAATAGGCAATAAGTTTGGAATTTTCCAGCAGAAACATAATGTTCCAGAATAAATTTTTAAAATAAGTGATTAATATAATTAGTTGCTTTGTTTCATGACTCTAGTGAACATTTATAGATTGAAAAAAAAAAAAAGAGGCGGTCCAGACCCCTTGCCAGGCTGTCTTCACCAGGACAACTCAGAGGGGGTCGGGTGGAGTTTCTCTCCTCTCCCAACGGAGCCCCGGAAGCCAAAAACCCTCCAGAACCCAACTGCCATCATGCTCAGGGCTGCTCTTCACTGGCTCAGATGAGCCTTACCCATAGGGAAACCTGCAGAAAAACCCAGGTACGCAGGACCCATGACTGAAATCCCCAAGCTAACTCGGAGAGGGAATGGGCCTCCTCCCCCCAGCTCCCAAGTCTTCCAGTAATTTGGCAGCACACCCACAAACTGCCCCTGGTGACATATAATCTCATTATGGACCAAGATCTAGAGACTCAGAAATAATGCTCCCTGAAGAGAGCAACATAGGCCTCATCCATGAGTGAATCAGCTGTATAATCGCATTCTAAAGTTTAGACTTCGTGCACCTCTCGCCCTCTACACCACTAATATACAACGTTTTGGGGGCACAATTTGGGATTGGGTGGAAATATTAGAAATATGGTGGTGGGAAGGTGCAATGGTGGTGGGATTGGTCTTTGAATATTAAATATAATGAATTACAGTAAACAACTTTATAAAAATAAAAAAGAGGAAAATATATCTTCTAAATGGAAGCCAAATATGTAAGCCCAAAATTTATCACTTAGTCCTATGTAGCTGAAAGCAATTATATCCAGTTGATCTAGACATTTTTTCACTCCTCTTAAGTGCCCAAAAAGAATTGAAAAAGGGGCCTGTGCTAGGAAGAGAGCTATCATCTAGAGATAACTGTTGTTTAAAGTGAAGAGATGTATAAATGTATCAACATGGAAAGTATCATGTTAAGTGAAATGAGTCAGAAAGAGAGGGACAGACATAGAAAGATAACACTCATTTGTGGAATATAAAGTAACAGAATGGGAGACTAACAGCCAAGAACAAGAGATATAAGTACCAGGAGGATTACTCCACAGCTTGGAAGCCGGCCTCACATGCTGAGGGGATAGAGATAGAGATAGCTCAGATAGAGAAGGGACCAGCAAACAAAGGTTGCTCAGGATGGGAAATTCGGCTGAAAATGGGCTACAGACTGAACATGATGCCTACTTAATACCTCTATAGCAAATCACAATACCCAAAAGGAGAGAGAGGACAAAAGGGAATGCCCTGCCACAGAGGTGGGGTGGGGTGTAGGGACAGGGTGGAGTTGGTGGGAGGGATGCTGGGACCATTGGTGGTGGAGAATGGGCACTGGTGGAGGGATGGGTATTCGATCATTGTATGACTGAAATGTAAGCATGAAAGTTTGTAAGTCTCTAACTTTATCTCACGGTGATCCATTAATAATTTTTTTAAAAAAGTAAAGAATGAATTTTTTAACAACAATTGTTCTTTTCTGCTTAACTTGCCCTCTTCTGCTCCTCAGAAGTCTCAGACCTCAGTCCCTCCCTTAGCTCTTCTCTTGGCAGAGAAGCCTTCAATGTCTGGTTGCCTTTGGGTCACAAGACTCTAAGCAGGGGAGTTTCTTCCATATAAGATTGATTAAATGTTCTTTTTTCCTGTTGATGTCTTTTTTTTTTTTTATCACCACTGTGGGGGCTGGTATATCAGTCAAGAACCTGTAAGAGTGGAGGGAAAACTGTTTGTCCTCCAGACACTGTTTAGAAACCCATTCTCCGGGTAGAGTGTGTGTGTGTGTGGGGTGGGGGGGGTGTCTGCTTTTATATATTTATTTATTTAAGTTTGGCTTTTTGGGTCATACAAGGCGATGCTCAGGGGTTACTCCTGGCTCTGCAATCACTCCTATGGGTACTCGGGGGACCATATGAGATGCTGGGGATTGAACTCAGGTTGGCTGCATGCAAGGCAAATGTCCTACCCACTGTACTATCACTCCGGCTCCTGCTTTAATTTTTTTAAAGGTCAGTTTCTCCTCACTTTCTCACCATAGTCATGGTCATACAACACAGTCAGAACTCATGGTTAGAATTCACTCACAATGGTGAAGTATTGGCGATCTCCTTGCCACACTTTTGCTATGAGGATTAATACTGGGGAGGCTAAGGAGAGAGCACAAGTGGCCACGAGTCTAGTATCTGTAAGGTCTCGGGCTCTTTTCTCAGTGCTGCCTGCTCCGCCCTACCCAGAACTGCCAAGTGTAGAGTTGGGGCATCTTGGGGTTCTGAGCACTTCAAGCCCACCCTGCTGGGTTTGGACTCTACAAGAGCAAAAATGAATTACTACTGGATATCATGTTTTTTGACCTTGAGAGCTGTGCTTTTCCTTGCTGCTTCAAGCTATTTATTCTTGCCTGCAGTGGCCTTTCTAATTTTACAAGTCTCCACAGTCTTTAAGTAGTTAGATTTGGTTTCTCTATTCACACCAATTGGGATGAGTAGTAGCACAGTTGACACAATCAAGATGCATACTGAGTTGTTTTTTTCTTCTCAACAGAAAAGTTTCTAATATGTTCAGAAGTCATGCATTTAGGTTCAGTCAGATGACTAGCATAAGAAATCACACAAGATCCTCAAAAATCCCAGCCATTAACCTTCACTATGGAATCTGATCAGTTCACACTGCTTCACAAAACCTAAAAATGGCAGACAATCTGATCTAGAAAACGCTTGTGCGTTGAGCTGTAATGTTGTGACCATACTGGAGGGATACAATAGAAATAGTACAGAAAAATGTCAAATGCAATTTCAGATCATGCACATGTTATAGTTATGACTAGAACAACTGCAGTGGCGAGCAGGGCTACAGTTAAAATGCAGTTCATTTCCTTCAAAATGGTTGTTAGGAAACTTTGAGGTGTGAAGATGACAAAGGGTTCAGGTAGGAAAAGCAGAAACAAAACTTCATGTTCTCATCTAAACACCACATTCAGGTTTTTAATAAGAAGGTTAACTAGTCATGCCTATAAAATTGAAACTGTACTTTGGTCCAGCCAAATAAAAACTATAAAGACCTATCCATTGCAGTCATATAAATTATAGGAATAACTGAAGATAATATCTCTCTGGACATATTTTTCTAATTTTTAGAGGAAAAATAATTAGAAACACTGCTATTTTAATGGCATCATGGAGAAAGTAAAAACACTTGACCTGAGGCCCTACTGGACTCATGACATGTTACAATGTGCCACTGCAATTTATATTCTCATAAATGCTAACGTCCTATTTCAGTGTCAAGGAAAGTTCGTTTGTCTGGTATGGAATAGTAAAAATTCCCCCTCTAGAGGATTTAATGACAGTTCTGTCCACCAAATCATAGAATCACTCTGGTTCAAACTCATTTAGAAATTCAATCCAACATTCATAAGGTCATGCCCTGGAAGGGTTTTCTCCAGTGTAAAATAAAAGACATGGAGGTAGGAAATTAAAATAATTTCAGACTACAAAGCAGTGTTACTTTGAAGTAAAATCAACCAAAGTAAGAAACCTAACCTCAAGTGCATAAAACTTATTTTCTTTTATGAATATTTAAATTCATGAGATAAATAAGGATAAAAGAAAACTGGAGAAAATCACCAGGTGAAATGCCTTTATTGAAAATTTTTTAAATTGATTTATTTTGTTTATTTATTTTTGCTTTTTGGGTCACACCTGACAATGCACAGTGGTTACTCCTGGCTCATGCACTCAGGAATTATTCCTGGCGGTGCTTGGGGGACCATTTGGGATGCTGGGAATCGAACCTGGGTTGGTGGCATTCCAGGCAAACACCCTATATACTGTGCTATCACTCCAGCCCCTAAGTTGATTTATTTTAAATTGAACCACAATGAATTACAGATTTACAAAGTTAATCATTATTGAGTTTCAGATAAACAATGTCCCAACACCAATCCATTTACCAGTGTCCATGTTCCTCTACCAATGTCCCTAGTTTCTTTTATGCCTGTAAGCCTGCCTCTGTGGTGGCATGTCCCCCTTCCACC
Organism: Sorex araneus; assembly: GCF_027595985.1. NCBI lineage: Eukaryota > Metazoa > Chordata > Mammalia > Eulipotyphla > Soricidae > Sorex > Sorex araneus. Next base: position 25,356,413 of record NC_073311.1, on the reverse strand, counting down.
ACAGTCCTCGTCTAGTGCTCCCTTACCCTAACTTATCTCCACACCTCCAGTGGCAAGCTTCTTATTGAAGACAAGGTCTCCTGCTCTTGTTCTTTGTTTTTATTGCCTTTGGGTATTTGCTAGAAACTCCTATAAAGTTTCTTTATACTCTACATATTACAGAAATCCTTCTGTGTCTGTCCTCACTCTAACTTCTTTTAGTTAGAAGTTAAAAAAAAATCACCACCTCCCCCAAATGGTTATTAGTTATTACTATACTCATAGTAGTCATTAGTGATTCAATTAACAGAGTATCTAGTTTAGAAGACTTAATTTCTTAAGCTATCATTCATAATATTCTAAAGAAAGGGGTTGGGGTAAAATTAAATTTTTATTCTAGAACTTTGTTGTAACTCTGAATAGTCTTTACTGATTACTATCAACAAACATTTATGGCAACCCATTACAAACCACAGTGAAAAGTATGCCATGGGTCGGAACAGTAGCACATCGGATAGGGCATTTGCCTTGCAAGGCTGACCTGAGTTCTATTGCCAGAATCCATATGGTACCCTGTGCACAGCCAGGGAAAAAAATGGAAAAAGTATATCAGTTCTAACTCACTGATTATTTACTTACACCCTTGTTGTAGTCCCTAGAATACAGAAGAAAGATCATGAGGCATTGTCCAATGTACACTTAAGAGTATATGCTGCATTTTATCCTCTTTTCTATAAGAAGCATCCTGAGAGAGCTTAATAAATGTTAATCACATACTTAACTAAATCTTTAATCAATATCTGCACTCTGAGGAAATAAGCAATACTTTGCTATTTACTTGGCGGTAGAAGTCTATCAAATATTAAAGTAAAAAACTATAGGCCTGCAAAGTGCAGAGGGAGTGTGACCAGCAGGCTGGCTTGGTGCTGTACACCCCAGCTAAGGTCCCCTCAGACTAAATCCACGCAGGGGAGGCATCAGGTTTCTGGAGCAAACTTAGAAATACCATCTTTGCCCCCCAGGTCAGGAGTGAACCCCGACCATGAAGGAGCTCTGCAGCTGTGTATTTCTTACTTTTCCATTCCATATACATACAAAGACACCTTAATTGTAGGTTCCTAAGTATACAACAATATGCAAGAAACAAGTCCAAACTGCAAAAGTCATAATGGTTAAAGCAGAGCAGAAATCCACCAGGCGGAGTGAATACAGAAGCCCAGATGACCCAACCAGTAAAAATGAGTTATATAACCTATTTGATAAGGAATTTAAAATGGAATTGTGGAGGATGCATGAGGAACTCAAAGAAATGATGGAATGCACTGCCATTAAGATATAAGACGATATGAGAACAGAAATGAGGAAAATACCAACAAAAGTACAAGCAGAAATGACAGATCTAAAAATACCTGGCAGGTAAATAAAAATCTCACTGGAAGATCTCATCAGCAATAGAATAACTGCTGCTAAGGATAGAATAATTGAGCTCCAAAGATGACGTGCAGATTTTCAGATGACAGCAGAAGATGGAAAAGAGTCTCAAAATAAATAAACAGATGACAAGAGAACATTGGGATAAATTCAAGAGGAACATCATAAGAATCATTGGGGTCTCAGAGGGGCAGGAAGAAAACCCTGATGAAGTAGCAACTGTCAAACCAAGTTCCCAGAGTTGAAGAGTGCTTGCACCCAGATCCAGGAGGCCTGAAAGGTACCACTTAAAAGAAATCCAAATAAAAATACCCAAAGACACATCCTAATCAGAATGACAAAAACCATAGACTGAGAATACTGAAAGCAGAAAGTTCAAAGAAGTGAAAAACTCTTAAACACGAAATTTTTAAAGACCCACCAGAGGAACTCAGGTTCCCAGGGCCACCAGGATGGGTATATAGACAGAAGGAAATAAAGTTGCTGCAGATTCTCTTCACTATTTCTTTTCTATAACAGAAAAGTTTAAAACTCTCTGTTTCCCATACAACTTTAAAGGGATGGGTCTTTCCATATTTCAGTTACAATCCTACAAATAGGAAGCTGTTAAATCATAAATTACATTGAACTGAGACTTAGCAAAGTAAATTTCTTCAAGATTATAATGATTTTAAGCAAGTGGGTTGGGAGTGAAGGACTCTCCAGGAAAATGTAGGAGCCACAGCAAATGCTGCTGCTTGTGGCATGTGTGAAATTGTAAGATGATGTGAATATACTATGTTGGGTCAGACCGCAATTCTTAACAAAACAATTTATAACAAAACATGCTTTGTGATTATTATGCAGAAAAGCTGTATGTTAACTTTGAGTTACTAAGTTACTAAGATAATAAGATAAAGGGAGAATATGCATGCAATTACAGTTTTGACTTCCCATCCAACTCCATCTCCCAAATTAATAAAAGTTATCTACAGAAGGCCATGTTAAGTAAAGGGATACTTTTAAGAACAAGCATCAGAATGTACAATTGTGTTTCGTCCCCAAGAAACTGTCTTCACAAAAAAGGAAGCGTGGGAAGAAACTCAAGGGAAAATATCTAGGGGATGAGGAAAAGCAAAAACAGGGGTTCACTGTTTTACCCCACAATCTTGCATTATCCATGGGAACATAGAAAAGATGTGGAGGGGAATCATAAATTTTTTTGTGTGCATTTAAAGATTAAGAAGGTGGGAAAACTATGAGCTAAAAACTATGAGCTACTCTTAGCTATATGGCCTAGTATGGAGCTCTCAGAGTCAACTCTAAGTTAGGTCTCATCTTTAGATACTAAAGCACCTCAATGCCAATAGCATACTTATCAATTAGGGACTCCAATGGAGAATGATTGATTACACAGTTACCAGCTCCAGCCCATAATTATGTACTCTCCATTTTTCACACTATCCTTGGCTTCTCAGGGACAAAAAACATAATAAAATACAAAGATCTCATATTTGTTTGTTTATTTGTGGTCCACACCCAGTGATGCTCAGGAGTTATTCCTGACTCAGGAATTATTCCTCCTGGTGCTCGGAGGACCATATGGGATGTCATGGATTGATCCCGAGGTCAACTGCATTCAAGGCAAATGCCCTAACTGCTATACTATTTCTCCAGCCCTCCGCCCCCCCTCCTCCATGTAAACTGCATTATAAAGTAAACTACAGACTCCCAAGAAAGTACTGGATTGGGCTGAATATATTATGAAAGTCTTCATATTCAGTTTTTCTGCCATTAATTACCAGTAGATTCAGTAAATACAAAGCAACTAAAATGATCATTATTTGCATGCTACAAAATTACATTTTTGTACATGTGACTATAAAACTTACATGTTTTAAAAATATGGAAACATATTTCACATACAGAATTCTACTATGGTATTTTATGGAAGGTTTTTATTTTTGAAACTATGTTATGGCACAATATTCTCATGAGAAATATAAAATATGTTTGGGACAAATGATGTTATGGAATAATAACCTAATGTGCCCTTAAATTACCCAATGGTATAAAATGATCTGACTAAAAATCATTTACAATTACCTACAATTTTGTAAATTTCTGAGAATTATAAAATTAAAAATTGCTGCACTAAACAGTTATTCCTTGAAAGTCAAAGAAAATTGAATACTCAACTAGCACATAAATTATTAGTAGTTGGAAACCATCAATTTTGAATTATAATTATTTTACAGGTGTAATAAGCACTACCTGACAAATATAAAATATAATATTAAAGTCTTGGTGATTATGTTCAAGGATAACACATGAACTTTTTTTTTAAAACAAGAGAGCTATTTGTTCCAGTATCATGAAAACAGAATCGAAACCCAAGCTGAGTTTCCTAGATTCCTGCCAACTATTAAACTGACACTTAAAGTTATTCAAAACAGTATTAGAATTTAATTCTAGTTGATAGTCATACAGTAGGAATAAAAGTAAGAATGAAATGAATTAGCAAGTAAAAATGTATGGAAAATGTTTCAAAACTTTCTCTGTCACACAACAGAGCAGTAAAGATCCTCACAGTGAAATCTAGAATGAATATTGTTTGACCATTAATCCTTCTCAAATGAAAATTTCACTATAAAATTCTGAGGGCCAAAGAGATAGCCCCCAAAGTAGGCATGTGTCTTGCATGTGGCTAGTCAGGGTTTGGTACAGGGCATCCCTTGTGGATCTCTGAGCACCACCAGAAGTGATCCCTAAACACTTAACTAGCAGTAAGCCATCAACACTGCTGGTTGTGAACCAAAATCATCAAAACTGAAAAAGCCTTAATGACTCATAGGTAATGGGAACTCTGAAATATAGACAGAAGAAACCATTTATAGTTATTACAAAATATTCCTCAGAGTTAAAAATTTCCCGATGGCTCCATCAGAGTCCCATTCAATCATGATTCTGAATGTTTAAGAATCTGCTAAGGAGAGAATCACACACATATCTAGAAAGAGCATTAATGAAATTTTCTGTAAAATTTTTAAAAAGCAGAAATATGGACTGAAAATACCAACTAAAATATTCATATAAAACACTATTTACATTCAAGGTCTAAGATTTTGTTGAAGAGGAGTTACGAGAGATGAAAAGAAAAATGGCAAGACAGAATTGGCTTGCACTGGTGATCCAAAAATCAACATCATGACTATCATCTGGGACTTGTTAGAAGTGTAAAATCTCAGACATTATCCAAATCTACTAAAGCAAAATATTCACTTTAATAAGATCCCCAGGTGATTCACTTGGACATTAATGGCAGAGAGCACTGTGTTGGACGACGTTTACCTTCATCCTCATCTGCCTCTCCCTTCATTAGAAAGCTTCACAACCTATTACAACTGACTTAAAATAGGTCCCTCTTGATCAAAAGTTGGCAGAAAAATACATTTATAATTGGAAAAAGTGACTTTTTGAGTGGTGTTTGGTAATTTTTTAGTAAGGTGTTAAAGAAAATAATATATGGCTAGAGTGCCTTGGAGATATAGCTAAATCGGTATCATTTTTTTGTTTGTTTGTTTTGGGGCTACAACTGGCAGTGCTTGCACCTGGGTTGTGCCCAATGATCACTCTTGGTGAGGTTTGGGGGAACATATGGGGGTCCAGGGATTGGACCCTAATCAGTTGTATACATGGCAAGTGCTCTACTCACTGTACTATCTATCCAGATGTATATCTTATTTAGTATATATTATAAATATATAAAATATGTATATTAAATACACATAAACATGTTTTAATTTATAATACACATAAATATGTATTAATTATTTAATTAATTTACATAATATAATGTATTTGATATCAATATATTAAATACTTTAAATATGTATTTAATATACATATTTATATAGACAGAGACAAATAATATCTTACATGTATATAAACACACACTTCAGAAAAAATATCTTATTTGATCTATTCTCACTGAACAATTTCAATTTAATGTTATCTCTGGTGGAATTAAACCTGCATAACTAAATTCTGTATGTTCAATATATATGAAATGGAATAAAGGTGTGTCATTTGAGAAAGCTGAAGGAAAGCATTTCTTAAACATTTGCTCTATTCTCTAAAATTAGAGAAACAATGGGAATCAACTGGTGAAATGCAATGTTATTTCCCTAAGCAGGTTAGGGACTCTACTTGGGCCCATCAGCCTGAAAACAAGGTAAGAGCACACTAATTTCAGCTGTAAGTATATCCTTTATCAGAAGACATTACATGATTGTATTTTAAAAAATAAAATATTCTTTTAAGGTTAAATTGGAATTTTCTTTGCTCTACCTTTAAATTTACTTTCTGAAGTTTAACAGAGAGAAATAATTTAATAATACTGAAGGATTTTATTATTTAGTATTTATACACTAAATAATGCATTAATTTCTATATGTCCTTTCTTTATCAGTCAGTTCCAGAGGCGTGTTTTCTAGACTATGTTTTAGTTATAAAACAGATGGGGCTAAAGTGGCACAGTGCTATACCTAAACTGAATATACTGCTTAAAGTCTAGCCTTAAATTGTGCAAATATGAACTCTCTTTAAACATCTTCATCTATAAAATAGGAATAGTAATGTCTACTTCGTAAGTGTGCAATTATACCTAAGAGTACGGTAGATTAAAGAAAATGTCTAACAAAATGCAGCAGGGGCTGATCTGAGAATAAATGCTACTTTGTTCTTCCTTTATCCTCTCAATGGACACACTTTCCACTAGAAATGAATGCTGTGAATCAGGTAAAGTTTGTTTTTAGTGCCTCTGGACTTCCCAAGTATCAAATATCTTCATGTTCTTTTCAGCATTCAGTTCTGGGGAAACACTGAATAAATCCATTCATACCAAATGCTTCTAATAGACTAATTGATTCAATATTTTTCTCTCACAAACCTAAAGATATAATACTGCTGAGTTCTAGCATTTTCAGTTCTTTTGATATTTTCCTTTGATGATAACCAATCTGTTATTTTTAAAAAATGTGTTCATCTGGATGATACCGTATTTTTCTCTTTTTTATCTGAAGTGCTAAAAAAATACGACATTTATGTAGTCAAGGTTCACTATCTAAGGTTACTCACCAACTCTAATCACCCTCCCTCAAATTAGACTAGCTATACTGTGGCTCTCACCTTCCCAAGTAAAGATGGAGACACACAATTCTTCATTTTTCAACATTTTTTTTTTTATCCAGTCAAGGTTCTAGCACAGGACTCAGCTTCAACCAATTCAAAAGCTGCAACCTTAGGAGTCAGATTCCAAAGTAAGTATAATGAAGAGGCATCTGAAAACCATTCTATAACGGCTGTGGCTCTTGATCTTTTGTCCTTGTGAGTGATGTTTGGCAGAGTTCCGGGCAGTGAAAGCTGCAAATTCTAAGGGGAAGATGGGTACTTAGGTACCACTTCTGACTTCAGTTTAAGCCTTTGAGAGTGAGATTTTAGTTTTTGTTTTGTTTTTATGGTTCTGTGCTCTGGGGACAATAGGGGTTGTTTCCTGGGTTTGAACCAAGGTTGGCTGTGCCTCAGACAAGAGCCTTACCCAGTATACTAAGGCTCTGATGCAGAAAGTGTGTGAGAGCCTGAATGCCCTTGTATATAACCTATAACTGCTTAAAATAGTAATAGGGTGTTCCTTAATTTGCAACCAAAAAAATAACCTACACATGAAGACAAGCTTATGCATTCAACTTACTTTTATCAAATGTACTAATATATAGCATAAATTTGTATATACTATATATAAAATTATATACATTGTACATATATACTACACATATAATAATGTATGCTATAGAAATGCAAATATGTATGTAAAGTTACAAGTATGTATATATTGTTCTCAATTTACTGATTTTTTTACTATTACATTACTTTTATGTCATTAGTATTTATAAGTGATTGGAAAAATTCTATGTTTCTACTTAAAGTATCATATTATCAATTATATATTGTGGCAATGGAACTAAAAATTCAGAGATCCTATTAGTCTCTTGGTAATTTTTTTCAATTTTATGGCTTTGTTCTTTCAACTGCCTATTTTATTTTCAAAGATAACATTTTGTGCATGGGTTCAGTTACACTCTGGTAATGAACTCCTCCAAATTGTCAGAAAACTAAGATAAAAAAATTCTGACTCATTCAACCTATTCAGTGCAGGTGAAAAAGATCTGTTTGCCTTAGGGAATTTCAGTATGTCCACAATTCCCAGGTTAGGAAAACAAAAATGTACTGACACAAACTTTTGTTCAAAAATGACACATATCACATTCACAGATATTCAGTGACCCAAATAATAAGGCCAAGGAAGATCAACTGTGAAGAAGGCAATGAGTGAGATCCAGTTGTATTTTTCAAAGATGTATTGCAAAACATATTTGGAGAATAGCATAAATACTTCCCAACCACATAATGTTTTTGAGAATTACACTGATCATAGGAATTGGTGATATTTCTATCTCTCCTACATGTTAACATAAATTTCACTTCTTCAGTGAAAACTCTTTTCTAGTACATTAGATCTCTCTTCAATGCAAAGATACAATTTTTTTTTCTTGGCTTATTTTAAAGAAACATTGTTACTCATCACTGGGACCTGAAATGGGTTTGTTGGAAATTTTTCACAATTTAAGCTTTTTGATATTACTATTAAGATAAAGATCTGCTTGCTGACAGTGACTACTTGGCCCTCCACTTCCAATCCAGAATCACCTAAATGGAGTAACTGTTTTTGCAATGAGATGAGCAATTTTCCTCCCTTCAATAATAAATTATTTGGGCCATGTTTCTTAAAATTACCCAAGGAAAGTCACCTTTAAGAAGCGTGCTCAAGCCCTATGTGAATTGAATGTTTTCTTAAATTACTGCTTTGATTTGATTTGAGATATTATTCCAATCATTAACCTAGCTAACTATGGAACAATCACAGAGACATTTAACCTGTTCCTCATGCTCAACTGTTTCCCAAATCTTAAAAATTTTGTCTCTTAAATAACTCATAAAAGGACAGAGTTCTTGAGGGAATGATTAGTATCAAACTCAATTTAAACAACTTAGAATCACCAGGGAAAATGTTATATGTAACATTTAATAAGCAAAATCTTAATAACTCTGGCTGAATTCAAGGAAAAGCCAATAAACTTTCTTATTTCTTTCAGTGAAGTCCTAAATATTCTTGATTAATAAGGAAAGAAGTTGGTGTTCAGATTACAAAGTAAGCACTTAAGAAATACTTGAATTTGACAGAGCCAAAAACCAGAAAAATGAAGTAAAAATATTCTTGGGGACTGCCACCAATTTGAGAAGGCTATGGTTAGGCAGTGGTGATCAAACTTGCAATCAGTATAGGAAGGTGATGACTGACCACTGCTTAATGAGGAATGCAGACTGTAGCAAGCTAAAGAAGGCTCCGAAAATAAACCCTAAGAAGGCTTTCCATACAACCAATACAACACAAAATATTTTCAGTGGTATCTAGTACCATGGCAACTGAGAAAAATTTATAAGAAATCTATTTAGAAGCCTTTTTAAAAAATGTCCTTATGATGGGTTTCCATTGGTAAACCTTAAATTTTAGATAGTAATTTTATATGTAGAAAAATGCCTTCTGGACAAAAGACTATTGTGATTAGGATGAATTAGCTTGTAGCAGCTTCCGCATTCCCATCCTTGAAAATAGCTTATTGTGACTAAAAGCGTAGTTTCTAAAGAACACAAAACATTCTCCCTATAATAGTATCTAGGCTGTCACTCAGAATAAAGTGTCTCTTAAAAGTTTTTCTTGCATTGAATGCTCTTATAAATTGAATACAGTATATTTTATAAGTAAAATCAATATCAGCTAAGTTCCGAAATTTCTGGTAGAGATCAGCTGTAGGCATGTTAAACATTAATGTGGAGTGGGGACATGTACATGAAATCTCAATGTACCTTTCCTCCCAAACAATCTCTGAGTTTTCCGTTTAAAACGCTGAGGGCAAAAATGAGCAGGAAAGAAGTAAGATACAGCTATACTAACAAAATTGAAATAAAAATCCAAAATAATCTAAAGAACTTGTTCTACACATTGGGTCCTGGAGAACAGGTGTAGGTTTAGAGAATCAGTTGGTTCTGAGAGGGCAACATGAGGACTGAGTGCAGTGTGGGAAAGAGTACATGGTAGCAGATGGAGTGCTCGAGAAGAGCTCAGGGACCTAGGTGCTACTCTTGGACATGCTCGGTTAACAAGGTCAGCTTGTTCAATGCCACGGCCTGGTGATATAGTGCTGCTTGCGTCAGGCTGAACTGGGGGTTATTAGAGCCACTCCAGCAATATCCTGGGACATCCAGAACCATAACGTGTGGTATTGGAGGAGTCATGTGATACAAGATAGAACTCTATCTCTGTACATGCATTCATGTTCCCTTGAGCTCTGAGCTACCTCTCCAGCCCCAGCAATTTGCATTTTAACTAGCCTAAATATGTGATAAAATTGCATAAAGCACATTAATTCACATTTACAGGAATACAGGTAATACTAGGAAAGCTCACCAGTGGATCGTATCAATAGCAGTTTATCGATGTAGTTTCTAGAAGATATTACCTCGGAGAAAACTGAATAAATGGTACAAGGCATCTGTTTCTTTAATTTCATGTGAATGGACAATTACATCAAAGTAAGTCTAAAAAATAGTTCCTCTAATTTTCTCAAAAGTTCACACTCAAAAAACCACCCAAACAAGAAACAATTTCTTTGTTATTTTCTATCCTTTGTGAAATCAATCTACATAATTACAAGCAAATCTCCAGAATCAAAACAGAACCCAGAACCCACTCTATGGATATCTCCTATTAAATCCTTCCTGTAATCTATAGATCAGCACCACTCCATGGAAATTTTTTGGAAGTCCACCAAAAATTTCCCCTCAGTCACAGTAGCAGCAGATATCATATTAGCTAACAACTGCAAATTTTGTTATGTTCAAATCAACAAATAAAATACTATCTACACTGGTTTTTGTTACTCTTGAACTGCAAGATACTTCTGCTATTTTTCCTGTTCTGCTCATGTGAAAAATGTTGAAGAATGGATCAGAGAAATAGCATAGAAGGTAACGCACTTGATTTGCACAGAACTGATTATGTTCATTAGAGGCACCATGTATAGTCCTCTGAGCACCATCAGGAGTAAGCCCTGGTCGCCACCAGGTACGAACCAATACCAAAAGAAAAAGAAAAGGCTAAAAGATGCTGCTTTAGACAGCTAATGGAGCAATCACTGAGAATATGACATGGTATATACTCATTGCTAGCAGAATAATGCTTTTTAAACAACTTTATAAATCATTTGCATTGTTTTGTTATTTTTTGGGTCACACCCAGCATCCTCAGGGCTTACTCCTGCATCACTCCGAGCAGTGCTCAGGGGACCATATGGAATGTTGGATATCAAAACCTGGTTGATCGCATGCAATGCAAGAACCTTACCTGCTGTTCCATCATTTGCATTTTTAAAACTCCTCATAGTAAAATAACATTGGGATACATGACTTTTTAATAGTCACAAGCAAAACTGTTAACTTGTTAGTCATTTATTAATTCTTGTATTTTCCATTTGTAATACTCTTTTAAAAAACAGAAGCATTATATGTCTAAAAGATTATTTCAGTAATATAGCAATGGTGCCTAATTACAGGGTCATTGAAACTGACAGACCTTAGATATAACTATATTTGATAATCCTCTCTACTATCAAATATATTAAAACTATTCACCACTGTCGGGGCCGGAGCGATAGCACAGCGGGTAGGGCGTTTGCCTTGCACGCGGCCGACCCGGGTTCAATCCCCGGCATCCCATATGGTCCCCTGAGCACTGCCAGGAGTAATTCCTGAGTGCAGAACCAGGAGTAACCCCTGAGCATTGCTGGGTGTGACCCAAAAAGCAAAAAAAAAAAAAACTATTCACCACTGTCAAAAAATGTAAAACATAAGAGATATTTCACTTATCATTTGTTTTGGGACCAGACATGCTGGTGGTACTCAGGGCTTACCTGAGAACCTGAGTTCTGTGTTCAGGAACTGGCAGGGCTTGGACGACTATCTGGAGAGCCTGGGACTGAAATAAGGTCAGTCGTATACAGGGCAAGAGCCTTCTCTGCTGTGCTATGTCTCCAACTTGAAACTGTTTTTTAAAGTTATGCTTAGAAACATCTATTTAGAGTTATTAACATAATTTTTTTTTAATGTACAGTAGCAAAGCCAAACCTGAGCATGTGGGCAGCATTGAAGACCACATCAAATTCCATGCTGTCCAGTTCAGCTGCTTTTTTGGCCATCTCAGCTGCTTCTATGAGGCGAGATTCTTCCAGAAGAAACTGACCTGTAATTTTAAAAGCAAAGAGCTTAATCTTGGAAAATATTGTTATTTTGAAATATTCAAATATTATTTGTATATTATATGAAACAGTAAAACTAGTACAGAGAAAAATACAAAATCACTGAAAAGCTTATCTAAAGCTCTAATATATGTGTGTGTGTCATAAATTCAAGTGCTCCTATTAGTTACATTTATGCCATTTTCAAATTGCAGAATACTGATGTCAAAGCAAAAATGCTTATTTATTTGAAACTCATTCACAAAATTTAAAGGAAGTTAAAAACTTGTAGTATATGAGCAAGTAAGAATCATGCTGACTCCAAAGCCAAAATAAGTAAATCACAAAAATAAAAACCATCCCCAACACTACTGCAGCCATAAACACCAAATCATTACCATATTTTTAACTAATGCAGATGCAAAAATCCTCAACAAAGTACTAGTAAACAAGGTTCAAGGGTATACATTGTAAGACTCATTCATCAATGGTTCAACACACTCAAATTAATAAGAGGAGATATATCACTTTAATAAAATGATAAATTTTGATGATATCAATAGAAATTTAAAATGTTTTTAACAAGATTTAATGTCCTTTTACAATAAAACCCTAAATCAATGAAAAATTTACCAAATATAATTTAGGCCATATGATAAGTATAGAGTTGAACACAACTTCAATGATGCAAATCTGAGAATGTTCCTCTAAGATCAGACAAAAGACAGTTTATTTCACCCCTACTTTTCTTTTTTTTTCTTTAGTGAGTCACAGTGAGGGTACAGTTATAGAGTCACACCTTTTTGTGCTTCTTTTTCCCTCATGCAATGTTCGAGAGCCCATCCCTCCACCAGTGTCCATTCTCCACCAATGACCCAGTATCCTACCCACCCCCCAATCTCATCCCCCCCACCCTACCTTGCCTCTGTGGCAGGGTATTCCAATTTGTTCTCTCTCTCTCTCCTTATATTTCACCCCTACTTTTCAATAGAGTAGCACAAATCAAGGCAAGAATGATTAAATAAGGATACAGGACATATATCAACTAAGAAACAAAGTAAACTACAACTATTTGCTGATGACATACTGCTGTATACAGAAAATCCCAAAGACTCCTGTTAAAATGCAATTAAAATCAACAAATATAGCAATGTGACAGGACACAAAGCTATCATACAAAAATATGTTTGGTTTTTACATGCAAATAATGAGCTAGCAGAAAGAGAAATCAGGAAAGCAATCCCATTACAATAGAATAAAAAAAAATCCAATACTTTGGAATGAATTTAGTCAATGTAGTCAAAAATCTAGACATGAAAAACTAAGACATTGTTGAAAGAAACAGAAGACACAAAGAGACAGAAAGATATTAAACACTCATGGATTGGAGATGTTAACAATGTCAAAATGGATTTATTACCTAAAGTAATATATGGATTCAATTCAGTTCCTTTAAAAATCCCAATGGCATTCTCTACAGAATTAGAATAGTAAATCATGCATTCATTTTCAACTACAAAAGACACTGAAAAGCAAAACACTCAAGAAAAGAAAAAGATAAAAAAATGGAGGGTATTATTCTCCCAGAACTGAAACTACTAGAATGTAATAGTAATTAAAACAGGTTGGCATTGTAATAAAAGCACACACACACAAACCATAGAAGAGAATTAAGACTCCAGAAATAAAACCCCCAATATATAGAGAATTAATTTTTCTACAAAGGATCTAAGAGCTACAAACCGAGGAAAGTCACTTCAGTAAACAGTGTAGGGAAACTGGTCTACAACCTACAAAATAAACTAGATTGTAATATACAAAATGAACTCAGGATGGTTCTAAAATGCTGAGTTGTGACATGAGTCCTTAAAATACACAGAAGAAAATATAGGTGTCATATTTCTCAACATCAGCTTTAGGAATTTCAAATGGGATGACTGACTCCAATAACAAGGGAAACCAAAGTAAAAATAAACAAATGTGAATACATCAAACTACAAATATCTATATAGTGAAATTTTCATAAAATGAAAATATGGAAAGAAAACAATATACCAACAACACATATGACAAATGTTAATACTCAAAGTAAATAAAGGTCTTCGAGATCTGGTGGCCAGCTAGATTAATTTTGGTACCAGCAACTGCTTGCAGCAATGTCTCTAGATTGTGAACTAAGCCATAGCCCCACGCCGGCCAAGGAGGTGAAAGGTCCTTCTTTCTCAGTATTTTTTCCCCTTTTTGGGGAAAAGAGGCGTGGCATCAGCCATATTATGAGGTCCATTAAGGAGGTATGAGCTTGGTGGTGTGGGAAGGAAAAAAAAAAGAGGTATGAACTTGAAACAGCGGGACGTGTGGGCAGTCTCGGGACGGGGGCGATACCGGTGCGTGCTCTGCCGAGATGCGACTGGGGTGGCCACACATTTCTGTGGCCACTCTGCTGCTGATCGACCATGATCTGGATGCCTGCTAGACTACTTTTGGTACCAGCAACTGCTTGCAGAAATGTCACTAGACTGTGAACTAAGCCATAGCCCCATACTGCCCCAGGAAGGGAAATGATGCAATTTCTAACATAAATCTCCCTTGACTTAATTACTAAAATACTAAAATACAGATATCCTAAACTGCGCGGCTGCAATTGCAGTTGCGGCCGCGCAACTTCATATCTCTTCATTCTCAGCAATGGAAAACTAATTATCAAATGCCTCCTTGTCAGTAGGGCTGTTTCTTTGGGGGGAACTCCAACAACAATAATGAGTTTGTGTTGAAATATAGAATATAATCAAGGTAAAGAGAAAATGAGGTGAAATTTATCAGCTATGCAGGCGGAGATGGGGGGGTGGGAGGTATACTGGGGTTTTTGGTGGTGGAATATGGGCACTGGTAAAGGGACAGGTGTTCAAGCATTTGTATAAATGAGACATAAGCCTGAAAACTTTGTAACTTTACACATGGTGATTCAATTGTCACTGTCACTGTCATCTGGTTGCTCATTGATTTGTTCGAGTGGGCACTAGTAACGTCTCTCATTGAGAGACTTATTGTTACTGTTTTTGGCATAACCAATACGCACGGGTAGCTTGCCAGGCTCTGCTGTGCGGGTGCAATACTCTCGATAGCTTGCCAGGCTCTCCGAGAGGGGCAGAGGAATCGAAATCGGGTCGGTCTCGTGAAAGGCAAAAGCCCATCCGCTGTGCTATAGCTCCAGCCCAGGTGATTCAATAAAATAAATGAATTTATAAATAAATAAATAAATGTCTTGTAAAATTTGATAACAAGGAAAAAAATTAAAAGATAATTGAATGTCTGAATAGACACTTCTTCATAGAAAACATAGTCCATAAAATAAAGAAAAGATGCTTATCATATCTTTAATTAGGTAAAGGTAAATCAAAACAACAATGAGGTAACACCTCATACCTGTGAGAATGGTTATAATCCAAAATTCAAAAAAATTATTTTAAAAAATGAATGTTCACCCTTTGGATCCGGCTGCAGAGCGAGCATGATGGAAGAGCCCAAGGGAGCGCCCTTGGACTCCAGGCAGCCCACTGAACTAATTCCGGCATGGGACCAGAGACCCCACGGTGCGCTGAAACAGTGGGAACCGGGCATCCCCCAATTCTTTTAACCTGTCTCTCTCTCTCAACTCCTCCCTCCTGAGCACAGCGCAGGACTTCTCCATCTTATGAGCACCATAAAAGGGTAAAAGTTTGTAGTGATGTTATTTCTGGTTGTACTTTCCCTGGACTTTATACAGAAACCCAAAACCGCGGGGCCGCTTCTGCTGATACTAATGTCATCTTAGCATCAGCAATATGTAATGGTTCGCTTTTAATGGGTCGGACTTTTGTGGGAGATCCTAACAAGAATAGTAAGTCTGTTGCTGAAATATTGAAGGCAATCAAAATGGTAGCCATCTCTCTAGACTAAACTAAGCTATATCCCCACGCCAGCTGAGAAGAAATTTTCTTCTTTCTCGGGAAGAAACGCGGCATGTCGTCAACTACAGTGTGATGTCCATTAAGCAAACAGACCTGGTGGCGTGGGAATGGGATATAAGGGGAAAAATTATGTACATGGAACAGTGGGACGCTGGTGGAATCTCGAGCCGGAGCCGATACCAGCGCAAGACCTTCGGTTCCAGAAACTGCTTGCAGACACTCTACTAAGTAGTCTATCAACTAAGCCAGAGCCCCCCGTCTGCTGATGATGGGAAATAACCATCCTTTTCGGTTTTTTTTTCCCTTGTCAGGCAGCGTGGCGATTACTAAACAGGCGTGAACTCGGTGGCGCGGGGCAAGGGGGAAAAAGAAAAGTTATGTAACAAACAGCGGGACTTAATATCTCTATATTCTTAGTAGTGGAGAACTATCAAATGCCTCCTTGGCAATAGGACTGCTTTTCTTTTTGGGGGGAAACCCCAACAACGGTAGTGAGTTGTGTGTTGAAACATGGAATGTAATCGAGATAAGGCATAAACGAAGTGAAACTTATCAAGTACAAGGGTGGGGACTGGGGAGGTGGGAGGGGGCGGCAGGTATACTGGGGGGGTTGGTGATGGAAGATGGGCACTGGTGAAGGGAAGGGTGTTTGAGAATTGTATAACCGACATAATCCTGAGAACTATGTAACCCTCCACATGGTGATTCAATAAAATAAAAAAAAAATAAAAAAAAAGATTAAATTGTTACCCATACAAATAAAAAAAAAATGAATGTTCAGAGTGTATAGAGAAGTTTTTCTACAGCTTGGTGGGCATGTATATTGGACCAACCTCTATGAAAACAGTTAGCACTGTAGCACTGTCTTCCCGTTGTTCACCAATTTGCTCGAGTGGGCAATAGTAACATCTCCATTGTGAGAATTCTTGTTACTGTTTTTAGCATATCGAATACACCATAGGGAGATTTATTTCTACTTTTAAAAAATCACAATAAACCACCAAATGATTGAGCAATGTCACTTCTAGGTATCTAATCAAAGAACACAAAGACACTAATTAAAAAATTCATACATACACTTATGCTCAGTAAATTGCTATTTACAATAGCCAAGATCTGCAAACAGCCCAGGAGCTCAATAACAAATGAGGGGATAAAAACGATGAGTTTGGCAATATGCATATATAAAGTGGAATACTACCAGCTTTTAATAAAAATGCTATCGTGCTTTTGATATCACGTCGAATGAACAAACAACATGGAATTGCTAAATGAAATAAGTCAGAAGGCCAAAGGTAATACTAGATGATCTAGTTACACATGATACAGAAAGAAACAAAGGAAGGAAACAAGATAACATCCAATAAAAGCAAACCTTTTGATTCTGACCATAGAGTTGACCACCAATGTAGGGTGGGGGCAGGGATGGGCTGAAGGAGTCCATTGTACTGTGGTGGAAGGATGTTAGCACTTTGGTGGCATGTGGGGAATGGTATATTATACCCCTAAAACACACAAGCACTGAAACTCTTTTTTAACCAACGTGTCATAAAATGCGAATTTTCTTAATCTAAAAAATAAGTGTGGAGAAAGGGGATGGTTATACGGTGAAGGGTAGAACTGGCCTTTCAAAGGTAAATATAACCTTTGTAGTATATTCCCTAAGTTCTTAAACTTTGGTTGTGACCCCTTATGGGTTCATGGAGCTAACTGTGGGGGTTGCAAAACATTTGTTTTATTTTTATTATTATTATTATTTTTATTATATTTTATATGTTAAAAGGATTTAGAAAACTGCTGCACTTGTAACTTGTAGCCTAATCATTATTTATTTTTGCTTTATATTTCCTATTGGTTCAAGATTTTAACAATACAAAAATATTATAAATCCAGTTTCCAAGTCCTGGCGGTATACAGGAACAAAGAAACTAAAAACTGATAAGTTCTCTCTGACAGCTGCTTAAGAAGCCTATTATTTACTTTTCTCTCCTAATAAATAGTATGAATTATCTTGTAATTCAGAGGGAAAACACAAGAGGAAGATTTTCATCACAGAGAACTAAATAATCCATAACTACAATTTATATGTAAGCATTTCTAAAGTTTATTTGGTAAAGAGTGGTGAGAAAAATTAGAAGGAAGTGACAAATTTTTAAGGCCAGGACAAAGAGTTGTAAGCTATTTCTACCAAAAAAAAAAAAAAATCTAACATCACATTCGTACTGTCTCACCTGGTATCCTGGGCTTTTCTTATGTTCCAAAACAAACATTTTTGATAGGTTAGAAAACAGCTGTAGTTAAATTTATAATAAAAAGGCAAATTACTTATGAAATGTATGTAGCACATTAGCTCAACATGCAAGTTTATACGAACTCCAATTTAATGCTACTTTCAAAAATTAAAACAAGATTAATGTGTCACAAACTGAAAAATTTCACATAGAGCTTAGTGAGTGGTACTAGGGAAAAGAACATTCTTCAGTTAGCTATGCTTGTTACAGATTTCCTTTTGAGTTAAAACACTATTGTAACTGGTCTTCAAAGTATGCCTAAGTAAACACATGAACAAATATATTAATAGCTTATGTTCTATTTAGACACAGAATAAAATAGGAATTTATTAATATCATTTCCTTTCCAGATAGTTATTAACTTTGAAACATATGCTGCTTAGAAAAATGCAACAATTAGTTGAGTAATGAATGTTACTTTCTTAAAGTATATTACTCCAGTCTGTAGAGGGAAAAAGAGACACATGATCTCTGGTAGGATAAAAGATTTTATAAAGGCCATGCTATCTATATTGTCCAAACTGAGGGACACTGATCAGAAGCTTATGTAATAAAGGCAACTGGTACTCAGGTACTCAGTATATATGAACTGCCCAGGGCAAAGCCTTTCAGGCTTTGTCAATGTCAAGCATATCTTTAACTCAACGATAGAAAGGTGCAGTGACATTAACTGTGTAAGCTCAATAAAACAATAAAATCCATAATTATAAACAAATACATTATTTTTTAAAATTAGCTTTGTCATATAACGTGCATCTTACAAATAGCTAGCAAGGTCCACAAACTACACGGAATACTGGATAACATTGATTTGTCCTTACCCATCCAAGCCCCCACAGGTAGCTACTGTTTATTGTTACACCCATCGCAGTGCTCCAGAGGCACTCACATTCCTCTGTGTTTATCTTTAACTTCTCCTTTGTGCTCCGCTTCCCCTATCTGTTAATCACTTATATCCCCAAATCAGACCCCGTGACTCTAAAGTCAGATACTTCTAAGGACTGTTGATTTTGTATATGCAAGTGAATTGTTGCTTCTCTCTTTCCTTTATGAGCAATTTCTTTAGAGCAATTTCCTTTTTGTCTAGACACAGGAAGGCAGTTAATGCTATGCTTTTATAATTTGGGGAGTTAATTGACTCCCAATATATTTACTCCCGACAATATGTCATATTGACTCGACTTAACCCTCATTTGCGCTTAGTTCCTAGCATCCCAAAGAAGGGACTTGGATGGACCCAGGGCAAGCTGTGAGCTTCCCTGGCATTACAAAGGGACAGGCCAAGTGCCATAACATTTATAATAAGTTAAGAGCACGGACAAACTCATGGTCATGAACAAACTCAGAATGACCCAAAAAGAAGTAACGATAAAGACGCTACTGTGGTTAGGAAGGACTAATCTTGCCTGAGGACTGTCTGTAGTCTGGAATGTATGAGCGAGATATCCCCAGGAGAGCCACCCTTTAAAGCTTAATATGTCTCTTACTGTGTCCATACAAATGACTAGGAAGATTATTAAGAAGTAAATTTATTGTGACCATTCATGGATCTAGACTAAGGAAGGGGGATAGTAATTTGCCCTAAGATGGTATTTCGCCCTTGGGTGGATCTCCTTTTAGAAAGAAAGCTTGTCCTAGAAGCTTCTCCTGAGGGAAAGGCTTTACATATGTTGATTGTGCTACCTCACCTATGTGTATTTGGTACCCCTAACACAAGAGGATGGTCCCACAAGGGGTGCGAGGAGCTGGGAATGAGGGGAAAGGGAAATGGGACTGGGGAGCATGTTGAGACTGGAATACAGGCAGAGAGAGAGCCTGGGATAGGATGGAGATTAGAATAAATGGTGACTGACTAACCTGCCTGACTTGGTCCCCTCCTTCTTTCAACCATCTCTGTTGCCATCTGGATTGGGGGAAATGGCCCCTGACCACTGAACGCACGAGGCGTTTGCCACGCTTTTTGAATACACAGTGAATCACATTTTTTAGTATTACAACTGGTGAGTTAAAGAAAAATCCTCCACAATCACTTTATAACAATGGAATTCATTCGTTTTATTAACTGCTTCACTGTCACTGTCATCCCATTGCTCTTTGATTTGCTCGAGCAGGCACCAGTAATGTCTCCATTGTAAGACTTGTTGTTACTGTTTTTGGCATATCCAATATGCCACGGGTAGCTTGCCAGGCTCTGCCGTGTGGGCAGGATACAGAGTCTCAGTAGCTTGCTGGGCTCTCTGAGAGGGACAGAGGAATCGAAGCCCGGTTGGCCACATGCAAGGCAAAAGCCCTACCTGCTGTGCTATCCTCCAGTCAAATGCTCAGGGTTAGAGCATTTGACATTTTATTAACATTTCAAAAAAAATTACCACAACACATTAGCCAGCTACTTGCCTAATTCCCCTCATTCTGTTCTCTACAGTTCATATATCTCTGTAGAGTTCTGTGTTAATAAAGGCATGAAAATAGTGTGGATTATCTGGGAACTTTAAATAAAAAACAACCTGAATTTGAAAATCTGAAATAAATTGAAAATTTAAATAAATTGAATAAATAAATTTATTTGTGTAAGTTGAAAATAAGTTATTATTTAGCTATGTTATACAATGACAACTTGTTTGAAATGTAGTATGAAATGGGTAGAAAATAAAACAGTAAATAATCTAAGTCCCTAAAACCAACTTACACAGGAAAACAAAAGATATTACTCTTTTTTTTATTTCCAGGAGACCTGGCCCTTATTCCTGAAAGACATTACCTCAAACTCCTCCTTTTTTACAACTTCTCTCTTCATCACAGCACACCAAGATTCAGCCTCTGAGATGTTTCTGCTTTACTCACTGTAACCTGCTTCTTCACAGCCTTCATTGTGCGGAAATCCTGGCCTCTAAAGACCATAGTCTTACTGCTGCCCAATTTCTCATCCTATCTTGCCTACTCATTACCATTTTTATGTCCTTAAACCATTTCCTCTGTGGTAACCACTCTCCAACAGGGTCCAAATTGGATACGATTAAAATTGATTGTAATATCATTCACTAAAAAAACCAGAGCACTTTAGAATAAAAGAGAATGGCATTTTAAATGATATTGTAACAAGGGCACATAAACCAGAGATGTCTCAATGTGGGGTAGCAGGCCTGAGACTTTGACTAAATCCCCTGCCCCTGAAAGAAAGAGCCGGCCCTGTTTACAGAGGCTTCAGTACGCCACACACGTAGGCACTGTGGTTGAGGATGAGGGATGTAATGGTCCAGGGCCTAAAGTGGGGACCCAAAGGCATTATATTTATGTGTGCCCAAGAATAAGGAACTATGGGAAATGTGGGGGTGTATTAGACTACTTTGTATGGGTTAGCTAAACGCAAGAAAGAATGGTCATTTTACTATTGCTATCTGTAACACTTGGGCCATGTTCAGATGATAAGAACCCGATTTGGGGCCGTGGTGATGGTCCGCCACACAGTAGATAAATTTGCAGGAGGTGCATCATGGGTGCGTGTGGCCATGGAAGGAGTGCGAGAAAGTGTAACACAGCCACCACGCGGGGAGAGACATTGGGTCGGAGAACCAGAGATGGGTAACACCTCAGAGGAGGCAACCTAAGACAGGGCCGACCCCTAAGGCCCCAGTGTGAGGCTGCCAGGTGGCTCTTACATAAAACAAAAAGGGGGAGATGTTGGGGTCTCAGTAGCTGGCCTGAGACTTTAACTAAATCCCCTGCCCCTGTTGAAAGAGCCGGGCCTGTTTACAGGGCCCAGGGGCTTGCTCTAGCACTCCACCCACGTAGGCACTCTGGTTGAGGATGAGGGATGTAATAGGTACCATCTGCCCGAGCTAATACACCTGGCCCTGAGAGGAGGAGATGTAAATCATTAACATCTGGATTGAGCCTAACAAGGTAAAAGTGATGCATGAGGATCGCCCCTGAAATGTATATATAAAATACCCTGTGTGAGAGCTAATAAACGGATTGTTGATTGACCATTAGCTTTCCCCCCTCTGCTTGGTTTTTTCTTGGTGGCGTGAGAGTCCACAGGTGTGTGGAGGGTCAGGGCAGAAGCTTCTCCCCTTCCCACTCCCTCTCCTATAGGGAGTTAGTCTGGCGACCAGGGGGAGCGTACTCCACTGGCCAGGACCCCGACATCTAAGATGGCCACCCCACATACAGCATGTGCAGTAAGGCAGGACTCCCAATCTGTTATTTCTGGGGAAGGTTGTGGGGAGAGCCAACTGGGACACACCCAACAGTGCTCAGGATTTACACCTGGGTTTGTGCTCATGTATCACTTCTGGTTGTGCTTGGGGAACATATGTGGTAACAGGATTGAACTGGGCTGGCCATGCAACCATCTTAATTCCTGCATTATCTCTCTGAACCCTCAAACTATTCTTTATTATTGCTGAGAAATGAAATGCTTTTCACAATAAAGCATTGTCTCACAGCTAAGGAGCAATTATATTATCAAGAGATACTGTAGGCTGGGGCTGGAGCGATAGCACAGTGGGTAGGGTGTTTGCCTTGCACGCGGCCAACCCAGGTTCGATTCCCAGCATCCCATACGGTCCCCTGAGCACCGCCAGGCGTGATTCCTGAGTGCAGAGCCAGGAATGACCCCTGTGCATTGCCAGGTGTGACCCAAAAATCCCCCCCCCACTAAAAAAGAGAGAGAGATACCATAGGTGCTCTTCAGTGAAGAATATGATGTCTTATTGTTGAGTCTACCAAGATTAAGGTACTTAAGGTATTAAGATCATACTCCAAGATCATACTCCAAGATCCCAACGCTCAGTGGTAGGAGAAGCTACTAGAGCGTTGTTGTGAGGGTAGTGAAGAAAGAAGACAAAGCTGAGGCAGAAAGGAGGGCTCTTAAAAGTGAGGAAATATGAGGAAAGTGGGTACTTCAGGGAACCTGTCTATACTGGTTACCTTTATAGTGTTTCTCAAGCTTGCCAGAGTCATTGAGAGGACTTGAGAACAGAGAGCTAGATCCCATATCCAGAGTTTCAGGGTCTGGAGGTCTGATGCAGAACCTATGATTTATGTATTTAGCAAGTCCCTATCTGCTGCTGCTGCTGTTAAGTCTGGTGTCCACATTTTTAGCATTGTTTTTTTTTTCATGGCAAAAATAAATGTTTTATGCCATACCACAATATAGTACAAATCCTTTGTTTGGATTAACTACCAGTTAGACTGAGTTCTGGCTAATTAACTACATGTGGAATGTCCTTTTCAATATTCTGAAGTATAATGACTAGGTTAAATAAATAGCTATAGGTGCGAGACACATGTGAAACAATAAGGTATATTCATTAAATAGAAAGTTACTTTGTCAACTTCCTTAAAATGAGATTTTTTTTCTTTTTTAATTGAATCACCATGTGGAAAGTTACAAAGCTTTCAGGCTTAAGTCTCAGTTACACAATGCTTGAATCACCCATCCCTTCACCAGTGCACATATTCCATCACCAAGAACCATAGTAAACTTTCCCCCCAACCCCCATTCACCCAGTCCCCCACCCTGCCTGTGTAGCTGATAAATTTCACTTTACTTTCTCTTTACTTTGATTACATTCAATATTTCAACAAGAAACTTATCTGTGGAATTGATTTCAAGAAAAAAATCATTTCTCACATATAGTAGACAAGACACATTCTTTGATAATAGTAAAATTTCAAATAAAAGCCCTGTTAAATGTATTTTGGTTTCATGTGCACTATGTCACCATATTTTATTACTTCTTTGGTTGATAATTTGTCTTCCCCGAGTTAATAACTATCATCTAAGTTAATAGTCTCCATCCAGAAGAAGAACAAAGAGAAACGGAAGATGAAAAACTCTAAGGGGGAAAAATTATTTGAATAAGAAAATGAGGAAGCTATACAAAGAGGAGTCATTTCTTTTGACTTCACAGAGGGTTCAGATACAGAGTAAAGATGTTTCCAAAGGCTAAAAGAGGAGACGCAAAAAGCAGTTGACAATTTTGAATCAGCTGCTAATCATTAGTTGTACTATTTCTTCTCCAAATGAATGATTCTTTACTTTAACTGAATCATCTAAATTACTTGGTAGAATAATGTTTCAATATGACATATTTGTGAAGCTCAATACTTCACAATTCTAGGATTTAAATGCTAATCATTAGTTGTACTATTTCTTCTCCAAATGAATGATTCTTTACTTTAACTGAATCATCTAAATTACTTGGTAGAATAATGTTTCAATATGACATATTTGTGAAGCTCAATACTTCACAATTCTAGGATTTAAAGGCTATTTGAATGGCAAAAATATCTAAAATATAAGGGGGCCTTAAGCTATCAGATCAAATACTGCTTTGTGAAAAAAATACGACTACATGTAGACTGTATCACTGTCATCCCGTTGTTCATTGATTTACTCGAGTGAGCACCAGTAACATCTCCATTCGTCCCAGCCCTGAGATTTTAGCAGCTTCTCCTTACTCATCTTTCCCAATGACTGGAGGCTCTTTCAGGATCAGGGGAATGAGACCTGTTATTGTTACTATCAAATACGCCATGGGGAGCTTGCCAGGCTCTCTCGTGTGGGCAGGGATACTCTCGGTAGCTTGCTGGGCTCTCCGAGAGGCATATAAAACTCATTTGTACATTCAATGCAACTAAATTAAGCAACTAAAAATATCTGCAATATGTGTCATGATCTTACAGTTTCCTTTAGATAAAGTCATTTGTATACTTTATAAAATGTAAGGCAAATAAAAACTTTACTTATAAAACAGCAACTAAAATATCTCCAATAAAATTGTACCTTTTAGGAGAGGAGAGTCAAATTAATTAAATTATCTCTAGAATCATCTGACTTCTATCGATAGCAGCCTGTCTCAAGCCATTTTACCCCAGATTAGAACAATAACCTACAAATTATTTTCCATTATCTTGGCCTTAAATGTACACATTATTCTCCACACAGCAGAGTGATCTTGTTAAAATGAAGTGAGATTCAGCATGTTACATTTGATGCCAGGGAAGTTAACTTCTTTTCAAGGTACCACACAAGCTGATATTAGCAGCACAGAGTTCCTCCACTACCCATTTCCTCAGCCTAATTCTCTGACCTAGTCTCCTTTATTCTCCAACTACTCTCCCTGTAAGTCACATTCAGTCTAGCTGGCCTCTGGCTGTTAGCTTCTTGCTGTCTGTGAAGAAACAATCTCTGCTTCTGCTTTTTTATAGACCTTTCTCTCCATCTGAAATACTCTTGCTAAGATAACACAGTCGCTCACTCTGTTCCTGGAACGCCGTGGGGATTCAAGACACAGGTATTCAGTGACAGGCCTGAATTAATCATATATCTGTATGACTACTTGGTACATTTTCAGGAAAAAGCGAAAACCAAGACAGGATAGAGCTAGACACTTATGTATTCACATTCTCTCACTTCAAGGAGATTTTAGGCAGGCAGCAATGATGATCACACATGTTGAGAACAGCACAATTTTCCAGGGTGCTATTCGCAGGGAACTTTCCGTGAGCTAGAGGGGAGCAGCATGACATGACTAGTTTGAGTTCTCTGAATTTCTCGGAGAACCCAGACATGAAACATACCTTCTAAAATACCTCAATTAACTTCAAACCATTTGCTTAATATATATTGCATTTCTTTGTATAATATATATTGCATTATTCTTATGTTCAATAGTTTGGGATAGTGAGAAGAATATACAAGTTACTAATTCAAGAAATGTGTACTGTATCTAGCAAACATAAGATACAAAGACAAGAACAAATACTTATTCTTGAAGCAGTTTTAATTTAGTAGAGGAAAGAGAAGATCATAGGGATAGTTTAAGCATAAAATGTAAATATTGCTGGAGAGAGAGGTCAATGGTGGAGCATGTGTTTTGTATCCTGCACAGGAATATCCTATGAGCACTGCCAGGTATGCCCCTAAACAACTATATAATTTTTAAAGAGCGATACAAATTATCACAGGTAAACTATTGTATCTGATGGCGTTACTTGGTTTTATACAACTTAAATTAACACTGAATATGTGAAGAATAAAGAGGACTTGTCTGGATTCAACCTGACATTTCATAAAACATCTATGGCTATATCATTATCTGATTAATGATGAAAAAGAACATTATCACCCACCTATAAACAACTGCCTGTAACCTTTCTCCCCCGCAGATTAGATGATTAGAACAGGGAAAAAATTACAGGGGAAGTAATGGGAATTGCAGGCAGATGATGGTGCCAAGATGAATGGATAAAGGTAAACTGAGGTAACCTTGAGAGGCGCGAGAGGGGAGATGTGAAATCCATATCCTTAGTAAGACAGGGTGGGTGAGAGCAAAATGATTTACAGATTAACAAAATGATTAGAGATTTAAACTGCTGGCCAAAGGAGATACTGTTGAAGTTGTTTTATTCTAGGGGAATGAACAAATATATTTAAAGAGGGACATTTTGCTTCACCAACAAATTTGTTCCCTGTGTATATTTCTAAAGCGTTCCTTGCACTTTTGATATGTTTTCAGACTTTAAACCCAATGTCTCCTTTCCTCTTCATTCACTCTTTGCTTTGTGTGCTTGTAGTTTTGGCAGCCTCTGTTAACAAACACTCAGTTTATTGAGAGAGAAATAAATGTGCTGTGGTTAGGGGCCAAGTAAACAGGTGGCCAGGTGAAAAGGAAAGGACACCCAAGAGATCAATCTGGATGGCTCAGTCTGAGGCTTGGAAGCCCCAGTACTGCTCTTCAACAAATAGGAGGAATTTTTCTGAATTGGACAGGTATCAGGGTCAGTGTCTAGTCAAAGGAGATTAGAGGAACAGCAGGTCAAGGCTCTGTGTTCAACTGGAAAGGAGGTCAGGAAGGCTAGTGCTGTTTTATTAGATTTATTTCTCCCCTGACTTTTTCCGAAAGGGAATGAGATGTCAGAAACCTTTGTGGGAGTTATGAAGACTGCCACAAGGGGAGTGGGAATTAGAGTGGGGTAAGGAGAGGAAGGAGGGAGTCTGGGGAGGACTTGTGGAGAGAGGAAGAGGGATTAGAAAAAAAGGGGGAAGTAATGCTATCCCTTAAGAAGTTTAAGTAATATTTAGATTTAGAAGTGGTTGGAGTGCTTCATAAGCATATATAAGTTCATGCTAGACTTTCAGCAATCTGAGGGGCTTTATCACCTCAAGAAAGAGGGGAAGATAGTAGATGAAAAGTAGATGAAGTGACCAGTGCTAAAGAAAGACACAGGTAAACAACCTTGATTGTCTGAGGATACTGGGCACGCATCTTTGTTGGCTTTTAAGCCACACCCAAAGATGCTCAGGGGTTACTCCTGGCTCTTCACTAAGGAATTACTCTTGGCCGTGTTTCAGGGATGCCAGAGATTGAACCTGGGTTGGCTGTGTGCAAGTTGAACCCTACATGCTGTACTATCTCTCTAATCACAAATTAAACAAGCAAATTGTAAGGGAGTCGATTAGGTAGACAAAGAACCCAAATACAGATGCTGAGGTTACTAAAGAAAAGTGTGCTGCGGAGACTGAATTACAGTGGTAATAAGAATGGGGAGAGCAACTCTTTAATGTTTACATCCTCTTCCTCGAAAGAGCTGACTCTTGTGTTCCCATACTATCTTAACAGGCATTTCTGCCATGTTCATTTACTATTTGTCTGCTGAGGCACAAAGAAGATAATGGCAGGATCCCAACCCTTTGGAAACAATGGTCTTAATTAAGTAGAAGGCAATGCAAACTAAAATCTCAAAGTGACTTCCATTGCTGACTCAAAATAGCTGAAATAGAAGAAGAGTTATTTCTCACTCTCTCCTCTATTCCTGTACTCTGTTATCAGTACTTATAATCCTTGTTCTACTTACAAGCAATTATTGTACATCTGTCTCATCTCTCTGCATGTTCATGGATAAAGATTATCTGTCTTAGTTTCTAAATTTTCATTCTGACCCTTTCCCTCCTAATTCCTTCTAATTTGCACATCTTATCACAAACTTCTGTATAGTTACTTTATTTTCCAGGATATTAATGCAGTTACTATAATTTTAAAATTAGAAACTGACAAGTAACAATTTATTAAAGATATGTGGCATGGTAATCCCTTTATTAAATTGTAAATTAGTCTTTGTAACTTAGAGATAGCAGCAGTCACCAACAAATTGAGAAAATTAGTAGTAAGAAGACAACAAGAGGGCAAACAGGCATATTTTTTAAAAAATGATATAATTATTGATTATCATGGAAATGCCATTGTCCTGAGGCTGCTGCACTGGTGGGGACTTGGACCCTACCTCAAGCTAGCAATAAAATTCCTTGCCTTTTGCATCACGCAAGTGGTCTCTTACCTTTATCTTAACCCGGTACAACAATGGGACTAGGGTTTTGCAAATAGGTGTTGTTGACTCTGGAAATTTTACTCTAGAATCTTTAACTGGAATTTTCATTTCACAACTTTTGGAATTGCCAAAAGCTGGCTAATAGTCTTGGAGTTATAGAAATATATGAAAAAGAAAGGAGATATTTTCTTTCTTAAATGAAGCAATAGCACAGCGGATAGGGCATTTGCCTTGCATGTGGCTGACTTGAGTTCAATTCCTCCATCCCTCTTGGAGAGCCTGGCAAGCTTCCGAGAGTATCCCACCTGCATGGCAGAGCCTGGCAAGCTCTGCCCCCCACAGCATATTCAATATGTCAAAAACAATAACAACAAATCTCACAATGGAGATGCTACTAGTGCCCACTCGAGCAAATCAATGAACAATGGGATGACTGTGCTACTGTGCATCATGGAAATTAAAACGCATAAGACAGAGATCACTATGTAACAGTTAAAATGACCTACATCAAAGAAGAATGGAAATAACTGGTGTTGATGAGACGTAGTATGAAAGGGGCTCTCATTCACTGGTCATAGGGCTACTGTTTGGTCTATCACTAGAAAGAAAACTCCTCAGGAAACTAAAAATCAAAGTTCTATATGACTCAGTATTCCCACTTCTAGTATATACCCCATGAAAACCAAACCATCAATTCTCAAAGACATGCATACACCTATATCCATTACGGAATTATTCACGAAAGTTTGAAGTTGGGGAGGGTGATGCCTCCCATCGTCTTTTTCCCAAGAATTGCTTTAGCTATTTGTGGGCATTTATTGTTCCATATGAATTTCCGGAGTGTTTGATCAATTTCTTTGAAGAATTTCATGGGTATCCATATAGGGATAGCATTGAATCTATATAGTGCTTTGGGGAGTATTGCCATTTTGACAATGTTAAGTCTTCCTATCCATGAGCAGAGAATATGCTTCCGTTTCCTCGTGTCCTCTTTTATTTCATTGAGTAGTGTTTTGTAGTTTTCCTTGTAGGAGAGGCGGGGTGGACGCAGACTATAGATTGAACACGATAGCCACCCAGTATCTCCATTGCAAACCTTAACATCCAAAAGGAGAGAGAGAACAATAAGGAATTCCTTGTCGGGGGTGGGGGGGACATATAGCATGGGGGGAGGGACCCTGGGGCCATCCATCGGTGGAGAACGGGCACTGGTAAAGGGGAAGGGATGGGTATTTGAGTATTGTATAACTGTAACACAGGCACAAAATTCTGTAACTGTACCCTCATGGTGACTCATTAATAAAATATAAATTTAAAAAAAATAAAAGATTCTTGTTACTCTATTAAAAAAAAATGCATCCTGTGGGCGTGGGGAAATAAAGAAGCAGAAACTGAAAGACAAATGGAACCGGCAAACTGGTACCAGACATAAAATGCCAAACCTATGGTGGGAGGATGCTCAGCTCAAATGTTTTACAGAACTTTGGCTTTATACTGGCACTTGTTAAGTAGAAAACTGACTTGAGTCATAGTGAACGCAACACAGTAGGCAGCTACTCCCACTGTGGTCTGGGAGCAGCTAGTCTTTCAATGGCACTTTGGACCTGTACTCACTAGTTGAGGAGTATGGAGACTTTGTAAACCCACAGTGGTTGTGGCTACAACTGGCCTCAACTGGGAGCAGCCATTCATTTTTTTTATCTCTTTAAATTTTATTTTTATAAAGGTCACAATAATTTATTGCATTCGGTATTCCAACACCAATCCCACCGCCATTACCTTTTCCCACCACCATTATTATTATTACTATTACTATTATTATTGCTTTTTGGGTCATACCCAGCAGTGCACAGGGGTTGCTCCTGGCTCATGCATCCAGAAATTACTCCTGGCGGTGCTCAGGGGGACCATATGGGATGCTGGGAATTAATCCTTGGTCAGCTGCGTGCAGAGAGGTGAGCTCTGACCAAGGATACATGTTTAGACTTGATGTGCTTCTTTCATTTAACATACTACCAGCAAAGTTTCCTTATTTCTTATGGCTGAGTAGTATTTCATTGTGTGTGTGTGTGTGTGTGTGTGTGTGTGTATTACAATTTATTTGTTACTGGGCAGTTGGAAAGTTTCTAGATTGTGTCTACTATCAATACTACTATAATGGCATAGGTGTAATTGTGTCTTTGAGAGTAAGTGTTTTTGTATTTTTAAGATAGATTCCTGGAATGGTATTGCAGAGTCATCTCATAGTTTTAATTTTTCTTAAATTCTTCATAGATGCTGAATCATTTACAATCTTACCAAAAATCAACAGTTCTGCTTTCACTAGATACACACAAAAACTATTTGTTTCTAAATTTTTTTTTAATATGCAGACAATTTTCATGACTGTAGGTGATATCTGTAGCTGTTTTGTATTTTATTTACAGTCAGTGATGATGAACACCTTATTATGACAATTAGCCATTTGCATGTCTTCTTGAAAAAAAAAATTGTCCCTTTTCCACATTTAGGGGGCTTATGAATTTTTATTGTTGATTTTTTTTTTGTGACTGATCTATATGCTTGGATTTTATCCCTTTATCAGATATATGGTACACAAATATGTTCCACAATTCAGTGGGATGTTTATATTTTAGCCATAGTTCCGTAAGCAATGTAGAACGTTTTAGTTTGATGTAGTTCTGTTTGTTAATTTCTACTTTTCTTTGCTAGTGGAATTGAATTACTGAAGACAACTCAAAAGTCAACCTTACGTGTGTTCTCCTTATGACTTTTTTCATATTTTATGAATTCAGGTCTGATATAAAAATTTTGTTCCCAATTTCCCTCTCTTTATTTTTCCCTTATCCCTCTCTTTCTTCTTTATTATAGCCTTTATTAAATTAAGGAAAATTCCTTCTACTTTTGTTTTCTTGTGTTTATCATAAGTGGATATTGACTTTTGTAAATACCTTGATCTGTAACTATTGTTATGATTATCTGACTTTTTATTCTTCCCTTTGTTCGTATAATACATACACACACATACACATAATTAATTTGTATATGTGGAACAATCCTTATATCCCTGAAATAAATTCTACCTGTTATAATAAATAATATGTAAAGGTATTACTAATTTTGTTTCACTAAGATTTTGCTGATGATTTCCTTATATATGATAAAAAACTGTAACTTCCTTTTTTCTTTTGCATCACACCGATAGGGGTCACTCCTGGCTCTGCACTCAGGAATTACCTCTGGCAGTGCTCAGGGGACCATATGGGATGCTGTGAATCGAACTTGGGTTGGCCATGTGCAAGGCAAATGCCCTATTCACTGTACTATCACTCCAGCCCCTGTAACTTCCTTTTAAGTGATGTCTGTAAGTTTTTGATAGTAGCGTAAAGTTGGTGCTATAAAATCTCAAGAAAATTTATGCTTCTTAAGTTTGATTGAAGAGCTTGAGGAATATAGATAAGAGCTTCTCTTTGAATATCTGGTAAAATTCTAGTAAATCCGTAAGGTGTTTTATCTGTTTGTTTGGGGGCCACACCCAGAGATGCTCAGGGCTTACTCTAGGTTCTGTGTTCCGGAATTAGTTCTGGCAGGGCTCAGTGGGGCATATGGGATGCCAAGGATTGAATTTAGGTCAGCCATGTAAGGCAAACACTCTATCATTCTGCTACCCACTATCAGTTTTAAAATGTGTTTTATGCTGAAAAGATATTATATCTAAAGAGTATCATACATGGATATATAACTTTGTATATAATACACATATGAGTTTAAATTGTACTATAACACTTAAATTTTTTATCCAAGGATGATTTATATTTTAGTTAGAATTTATAATATTTTATAATAAATTTTATTATGAATATTAAAAAGCCAGTAATAAATACAAAATAATGAGTATTACAGTACTACAGATTTATAAAATTCTTATCAATTTTCTTTTCTTCAAAAATAATTCAAGTGAACAAAGAATTGAATGCTAATAATCAAACCATAAATCCTATAAAGACATCTTCCCTTACTTTCAACTCTTCATGTCTTCTAAATAAATAGGAAAAATTATCAGATGAACAAAGATTGCTTCATCATTTGATGAGCCTTGGTCTTTAATCAGGTGCCCTTGTTTTACAAGTAGAAATAATATTCACCTCTGAATGTCCCTAATGATGATAAAAGAAAAGCAATTTCTAGAGTCCAGTGATTCTGATACATATTGCATCACCTATTAGAAAAAACAGCCCACACATATGGAAGAGACCTCTGTTCATGTCTGTTATAACAGACAGTGACAGAATGGCTTTGTAGTCAGGAGTGCTTTTGTTTCAAAGCTGTCTCTACTATTGATTGGCACTGAAATCTTACAGTAGGTAACTGCATTTCTCTCATCTGTAGAATAGTCAGGCAATCTCCCCATTGTACTTTTGTGGGGATTAAATGAGACTCTGTCCTGAGGACCCTTCCCAGAAAAAAAGAAATACAATGACTTAGAAAAAAATTACTAGGCAGATACTCTAATCATATATTGTGTAATAGTTTCTGTAATCAGAGCAATAAAGGGACAAACACAATGATACTTTTAAGAAAATATTTTGCTCTTATGTATTAAATATTTATAATCTAAATGCAGTTTTCAGGATTTACTAAAACTGTACTGTAATTTTGAACCAAGGAAATATCATTATTCAGTTTATTATTTAATCTTTAAAATGATACTTTGCAATTCGGAAGTGATTAAAAATGAGGTAACATAGTTAACCTCAGATCACTACTATATTCTAATTAGTTTTAATTATAAGTAACTAAAAGAATTAACTCTCATTAATTCAATCTATTATATATAGTCAATCTGTTTGTTTCAGAGTTCACTGCTAAATACTCGAATTTGATTTTAACAATTTACTCTTGTGCCTACTTCTAGAATGAAAACTGTGCTGAAGAAAACACATTATAATATCAACAGCAGAAAAGCTCAAACTTAAAAAAATTTTAAAACTGAAATTAAAGTTTTTTCTGTACCACGGAAGTTGAAAGTTTCTTATTTAGTGAGTCTGTTGAAATTCTGTCATTCTATTATTCCTATAGTCAAATGTAATGGGAACCTTACCATAAGGGGGCAAGGGGAGGAAGAGGATTTGAGGGAGGAGAAGGGGAGATGGAGAGGGATGAAGATGAGGAGGAAGGGGAGGAGGAGATGGAAGGCAAAGAGGAAGAGGAGAAAGAAGGCAAAGAGAGGAGGAGGAAAAGCAGGAGAAGGAAGAGGAAGAGGGAAGAAGGAAAAGGAGAAAAGCAGGAGGAGGAGGAGGATGACAAAGAAAAAAGACAACAAAAATGACCACAAAGAAAAGACTAAGTAGAAGGTAACTAAAGTCATAAATTCAGTCAAATGTTTTCAAGATACTAAAATTGGTAGTAGGATCAAATGAATAATAATGATTCATAGAATATACATCTTTTTCAATCCGAGACTTTTCTGTTTGCTAAGAGGAAGAATGACAAAATGACTGTGCCTTTCATCACTGCTAGAAATGATTTAATCGTTATTGAAATCAACTTTCCATTCCCAGTGCTTAAATTCTCTCTTATAAATCCTTATAAGTCCACGCTTGAAAAAATCATCGGTAGACACTCACTTGAGAAGCTAGCACTTATTTGTTTCCTTTATGAAAAAGAGAAAGCCCGGCTCCCTATAAGAAGCCAGAATATCTTCCCACAGGTTCTAGCCATGGCTTCTGCAGCAAGCATTTTCTCAGTTTTAGTAGGTGAGATACTACCCACTTCAATATAGCAGAGTTTTTCTGTATCATGATCCCCCAGGTCAAGATCATTAACTTATCACATGCCCTTTTAAAACTATAAACCGCTGTTTAATAATAATTTTTGGTTCTCTGACAAAGTGGAAGACTCTGCCACAGAGGCGGGGTGGGGTGGGATGGGGGGGCGGGATTGAGGGTGGGAGGGATACTGGGTTCATTGGTGGTGGAGAATGGACACTGGTTGAGGAATGGGTTCTCAAACATTGTATGAGAGAAACACAAGCATGAAGATGGGTAAATTTGTAACTGTACCCTCACGGTGACTCACTTATTAAAAAAATAAAATAAAAAGTTTTGTTTCTCTATCCCCATTTGCAAGTTTCATTGAAGTCTGTCTTTTTCCTGCTGTGACAATATATAATAAGTTCATCTCAAGAGCTACTTAATAAATACTGTGCTGAGTCTGGAGATGAGAAATTCAATACTCATCCTCAATAGCTGAACTGTTGGAAATGAGTATCACTTAGAAAATATTGATAATAAGAAACTAAGACTAAAAGCTTTGTAATTATAAATGCATATAAGAAGTAGATAGGAAAAGAAGAAAACTGTCTAGAACCTACAGAACAGAGTATGTCTTTCTTCTCAAATATTCATCTGTCTATTTCCTTGTAAATTGTTATGCTTTTATGCTCACTATCCAAGGAATTCTCATCTGTCCAGATTTATTCATACTAGGTTCTTACGCACAAATGTTCACTGACTAAAGTTATTTCAAAGTACATTAAATTTATTGCTAAGCATGCAAAGACAAATTTATAGCATAGTCTTTTTTGACAGAAAGTTTTTTCTAATTTTTTTTTTTTAAAGAATGAACTTCTTGCCTATCCTTTGATCTTTTGGGAAGAGCCCCTAATAAAGTCATAATGTTTCCGTTGAAGGTTTTTATTTAATTATAAACCCACAGGAGACACTGAGACCTCAAATTCCAATCTTTAACATTTTGAACTACATTCCACGAAAATTCATACAAATATGGTAGCACACTGAAAGCTGGGTGTCAGATGAATACAATCTTACTCTCCTACTGACACCTTAGTTCAAAAATAATTTTTACATAATTCCTAAAGTTTCTGGTGATAGACAAATAATTGAATATATATTTGAAACACCATTAAAACCAATGCTGGAAAAAATTTTCAGTCTTCACTGTACAATTGAGTCTTTCAAATCCTAGAGATTATAGGTTCCACAAAGCCCTACATTTAACCAGTTTACTGAAACAGTCATATAAATCCACCCAACTTCCTTCCTTACAAGCAATATGAAGACCAAATGACAAATTACAAGCTACCCTCTCCCCTTCTGGCATAAAACTGTGGACTCAAAAAACAAATAACTGATAGTGTTTTAAAATACTGCCTTTCAAATTACCACTGCAGCTGATACAAACTCCTGTAATTTATTCTATCTTGTCTCCACTGGAGAGTATTTTCTAAGTCTCCAATATCTTAAATAAGCAAATCAAAAGCACATAGTTATCCGGGAGGATACATTTCCATAAGCCGAAACACCCACTCTGGCATTTTCATTGGCATTTGCAAGTGCATTAAAATAAAGACTCAAAATAACATGTATATTTCATTTAAACATTTATTTTTAAACTAAGAAAGAAATTATTCATTCAGTTCATGGGTGTAAATACCCTAAAAATATCCATAACTTGCAAACTTGGCAAAGAACTGATGTGAAATTCACAGTATATATCTTCTTGGACAAGAATAATCAAAATCCATATAAAACAAACCAGTCAATTTTAGAGCTTCCATCCAATTCTAAAATGGAGTTTATCCAAAACTAAGCTTAACCAGTTTTCCCTGCACATAGTGTAAATATGGCAAAATGCCAGATGATGCAAAACAGGTATTATCTCCTTAATTATCTATAAATTTTCTCATGAAATGGACAATATTAAAATACATACTTCTTATAATCTCTGCCTTGTCCAAAGCTATCTCTATCTTCTGTCTAAAGCATAGCAACAGAACTTCTTTACATCTTTCTCTAATCTTGTTTTTCCCACCTTTTTTTATTGATGTTAGAATAGAATTTCCCATCTGGCTCAACTAGTTCAATCAACTTTATTCATATTCACCTTCTTCCTCTGCGGTGAAATAACACTTGTTCTTACCTGTGATTTTCTGAACTTTCCTTTTGCTGTCTCACAGCCTCTTACCTGGCTCTTAACATAACTTACTAGGTTTAGATTTAAAACATCACTTACTTTAAGATCTGTCACCTCAAAGCCTAATTTCAAAGAAAACCCCCCTTCCCCTCTCACTCCTTCTACAATAAAATGGCAGCCATTAGAAACATCTTACCTGTATTTAAATGAACAAAATTCCGGGTCAGAGAGACAGTATGTGAGGTAAGGTTCTTACACTGAAAATGCTCAACCCTGGTTTGAATACAAGGTACCCCAAATGGTTCCCTGAGTCCCACTGGGAATCATCCCTGAGCAAAGTGTCAGGTATAAGCCCTCAGTAAAAAAGCAGGTGTGGCTCAAAAACCAAAATAAATAAAAACGCTTCTCTATGATTGTAAGATACATAGGCTTATATTAATTGGCAATCTAAATATGTGTGCAAAAGAAGATACTTAATCAAAAAGATTTACCAATCCATCTAGCTATATATTTATCTCCCAATGATGTAAAAAATAAATTTAAAGAAAAAAAAGCAATGATAGCCATTTAGAGACCCCACCAAAAATAAATGACTTACAACTAAATTGAACAAGTCACCCCTATTTCTCTGTTTCAATGTGCCTACTTTACAATATGGGAGTTAGATAATATAAAAACTTTCCTCAAGATCTAAAATTCAGTCATTTGAAGTAGAGGTTCTCCAAATTCAAGTCACCCATATCCTTTTAAATGTACCTATTCTGTAAGGTAAAAATGAGAAAGGAATACTGAGCACTC
This sequence comes from Sorex araneus, assembly GCF_027595985.1. NCBI lineage: Eukaryota > Metazoa > Chordata > Mammalia > Eulipotyphla > Soricidae > Sorex > Sorex araneus. Next base: position 25,319,306 of record NC_073311.1, on the reverse strand, counting down.
AATTATGGGCTTCCTGTCTGTGGGTAATTGTACCTTAACCACTACTTTCTGAAGCCTCGCCTTGAGACCTTTCCATTTCCTACTTTAAAGTGAAATTAGTTTTTCAAGAGCAAGAGTTATTGATACCATTTCATAAAACTATATTGAATCATGCAGTAATTTTTTTTGAGAAATGAATATAGTTCCAATGATGCAAACATGTCAAAAATCTTAAAATAACCTAGAAGTAAGAAGAATCAGTTTTTACACATACATGTGCTATCACTTCATTCTACATAACATGCAAAATTAAAATTTTCTTGTTCCTTCTGTTAAAATTAAACCCAAAACACATATTATGGGAGAAATATCCCCAACTTTCACAACAGGAAAGAAATACAGGACTTTCATGTAATATAAAAATAATAGTGATAGCTGGCAAAATGAAGAGGGTAAAAAGAAGTCAGACTAATAAGGCGGCAGCTAGATCACCCAATTAATATAATAATAGTGACATTTTCCCCCAGTTGAAATGCAAATGAAGCAATGAGAATTTTGAAAAGAGACAGTGAAGGGGCTGGAGTAATAGTAGGAGGGTAAAGGGGCTTGCCTTGCATGAGACAGTCCTTAGGCACAGCACCAGCCACCTCTCACAAAATTTTTTTAAAAATAAAGGATATAATAAAATAATGAGAAACAACATTAGAAGATGCAGTAAGTAGAATTGGTTTCAGATAAAGGAATTACAAGCAGCAATAGAGAAAAATGACACTGAAATGAATTTTATGGTCAGAGGTACAGTAGGCTCAGGGAAAATGCTAGAAGTGCTTCCACGCATAGCAGGGATACCTGAAATTTTATGCAAGGGAAAAATTCTACTTTAAATTACTTCAGATAAGAAGGCCTGTAAAAATCAAATGTATTATATGGTGAACCTAAATGAGTTTACTGCTATCTGAACACAGCACTAAAAACCACATTGTGAGACAAACCTGGGGTGATTATACAATATGCTGTATAAAATTATATACTGTATTATGTCAAAAATATAAAGTAGCAAAGTCCTACATTTATAAGCATATACACAAAGCATAAATGAATAAATGGAATCCAGAGAGACAGTACAGAGGGTGCTTGCCTTCTGTACAGTGACAAATAGTTAGATCTCGGGCACTACCTATGGTCCATAGCACACTATCAAAGGCGATTCCTGAGCAAAAAGCCAGGATCAGCCCCTGAGCACTGCCAGGTATGGCCCCAACACACAATCCTTAGTAATGTGTGTAATAAATAAATAGTAATGGAATTATGGCTAAACATATTCTATATTCTATGTTCATCCTTTTTTTGGCCAGGGGGGCATTGGAGGCCACATCTGGCTATTCTCAGTGCCTACTCCTGCCTTCGTGCTCAAGCATCTCTCCCTGTGGAAAACTTGAAACCATACTGTATCAGGGATTTGGACCAGGCTTGGCTACTCTGTAGGCAAGCACCTTGCTCACTATACTATGATCTCTGGTCCTATTTCCACTTTCTACACTCAGTGCCCATCAGTGATGTAGTTTTATTAGTTGAAATGTGGCAGTAAAAAAATGTATTACAAAGATATCAGTTTTAGGGGGCTGAAGTGATAGTACAGCATTTGCCTTGCATGCAGCTGACCCAGGTTTAATTCCCAGCATCTCATATGGTTCACTGAGCACTGGCAGGAGTAGTTGCTGTGTGCAGAGCCAGGAGTAAGCTCTAAGCAGTGCTGGATGTGACCCAATATAAAAATAACAACAACAATAACAATAACAACAAAAACAACCAGCTTTATTTTTCAAGATTTAATTTCCATCAGCGCTTAAAGTTTACTACTTGATAACAACTGCACAGTAAAGCTAATAATGGCCCAAGAAAGCAATACTTCTTTTTCTTTTACACCAAAAATTGTCCAGAATGAATGATTTTTGAGCACTTGGTTAACTGCAAAACATGTACATCTTACTCAATATCAAGCCAGTATTCTGTACCCCTCTAAAACATGTGACTCATTACCAAGAGTAGAGTGGAGTGTGACAAAATTGTTATGTCAGTTCATTCAAAACTGAGTAAAGCTAAACTGAATGTGGGGAACATTATTTACACGCTTTAAATGATGTATATCCCTGACATCAATCTCACTTACAGAAAGTGAGTACATCCTTATCTTCCAGAAAGAAAGATTTTGAGGCCAAAATACAATATTTTACGACTTGAAACTGATAAATTCGATGTTTAGAATGAAGAAAGCCAGTATTTTGGTTACATATTATGCATCAGGCAAGGAATAAGATGCTTTCTTGATGAAAGAGACCTCATTTAAACTACATACTAAACCTGGAAAAAGAAAGCTGTGAAAATTCCTTTCCCTTTGATGTCCAATAAAAAAATTACTAATGAAATATAACATGCACGTTGTCTTAATGTAACTGTTTAATAGATGACAACATGGCTAAATCACTAAATCTGCAGCCACAAAGTCAGTGTCCTCACAAAATGTTCTTTGCCAGAAAAATCTAAATCTCATAGCAACATACATAGCAAATATGGGGGACATGGAAAAAACTACCAACCACTCACCATAATGCATGTAACAGTTTCCTTTGGTGGGATCCAGCTCAATAGCCTTCAAGAAGAATTTTTCAGCCTCACTCTTACGACCCTTAAAAAACAGAGAAAATGGATGATTCAGCAGTGGATCATGAGGGATTTTTCATCTTTGGGTCGAAACCAAGTACTCACTGTCTACTCAATAAACATAAAGAAATGTATTCCATTTTTATCTAAATAAAGATGTTCAAAGAGAGTATGTTGTAAGAGAAGACTGAAATCAGATTCTTAGGAAATAGCAAGACTAGATCGTGAGAGAGAATCCAAGAAGCTCAAAGAGATGAGGCCAGGAAAAGAAGAGATAAGATTAGAGGGTGGGGAAAGATTTTTGAGCATTTCAAAATGATTAGATGAATGGTGGAAAATATATAATTTGTTTTATTTTCTTCCCTTGGTTTTCTTTCTATCCATCTTCCTTGCAAGAGTTATAATATTTAACTTTTGAGATTATTTTGTACCAATTACACATTTTAAATTTGACAAAACTAAATCATGATTGAATCTTACCATGCTCTGTCATTCAGAACAAAAGTACATGCTAAACCAGGATTTAATTTAAAGCTAGGTCATTTTCCTAGCTACAGACTTAGCTATGGTTCAGGTTAAAAGGACCTATTTTAAACATTTTATTTAAATTAATATTTATTAATTATTTTATTCATTTTATTATTTATAATTATTTTCAAAATATTGTTTAAACTAATATTATATTATTTAAACAAATATGCCATAATATTTATAATTTATAAAATATTAATTGATTGCCAATTATTTATTAAGTATTTATAAATTATTATTTAAATTAATATTTGTTTTAAAACCTCTTATTTATATTCTTTTTTCTTTTTCTTTCTTTTTTTTCCCTACATTTTGGGTGACATCCGGCAATGCACAGGGGTCACTCCTGGCACATACATTCAGGAATTACTCCTGGTGTTGCTCGGGGGACCATATGGGATGCTGGGAATCGAACCTGGGTCGGCCACATACAAGGCAAATGCCCTCCCCACTGTGCAATAGTTCCAGCTTATGTATTTATTTTCCCTTACTTATTTTCTAATTGTAGAATGAACAAAAAAACTTCAGATGAGTGTATGTGTGTGTGTACACATGCATATGTGTATGTGTTTAGTGTGCCAAGGAGGAAACCCAAGGATTCACAAAGGCAAGACATGAGTTCAATCACGGAACTTCATTCCCAACCAAAGGTAGACATGTATAATTAACCCAGTAGTTGACATACCTTGTCAACTCTACCATCCCTCTACCATAAATCCCCTTCTTTTTTGTCAACTCACTCATTTAAAAAAATATCCATCAGTTGCCACATTTTTTTTAGCACTCAATCCTAGCTGTTAGCATACAGCTGTATCATCTGACATCTATAGCTCGCTTTAAGCAAATGATCAAAAGTAAGATCCCCATTTCTTTTTTTCTTATTTGATTTGAATAATGCTATAACAGACAGTAGCTCCTCTTTATTTTCTAAGTCTTATCAAATATTCAATAATTCAAGTACTATTTCCTGCACGATTACTCATAGCATTTTAAATGAAAAGGAAAAGACAGGAAAGCAAAAAGCAAAATTCTTCCTACATATATTATCCTTGCATAAGGCTAGTCAAATTTAGCAAAGACTTTACCAGGTTAAGATTCTTTAAACAATTAAATAATCATAACATATATTAAGTAGACTGGCACATTAGTTAGGGTACTGATTCAAAGTAGGCAAAACAACTCCCACACTTGAGGTGTCAAGTGATTCTTGGAAAAGTATTTCATCTCTCAGCTGTAATGATCTCTATTACAAAAGATGATTAGTAAAACATTGGGATTTTTTAGGGCAATCTACTCAATATAAAACAATACTAGTAAATAAATATCATTTATACATTTGTCAAACCCATAGAATATATAACACAAAAAGTGACACCTAATCCAAACAAGGACTTTAATAATACTGCACCATTACTGGCCCATCAAATGAATAGATATAGCATGAGAGCAAGTTGATAATAATGGAAAATTTTGATGTTGGAGGTTGAAGAAATACATGATTATATTTTTGCCAAAATTATTTATATAAACCCACAACTACACTTAACTTACTGAAATATTATTCTTTTATTTATTTATTTATTTATTTAGGCTATCCTAGCTGGGTTTAGAGCTTAGTTTAGAGCTTATACCTGGCTCTGTGCTCAGAAGTCCCTCCTGGTGGTGCTTGGGAGACAGTGTGGGGTGCTAGGCTTAGCACCTGGGTTGATAGTAAGCAGAGCAAGTTCCTCAACTACTATATTGTCTCTCTGGCCAATGTCTATATTGCTCTTTTACAAAGACAGCTACTATTTGAAAAAATTGCCTAATAATTTGAAATGGCCTATTTCATATTATTAAAATAGTTATTTACAAGTTTGTAATTAATGCTACAATAATTTATATATGAACACACAAATATATACACAACTAAATACATAGTACACAATAGAATATAGAGATCTGGATACTGAATAATATATTTCTAAACATACATAACTTCAGTGGTGGTGAGACACGTTAACTGTATATTTCAAAAGCATAAACACTGGCAATATTATAACCAGAGTGGGAGAAATAGCACAGTGTGTAAGGCTCCTGTCATGCAGGTAGGTTGACCCAAGTCAATCCTTGGCACCATATATGTTCCCTGAAGCACCATCACGGGTGATCCCTAGTTAATCCAGGAGTAAGCTCTGAGCACCACTGAATGTGGTCCACAAACATATATATCTCTATGTATAAGTATGTATGTATATATTGCATATATGTGTATGTATGCACATATGTAACCATGATGCCTAGTGTTTTCTAGTTGATCAGAATGCCTAAACTAGATTTCAAAATGAGGACAATAAATATACAGATCCAAAAACATAAGGTGAGTGTTTAAATCATCATTGGAAAATGATAGCTGCAAGTAAGAGATTTAAAAGAAAGCAAGAATATAAAAGAAACACACACAATTAAAACTATCATCTGCAAAGCATTTGTACTAAAATTAAGTGCAAAGTTAAAAAAAAATCATGGGCTTTCTTCCACAGGATTTTTTAGAAGAGGCGAGCAGATCAAACCCAATTATTAATCTCATAGTAAACAGGGAATTAATACTTAAGTGTTAATTCCCATTTTCAAAAGAACGTTCAAAGCACACATCAAAAAAGGAAGAACAGTGTTTTCTAGTTGCTCACTAAACTCCACTAATAAATGAAATCATTCTTTTTTTGTGGTTTAGAGGCAAAATAACCAGATGAAAGGTCAGAATATTTTGGGGGGAGGTGGGGAAATACAAGGCCTCATTCAGAGACCTGTCTTTCTGTTTTGATCACTCTTACTCCAGTGCCAAATTAAAATGAAGAAAAGAACTCAGAATCAAGTAAGAGTCAAGCAAACATACACATCACAGGATCCTAGTAGGTAACACTATGAGTGATTAAATTTACTCATTCAACAGGTGATACTTAGTGTTTCATCTATTCCCATTACAGTTTAGAGGGAAAGCAGTGAAAAAGAAAAAAAAAGTAATTTCTCAGGTTTTTCTTGGTATATTTTACATTATGTCAGAATTTTCTGCAAATTTTGGAGGACTTGATGGTTGGACAAACTCCTCATATTGAGCACCACCACTTATTTTGCATATCAGTTGGAAAGTTTGGATTTATGGTACTTCAAAAGAAAACCAAGGAACTATGACTGATGGTGACAAAGGGTGAGGTGGAAAGACTCCTTTTTTACTGTAAAGTTTGTGAATTATTTTTTTCTTCCTTTGTTTTTGTAAGCAAGAAATAAATCAGTAGTTATTTGTTGAGTAACTACTCTTTGGCGAGCTAAGTTTTGGGGATATAACAACACAACACAACACAGACTAGATGTTCTCCAGTTCTTGGACGTAGGAGGTACAACCTGAATATGACTCGAAACAAATAATAATGGAGTTAGTCAGAGAGCACAGTGGCTATGCGACTTCTCCAACTAAAAATGAGACACGTATCCTATAGACTAAAAAGCCTGTGTTTGAATCTTGCTACCTCCACTTACTTAGCCAAGTGACTTTCAGTTTTTTGTAACATCTGTGCCTCTTTACCTAAAATATGAAAAATTGGAAAATACGAACGTAATTAACATTAATTTTGAGGGTTGCTAAGAAAATCACAAGTCCAGTGGAAATAACTAGTCTCAGTTGGTATATAAAACTCTGACATTCTTTAAATTTCTCCCTATTTCCTCAAAAGAAGTTTTCCAGTTTCAGTACTACTGTTTGGCTCCCAATTACCAAAATTTAAGTATCTTAGTCAGAACGTCATGCTATAGTGAAATTAAATTCCATAATTTCCCTAAGGTCTCTCACTCCCAACACTTCCATACCCTCAAATGCATGCCCATCCCAGCTCACATCTAGCCTGCTACAAAATATTTCACGCAGGGACTATAGACATATTACAAAGGGTAAGCAGCTTGCCTTGCATATACCCAACCTGGGGTGAGTCCTGGCATCCCAGATGGTCTCCCTAAAACTGTCACTGTCACTGTCATCTCACAGCTCATCGATTTGCTCAAGCAGGCACCAGTAACGTCTCCATTGTAAGACTTACTGTTACTGTTTTTGGCATATTGAACACGCCACAGGTAGCTTGCCAGGCTCTGCCGTGCGGGCGAGATACTTCTGGTAGCTAGCCAGGCTCTACAAGAGGGGCAGAGGAATCGAACCCAGGTCGGCCACATGCAAGGCAAATGCCCTACCCGCTGTGCTCCTTAAGACAGCCAGCGGAAATTTCTAAGTGAAGATCCAGGAGCAAGCCCTGAGCATAGCTGGGTGTAGCACCAAACAAAAAACAACCAACCAGAAACTTTCTTATAGCCTCACTTGATTCACTTTATCAAATACCCCTCCAACAGAACTGCAAAGTGCTGGTAGATTATGCCCTTGCTTTAAATTCTTGTAATAGCTCCATGTCTCTACACATTTTGTTAAATAATCAGTCCAGTTTTTCAAAATCTTTCACAACCTAGTTCAAATATTTTTGAATGAATTCCTAAACCATGTGAGGGCATTCTTCTGAGATGCCTTGACCGTAGCTCCTAGTGCGTTCCCTTAATGAATCTTCTGGTCGGTCTGCTGTTACTCATTTATACATGCACTGATATGCATTTTAGGATACATGAAAGTGTCCACTAGATACACAGCTGCAGAAGGTGACTCTTCTTTTGCTTACCTTGGACTGGTCCCTAAATAAGGAAGGACTAAACTTTGTATTATTCTATTAATTTAAAAATGAATTTCTATTGTTTTGAAGCTATACCTGGAAGTGTTCAGAGGCTACTCTTGACTCTGCTCAAGGTTGCTTCTGCTAGTGTCCTTGGATAATAAGGGGCCCAACATTGAACATGGGATTTATTGGTTTGTTTTATTTTTGAGGGGTGGGAGGGTCTGGGGCTACACTAGGCTGTGCTCAAGGCTTGTCCTGGCTCTGTGCTCAGAAATGACCTCTCAGGATGGGAGTTGGCTGCATACGAGGCAGGTATCTTGGCTCCTGAATGATATCTCTTGCCATTTTAAGGTACAAATACAACAGGGGTAATTTCTGAATTATTAAACAACTGACTATGTTTGGTTTAGTAAGATTTTTCTGTTATACTGCAAATTTCATTTCCTTTTTATATCACTTCATCTGTACATTTTCCCTTCCAGCTTAAGGAGGTCATCCACCTACAGTATAGCAATATTTAAGTAGAGGGCAATTTGACAGGATACAACTCCATCTGAAATTACATCTGGGCAAATTACTTAAGTTGCGATAATGTTTTGCTTTATTAAGCTCAAAATCAAGTCAAAACCTACATCTCACTGTAGCTCTACTGTGAAGCTGGTTTATTAATGTGTCCCAGGAAGCTGTGCTGAATTAAGAAGGAAGTTTGTTCGAATCAGTTATAATTATATTAAAGTAAAAATTCTTAAAATTGACTATATAAAGATCGCTTTAACTATTAACATGGCTACTTTTAGATTTTAGAACAGTGCGTACAGTTTATCATTGAATCACAAACCACATAGAACAAGATCTCTTCTTATTTAAACAGTGAATTCTTAGCAGTTCATTAAATTAGTTCATTCATTTCCTTCTTTCAATAAACATTTGTTAAATAACTATCATGTGCATTGCATTGTGGTAAGCATTAGGATAAAAATGGTGAGAAGAGACACAATTCCTGCCCTGGGATGTTTCTAAAACTGTAGCTGTTTTTTAAGTACAAAGGAAACAGGGCTGTATGTTTCACATAGAACAATTGGTTTGATTTATTGGAAGTACTCGGAGAGCTGCTTGCTTGAAATACCTGGATGACACATATGATTAACTAACTAGTTAAAGAAGAAACAAAGACATTTTTAGCTGGAGTTACAGAAAAGTTAAAATCCTTGTGTTTGGATCACAGTGTTTGGAGATGAAGATACTGGCCTGACCTGCGACAGAATACCATATCGACAGAGCTAGAATTATAGACGAGGTGGTGGCTGCTAGGTTCTTGGAGGGTGACGCTGAAGGAAAAAGACAGGATAAAAGACAAGAAGAGACCAAGTAACGTCAGATGATGAGCCTGCTATGAGAACTATAGACACAGGGAACAAGAGATCTGAGATGTCACAGATATAGTTTGTTAATCAGACTGAACCAAGAGGTAGGAGGCAAGATTAAACAGTATTTCAAGAAAAGAGTGGTCAATTTTGTTAGCTGCTGCAATGTTGAATTTAGTGACATAGAGAAGACTGGTAACTCCTGGCATCCCATATGGTTCCTGGAAGGCAGAGTCAGGAGCAACCCCTGAGCATCACCAGGTGTGGCCCCCAAACAAAAGAAAACACAAAAGAAATCTTTTCTCTGGCTTAATAAGAAATTAGTAGGTTAAAATATCTCTCCGACAAATCTATATTCACAACTCTAAAATAACAGTCCGGCTATAATCATGGTTACATTAAATTTGCTCAGGACTTTTTCTTTGCTGTTTCTGGTCATTCCAGAAGTGCTCGGAGGATCATGTAGTGCTGGGGATAGAACCCAGGCCTCTGCCACATAAAGCACGCACTCCATGCCTTGATCTACCTCTCGGGTCCTGATAACTTGTTTTTTTATTAAAAAAGATTGAGAGTTAATTTTCAGTGTCATAAAAATAATACCACCAGAACACAGAGGAGAATTTGAGTAATCTTCTCATAATTCCAAAGTACATATTTATCATGAAATTTGCTATTTTTGTGTTTGGCATTTCAGAAACACATCTTGAGGCAACTAAAAAAGTAATACATATATGTATATATTTGTATGCAATAAAAATATATATAAGTTACAGGGAGAAAGGTTTAAAAATAGGCATTTTGTTCCTGGTAAAGAAAGTTATAACTGTCTTTATAAGTTTCTCCCAGTTATTTTTCATTGAGGTAACATGGGTAAAAACTTTCCGTATTATTATTTTAAACATGGAATATTCCCATATCACTCTACATATCACTAACCCTCAAGAACTGTTCCACAGACTTGATTTTTCTGTGGCTGCTGGGTCACACCCACAGTGCTCCCAGATCACTCCTGGTGGTGCTCATTGGCCCTAGACAGTGCTGGGGAATGAACTGAGGGTGGCTTCATGTACTCTCTCTCTCCAGTTGGTTCTGATAAAGTTTTGGTTTTGGGGCCGCATCTGGAGGTATTCAGGGCTGACTGCTGATTACACTCAGGGGTCACGTCTGGTGAGACTCAGGGGATCGGATGGAATGCTGGGACTCAAACCTGGATCAGGAGCAGGCAAGGCAGACACCCTACCTCCTGAATTATCACTTTGTACTTTTACATTTTTAAAAGAATTAATTTTTAAACCTAGGGAAAGATGCCATTACTTACACTTGCTTTTCATTTGCGTTGTGGCACTTAGCATATGTATTCCAATGACATTAAGTACATTCGCTTCTAATTGCAAACTACTTTAGAAGAATTGTCTAATCAACACTGAGCCCAGGGCTGGAAGAAAAGTAGGTGGCTAAAATACAATACATGTTAAACAGACTAGAATAAAGCAAACATTCCACATACTTGAAAACTGTATACAACACATTGTTGCATCAGTACTAGAAGTTTCTAGGGGGCAAATCTGATTACATTTGGGAGCTGGAGTGGGACTTAGAAAGTAAACCCTACTGTCATTGTGGTCAGCACCTCCTCCTCCAAGGAAAAAAAAGAAACCACAAATTTTACCAGAATTCTTCGGTCATAAGATGGCACCAAAGTTCATAAAAAAATATTTTCCAATTGGAAACTTGAGATGCATACAGTGGCCTGTGTGTTCACTGTATAGGGAATTTGTGAAACTGGAAAGTCCCTGAATCTTAGCCATTAACAAGACCTCCAACCATTCAGCTGGACTGTTTATGCACTGGGTGCTGCTTGTGTGTCAAGGCCAGTTTCATGATCCTTCAGGGTATCACTCCATCCCAAACTGTTTAGCAATAGCATGGGAAGTGGCTATGCTGATTGGCCCCACCGAGCTGGTGTTGGCTCACAGAGCTCAGACTTGCAGCAGAAGTTGAAATCCCAGGGGCTGGCTAGGAAAGGAGCATTGCGAGAGTGAAAAAACACGCACCTCCACCACAGCTGTCTTGCAGCTGGGTCACAAAGGAGAGCAAGAAATCCCTTGACACCATAAAAGGTAGTGGATGATGGGAAGGCAATCCTAGTGCCTTCATTTGTCACTGGCAGCATGCCACTTGCTTAAAATCCAAATTCTTTCCCAAGAGGATAAAGCTGGATGTAAATAATTCTCTAATTTTATCCCTCTTTTATTGAAAAATCCAGCAGTGAGGGATATAGTGTTATTTGGTTTATTTGGGCACAAAATTCTTTGACGATTTAACCAGGGAACTGAAGAGAACACTGGATTTAATAAAATTCTGAGTTCCAGTCTGGCCCTGACCCCAAGAAGGTGAAGAATCAGGAAAGTTACTAATCGAAAAAGGTTTCATTTTCATCCACTATTCATCAAAGGACCAGGGTTAACTGAACCCTATTGACTACAATTCTGGCTTAGAAATAAATTCCAGGGCCTCAGCAATAGTTGACAAGAAGGATGTTTCCTTGCACGCAATCAACCTGGGTACAGTCCTTGCCACTACATATGGTCTACCATGCCTGCCGGAGAGATCCCTCAGCCTAGAGCCAAGAGTAAGTCCTGAGCACACCAGGTGTGGCCCCCAAACAAACAAAAATAAAAATAAAAATGAATCCAGTTCATGGGGCTGGAGTGATAGCACATCGGGTAGGGCGTTTGCCTTGCACGCGGCAGACCCAGGTTCGAATCCCAGCATCCCGTATGGTCCCCCAAGCACTGCCAGGAGTAATTCCTAAGTGTATGAGCCAGGAGTAACCCCTGTGCATCACCGGGTGTGACCCAAAAACCAAAAAAAAAAAAAGAATCCAGTTCATAGAACATACTCACTGGTGGAATATTTGAGACCAGAGAGAAAGTATGGCTGATAGGGCACTTGCCTTGCATGCAGCCAAAAAGGTTTGATCCCCAGCACCACATATGGTCCCCTGAAGAAAGTCAGAAGCAAACCCTAGCATCACTCACTGGGTATGGCTCCAAAACAAAGATTGTTTTTGTTTTTTTTTTCAGTCTGTGCTATCTTTCTTCCCTACCTCAGTTATTCAGTTCTAGGAAGAGAAAAGGAATTGTCCCTTTTGACCCCAAAGTCAGTCAACTGGCACTGAGATAGGCACAGTAGCTAAGAACCCAAATCAATTGTGGTTGACTTTATATGCTGACAAATGAAACTAAAGATAGTTGAAATATTGATCTATATATCACTTGAAAGTACTTTGCAGGCAGTGCTGTTCCTCAAACATAGAATAGCCTAGAAAGATTTTGAAGCCATTCAAGATCATATATAAATTGAAAGTGTATACCCTACTTCTAAGTAATTCCAGTTTGCCTGTAACTGCTCTGCCTACACCCACTGTTCCAATGTAATTATAGCAGCATTTCTCCTTCTGGTTTGGACAAATATTCCATTGTTACACTAATTCTTGTTTACCTCTGACAAGTATATACCTAGTGCAGTGAGTTAAACAACAGATTGTACAGCACGGCAACATCCCACCAGATGAAACCACAGGCCTCTATTTGTACTATCCGTGAGGTCTCACTGGGATCTCGGCTTTCCGTTCCTCGACATATTCCTAACAAAGAGGGCATTAACAAAGACATCCTTTCACAGCTAAAGTCCATGGGATATTTGACAAGCATAATTAAGTTTCCATTCATCCTCTCTGCTTCCCGAAACACATTTTTCAAGTCATCCATTATCCTAACACTTTGCAAATCTGCTTTTTCTATGTATGTGATCCAATAAGATACATTTTAGCGACACCATGTAGTAGATACTATTTTAAGACTGTGTTTATTGTCATTAAATCCTAACATACTCAGACGTTATTAGTATTCATTTTATAAAATTACCAACTGAGGTACAGAGAGGTTCAGTACTTTCCCCAAAAATCAAAAGACTGATTTGACAGAGCTGGGATTGAGAGGTGATCTGGCATTTGTCTGTGCTATTATAGTATAGTCCTGTTCCAGAATTGTGCTACCAGGAATTATTATGCTATTAAAATATCAGCTTTATAAGATAAGTGTTCTCATTTATTTTATAAATCTTCCATTCATTTGTTCACTATCCCATTTTTATATAGGACCTAACATGTTTTTGCACTGTGCCAGACACTGGATAGGTGGAAATGATTCTGACTCCTATTGAATGAGAAATATCATAGTGACTATGTAGAGGTACCTTTATAACTACAAAATAGTACTCAACAGGACTTTGCTTTGGATATATGTATGATGCATAAGGAAATAAACCAAAACGAGATCATTTAGCATGCCTGAATGATTCAGGGGAGGTCTCAAAAAGGTGTCACGCTTCATCTGATTCACAGATGGAGGAAAACCTGGCCAGATGCCAGGACAACTATCTAGTCAGTCCAAATGCTGGTAGCTTGAAAGTTCTCTTTTCAAAACCCAAATTAAGAAAATCATTTAGAAAATAAGCCTAATGGATAATTTTATTGTGGCTTTAACATCACTGAAAGGATCTGCAGCTGACAGCTGACAAAGATATTAACCAACTCAAAACTTTTCTATTACACAAAATGATCAACCAAATTTCTGTCAGGTTAATAAGTTTTAAGTCACCTTCTGTGAAACATCACTTTATTGACTAAGATATTTTAAAGATGCTTGATCTAGAGAGACAGAAGAACAAATAGATGAGTGCCTTGCATGTGGCCAACTGGGTTTGGTCCTGTGCACCACACATGTCTCTTAAACACCCCCAGAAGTTATCCTTGAGCACAGAGGCAGAAGGAAGACCTGAGTACTACTGGGCTTGGCCCAACCTCTCCCCCACAACTTCAGGATTATTCTGTAAGCAACACTAATTCCTAGTTCAGCAGAGAGAACACACACACACACACACACACACACACACAAGACAGGCACATTACCAGAATGATATTTATATATAAATGTGTATGACAAGCATACTGCACAACTGGATCATTTCCAATCTAGCTATATCTTGTGCTAGTTGAAGCAAATATTCATAGTTTTGTTCATCATTTAGTTAAAATAAAACTCCTTTTTAGAGTAAGAGAAAATATGGAGTATCACAAAAAACTGTGACTCAGTAATAGAAATAAAACTGAGTAATAGGTAATAGGAAGATAGAGACAAAATTTCAAACATTTTGTCTCGTGTTTGATAAATAATTGTTCTGTTGAAGATTCAATGCTCACTACAATACCTCAGACCTCTTGACCTTGATTTAAAAAAAAGTGGCATGGTGGCTGCACAAGATCCACTAAACAATCATCATTTTGCAATGCATCGTCACATTTTTGAATGCTAGCACTGCTTGAGTTGACAGATTTAACTATAAAACCAATAGTGACTGAGTTGTCACTCCCAATCACCAAAGTATCTCCCTCCCTCCCTCCCTCTCTCCCTCCCTCCCTTCCTTCCTTCCTTCCTTCCTTCCAAGCAATTCAGAGACCTATAAGGATGACACCATTCCCTGCTCAACTGCATCATAGACACAGAGCAGGTTTGGAGCAAATGATCTTCGTTAACTCACTTTCTCAAAAATGGGGTGCATGTTTACTTTGGGATGCCTGGTGCTGTGCAATATACAACAGTGAACTCCAACAAGGCACTTTGAAAGAGGGGGTATGATGAATGGAGTATAAACTAGCAAATCACTCAATCACTTCAAACAGCCCCCCTTCTTTTGTTGTTGTTTTTTTTTTAACTTTAAAGCAGTTTTCTTTGAAAAGCAAACATATGCTATGAAAAGAGGAACTTTTGCAAAAGTCAGCCCACAGATCTGGGAACCAGAAACACCAGAGTTTGATCATTTTCTCAGAGATAACATAAGAAAAACCTGCGCTACTCAGACACATTACTTAATGACTCTAGAAATTCATAACCTTATAGGGGTAAGAATGAAAACTGCTGACAAGGTTTGTTATTGAGATGATACTTGCATAAGTCCTGTAGCATTACTTTGTGCATTGGCAGTGCTCAATAGATCCTTATAAACTCTTATAAACTCTGTGTACTAGGGAGAGCAGGAGCTATGTGAAAATATCTAAAAGAATTAAAAGAGATAAATACATATATATTTTGGGCACAGAAACAGATTGTCAGCACTCAGAGATAAAGACCACTTTACTAGATCTCTTTACGAGACTTTTATGCCTAAATTCATCATATAAAGGTAAAGCATGATGATAGATTATTATTTTAATGTGTTTTCTTGGGGCCAAAGATATTTTACATTGGATAGAGCATTTGCTTTGCTCACAGCTTACCAGGTAAACCCTTTCTGGTCCCCCCAACCCTGGAAGGAATGATCCCTGAGTACCGAAGTAGGAGTAACCCTCAGCACAATCAGGCATGGCCAAACAAACAAATAGCATACAAATTTTTTATAACACAGCCAAATGAAATGCATCATCCAAGTGACCTTGTAATTTACCAAACTCTCTTGTGTTGTAGAATGTTGTGTGATAATTTAGGTAAATATATGTCTTTGCATTAATACAGTGGTACCGGTACACAACTGGCTCAGACTTGAATGTGACTTGATTAAAATAAATTGCAGGACCAGGTCAACTTAAGAGAATTTGCAGAAAAGTATCAAATAATTGAAAAAAACCCCAAAATATTAAAAAGGGAGAACACCAAGCCCTAAATTTAAATTATAGTTTTAAAAACCAAGAACAAGTGTTGCTCAAACTAGAAAAACAATATGAATTTTGGTAAAAGGTCAAAGCATATTTTCCCCCATTTAGAAATATGTATTTTCCTAAAGTTCATTTTTTCCCTTTTCTTTGACACGATTCAGCAAGCTCAGATGAAAATACTCACTGCATGGCCTCAATGCTACCTATCTCAGCTGCAATATTAAGATAGCTACAATTATACGGAAGCAAAATTTCAACCAAAATATTATTTATAGAAGTATATAATATTTTATTCATGTTTTCTCAAAGTAACTGATCATACGTGATCATTCTGACATTGTTTTATGTATTTTTTAAGCAAAGTAATGAAATAAGAAGTGCCTGGGGGGCTGGAGCGATAGCACAGCAGGTAGGGCATTTGCCTTGCATGCGGCTGACCTCGGTTGATTCCCAGCATCCCATATGGTCCCCTGAGCACCACCAGGGGTAATTCCTGAGTGCAGAGCCAGGAGTGACCCCTGTGCATCATCAGGTGTGACGCAAAAAAAAAAAAAGAAAAAAATGTGCCTTATGGGCAACAGAGATAAAAGTAAATGTGCAGAAAACTTAGAGAAGATATTCTTTTTTTTAAATTAATTTATTTTTAATTCGTGAATCACCATGAGGGCACATTTACAGATTTATACACTTTTGTGCTTATGCTTCCCTCATACAAAGTTCGGGAACCCATCCCTTCACCAGTGCCCATTCTCCACCACCAGTAAACCCAGCATCCCTCCCACCCTCCCCGATCCCATCTCCCCCCACCCCACCCTGCCACTGTGGCAGGGCATTCCCTTCTGTTCTCTCTCTCTAATTAGCTGTTGTGGTTTACAATAAAGGTGTTGAGTGGCCACTGTGCTCAGTCTCTAGCCCTCATTCAGCCCGCAACTCCCTTCCCCCACATGGCCTTCGACTACATTATAGTTGGTGATCCCGAGAAGATATTCTTTCTAGCAGAGTTTCTGAACTGCAATAAAACAAGCAGAGGTAGATAAGGAAGATTAGGGTAATGATAGAATAATTTAATGATCAAGTGAAGTTACAAAAGCCTGGGGAGACTGAGTTATATCTTAAACAGGGATTACAATAAAGACTAAGATACTACTGGATGATGAAGAAACATTCCCCTCCCTCATATCTTACCATCACTACAAAAAGATCCAGTTTAATATTATTTGGGTACACGTAAGAACTGTAAGATATCAAGTCTTTATCACAGCAAGTACTAAGGGAAGCCTATTGTAAAATATAAGAAATAAAAAGAAATTAGAGAAATTTGAAGTTTCCAATACCTAGCTGCAACATTAAACAAATCAACATTTTTAGCAAGCAAAAGTTAGAAGGCACGCAAATAAAAAGAAAAACATGGTCAAAAACAAAAGCCAGATAAGAACCAGAATTAGATTCTAATGTTGGAATAACAGCACATGTCAGAAATTTTAGAAAGAGAACTGGAGTAACTATATCTATTAGGTTAAGGACCCTAATAAAAAAAGATGACATACAACAAAGAATGGCTAATGCTAAGAAATGATTTTTTTTAAAAATGGTAGTAATAAAACATCCTGTTTCATAAATAAAGACAGCATATGACTGTATCAGCTGATGACTCACTATGACCAGTGACAGAATCAGTGAGCTTAAAGATAGGTCAATATTAAGCTCACTAATTTACAGAAGTGGGAAAGGATGAGAAAAGTGAATCCAAGTCACAAAACAAGAACTGCTAAAAGTTTTCCAAAATTGGTAACATGAAAGAGAACAAAGCTGAAAAAATATTTCAAATAAAAAAAATGTAGCACATTCAAAATGCACTGTATCATTGTATCACTGTCATCCCATTGCTCATCAATTTGCTGGAGCAGGCACCAATAAGGTCTCCATTGTGAGAGTTGTTGTTACTGTTTTTGGCATATAAAATACACCATGGGTAGCTTCCCAGACTTTGCCGTGCAGGCAGTCAGGATACTCTCCATAGCTTGCCGGGCTCTCCGAAAGGGATGGAGGAATCAAACCCGGGTTAACCGTGTGCAAGGCAAACGCCCTACCTGTTGTGCTATCGCTCCAGCCATTCAAAATTACTGAAATAAATATAACTAAAGAAATATTTAGGAAATTAGTGAACACCAAACAAGATACATTTTAATCAGCATGAGCATATACACCTTATACTCAAACTCAAAATCAAAACTACAAAATCAAAAACAAAGAGAAAACCTTAAAAACAAGTCAGAAGGAATAAAAACAACAACAGCAGCAACAACAACAAACTTAGTTTTGGAGGAAGAAGATGTTAAGAATTCCACTGGACAACAAATCAAATATCATCGAGCAAGAATAGAGTAAAAATATTCAAAATTTTAGGGGGAAAATGAACTTAAAATTTCACTTTCAGGAAAATTATCCTTAGCAAGAATATTTTCTATCCAAATTAAAATGAGGGAATATACATTATCATAAAATATCTACAGAACTATTATTTAGCAACTCAATGTCTCTTTTAAATTAGAAAATTAATAAAGCTAACATGGGGACATTAAAGAAATACATTTCATGATATATCATGCTTCACAGTGGAAAAGCTAATTCTTTCCCATAAGATAAAGAACTAATTCTTTTCCCTAAGATAAGGAATTAGATAAAGATGCCTTCTCTTGCTATTTGTTTTATGGAAACTCTACCCAGAACAATTAGCAAGAAAAATAAATAGGGGAAACGGAAAAGTAAAAAATAAAAATGTCCCTATCTGCAGATGACCTGGCATTGTTTAGAAACCTTAGACTTTACCTTAAAGTTAGAATATACAAATTCAGCCATATTGCAGGATTGAAAAAAAAAATACCCAACAAAAATCAATTATCTTTCTACACCATCAAATAAGCAATCTCCAAAAAGAAAAAAAAAAGCATAAGGGTATTTAAAAAAATAAAACACTGAGTAACATAAATTATGAAGACTTGTAAGTCTTGTAACTAAAAACTACAAAAACAAATCCACTAAAGAACTGTAAGAAAAGATAGTCCATGTTTACCAATTAGATGATTTAATATTGTTTAACTGTTTGTGCTGTACAATACAATATATAGATCCAGAGCAAGCACAGTTAATATCATAATGGCAGCTTTTATGCGAATAAAAGTACATTTAAAAATTTAAATGAAATCTCAAAAAATACAAATAGTTGTAAGAATCCTGTGAAGGCAAGAGTTGAAGTTCTCATACTTCATGATTTTAAAATATTTTTAAAAGCCATAATAACCAAAATAATGTATAGTATGGATATAAAATCATTTATGAATCAACAGGCCAAAGTTAGAACCAGAAATAAACTTTATACCTATGGCTTTGAATATACAATGGAGAAAGGACAGCATCTTCAATAAAAGGTACTAGAGAAATAGGTACTCTCTAAAAAAACAGTTAAATTCCACACTAACTTTAACAGCACATAAAAATTAATGCAAATGAAAGAATGACAAAGGGAAGACTGGGAATAATACAACTATTATAAAAAAAATCCTAAAGAGAATTCTCATGATGTTAGATGTGGCAATCACTTCTTAGTAAGACATGGAAAATTTCAGGGAATACAACAGACGAGCAAAGCACCAGGGAGAGAGCTTAAAGGGATGGAGCACATGCCTTGAATGTGGCAAGTCCCTCACTGAGATACTCAGCACTTTGTGGATCCCCAGAGCTGTTGGGTGTGGCATGGAGGTTCTAATGCCACCTGGTCCAAGCAACACACCATTGCTAGGTCTAAGAAACAAACCAAGGACTGCACCACCAGGCTGAATAACACTGGGAGTGTCCTGTGGATCCCCAGGCATGACTAGGGAGACCCTTTAAAAGACTAAATGGAACTGCATCCAACTGAAGAACTCCTGGGCAGGAAATGAAACAATTTAAAACATGAAAACACTAAAGAATGTGATAAAATATTTGCCAATTTTCTACAGAGTAAGGGGCTATAACACATACAGACAGAACTACAATTCATTAACAAAAACAATCATTTAAAATTGGGGAAGGGGCTGGAGCAATAGCACAGTGGGTAGGGCGTTTGCCTTGCATGCGGCCGACCCGGGTTCTATTCCCAGCATCCCATATGGTCCCCTGAGCACCGCCAGGGGTAATTCCTGAGTGCAGAGCCAGGAGTAACCCCTGAGCATTGCCAGGTGTGACCCAAAAAAGCAAAAAATAAATAAATAAAATTCAGGGAAAAAGACTTGAACTGACATTTTTTCAAAGAAGACATGTAGGGGGCAGAGAAATAGTATGGCAGGTAGGATGCATACCTCTTATGTGGCCAACCTGAGTTCAATCTCTGGCACCACATTTGGTCCCTGAGCTCTGCCATGAATGACCCATAGGCACAGAGCCAAGAATAAGCCCTGGGCGCCTTTAAGTTGAGTGTGGCCCAAAACAAAAGAAAGCAAAATAGAAAAAGGACATTGTGACATCTAAAAAGAACATTGTAACACCTAACAATCATATAGGAAGCTGCTCAACTTATAATTAAAAATACAGAAATTAAAACCATACTGAAATATTACCATACAATGTGAAGGAAGGAACAAGAAAAGAAAAAAGAAAGAAAAGTAAGGAAAAATAAAAAAGGAAAAGGGGAATAAGAAATGATATATGGAGAAATTAGAAATGTGTATGTTACTGATTTAAATATAAAGAATACAGCTCCTTCAGTAAGGTACTTGTTTAAAAAATTAGAAATAGAATCCTCATATAATCTATAAACCCAATTCTAGTTATGCATCTATGAGTTGAAAACAACATCTTAAACGCTTGGGTTTATTGCTGTCTTCCTCATAATAGTCACTAGATAGAAGCAACCCGACTGTTCACTCATGAATCAATGAATAAGGAAATTGTGATATAAAATACCATTAACTTTTTATAACAGAAGGAAATCAGGCTGGAAAGATAGTATAGTGGGTAAGGCACCTGCCTTGCCATGACAACCTGTGCTCGATTTCCAGATCTGATATGGGCCTCTAGGAGTGATCCCTGAGCACAGAGTCAACAATAAACCCCTAAGCATGGATAGGTGTAGCCAAAAACATAAAGAAGTCTTGTCCTATATTACTATGTGGAAACATGAAGAACCAAGAGGTCATTGCATTAGGTGAAGTCAGTTACAAGTTACCAGTACTGTGTGAGAGCATCTGTATGAAATATCTAAAATACTCAAACAGAAATAGCATGACAGTGGTCCCCAGAAGGAGAAGGGAAATAGTCAATGAGTATATTTTAAGTTTTGAAAAAAAAAAGTCTAGAAATCTGTTGTGTGGCAATGTGAATATGATTAGCATTCTATATACCATATTTAGAAGTGATTAGTAAGATACATTTTATAGACTGTGTTTATTTTACAAAAATAACGTTAAAAAATGTCTTTGAAAGAAATCAGAAAATTACTATAAACATGATGGTTTCAATTCACAAACATCAATCATCACCTAAATGTGATAGTAGTAAATATATTGATTGATAAGTATATTAATAAAAGAACCATGTGATAGTAATAATAATATTGAGGTTCCACATAGGTGTATGAATTAATGAACTTACCTCTACTATAAGAAACCCTCTTTAAATAGGAAGTGTGATAGGAAAACCAAAAGAGATAGAGAAGACATGAACTGGAAACATTAATAGAAAGAGCTTTGACTTTTTAACTAATTTTGACATATGACTATGTTAATAGTTCCTTCATGTCCAATGTAAATAACACATTGTTTTCACTTCCAAAAAGTTGACTTTGGTAGCACTTCCATCCTGAATTCCTAGAACATTCCTACTCTCTCTGACCACTAACCATAGAAGAAAGTAAATTAATTACACTCATTTTAGTTGAGGTCTTAGAGATCTAAAATGGAATAACTACTTAAGGGAGAAATTATTAGGTTAACAAAGAACTCAGGTGCTCTAACTCTAATTTATTGGTCTACCAAATAAAAAAATCACTATCCTATTTATATAGTCATTAAGAACTTCTCTCAATGCCTGCCTCCTTTCCATTGGGTACACGGTGATGTTCCCCAGAGTTCATAGAGCAAACATTCCTTTCTCTGTAAGATAAGGGGTTCAATTTGAACCAAGAGTTTCTAAGATAAATATACTAAATGGAACTTTAAATAAGTGTCTTTAAATAAGGGCCTTTATGTGTGATAATGCATGTTCATGCACCTTAAAAAGGAAATACATTATGTATAGTTTCTCCAATATTAATTTTAATACTTAATTTTAAGGAATACCTAGTCATACTAATGTCTATAGAATTCATTTAGGGTATGTATTTTGTACTTTGGGGGAGTACTATCTTAATAGATATTATCAAAAATATATGACAATAGTAAAACCTTCTTATGTCCTTAAAGTTTATATTTGAAAATTTCTAATCTTATAATCAAGTAGAAAAAATCCTTGACAAGTAGTATTATACATGCACATGACCAACAGAGAGAGAGAGAGAGAGAGAGAGAGAGAGAGATTCCTCTTCCATATAGGTAGAAATAAAGCACAGAAATTACTTAGTGCATTATAGGTGGAGGAGAGGAAAAAAGCTCCAGGAAATAATCTTAAACCAAAGCAATAGATTTCAACTTAATCCTATCCAATGCTAAGAAATCTTTTGGAGATATGCAAATTTATCTCAAAACATAATTCCATAGGCTCCTTATCAAAAACTTTCTGCTCTAAGCCAGAAAATTCCTGATTCAAGCAGACAAAAATTCTGTTCTTCCAGTCACTGCTATTTCACCTGAAGAACTAAGAAATGGAACAGAGCATGTACTAGATATTATCTTCAAGTTCCATTTCTGAGAGGCAAATATTTCCTGAACTAAGCTTTACACCTAACAACTACACCATTTATCTATTGTATGGCATTATAATACATGTCTTTAGGCACCGGTCAATGCCCATCTTAAACCCAACGCCATCTGGATAACGTCAAACTCATCAGAGTCCTATTTATGCATGAATCCCCTAGCATGTTGCTGTCAGCCATCTAAAGTATTGTTATTACAGCATGCACTGTATTACAGCAGTGGCTCAAGAATGTACTGTATTCTGTCTTTTTTGACAAAGAGCCTCAATTACACCCACAGAAATGAGAATCCTACAATTTTAAGCCTTTCAGAAAAAACTATGTTTTTCATTGTGAGAAAAAATCTATTTCAAGGTAGGTTAGTGCTCAGGTATTTGGCCCCAAATCAGTGTTCTATAAGTTAAATGATACCAGGTCGAGGTCAACCTAACTTCACTGAGGTCTCCCTCCTGCCCTCCCTCTCCTTTTCGAGTATCATAAGGTTTCCTTCAAACTGAAGGATGAACGAAATCATACAAGATGACATGTCAGACATGTCATATATGCAGTATTTAAAGTACAACTTTAAAAGTTACTTTAGTTCACCATGTCCTTGTTACTTCACATATATTTGAATTCCTTTTATAATGACACATGTTTAGATTATTTTGAAAATTTAATTATAGGGAGACCAGAGAGAAAATTCAGGGATTATGGACTGTGCTGTGCACACAGTCCACCACGCTTCAATCCCTAATAATGCATGACGTCCCTACAGCACCAGCAGGAAGGGATTTTTGTGCAGATAGCCAGGAATAAATTCAAAGTGGTTCCAACTCACCGCCTTCAAATAAAATTAACTATATAGAAAGAAACATGTCTCTTTTATGACAGAACTATATCATAAGAAAATCAAAACACTTTAAGTGTATATTTATAATTATTATTATTACAATATTACAATTACTGATAAGAACAAATACTGGAGCAATAGCACAGTGGGTAGGGCGTTTGCCTTGCACTCAGGTGACCTAGGCTCAATTCCTCCGTCCCTCTCAGAGAGCCCGGCAAGCTACGGAGAGTATCCCACCCACACAGCAGAGCCTGGCAAGCTACCTGTGGCTTATTCGATATACAAAAAACAGTAACAACAAGTCTCACAATGGAGATGTTACTGATGCCCATTCAAGCAAATCAATGAACAATGGGACAACAGTGCAGTGACAGTGCAGTGCTACAATATTACAATAATTATTATTATTCTTTTAGGCATACCCAGCAATGCTCAGAGATTATTCCCGGCTCTGTGCTTAGGGCTTACTCCTGGTAGTTTTCCCAGGACCATTTGTAGTGCCAGGGAACAAACCTGGGTCCGCCTTCATCTTTCAGGAAAAAAAAAATAGAATCATGTACTTTGGACAGAAATCTGAACTTAGTCACAGTGAACCTCAGCTTGTTTATACTATAGGTCTGCACACCATGGGGTTGCCTCAGAGGTATTAAAACAGTTTAGTGTTTTCTATTACTCATACAGAAAATAAGTTACTTCTACTAGGTATAATGACTAATATGACTACTAAAAGGGCAGGATCACCCTCTAGGTAAAATTTATTTTCCTTTGCAAGTGGAGGCACACCTGACTGTGCTGGAGTGCTTCTTAGGAGACCGTGTGTTGCCAGGGATTAAACCAGGGGCTCCTGCATACAAAGCAGGTGGTCCTGCCCTTTGCTGATCTCCGAAGCCACTAATGTTTAAATCATTTTTTTTTTTTTAGGAAGGAAAGTGATACATATGGACTATTTTCAAAGAAGACTAGAAAAGAAATAAAAGGCATTCAGATGCAGAACTTGAAAAGAGTAAATTTGAGATTAAGACCAAGTTTGCTGTCAGGCCCTAGAGACGAGAATGGGGTTAAAGTACTGGTCTTGCACGAGGTCAATGCCTGTTGGAATCTAGCACTACATGTGATCACTGAGCACCACCAGGAATGATGAGCACAGAGCCATGTGTAAGTCCTGACTATCACAAGGTCTGGCACCACCGATGAATGAGCTGTTGTTTGGAACAAGTTTTGCTTTGAAATTTTAAACTGATTTTTGCTTATTTTTTTGACTCTACTCACGGGACCGTTGTGGCGGTGCTCGATATCAAAATAAGGTCAGCTGTTTGCATGCTGCATACTTCTACTGCTACACTATTCCTCTGACTCAAAAACATATTTTAATAAATACTCAAGATATGTTTCTGCATCTGAAGGCATTATGCTTCATGCTTCTAAGGCTCATGAATCTATAACTTAAAATAGGTAATACAAGAGGGAAGGGGATGGAAAGAGGGAATTATTTCGGTAGCGTGATAGCATTAGAATTTTCATGGCAGATGTGGTGACACTTACACACACGTTCAGGTATGCTATCCTATATAGAAATTTTATAATATTGTAAGCCAATGGTAAAAGAAACAAAAACATGATGACAAACACCTTGGGGCTTCTGGACATAAAGATGGTTTTGAACCTATAAGACCACTGACATGACAAATTTTACATTTAAAAAAGTTTTTATTACAGATACATGATTTACAAAGTTACTGATAGCTGTGTTTTAGGCATAAAATAATTCAACACCAATCCCTTCAATAGTGTACACTTCCCTCCACCAATGTTCCCATATTCCTTTACCATCCCATCTTAAAACATATATGGTGCCCTTTTTATACAACATATATATACACACACACACATATCACTGTATCACTGTCATCACTGTCATCCTATTGTTCATCGATTGACTTGAGCGAGGAGTTTTCCAGGCTCTTCCATGCAGGTGGGATACTCTTGATAGCTTGTTGGACTCTCTGAGAGGCATATATAAATATTCTATATTTCCCTTTATAATATGTTCACTCATGCGTGAGCCTCGGTCAATAGAAAGAGTAACAAACTATCACTGTCACTGTCATCCCATTGTTCACCGATTTACTCGAGTGGGTGCCAGTAACGTCTCCATTTGTCCCAGCCCTGAGATTTTAGCAGCCTCTCCTACTCAGTTTTCCCAACAATTGAAGGCTCCTTTCAGAGTCCGGGGAATGAGACCTGTTATTGTTACTGTATTTGGCATACAGAATATGGCACGGGGAGCTTGCCAGGATCTTCCCTGTGGGTGGATATTCTCGGTAGCTTGCCGGCTCTCCTAGAGGCACGCGCGCGCACACACACACACACACACACACACACACACACACACACACATCCTCTCCTTATTGGACACCCTCCAGAACTCACGGCTGCTTCTCCCGGAAGAGAGAATAGAACAAGGCCCCCATAACCATGCCACTGTACTCTGTACCAGGGGGCAGATGAGAGACCTCCCTGCCCCAAGGGACCCAGCCCCAGCAGCCTACCTCCACTAACCCACTGCTGCCACTCTCCAGGAGGCTTTCCACATGCTTGGGCCGAGCCTCATGCATGAGCAAACTGGGTTATTACTATAGGCAAAAATTATACTAAATGCTTCCTATGAATTATCTAATACAAACTTGTCAGTTCTAAGAGATAAGTGCCCTCTTTTACCTAGATAGTCCCAACAAAGCTGGTAAGTGATTTAGGCACTGATCTAATTACACTCCCAGAGCTATATTTCTAATTAGAAATACATATTTTCTATATATTTTTCATATGTTTTCATATATTTCATATATTTTAAATATATTTCTATATGTTTATATGACAGATGAGTTAAATGACGCAGTAGAAAGAGTAACAAACTATATTAGAAAAAACCAGTTAGTATTCCTACCATTATTTAGCAAATTAAAGGACTATAAACCAGGGTTAAAATGCATACTAAGCCATGTGAGATCTTATGTCTCTAATGAAAATTAGACAATAAAGAAATAAAATAAAATAAATAAAATAAAATAAATATTTTTAAAATAAAATAAAATAAAATAAATAAAATAAAATAATCATTACCTTGATGGCACAAAGGTAATTTTTGCCATTTGCAAGAATAAGAGCCCATAACTAAAACCGCTACCAAAAGCTTTGTTAAAAATTTATCGTAGAGGGGCTGGAGTGATAGTACAGTGGGTAGGGTGTTTGCCTTGCATGCAACCGACCTGGGTTCGATTCCCAGCATCCCATATGGTCCCCCAAGCACTGCCAGGAATGATTCCTGAGTGCAGAGCCAGGAGTCAGCCTTGAGCATTGCCGCGTGTGACCCAAAAAGACAAAAAAAAAATATCGTAGAGTAAGACTGATGATACATAAGCTAAGATATTTGCCTTGCCTGTGGCCAAGTCCAGTTTTATCTCTGGTACCACTTATAGCAAATCGATGAGCAATGGGGAGACTGTGACTGTTAACTGTGACCACTTATAGTCTGCAAGAACCAGCAGGATTCAGTCCTGAGACAGACACAGCCCCCGAGCATCACTGGATGTAGTCCAGGTAGTTCCCAAAT
The DNA here is from genome assembly GCF_027595985.1 of Sorex araneus. Classification (NCBI taxonomy): domain Eukaryota; kingdom Metazoa; phylum Chordata; class Mammalia; order Eulipotyphla; family Soricidae; genus Sorex; species Sorex araneus. Next base: position 25,292,037 of record NC_073311.1, on the reverse strand, counting down.
TCTCCTCTAACCAAGAGAATAACTTATCCAAAACAGTAAGGCACCAAGGCCATCTTGATCTTAAGAAAAAAAAAAATAATGCTGCTAGTTTTTCTTATCATTATTGTTTATTATACAGAATGACATGGCTAGTAAATATGTGTTTAATGCAGGTTTTTGTAAAAGATTTTATTTTTACAGTTGCCCAAGAAAGTCAAACTATATGAAGAGGTGTATCACTCTTCCACCTGTAACCCTTCAATAACAAAGACTGTCAGGATACTGGGGAATGTGAGGACCTGAGCCTGCTGATATATTCTGTCTAAGGATGAAAACAGACCAAATAAAGAAGCTGAAGAAACAAAATAATGACAATGATATGTAAATTAGTTTAAAAGCAGTTTCATCTCATTTGCCTCTAAATAAGAATGCTCGTTTATTTTTCAACAAAGCATCATTTGTGCACTGGCATAAGCAGTTAGAATCATAGCAAACAACCTTTAATATCAAAAAATCTAAATGACTTAATTTTTATTATTCTTATGTATTTGGCAAAAGAAAATGTCCTCAGTATTAACTTCTAACTGACAGGAAAAAATTAAATACAAGTCTGGTGCATATTGAAGGTATTTGAATTCTATGTCACTTAGTGGCAACAAGAAAACTTAAGATTGATTTTAGGTAACATGTATATCTTGGCTAAGGAGGTGTTTTCAAGGGAAAAAAAACAACTGAACCCATTATACTTCAAAGTGGAAATAATTCACTGATAATGATATAATTTCAGAAATTTAAAACAAAGTTTGGGTGAAACCATTTCATCTAAAATGTGTAACTAAATGTTTTATTGAATTTAACTTCATTCTATATTCCATCCAATGTTTTAGAAGCATGACTTCGGTTATATGACCACATTTTTTTGCAGAGAGTAAGTTTTTCACCTTGTTTTAGAAACATCCATAATAAGTACGGTAAAAGTCATAGAAAAAAAATATGTTCGGTTCTCTCCCACTCTGAACTAAACATGGCTGTGCAGTGATTCAAATGAAACAGAGCAAATATTATTCACCATACAAGAAGGGTAACATTAGCTCTAAATGATCTCAATGACTCTGGTCTAATAGTAGTAATTATTACAAGAGATCCAAGGAAACACAAAGTGGAGCACTTCCAGATAGATTACATTGACACCATTTTAGCCTGTGGTGTGGAACTTTTCTATCAAACCTCAAGTACTTTCACAACTGGAGTTTTATGCAGCCCAATTAACTTTGGCTAGACACAAAAATCTGGCTCTGTGTGTCCAGGCAGCAGCCAAAATAAAGGTTTCCAGTATCAAAAATTACTGTTAGAATCTCCCTTCTCTCTTACCAACCAACGTTTGAAGAGTAAGCTAACAGCCAACTAGCTTTTACTACAATTTAGGTCAATATTAATTTTACTGGCTCACAGATATTACAAAATATTTGGCTTGCACAAAATGAATGGGACAGAAAGCAAGACAGTCCCAAAATATCAAAGTAAGTATAAGCATACAACTAGAGAACATACAGTTTGGGAGACGACTCTGAAGTCATCTGAAATAGCATCCTAATGAAAATGTTATTTCTCTCTTTCCCTCTTAATGCAGGCCAAAATTTAAATTCATGGCATGATCCACAGGTAACAAAGGTCAAAAAAGGAATAAATCACAATTTTAAACCAGCTTATCTTAATATTTTAATTGGACATGACATTGGTATGAAAATTCCATATATATTCAGGCAATTTCACCCGAGTCCAACTGGACTTGAACTTGTAGAGGCTACTGGTGATGCTAAGGCAATAATGTTTCCTGGGTGTTGTAAAAATTTTGCTCTAGTTATAATACAGGACCTAGAAATGTAGTGGCCAGAAAGAGAAGACTTTTAGGAATCAGTCTTTACCCTGTGATGCCTAAAAATCTGTCACTGTCACTGTCATCCCATTGCTCATCAATTTGCTCAAGCAGGCACCAGTAACGTCTCCATTGTCAGACGTGTTGTTACTGTTTTTGGCATATCAGATACGCCATGGGTAGCCTGCCATGGGCTCTCTGAGAGGGGTGGGGCTATTGGATCCTGGTTGGCCGCATGCAAGGCAAACGCCCTACCCGCTGGGCTATTCCTCCAGCCCCTATTTAACCCCACAAATTAAAAAATATACAAATAATATTCAAAAGTAACTTATAAAGAAGGGGGCTGGAGAAAACATCTTTCAGAATCTATTGGTAGAATAAAGGGTAAAAACACATTGAGATTACTTAATAAAAAAGTGTAAATTAAGTTTAATTCAGAAGACCTTCATGTTACATATAACTCTACTTGATAGCTAAGTTATTACAGAAGATATCCCTTAAACCTCTGAAGCAGTTTCCTTATTTATAAAAAGAGTAGATCAGGTCATATACACATTCTGGAAATACAATGTGCTTCCTTAGATCCAGCTTTGTGAATGTAAATCTGGAACTGAGCTCCGCTTATACACTTTGTTTCTTATAATTCCAGTCAAAGAAGCAACTGTTATTTTTGGTGGTGGAGGGTTGGGTTGAGGAAGGAGGAAGTTGGACCACACCCAGCAGTGCTCAAGGTCTACTCCTGGCTCTAGTGCAGGGATCATTCTTGGTGGATGCAGGGGACCACATGGCTTGCCCCCTAGTCAGCAGCATACTAAACAAGTGCTTTACCTGCTCTACCTGCTCTTCTATTACTCTGCCATCCAACTTTCTTGACTGTATAACCAAAGGCACTAGAGTACGTGACTTTATGTTACATACCTCCATGTTAGTCTTTAGGTTCTAGTAAAAATGATAAACATGTGCAGTTATTCTTGACTATCAACACTTTACTGTTGATGAACATACCTGCTACGCAAATTATACAGTTGAATTAAGTCTCTTAGATTCTACCAGGAGGATGATTGTAAAATAATCCCCAGAGTGGGAAGAATTTGGAGTTTAAAACCTCAAGAAATAAAATGTTGACTAACCCCTCCTCCCTCCATTAAAAAATTCTGAAATAACACATATCAAGCACAGATCCTCAAGAGATATACAATTATATTGTATCCATGACCTTTCAGGGGCTTGAAAGTTTGTGCTGTGTTTATGAGAATGCCACTCACCTTCAGTTATTTATCACTGGGAATTAGAGCAATGTCTAGTGTACTATAATACATCTCAATACATGTGCTGATCAGCATTAGTGAGGAATATTAAAATGCTTGGAAACAAAAATATTTATAAGCCCCGTTGTAGCCAGTCCAGAAATAAGTTAAAAGAGAAAAATGTGAAAGAACAGAACAGGGTTTCCAAGACACTGAAATGCCATATACTGAAGAGATGAAAAGATAAGTAAAGACTTACACGACTTACTTCCTGTCCCATGTACAGGGTCAAAGAAATGCTATAGATTTATGTCTGTACTTCAGTCTGGGAAGTGCTTTTACAGAGATACTGAGGACAGTGCTTTGGAAGTACAGAGAAAGGAGAAAAATAATTGCTTGAAAGACTCAAGGCAAGACTTCACAGAGTAAATAAAATTTGAGCTGGCAGAGAAGGAAAGGGCATTTTTGGCAGAGAAATCAAAAAAGGATTTGATCTATGGAATTTGTTAAAGGTTTCTGGAAAACTAAATCCCTTTGAACTTTCTAAAATACCATAAATATTGTATAAATTCTTTTAAAAAAATTGCACAAAGATGTACAATAGAAACAATTTCACCGGTTATATTAAAAGCACAATAATAAATATATTTTCCTAATCTGTCTTGTAAAATGTAATTCTGATATGCTATTCTACAATCTAATTCTAATATAACTGTGTGTGAAGTTTATGTATCAATTTTAATTTTGACAAAAAAGTGAATCTACCATTCCCTTTCAATTCTTCATGTCTTAAAAATAACAGTCTATTCCATTTAATAATATGTTTTATTCAAAGTAGTCAAAGTCAAAATGTGTGGCATTTTCCATCCTGCCAATTCCATGTCAAGTCAATGGCATATTACCAAGCCAAGAAACCCAAAATTAAACAAAGGGAATCCATAGGGATTATAAATTTGCCAAATTTCATAATTCAAAAAGAAACTGTTAAAGATGGTTTGAGGTTTTGGCTCTATGATTTCAGTAATTTCATAATTGGGTTTATATTTCATCTAATCAGCAAGTCAGAAACTATGAAAGTAATGGGGGGATTAAAATTTGAATTTTCATGGCTAAGTCCTTCATTCATTTTCATTTCTGTATGTAAGCTGAAAATTTTAAATCCTGCTTTTAAGAGATGCTTTAAAATATTTTTATAAAAACCACTTTTTAATATCCAAAATCGTGTCCCTGTCAAGGAACTATGTTTTACTGCATAATCAATGAAAAGCCCGTGTCAACTTTTTAAAAAAAAATGCAGTACAAAGATTATGTAAAGCTTATTTTTAAATGCATCAGAATTTTTAAAAAATGGAACAATGATTATGTGATAGTAAAGATTATATTCTGAATATAGTATATTCAGAAACAGTATATTTAAGATCAAGTGTTTTCTTTTCTAAATGATATTTTTTGCTTAATCAGACATCTCACACTATAAAAATTTTTGAAAGCAGTCATTTATTAACATAAAAAGAATGTTTCCAACGTGCGACATACAGCAGCAGGAGCAAGAGATATATGTGAGTTCTATTCTTATGTAATGGAGTGTGAATTACCATCCTATCAGAATAGGAAATGGAAATGGCTTTCCAGAGATAAAACAAACTTTTTCCAACTGATTAAACTTGACATATTATGATCTTTTAAATGTCAGAAATAGCAATTTGTACCCTTCAATTATGAGTAATGCTCTATCCCTTTCTCTGTTATTTTCCTACTTATGAGGCCCAACATTAATTTCTTTCATAAATTCTTTGCAGGTGTTTTCATCTTTTTCTTTGCACATGAAAAGATTCCCTCACCTTTCTACTGCCCCCATACAAATGTTTTCCCATAATATTTATAATTTCTAAAAGTTCTTTCTTAATTTTTCATTAGAAACCCTTTTATGGCATCTTCTCTGAAATGCTTCTAGCATCTCAAGTAATTTTTGGAGTTTTGTCATGTTTCTTCCAGTTTTATTCTCCTAATGATTTGTTTCAGTTCTATTTTTTTATTGTTATTTTCAATTCCTGTAATATTACTGATATCTTTAAAGAGTGAGTAAAAATGCTGAGTGAAGTTCCTTAGGTATAGGGGAGTTTTCTAAACTAGAGACAGACATCTACCCTGCAATCTAGTTCAGGAGCAAGTCATTCGCAGATAACCTCCAAGTAGATGCTGATGGATACCTCTTCTCTACAATATGATTTCTTTAGATCAAAAGTCAAAAATGTCTTGTCATATGCTTGGGAGTACTAGGCCAGTACTGGGAGTGTAAATTTTGTGTTGCTGATACTTTAAATGAGAGGAGGACAAAACTGATGTACTTTTTTGACACCAGACATTTCGTTTATTCCTCCTTTCCACCTGCTTTTGATCGTTGAAGCACTCTCAGTCACTTTCTCCATCACATTGAGTTTCGTCTTTTACCTGCAGGTGACCACCTTATTGCTGGCCCTGTGTGTATGGGGCAAAGACCTGACTCTTTTTCCCACTAATTAGCCCTGTCTATACTACTTGACTTTTCCTTCTATGTCAGCTTCCCCCAAATCTTGAGTCTCTCCAGGTGGTCTTTATTTTCTTTTTATGTCAGATTTCATTTTTATTCATTCTAAATCTTTGGATGGTCATTTTCTCTGCTTTGACAAATTAGTTTCAGGACTATTTTGTGATCAGTTTAGATTTAATTGTGCTCTTCTGAAGAACATCAACTATAATGTTTTCAACAAGACTTTTTCAGTAGACTGATTCTTATTTGATTTCTTAAACTAGGAATTAATTATGCAAGTGAATTCAAAATGCAATGCTGGGTCTTTGTGATCAAAGGGAAGAGAGCGGTGTATAGACTCCCATTATTCTCCACTCAGATCTCCAATTTTTCTTTATACAATGATCTTCTGCCTTGTATAGGTATGCAAATTTACTGTACATTATCATATTACTGAAGTTATGAATATTCCTTTTTTACTTTTACATCTTATTCCCGACCTTCCAATAGTCTAAAGCTTTGCCTATTTCAGAAAGAATAAAAACAAGCACAAAATTCCTTTCCATGGATTGCCACAATTAGTAAATGTTCTCAATTGTCCACTGGTTAAGCCTAATGCTTACTTTCCTGGTACTGATTTAAAGTTTCGTCTTTTAGTTCCTGGGAAACTCTCTTATTATACTCTGAGCTCAACTACGCAATAGAGTATATCTGTTATCTTTTATTAAACACACCTAGGTACTTGTGTGTGTGTTGGGGGAGGGGCAGAATTAGGGGGTGTTTGTACCACAGCCAACTGTGCTGAGGATTTACTCCTGGCTCTATACTCAGGGCATACTTGTGCCAGGGGTCAAATCCAGATTGGCAAAGTGCAAAGAAAGTATATTACCAGCTGTACTATCTTTCCGGTCAAATCTAGACATTTTTAAGTGTGATAAATAATTTTTTAGCAGCATTTTAGTGATATCTTAGAATATTTACACAACAGTTTCATGTGTTAAATCTATCATCATCATCTTCTCTGGGAAATAAACATTATCGGTTTAAATAATTCAAAGATAACTTTCCATTTTACTCACAGAGTAAAATGTCATTTTCCTGACAGTGTCCTTGATTTTCAAGTGTTTTTTTTTTTAATTAGTATTTTGGAGAGATATTAGGTGGTCTACTAAAATTAAAAAATAGATTCAGGCTATAACTGAAGACTGATTCTAGTTATTATCTGGTTTAACTCAGAAATTTTACTTAAGCAAAACCCAATATGAGACCAGAAGTCAGTTACTGGCAGTGAGGTGCATTCCTTGCATATTGCTAACCCCAGTTTCATTTCTGGCACTACATAAGGTTCTCACCTGGGGACCTCTCCAGAGAGCAAAGCCAGGAAGAGTCCCTAAGTACTATTATAAGTACTATTATAAGTAGCGCACACACACACACACACACACACACACACACACACACACACACACACACACACTTACTTTTCTGTTTTGTAAAAAACATTACTATCATTTGTAACACATGAAATTACAACTTGGGGGGAGTTATAATGTTAGAATGAGTCAAATTAATATCAATGAATTAAACTATATTGAAGGAACACCACTAGTCACACAGTGGCTGATCACATGGCAAATACTTCCCTTACTGAATGATTTCCAAAGAATAGGGATACCAGGTGGCATTGATAAAACACCATGAAGAGACTCCTACCTTCCTAACTAGAATCAGATTAATTTATAAATTATAGATAATCTAGGGTTAACATTAACATTGATATAAGAGGGTAATATTTAAACATATCCTATGACCAATTTGTTATATAATCCTACAGTTGCTGTTTTCTATATTATTTCCATTGTGATCCAGATTCAAAATGTAAATCATTTTAACTTTGGCAAATCCCATAGCCCAAAGATATAGTTTTCTGTTTGTTCTATCCAGGGTTCTATCAGCCTGCTTGCCATATTTGCATCCTAACAGCCTGTGTTAATGAAGACCCAGTATTCTAAAACCCATCATCTTAGTCTGAAAGGAGAGAACTCTTTTTGCAGTGGTGAGGTAGTTAGTAACTCACAGTTAGAGCTAGCAGTTTTCCGTAAGTGAGATGAGCAGGGATGTGGTCAGTCTTGGATCTCAATGACTCCATGTACCAATGCTCTGCTTCCGGGAGCCTACTTAATCGCATGTACGCTTCACCTGCAAAGAGAACCATGACACTCAAACACACAGCTTCCCAACAGCGTAACATCATCATGTTTATGGGTTCTTTGGAATTTAAAATGCTGTGGAATAAAATACTTTTTATCTATTTTCTCACTTAAACTGCAAAAACTCATCATGATTTTTAATTTTGATGAGAAAACTTATGTCCGGTGAAATTAAATGAAATAGTTAAATTAAGTTTAGAAAACAGTAAATGTTGTTAAGTTTTAATTTTTAACTTAGGAACAGCTTTTCCTCCACCATAAGCCCTTTATTACCATTTTTAAAGGATAAGATTGACTTTCTTCTATACAATCATTGATTCTTTTATATTCACATTCACTCATTCCTTTACAAGTTTAGGTACTTATAGAATACTAAGCAGAAAGTATTATGCAGGACCTAAATAAAAGATTATGACTAGGTTTCACAACCATGTTCAAAAAGTAAAATTTGTTCTTATTAACTCTTGAGGAGTTAAAATATCTTGAGTTAAACATTTGTACTAGATTTACATTTTTTAAAATAAATTACTTACATATTATACTTTAATAATCAACTTACCATTTTTACTTTAACAATTTACCAGTTTTAGTAGAGCCAAGTTTATTGCTTAGCCCATTAGTAAAAAACAAACAGAAACTTGCATATCTGCTAATTATTTATCATGTGTCCAGCAGCCTATAGGAAGCTTTTCAGGCTTTTCAGGTGTCACCTATAATTTTTAGATTAAACAAAATTTTCTTACCAAACAGGAAAAAATGTCAAGCAGAAAAAACAAAGGAAATAAAGCTAAAATATATATAGCAGCCACTTGCTTATTATTATCACCCTTTCCCTTTACAATTATACTTTAGAAGAATATTCACCTGATTGAAAATTATATTTTAATATAATTTGCCTACTTAAGCTAAATATGGGCTGGAGCGATAGCACAGCAGGTAGGGCATTCGCCTTGCATACGGCCGACCCAGGTTCGATGCCTCCATCCCTCTAGGAGAGCCCAGTAAGCTACCGAGAGTATCTTGACCGCATGGCAGAGCCTGGCAACTTCCCCATGGCATATTCAATATGCCAAAAACAGTAACAACAAGTCTCACATGGAAATGTTACTGGTGCTCCCTGGAGCTAATCGATGAGCAACGGGATGACAGTGACAGTGAAGCTAAATATTGTAGTTACAAGAAGTTCTACAAATATATTAGTTACTCCCCTCTTTTAAGACCAGGCAATAGATAGGTAATCTTCATTACTTTCAAGCAGAGCTTTATAGCTTAGCTAATTGTCACAATGATAGATTTTTCAATCTAGAAACATCATCAGAGACTACTTCATAATGTACTATTCCATATTGGTTGTACATTTTGTGTTAAAAGAAGAACTGGTTTCCCCTTTAAATCATATTCTCATATTGCTCCAGCACTGGCAATACAGATATAAATTAATTTGTGTCTCCTGCACTGTTAAGTGCACTTTGCTCATCCCATTACTTAAAAAAAAAAATACTGGTAACAATAGTAATATGTAGTCAAAAATATATGCCTTCACTCACACTTATGGATGTGCTTCTAATTCTGGGACTATTCTTCAAATTTACTATCATAAAATGACAGCTAAAAAAAGTTACACTTAAATTTAAAGTATGTTTTACTGAATTTAACGATGATTTGGTTAGATTAAAGCCCTCACTCAGGCTGGGATGCAAAAATACCCCAAATATCCTGAAAAAAAAAAAACAATAGATTAATGCAGGATAACATAGCCTCAGGTAGTTTAGGTTTATTGGGTTACTTCAGTCACAGTGCTCCAATTGGTCTGTGTTTATTTGTAGCTTCTTTTTTAGTGTTCTGTGGACTTGTAAATCTTGTTTTTCTCTTCTCCTTGAGTCCTTTGCATAGTTTATTCAGAGCAATGTCCTTTTTGTATGGACACAGGAAGACTTAGCAAATGCTATGCTTTTGTAACCTGGGAGTCATTTGACTCTACATGATATTTTCCTCCTGGGCATCTGTTCTCTCAACCTAAGCCTCAGCTGCCCTTACTTCCTAGCACCCCCCAAAGCAGGGTCCCGACGAGGGACGAGACGGACCCACGGCAAGTGGTGAGTTGTGTGCTAACCTGGCATCGAGATGGGCCTGGCCAAAGTGTCTAATGCTTAACTATAAGTTAAGAGCTTGGTCATGGACAAATGCTGTCATGATCCAAATAGTGATAATTAGATTTGGACCCTGCTAGGGTTAGGAATGATTAATCTGGCCTGAGTGCTGTGGTCTGAGTCTGTGGCAAGATGCTGCCAGGAGAGCAGCCTTGCAGGCCTCAATGTATCTCTTGCTATGTCCATACAAAAATAACTAGTATTAAGATGTTAATGAGTGTTTGGAATAAGGAGAGGAGAAAAACCCCTTAAGGGGTATTTTGCCTAAAAGGTATAGCAGAGATGATATCTGCATTTCTATGTTCATTGCAGCACTGTTTACAATAGCCACAATTCAGAAAAAAACAGAGTGCCCCCAAACAGATGACTGGTTAAAGAAACTCTGGTACATCTACACAATGGAATACTACGTAGCTGTCAGAAAACATGAAGTCATGAAATTTGCATATAAGTGGATCAACATGGAGAGTGTCATATTGAGTGAAATGAGTCAGAAAGAGACAGACATAGAAAGGTTGCACTCATATGTGGGATATAAAGTAGCTGAGAGGTACAAGCTTAAAATGATGCAATTTCTGGCAGATATTTCTCTGGACTTAGTTACTAAAATACTAAAATAGAGAAATCCAAAACCGTGCAACTGGTAGTGTGGCCACTTGACCTCATATCTCTTCATTCTCAGCAACAGAAAACAAATTATCAAATGCTTTCTTTTCAGAAGGTCCTACTTTAGGGGGGAGAAACTCCAAATAATAATAGTGAGGGTTTTTTTGTTGAAATATTGAATGTAATCAAAGTAAAGTGAAAGTAAAGTGAAATTTATCAGTTACACAGGTGGGGTGGGGGGCTGGGGAGGTGGGGGGATGGGGACAGGTATACTGTGATTCTTGGTGGTGGAATATGTGCACTGGTGAAGGGATGGGTGTTGGAGAATTGTATGACTGAGACTTAAACCTGAAAGCTTTGTAACTTTCCACATGGTGATTCAATAAAAGAATAAATTAATTTAAAAAAAAAGAGGTATTTTGCATACTGGCAGTCAGGAAGGCTTTGGAATGCCCCTAGGTTGTGTTCTCTTTGAACTTGACAGCCCTCAGGAAGGGCTTTCTTATGATGATTTTGCTACCTGGCTGTGTGTAGCCTAGGAGCAAGGGGGAGAGAGAAAAGGGGAGGAGAGACAAGAGAATGGAGGCTGGGGTAGATCCAGAGAGAGGACAGAGCAAGGAGTGCGGGAGATGAAAAAGATGGAAGATTGAATAAATGGTAACTAATCAGCAACCAGCTTGGTCCTCGTTCTTTCTTCGCCTGTCCTTGGCCAACAGCTGTCCTGATACAGTCCATACACAGCAGTTCCAGAGCACCGAACACGGGCGGTGAGACACAGCTGCCCAGAGAGCCAGAGAGTGCACATGCCCGTCTGCGTGCCTTAGTCTTTTACAGATTAGAATATATAAAATGGTTATGGTGGTTAAAATGGGAGGATTAAGCACAGATGTTTTATTTTATTTATGAAATCATTTATATAACAGAAAGTGTATGCACAATCCCTAAAGTATTAAAAGTTTATTAACTTGGTGAATTTATTAATTTGAATTATTAAACTAATTTTTCACGTTATTTTTAATTCTTAATTTAATAAGATATCGCATTTTAAAATCAATTAATGAGAAATTACACCAAAATATATCTCTATTGTGATTTCAAAAGTGAGTATAAAACTGATGTTAAATACATAGGAAGAGCTAAAAGATGGCTCCATAGTACTGATTTTGTTCATAATCAACCTGAAATAATACTTTGGGTCTTACAGTATTTATAAAGTCAGGTTTTAGAAGTGATAATCATTGTATTTAATAATGTTTCTATGTTTCTTCTATTAAAAATTTTAATTATTGGCAGAACAACTATACGTTTTCTGTTAAGAAAATAATGCATAGATATACCAACTTTATGTTTCTGAAATTCAATTTGTATTATATTAAGTTGTTGATACTTGGAAATCAGTTCAAAAAGTGAACTATTTAGTTCCAAGCCAGGAATTGTTTATGTTTAAAATCGCCTTTGAAGAGAGAGAGAACAAAAGGGAATGCCTTGCCACAGAGTTGGGGTGGGGCGGGGGTTGGGGGGGCCCTGGGGGGGTGGGGATAGGGTGGGTTGGTGGGAGGGATACTGGGAACATTGGTGGAGGGGACTGGGCACTGGTGGAGGGATATAAACAAAATGCAAACATGAACGTTCATAAGTTGGTAACTGTAACTCATGGTGATTAACTAATAAAATAAAATCTCCTTTGAAATGTAATATTATTAATTTGATACATGACTAGCTCATTTTCCTCAAAAGAAATTCAAAAGTAATATTAATTCATACAACTGAAATGGGAAAATACTGAAAGGGGCTATAACTAGTAGATACAAGGCAGTATCTTGATAAGTATATAAAAAATGTTAAGTAGCCTGACTTATAATCATTACAATTGAAAAAAATCACATGACCATTAATTGGATTATTAATAATAATGATGATGCTAGGTATTGGATAGTTATTGCAATTATTGCAGCAAACTACTGGGGGACTGCCTGACTTATATTCACCCACTTCTCTCATTTTTTTCAATATGTAGCCTGCATTTTCATATTGCTTGTATGAAACCTTAGCACATTACCTCCACTCAAGCACTAGTAAATAACCTTAAGTCTGGCTTTCAAAGTGAAATATTTCTGGTGTCTATATCAGTTGCATTATATAAATTTTTATTTAAGTGAAGAATGTCATTGCCTAGGTTTTGCTTCAGGAAAATGGAAAAGCAGATTAGCTAAACAAAATACATAATCTTAAATGCAGAACATAGTAAAGATGCTAATCAAATCTAGAATAACTGAAGATCGTCATCCTAAAGCTAGTGAGAATAATAAAATATGTGCCATCTACTGAGCTCAGGTGAAAATTATATTCCTGACTAATGGCAAATTGTTTCTACCATGTGATACATTAGCCATCAAGTTCATTTCACTTTGCCTTAGGCCTATCTATTGAATTAAAGGGATAAGGAAGAGCAATGATAATCCATACTTGACATTTAAGAATGCTGCTGATGCATGTTACTCAATTCTTACGAGAGGAATATATTGCATGCAAAATGCACTTTAGTTCGAAGGTTAACCTTAACCCAAAAAAACAGTCTATAAAAGTGGTAATAAAATCAAGATGTGAAACCTAAGAGACAAGAAAGTAATCGGGGATGAATTCAAATGTGTTTAAAGGAAAGCTCAATAAAAATTTAGGCAATAAACAATATAAGAAAAACTACTTGCTTTAACCCTGTCACTGGTAAGGTAGAAGCTTCATTCTCATTTCTAATTCGCAGTAACGGAATAATCATTTCATGGATGAAGAGGAAGTCTCAAGAAAGAAAATGACACAAAGGCCATTAATAATTATATCCAAAAAGTTTGGAATTGCACAAAAGGGCTCACTTTTTCACCACACCAAGCTGCCTCTGATATAAATTTAGCATATATTGAATTCTTACTAAAGTCATAGTATAGTGTCATTATACTTTTACATTAGACAAAAAGTATAATTAATACCAGATTCATACTACAAGGGAAGTGACTGTCTCACTGAGCTTAAGCAACTGTCTAATGTTCAAAAATAAGTAACTGTAAGAATCAGTAATCATTCGGTAATCATATTAGAGTTCTCTATGGCTCTTTAGATAACATTCTGTCCAAATAACAATAATAATAGTATTTAAAATGGCTAAAGCAACTGAAATCAATGCTCTCAATGATCTCAGTATAGGAAGAGAGTGAAATACACACACACACACACACACACACACACATATTCCTTCAAGCTATTAAAATCACGAAAATTCTACGAAAGAAATAGCTACAAAAATGTTGAGTACATTCAATAATGAAATAAAAATACTAGGTTGTGAGAGGAGTAGAGGAGGAAGAATAAGCTACCTCATCTTTTCTGAGACTGTAATACTTTACTTACAATAATTGAAAAAACGATTATAGCATCCAAGAGGGAATGAGCAATGATAACTATTCTTTTCTCATTCTGCAAAAATAAGATTATAGAGTAGAGGTAAATTTCATAAAAATGAGAAGATTGTCTATATGATGATGTAGTGATCACGCGCATCACCCAGATTTATTTCCTAGTCTTTCACAGACAAAAGGGATTTGGAGGTCTCCAAGCTGGCTTCAGGCAGATATAAACCAGTTTCAGATGTAGAGCAAATAATGTCACTCTTCCTCCCTAAAAGCCCCAGGTCTAAAATAACCCAGGCAGAGGCTAACTCCTTAATGGAAAGACTGTTGGATTATTGATGATGTAATGGACCAAATCTCACTGGTTCTCATGTTTCAAGTTCCTGGACAGCTCAGGCTTGTGGATAAAGAATGGCGCATGTAGTCTGACATACTATCCATATTTACCAGTGTTTTGCTTTGCTTCTCCTGCCTTTTCTTTTCTTTTTTTTTAATTTTTAAAATTTTATTGAATCACCATGAGATAGTTACAAGCTTTCATGTTTGGGTTACAATCTCACAATGATCAAACACCCATCCCTCCACCAGTGCACATTCCCCACCACCAATATCCGGGGTATACCCCCCCTTTTTACCCTCCCCCTGGCTCCATGGCAGACAATATTCCCCCATACTCTTCTCTACTTTGGGGCATTGTGGCTTGCAACGCAGACACTGAGAGATCATCATGTTTGGTCCACTATCTACTTTCGGCATGCATCTCCCATCCCAACTGGTTCCTCTATCCATCATTTTCTCAGTGATCCCTTCTCTATTCCATCTACCTTCTCCCTCTCCTGCCTTTTCTTAGATTACATATTTGGGTTTTTCTTTATATATATATATATATATGTTTATATATGATACTTAGGATAGTGAGAAAGCTCAGAGATTGATGTTTTGGGGTATTTGGGGGCCTTCCATAAAGTGTGCAGGAAGTACAGGGGCCCCTCCCAGTGGTTATCATCCACCAGAGCCAGTAGCTCCATATGAGGATACGAGAAAGCAGTCATATTTGAGCCCAATGATGCTGGGGATTTTGCGGGCCACCCTTAGCCCTCTCAGGTCACACACATTGAAACTGGGGATCAAACCAGGGGTCACCCACATGCAATCATGTGCCTCTATCCCACAGACTTATTGTGTCTATCAGGGACTGGAATTGTGGTTCAAGTGGTAAAGCACATGTACATGTGAGGCTCTGCAATGGACCCCAGCCTAGCAAAATAATGATTATGATAATAATAATAATAATAATAATAATAATAATAATAATAATAATAATAAATGTCAATTAAACTAAAAATAGCAATTAGAAATTGCACTTACTCTCCCTTTAAAGATGTGATTTCAGACAAATCACAGTGGGATATTTCAAAAAATCAGATAATTCATAATAGAGAAGGCAATATTGGGTGAATAAAATCTCAACAAGTTAACCCTAGTGAATGAGGTATGGACAATATCAAAAGACACACACCAAAAGACATACACCTAGCTATAATTCAAGGATTTATCACAGTTTTAGAAATATGTTTGTAAAAACATTAGCACACTGAATAAAAGAAAAATTTTACCCAAGGCCTCACATAGTTTAGACCACTCTCAGCCTCTGGCCTCCAAGGAATGGACATACTGGTGAAAAGGACTCTGTGATTTCTAGCAAGCTTGCCAATGCCAATACAACCGCTAATGACAGGCTTACTGTATGCCCTTCAGCCATGCATTCTATCATAACCTATCAAATTTATAAGCTTTGCAAGCTTGAGGTTCGGGTTGGTCACTAAAACAATCATTCTAATTCTAAGGAGTGCTTATTTTCTATATATCAATGCCTGTTTTGAAAGACTGAAATAATATTTGTATATGCTGGTCATTTCACTTTTAATGAGTACTATGCTAATCATCAGTTTGTCATAATTATTTCCCCTTTATATTAATAACTTTAATATCCTCTTTGGAACTAATTTTGCCACCTAATTTAAATAAGTATATTTAAATTAATTGATAACCATTCTTATTTCAATATGCTGAAATTATTTACAATTTACAATGCAGTGTCAAATTATAAATTACATGTGAAAATAGACAGCGGGGTTTCAAATTCTTACACTGTTAATAAATAGTTGCATGAAAACGTATAAATAAGTCATTTGATAGGAACTTAGCTTTGTCATATCCAAATTAAAATACCCCTAATCTCTCAAAATCATGCAATGATTTTTAAATTCCAGTGTTCAGTACTTTATATATAATTATTTCATAAACTAGTAGCAATATCCCAGTTAATTTACATGAGATATTTTTTCAATGAATATATTTGTGTTATATTTTAAGTTATATAAAGTACTTGTAAACTGAAAAAGAGAAATAAACAATCAAGGTCATAAAAAATGAGGAGAAGAAATGAACAGAAACTTCCTAAAAAACATACAGATGGGAGTTGGAGTGATTCATTAACTATGGGTATGATTTTGTGAACTGCTACAGAATCTTGTTTTAAGTATTCAGTAAAAATAGAATAAATGTGTAACTTTCTTATATGTATTAGTAAGGGAAGGTGGCACTAGCATTCTGTAATAGAACTATGCATTAAAAAATTACACTCTATGCAATTCAAAAATGACGATATAGAGTATACATAAAAATCAAACAGTTCATTTAGGATTTAAATGAGATTTTTATGTTGAAAACACTTTTATATAGTAGTTAAGAGAGACAGTACAGGGATTAAAGTGTTTAGTCTTGTACATGGCAAACCCCTGGTTCAATCCCTGACACCATATATGGTCCCAAACACTGCCCGGAATAATCCCTTAGCACAGAACTAGGGGTAACTTTAAGCACTACGAGGTGTTACCAAAAACCAATACAAAACAAAACAAAGTAAAACAAAAAAGGACAACATTTCTATATCGGAAGAACATCTATACACACACAGCTAAATATCACAGCAGGTAGGGTATTTGCCTTGCACGCGGCTGACTTAGGTTTGATTCCTCCATCCCTCTCGGAGAGCCCAGCAAGCTACTGAGAGTATCCCACCAGCATGGCAGAGCCTGACAATCTACCCGTGGCGTATTTGTTGTTACCAAAATAGTAACAACAAGTCTCACAATGGAGACG
The DNA here is from genome assembly GCF_027595985.1 of Sorex araneus. Taxonomy (NCBI): domain Eukaryota; kingdom Metazoa; phylum Chordata; class Mammalia; order Eulipotyphla; family Soricidae; genus Sorex; species Sorex araneus. The sequence goes on along the minus strand of NC_073311.1, from coordinate 25,274,894 downwards.
TTACTGGTGCTCGCTCGAGCAAAACGATGAACAATGGATGACAGTGCTACAGTGCTATAGTGCCTATTCTAAATATTTGCAACAATATAAATTCCTGACACTGATTTTCAAAAATGTTTTCTTCATTCAGGATTTCCTTCTTCCACATGATTTTTTTCCATTTAATCGAAATGTCACCAAAACAGACATCCTTTATAATTTAATAGATTTCTCATGGAAAATAAAATATCATTGCAATTAAAACCATTTTTTTTTACTACTGGGTAATATATTCACTCCATCGATAATAAGGGAGTGAAATACAGGGGGCCTAGAAGATAGTACAGGGGTTTGGGATGCATATTTTATTATGCCCAACAGCAGTTCAAGCTGTGTCACTGCATGGCCTCTCAAACACTGCCTGGTTAATATGCAGGCCCCTGACCACATCCAGGGTGACAAGGTGTCTCTGGCACCCCAGGGATTGCACAGCATCACATCTTGGGCTCCGTCATTCAACCAACATACTGCTTGTTGGGGTCACTGGGATTACCCCAAGGGTGTCCCATGAACATTACTTGGGAATAGTTCCCCCCCTAAAAAAAAAGAGTGAAATTCATCCGATTTTCTTATTTATTTCTATTGAAGCCTCAGAAAATAGACTTTTCAAACAGATCATATTGAATCAGGAATCAGAGATATAAGTATGTATTAATTTGAACATTTCTTTTCTTATAAATCCATTTAAAATGGTTTAAACGTTTTAATCTTTTCCTTTACCACTAAACTAGTAAAATTATGAATTAATGTAACAGGTGGGCTTCTGTGGTTTAAAAGCAATGAAATATAATCGACTGTCTCATATCATATTTCCAGGAAAGCAAATGACACCTAGACCTAAGCGTGATTCTTAGGCAATCCCCCTACTGGCATTAAAGTGTTCAAACTCCCCAAGGGGACTATATATCCTCTAGCCATGTGTTTAATTGAAATTTTAAACAAAATATATTACCTATTTAATGCAGCTGAACTGGACGCTGGCCTTTATAGAATATAGCCTAATACCTAGCAAATTAATGACTGTAACTATTGTTCATAATGTAGATGTTATATTGAGTGTGAATGGAAGAAAGGAAAAGAAAAAACCCATTGCATTTCTATAAAAAGAAAATTTTATAAATTTATACATAAATCTGACGTACTTTTTTTAGATTCCACCAAAATTGTATAATTTTGTATAGAAACCTTATAATTTTATTTCTGTTGACTTCCTAGCTTACAAACTCCTAAAATCTCTCAAATTTTGTCTTATTTTTCAGGATCAGAAAACTCAGTACACATGGCATTCATTTCCTGGTCTTATACTTACAGAATATGAGAAAATTAAACTAAAAAAAAAAAGCAAAAGAAAAAAAACCAGCTCAAACCAGACTTATCTTGGAGGGGCTGGGAGAGGCAGGTCAGGCTGCTTACCTTGTACACACCATGTCTGGGTTCAATCCCCAGCACCCATAACGTCCCCCAAGCTCCTCCAAGAGAGTAAGAGTCTATATATATATTATACATAGACTTAACATATATATATTAAGTTTTAAGTTTTTGCATATATATAAAAACTTAAAACTTAATATTCATTTTGGAGATTCACAGATCAGTATTTAATCCATTTACATGGTTATACTTATTTCTGTAGGGTTGGTTTCAGGATGTTTAAGAGTGCCAACAAAAACAATCATAGGAAAATCACCACAACTCAAAATAGGGGAAGCAGGTGGTATAAAAAGCTTAACACCACTAGAGTGTTAATGCTTCCACACTTGAAAGATGTGAAGTTCAAATCTCACACAGTTGAAAACCATCTCCTTCACAGTTGGCATGCTAAGGGCCTTGAGCAATCCACTTTTAAATAACCAGACAGAGATAGGCAGTAAACCATCATGTCAAAAACCTACTTTGTGTATCTCTAAATGCACATACACAATACATAGTCCAATAAAAAAATGACTAAGTAAAAGACAAAACAGTCATCCCAAAAACAGAATATCGGACTTCATTTACAGTCATTATAGCAAGTAATAGCAACATGCAGTGTACATAATTCAAGAAGAGTTCAATAGATTTACAAGTGAAAACTCTGCATTTTGTTTTCGGAAGATGCATTTGACACCCTTGGCAGTTGTAACCAAAATGATGGCAAGGAATCTGAAAATCATAAGTACTATGTATGATAATTCACTCTTTGATTGGGCAACCTTTTTCACTCCAAAAACTTCTGTAATAGTTATTGTGTTTGCCAGTTAGTATTTCTTTTTCCAATTCCCTCTGATCAGAATGATAAAATTGGAGAAATATCTCCACTTGAAGGTGCTATTTCACAAAACTAAAAATTAGATTAAAATATTCTTTCCTTTTTCCACAGAGATTATCAATTGAAAATATCTTTTCGATTAAAACCTATGCAAATAAAATGATCCATGTTTGTTGGAAAATACGTTATACAATACTGAGTAGATTTTATAATTTATACCAATGTCTCACAAAATAAAAGAAACAAAATCAAAGAATGTCTAAAGGTCTAGGAGACATTTTGGTGTCTAAAGCACTTGCCTTGCAAGCGAGAGGCTGAGTTAGATCCCTGAGGCTGTCACATATACTGGATGCAATCCGGGTAGTCCAACTTTCTGAGGTCTCCCGCACCAGGAGAGATTTCTGTCAACACGGCACTCAGGTTTATGACAACATCTGAACTCAATGGTGTAACCTGTTCAGATACTATAACTAAAACCATGCTCCAGGACTATGGCCAAGAGTGGATCTCAGTCCATCCCATACGCACGCGTGGGGACCAGCACCCAGAGAACAGTACCACCAGAAAATGCACACACTCCACAGTTAAAGGTTTTAACCGCCAGTGAGTCCTGCAGCCAAATGTGTGAGCAGTGGAACCTGATATGAGATGGGCTGCAAGTGCCAGAATTAAAACTGTGTGAGCACCATAGCCACACACGTATCTGACCCCCAGTTATCAGAAAACAAGAATAGAGGTGGAGGGAGTGGGGAAGGCAGTGGTGACTAGTAACCACCAGGAATCACCAGGGACAAAAGACAGAGGCAATGAGAGGCTTCTCATTGCATCAGGAAGTGGTGGTAAAGCACATGTCTTACATGTGTGAGACTAGGTCAACCAGCAACACTTTATGGCCCTACCAAGCACTTCCAGATCTGGTTCTACCCCAACAATAAAAAGAATCATGAATGGGTTTGGAGCAATAGCACAGCGGGTAGGGCGTTTGCCTTGCACGCAGCCAGCCCGGGTTCGATTCGCAGCATCCCATATGGTCCCCCAAGCACTGCTAGGAGTAGTTCCTGAGTGCATGAGCCAGGAATAACCCCTGTGCATCTCCGGTTGTGACCCAAAAAGCAAAAAAAAAAAAAAAAGAATCATGAAAAAGAATAAAAGAATAAATTCAAAATAAAGGCCCATCATAAACACCAACTTTATAAAGACCAAGAAAGTATAATGTAGATACAAATTGTGGCACACTAGTGTCAGATTAGAAAAAAAAAATCCCGGAGATTAAAATTTTTCAGTTCAGTCATCATAACAAAGACACATAATATAATTAAAGGTAAAATATTCTCAAGATTATAATAATATTTTGTCCACTTATATACGGGCATTTGCTTTAGAAAGAAAAGCACTGCAGAACCCAACGCCACTATTCAACTTCCTAGAAAGTTTCTTAAAAGCAGAAGACACAAGGAAAATTTTCATTTCCACCACCACCTCTGTACACTCCACTCAGCACTAATGATGTAAAATTATTGGCAGTCATTATTCTAAATGTAGTTATTACACACTGCAATGACAAGATGGTCTCTTTAGATTCTTTAGCTCCATCCAATACATTATGCCATTTTTCTCAAGATATATCACCAAGATGAAATGGTCTAAATTGCTTACATAATTAATCCAATTACTTTGCACTGACAAAGTGTAATGATTTTATTTTAAATTGTAAACAGGCTTAAAATGACCTTTGGGATTGAAATGGCTCTAAGAGATAAAAGTAATTGAAAATACTACCTAATGGTTTCCCATAATCTTTTATAAGTATTGATTAAAAATGCTCAAAAGTTTTAAATGAGGGGAATGTAAAATTGTAAAGATGAAAAAGTTTGAGGGGAGATGGAAATGAACCTACTTTTGACAAGTTTTAATATCCTGCATATATAATGTATTTTGACAAAGTTACAATCTAATACATATTTTGTTAGTTTTAGTTAAGATAAACTTTGTAGCATATAACAGAAGTATGTTTTGCTTATTGTGTAAATAAATGTTATTCAGACATAGCAAGTAATGGCCATTTCAGTCATAGAGAAGGGCTTAATAGAAAAGGATTTGATTTCATCAGGAAACTATTTTATTCTTCTAATTCTAACCACATAACATAATCCTCAATATACCAAATCAAATCTCAGAGTGGCAATTACTATTTTATAAAGATTATGATAAAGTAAGTTTTAAGGTATGAATCTTCAATCTCTAATATTCAATGATTTTGAAATGCATCTGGATAATCTGAGCAAATAAAGGAGAAATTGAGATTCAATAAAGGACAAATATGGGTATGAGAATAAGGTGTAATTTTGACTAAGTCAACAGAAAAAAAATGTTTCTTAAGAAAAAAAAAAGAAGGAACTTGATTTTAAAGGAGATTTCATTTAAGGGAGTTAATTGAACATTAATTGCGTAAGCTACTTAACTCCATTAGCAAAGTTTATCATAAGAGGATTTCAACTGTAGTTTTTGAAACACAAAAGGAAATGACCTTTAAGAGAAAACCAAGAGGCTGAAGATATAGTACAAGGGTTGGGGTGCTTTGCTTTCACAGACAGCCTGGGTTCAATCCCTGGAATTGCATAGGGTTCCCCAGCACTTCCAGACTGATCCTTAAGCACAAAACCAGATGTTAAGGATAAGCACAGCTGGGTGTGCCTGGCCAAAAAGGAGAGGGAGAGGGGTGTGCCTGGCCAAAAAGAGGAGAGGAAGAGGGAGAGGGGAGAGAGGGAGAGAGGGTGAGAGGGTGAGGGAAAGAGAGAGGTAGAGGAGGAGACAGTGTGAGAGAGAGAGAGAGAGAGAGAGAGAGAGAGAGAGAGAGAGAGAGAGATGGAGAGGGAAGGAGAGAAGGAAGGAGGGAGGGAGGGAGAGGAGAAAGGAGAGAGGAGAGAGCTAGGAGAGAGAAGAGAGAGAGAGAGAAAGAGAGAGAGAGAGAGAACCATTTTACAAGGAAAAAAAATCCTGCTGAGCTTGGTTGACCATGCAAATGACCAGTCTGAGCACAAATCCTGAAACATTCTATGAATACAGCAGGGTGTGTGTGGTCAAATTCCCCACCCACATCTCGCAATATTAATTTGATGTGTTTGTATGGTTTACCAAGTACAAATTAGATAAAAAGTTTATTATTTTTAGATATAATATTTAGTATATACTTTATGTTATTTGTGTAGGTACATAGAATACATAGAATTCTGGATCAAATGGTATTGTTATTCAAACATCTTAGCCCTGTGAAATAAGTCAGTGATGAGAATATCTATTTAAAGTATTTTTTTTAAAGTTTACTTATGAAAAGTCACACTAAACATTAAACCAATAATCAAAATAAATATGGGAAGGCTTAATTTGATAAGCAAATTAATCAAACTTATTATTTTCTTTTAATACACAAATGGGAAAAACATTCTCATTCGGGGTTCAAGATATATAAATTGGCATGGAGCATAGAGTAATAAAAATTGGTGGGTTTAAATAAAATGTTCAAGGGTAGAAAATTGCAAATCACAAGAATATCTGTAAAAGCACAAGAAACCAAATGAGTAAGCTAAAATTATTATTAAAATATAATTGCATTTTCCAGTATAAAGTTATTTCTCTGAACCTCTGAATAAAAGAAAAATGGGACAGAAAAAAATGATGTTTGTATAAATAAACATAAGTGCTTGGGGGAGGAAGTCATGACGGGATAAATAAAAGAGCCATGAGAAAAATGAGTACTTCCAGGCAAGATCTAGCCAGACATTATAATCCATCACTGATCCCTAAAGGGCACTAATAATATGTAAATGTGTGAATTAGAAAACATATTCAAGGCTGTTGATAAACTTGATAGGATAATCAGCACATGCTGACAGACTAATGAAACTGATGAACTGATAGGGCAGCTTATCTCCTGGGCCATTTTTTTTCTTGTCAAATGGAGGCTAATCAAAATGAATTAGGAGTTAAAGCAAACACTCAGATGATTTCACCCATTTGATTAGGAGGGGAACTCTCTCTCGCAGAAAATCAGTTTCTTCACTGATCGAAACTACGAAACGAGGTCGGCTGACACACTAACACAAAAAATTAAACGGAAGGCAGCCACCATAATTATGGCAGGAGTCTGAGATTTTCAATTACATTGGGATTCTCCCTTCACAAACCGTTAGGGTTCTTTTCAGATTGGGCAAAGCAAGCAACTAGCCTCTCTTACAGGGCAAAATAGGACAAAGGACCAAACAATAACCCCAGGGAAATAATTATCTCTTCCCTCCTGTGTTTGTGCTGCATCTGCGTAACCATATGAGACAGACCCCAAGGTATTAGCTGACTTTTCAATCAAATTTATTTAGAGAAAAATAATTGAGCAAATTTTCTGAAATAACTAACTTAATACCACGTTTCCTTGTAAAGATATCACATGTGTTCTGTTGTCAAAAATCTGTGTTGTCCTAATTTAAAGAAAGACATTTTAGCTGATAATTGAGGAAAACTGGGACTAAGGTATTCCCAATAGCCTTAATAATAAAATTAGAAATGAAAAGTACTGAAGCTTCTTAAACAAGGAGAGCAAAAGGCAACCCTTATATAATTAATCTTAATATGACTAACTACCTAGCATTAAAATAAAAAAGATAACAAACTGCTAACTCTATACCCCCTCGTCACATACTTCAGAAACATATCTATTTCATCAGGGAGGGCAGGTGAATGATAAAAAATGCTGGCTAAGACAAGATACTGTTAAAATTCATAATAGTTGAAGAAAAAGGTACATTTAATGATGATCAATTTTTTATTTAGAATTATACCAAAAAGTAGAAGAAAACACAACTGAAAATACTTGTGTCTTCTTTAACATGAACACAACACAACTCAACTGCATGTGAACTGGGGTCAGAATTCCCAGTGACATGGAATCAATCTTTCAACCTCTTTCAAATTATGTGTTTTATTTCAATTTACTGACCTGTGCCTGGTCTTATCTCTAAGCTATTTCTATATTTTCTGTAACTTAGAAGAAAAAATGGAAGTGCTTGTTCTTACCCTTATTATTCTTATTCTTGTAGAAAGAATATAGTTTCTACGTAGGAGTGTCTGATGTTAATGTGCACTCAGCCATGCAGCTGCTATCAAATTTCTCAAGTAATAAAAGAGAAAATAATCCTAGAAATCACGTGACCTAATTTATTTTATATGCATGAGAGAGGCCTAGAAATATTAAACAAATTAATCAAGTTTAAAGAAAGGAGAAAAACTGAGTTTGGAATGTGTGCTTTGGAGAAAAGCATTTAAGAACAAAAGCATCCCATTTACTTAGTCTTTCTTTTCCAGAAACAGCAAAGTTAATTGCAATTGGGCACCTAAAAAAATAAAAACAGGATTCTTTTCCAAGTATTGCACATAAATGAAGAGTTTTCAGAAGTGTCCACCATTCAATAGCTATGATACAAAAGTCACAGGTTCACCATAGAAAATGTATATTTACTAGAAATCCTAATTCTTTAATTCATGTGCCTAGATAGTGATAAGACAGAAAATTTAGCTAACAGTTCAAAATATAAAACAAGGAACAAGTGCAGTAGGACAGTTAAATTCTTCACAGTATTGTTTTTACTATGTTGAATATTATATGGATATCTATGTCCTGATCAATAAAAATTATATCAGGTTCCTGGAGATGGTTTAAAGGGCTGACTACAAACCTTATGTATAGAAGCCCAGGTACTATGTGTTCCAATAACAATCTCTGGAAGTGACCCTTGAGCAATTCTCTCCCTCCCCAAAAAGACACTGTAGCACTGTCGTCCAGTTGTTCATGGATTTGCTCAAGCGGGCACCAGTAACGTCTCTAATGTGATGTTACTAGTGCACGAAAAAGGAAGCCAGGAATTTTGTCTCAGATATCCTTAACTTTTACATATATAATAATGAAAAATAACATGGTTTATTTTTCAAATGTCCTGATGAAGGAAAACAGAATTTTAATGTATCACTAATTAGATAAATGTCATTAAAATCTACATATATGTACTTTTATTTTCTAAATCTCTAGACTCTAAATAATATCCAAATAAAATCTTCAAACTAACTCTGCGATTTGGTCAATTTATTGACAGCATACAGTAATATGTTTATTCCTTTTTTTCAGAACAAAGGTGTCTATGAAAATCTGAAATTGACACCCAATCACTTAAGTGATTTGGTGAGCATTAATAATGAGATTGATTAAACTTCTCTTTAACACAAACAAAGGTTTTAATTTCTCCACAGATCTCTAATATGAAAATTAAAATATGTTTTACTTACCCATCATATTGTATAAGCTCTGTGGGGCAAATTGCCTTGGCATTTTCTGAATTGCTTCCTTGTATACACTAAGGGCATCCTAAGAAAAAAAAAAGTACAGGAATATTTACTATAAATAAAATAACATTCTTCCAGATAAAAACTTTTACATTGATTCTAGTTGGTTAGATAAAATGTTATTGAGAAATTCTATTATATCATGCTACCTCAATTTCATGAGTGAAAAAATACCCAATCTAATTATTAAGGGTCATAAAAATATTTTGAAACATGAAGCAGAACATTAGCAATATTTATTCATTTGAATAGAAATTTTCCAGTTAACATGGATCATTCAAGTAAACAAAAACTGTCACTGTCATCCCATTGCTCATCAATTTGTTCGAGCGGGCACCAGAAGCTTCTCTCGATTGTGAGACTTATTTGTTACTGTTTTTGGCATATCCAATACACCACGGGTAGCTTGCCAGGCTCTGCCGTGTGGGCTTGATACTCTCGGTTGCTTGCCAGGCTCTCTGAGAGGGGCAGAGGAATCAAACACGGGGATGTCCGCATGAAAGGAAAGTGCCCTACCACTGTACTATCACTACAGCCCGATAAAAAAACAAAACAAACAAACAAAAAAAACTAGAAAAATTCTATCTGAAATTCACCCATAGTGATCTAGTCTATAGTTAAATTATGTTAGGTAGCCAAATAGGATCTAAATGAAATGTCAACTATCAATTTTCTAGCTACAGCAAACCTCTGAATTAAATTATTTGTAAAGCCATACCTCTACCCTTGCACTGAACTTTCACTACAATGTGTAAGAGTATGTGGAGCTACAATTTCAAAGCAGAAAATATACTGTTTAACATGAGAAAAATAAGACCATATAGGCAGGTGTGCTCAGTGTGAAAGAGAGGGCGGGATCTCAGCAGCTCCTAACACATGTCCTCAGCCTTTCTCGTTCCCCTAACCATCCCAGGGGATAACCTCTGAGTTGCCATCAAGGACCCTTTGAAACAGAAGTGGATTCCTTTCCCTTCTAGATGGGTCCAAGCAGACATCACAATCACACTTTGCATCTCTGCAGGCCCATCTTCATATCTCCAATACAATGTGACCACGCTACTCAGCATACTTCACAGTTCACACTTATACTTTGTGTCACTGTAGTCAGTGACAGGTAGGAAAAGAAAAGACCAACACACAGACTCTGGGTGTCTCAGACTCTCAGCACAGGGCCAGGCACAATGACTCACACTCAACACTGTAGGGACATAGCAGACACAATGGAGAAGTCATGTAGATGTCCAGCATCCTCAAGGAGTCAAAATAATAACCAGAAAGGCTCTTCTAGTAGCAAGCAGTTCTGTAAACTCTCTGAGCATGACTTTAGGGATACCATATTGAGGGTATTTAATTAGCTCAAAGACTGCATAGGTAGTCAGCAAAGCACAAGAACATATTTGAGGAGAAAAGAGAAAACTTTAATCAGAGGTGATGAAAATGAAGAGTATGGAAGGTGGTTTTCTTTTATTTTTTTAAATGCAATAAAAGGCCTATGATGTAGAATAATAGTAGCTAACGAAAAGATTTTAAGATCCCAGTGAGATTCAGGAAATCTCTCTGATAGGGAGATAGGGAAACAGATAGGGAAAAGTTTGGCAGCAATGTGTTGCATACTAGAGTAAGATCAGTTCATGAGGAACACTGTAAGAATCACCGAGTTCCTAAAGAACAGGAAGGCATATTTCACATAGAGACAGTAGTCAATAAGAAAAAAAAATCATAGCAAAAGACTTCCCAAAGTTGACTGCAGAAATTCAAGAGGCCAGAGGAGCCCAACAAAAATAAACACAAATAGAAAAACTCCAAGACATCATGATCAGAATGACAAAGGTCAAAGAAACAGCATACTGAAAGCAAGATTTAAAAAAGAGGGAAGGGGGCTAACTTATATACAATGAAAAGCCTCTCATATACAGAGCAGTTTTTCCAAAAGAGATGTACAAGTCAGAGGAGAAAACAACAACACACACACACAATAACTCAATGGAAGTGACACTTCACTATAAATACACTATCCAGATAGACTATCATTCAGACTTTATAAGCAACATAGAGCTCCATGGGCAGAGAACAGTTTAGAGAGTTCATAGTTATACTACTATGTCATATAGTCCATATAACTATGAACTCCTGGGGCTGGAGTGATAGCACAGAAGGTAGGGCATTTGCCTTGCACATGGCTGACCCGGGTTCGATTCCCAGCATCCCATATGGTCCCCCGAGTACTGCCAGGAATAATTTCTGAGTGCATGAGTCAGGAGTAACCCCTGTGCATCTTCGGGAGTGACCCAAAAAGTCAAAAAAAAAAAAAAGAAACTATGAACTCCCGATACTGAAACCAGTTTTATAAAAAGCATTCAAGGAACTTCTTAAAAGACAATTTTTTTCTTTGTTGTCCTTTGGGGCCATACCTGGCGATGCTGAGGAATTACTTCCTGGCTCTGTGCTCAAGAATTACTCCATGCCATGCTTGGGGTGCTGGGGTTCTGGGGGGATCCTATGGGATGCCAGGGGACAAACCTGGGCCAGCCACATGCAAGTCGAGTGCCCTACCCACCTTATCATCACTCCAGCCCCTAAAAGACAACTTTTCAGCACTCTGCATGAGACAGCATTCACTCATGGTGCTTACACTTGTCCTCTACCATATTTAGAAAGGTCTATTTACTCCTAGATTGCTAAAGGATTTTAAACCTTTTCAATAATGAATGAATGTTCAATTTATATAGAATATTCTATGTCTATACAGGTTATACAGAGAGATACTTTTATTACAATCTTTCATTTATTAACCCAGATACCAAAGCATTATTTAAAAATACACTCATTTTTAACTTAAAGCCATTATTACCTATTTAGGACAAAACACACTTTTATATGTTTAGAGATCTATTCACATTTTTCCTTAAAATTTTCTTATTTCTCCTCTTCTCACTCTTACAAAATTGTACACCTTTAGAACTTACCCATTTTATGTTAATTTTAAAAGACATTGGCATGGAATTATTCACATTAAATTTTAATTTATGTACCTCTATAAAGAAAGATATGTAGTTTTTGAATTTTAGTGTGTAGTTTCATTAATCTAGGTGTAGGTAATCAGTGACCCTCTGCTCCTAAAGACTATGATCCAAGAGGTCTTCTAACCCATTTTGGCACCCAGAGCGGCTTCTTACAGAAATGCATCTAGACTGTGAGCTGTACTATGACTATGTGCTGCCTGGGGAGGGATTTTCCCTCTCCACCCTGTTTTTTCTGCACGGAAAACGGTGGCGGCGGCGGCATCATCCACGTGATGAGAGCCACCTCCTAAGACTTCCGCCCAGAGGTAGGAACTTTGCAATGTTGTGGCTCATAGGGGATCATGGGAAGGGGGCGGTACCGGCACGCCCTTGGCCCAGATAAGATCCAGAGCTGCTGCTCCCAAAACAGACCCTCTGCTCCTAGGTGTAGGTAATCAATGCTTCTTCATAAATAAAAAGAAACACAGAACTGGGCTCACGTTGGAGTGAGGGTGGCTGGGTTGGTCCTGGAGACATTCTGTGTCCTTGGGTGTGGTGGAATAGAAGTCTAACAGTATTGCAAATCCGGGCACCACAGTAAAAATGAGGGAAAAAAAAAAAGAGAACAATGCTGGGGAAACCACCCAACTTCTTATATACTAATAATCTCTGTTACTATTCCTCTCTCCTAATTAATGATCCCCCAATTAGTGATCTGAAGATTCTGAGACAGAGGAGACCGTGGAGTACTGGCAGAGGGATACTGGAATTCTGGTGATTGACTTGGTGCAGTAGCACTACAAGTATCAAACAATAATATTGTACTGCTGTAAAAAAAAAATCCATTTATTATTATTTAAACTGAATAAAAAGAAATGGGTCATATTTATGCAAATCATTTCCCAAGTTCTCAGAATAAACAAAGTAGTTTTTATCACCAGACACCAGAAACAAGATACAGTAATAACGTATCTTGAATCATAAAGTACAAAGATCTAATAAACAAATAAGCTTGAGAAGCCATGCATTATATTTCCCTTTCTTAAAGTGACAAGTCACACTGCATAATTACTTTGAAAAATTCACCATAAGTCAATTAAATTTTGTTTAGCAGAGTTCAGATTTGCCAAAAACTTTTAATTTAAACAAATATTAGTTACTCTAAGATCACAGCATCTGAGAAACAACTTGACAGATGTGAAAACAGAAAGACCGGATGAGAACAAGGGCAGAAAAGGAAATGGACAGAGAGGTATTGGACACACCTCGTAGTGTCCCTGCTCATGATAGAGTTTTCCCAGGTTGTAGAGACAGCTGGTAACTGAGCTCTTATGCGCATGAGGGTCCTTTAGGTTTTCATCTGGGATCTCAGAACACTTCAGAAATGTGCGCCGGGCCTCCTCTGTCTTCCCTTGGTTCATTAGGATAATACCGGTGTTCAAATATGCAGCTGAGCAGAAAGAAAAGGGAAACGTAAATGTGAGCAGATCAAACACATGGATACAGTTTATTATCATAACTCAGTTTCTATTGCATATGTTTTTCAAGTATAAACAAAAATAATTGTTTTTCATTTTACTGTATCACTGTGGGATAGTTACAAGCTTTCATGTTTGGGTTACAATCTCACAATGATCAAACACCCATCCCTCCACCAGTGCACATTCCCCACCACCAATATCCCGGGTATACCCCCCCTTTCCCACCCTCCCCCTGCCTCTAAGACAGACAATATTCCCCATACTCTCTCTCTACTTTGGGGCATTATAGCTTGCAACATCTACACTGTGAGTTCATCATGTTTGGTCCGTTATCTACTTTTGGCATGCATTTCCCATCCCGACAGGTTCCTCCAGCCATCGAAAAAATAATTCTTAAGGAGCATTGGATAGTAATAAGTGGTGTAGATACCATTAAAAATAAAATACATATATATGCGCTAATGTTTGCCCTTAAAAAGGTTAGTGCTTGGAGGCTGGAGTGATAGCCCAGCGAGTAGGGCATTGGCCTTGCACGCAGCCAACCTGGGTTGATTCCCAGCATCCCATATGGTCCCCTGAGCACCGCCAGGGGTAATTCATGAGTTCAGGGCCAGGAGTAACCCTTGTGCATTGCTGGGTGTGACTCAAAATAAAAAACGGTTACTACTCAAGAAGCTCAATTGTAAACTGAAATAAATATCTCAAGGAATCAAAATTGTACTTAATATACTTTTAAGTGAAAGCATATAAATTATGATTAAATTGAGAGATATAATTTTTCAAAGTTGATTAAAAGTGGGCTGAAGTGAGAGCACACGTGTAGGGCGTTTGCTTTGCACATGGCTGACCTGGGTTCGATTCCTCCGCCCCTCTGGGAGCAAGCTACCAAGCAAGCTACCAAGAGTATCTTGCCTGCACGGCAGAGACTGGCAAGCTACCTGTGGCATATTCAATATGCCAAAAACAGTAACAAGTCTCACAATAGAGACATTACTGGTGCCGCTTAAGCAAATCGATGAGCAACGGGATGACAGTGATACAGTGACAGTGACTAAAAGTAATCAAAATTTGGAGTACTAATTTTTTTCTCTAAAATGATACCAAGGTATTTTCTATGGATGTAATAGTATTAAAAAAGAGGTATTTAAAAAGATGCTGAACATTACTCACAAGCCAATGTAGGTCTGCTCCCAATCGCCAATTTGTAATAATGCAGTGCTTCTGCAAACCTGCTATTCTCCTGTAGTAGTAACCCTCTGCAGGAAGAAAAAGAAAATTTTGGAGACAGAGTGTATTACTATAATAAAACTATAAATTTTTATTTTAAATTTCAAAAACAAATCTGGTTAACATGGCTATAAAAATACTGATCTGGTACTATAAAAAATAAATCCTAAATAACAGTAAATGATACCTCAGGAGAGAAAATATTTTAGAGCTATCAGTTGCATTTATGTTGCATTAGAAAGTATTAATAAGTACTTTCCAAAAGCCTTTTGCCCCCAGTGATCTTTCCCTTTTCCAACCGTCTTATTTCTCCCGCTAAAATTACATATCATTTGAGTTTCTTCTTGGAGCGAGTACATTACTTCAGTAATTTGGAGAGGGTTGTTGAGTGCAGTGAGATTATATAAACATTTATATATTTAACCTGGTATACCTCTCTCTCACTAGTTATATTACTTGGAATATACTGGTACAACTGCCATAAAAGGCAAAAAGTAATTTGGGTTAGATGGATAACAAGTTAGAATTAAAAGTAAGAGAGACAGTGCAGGGGAACTTTGTAAGGTACTTGCCTTCATGCTTTTGACACAATTTAAATCCCAGCACCTCAAAAGGTTGGTCTCTCAAGCACCACCAAGAGTCATCCCTAGTTACAGAGTCAGAGAAAGCTCTGAACACTACTAGGTATGGTTCAACCTCCAACCCCACTCCCACAGAACAAAAAGCATCATAATTTAGAACTAGGGTGATGACTGAATGTTCACTGCCCATCTTCTGCAGATGGGAGGGACAGGTTCAATACCCAGCACTACACGGTCCCCTGAGCCTGATCTGGAGTAACTTCAGAATATTGAAGTGAGTGCTCCCAAACCCCAAACAAGACAACCAAGGAGCCAGAATTTAATCAAATACCAAAACTAAGAGCTATTTATATTCCTATTTTCAGATTATTTTAATTTGGTCAAAAAGTTTGAATCTCGAACACCTAGAAAATTTTAGTCCACTGTTTAGAGATTCGCTTTTCTTTCCAGATCATCAAACTCTACTGACCTTCCTATGAGGTTCTTAAGATGGTCACAAAGACTTTTCCAACCATTCAAGATTCTGCCCTCATACTCCAAAATAAAACACAATTATTACCATGTCTATAAAAATCTTCTGTCATAGAATTGAACTAAGCTGAAAAAGCCCTCACAAAAAGCTTTTGGCTTTTTTTCCCCCTCTGTTCTCCTGTAATCAGCAAACTTCTGACAGACATTTGGCACCTCTCTTGAGCCTGAGTACTGCTGTTATCAACCTCAAATTGCAGTTTTAACTTTTGAGCTGCTGAGGGCTTGAAAGACTGATAAGATATGAGGTTACAAAATGAGAAGGCGGCTGATTAAAAAAATTAAACAATACATCAATCTGTAGAGTATTTTCAAATATTCATACACTATTTAACAAGCATCCTTGAGAAAATATCTATGTATATCATTGAAAGAAATGACACTCACTTGCATCAACTGCATATTTTGACCTTATTATATCTAATATTTGTTGAAAACTAAAAAATACTAATCACTTCTAAAACACGCTTATTGCACAGATATTTATCTAAATATAGATATATAGATATATATATATAGATAGATACAGATATGTATATGGATATAGTACATTTGCCCCTGCGGCTGTGGCAAAGCGTGTTGGTCTAGCCTTGCTTCAGAGCTTCCTAAAAGAAACTATTCCAAGACCAGACTTAGGAAGCTGTCAGAGATTTCAGAAGATGATACAAGCCCCACATTCAAATCATGCATGGAACCCACAGGAACTGAAGTTGGGTGACTGAGAACTCAATACTATCCAGCCCAGGCCGGACTGCAGGACAATTTTCTGGACATGTGTTAGTGAGGCTGACATGTTAGGAAGGGGGAAAATCAGCACAATCACTGCCCAGGACCAGACATACACAAACCCCTGAATTCTCAACTGAGGCACATTGCTCACACCCACAAATTCTCCAGATCAACAAGTGTGGAAGAGAATGTTCAGAACAAGGAGTGAGCTGTCTTTTTAAAACCTGTTCCTGTCCTGGTTGTGTCTTTTGCTCTATACTAACCAAGACATGGGCCAGCTGGATTATGGGACTATTAAAATGATGATAATACATTTCAGTTGCTAGGCACATGGAAGAACAAAGCTTCCTGCAGTATTCAAAAGTTTGTGAGAATCATTTGCATTGTTTAAAGCAGGTAAACTTAATAAAAGAAAAGAATACTTACATTCACATTTTAAAAATTATGTATAGATATATTATATGGGCTGGACTGATAGCAAAGCAGGTAGGGTATTGCCTTGCATGCAGCTGACCCAGATTCAATTTCTCTGTCCCTTTCGGAGAGCCCATAAGCTACCGAGAGTTTCCTGCCGCATGGCAGAGCCTGGCAAGCTACCCATGACGTATTTGATATGCCAAAAACAGTAACAAGTCTCACAATGGAGACGTTACTGGTGCCCACTTGAACAAATCGATGAGCAATGGGATGACAGTGACAGTGCCAATAAACAACGAGATGACAGTGCTACAGTGCAGGTATATTATATACATATATATTATATCAAGTATACACAATGTTTATATATTAAATCATATATATACATACATATATATGTATATATATCTTTCAAAGTTAACTAAGCTGCTATACATAATCTCATTTCACCTATAACCCAAACTGTGTTTGTCCTTTTCCACAAAGATTCGAATAAGAATTTTCTTCTTTGTTACATGGCTACTGGCACAGAGGAGAAATGTCATTCAGGTATTTAATCCTATTCTTTCTATAATCCTTAAGAATTAAAATTCTTCCAAGAGCAAATCTTTATCTCTGTAATGTCAATCGCTTTCCCAATTAGTTTTTCCTTCTTTAAAAATACAAAAAAGGTTCATGCAGCACACAGCACTAAGTAGAAAATCTATAACCTTGACTCAATTCTGCATCTGCCTCTAAATATTCTGATCATCTTCAAAGGAGACTTCCATCAAGGATGTTTATGGTGCATCTGTCCAATGACTCAACTTACCTCTAAATTCAGGTTAGCCTGAAATCCCCAGTATTCTCCTAAAATGTTATAATCATCAAGTTTCTACTTGTTATCAAGTCCCACTCTCCCACCCCTCCTCCAAAATAATGAACTTGTGTAAATCATCTTCTCAACTGAAGACTGAACTCATCCTGACATTCTATTCCACGGCTTCTGGAAAACCAGTTTTCTTTATTTCTACTTTTTCCGTAGAGAGAATAAAGAAGTATATCAAGCATCCAGTTACATTCCTTAAGCTGATGTTTAGGCTGGAGATAGTGTAGGAAGGAAGGCACTTATCATGCATGTACTCCTTAGGCCAGTCCAGGTTCGAATCCCTAGAACCAACTATGTCCACAGAAAGCAGCAGAGGGGACTCCTAAGCAAGTCAGGAATAGCACCTGAGCATGTCTGGGTGTGCCCCAACCCTCTAGCCTCTCCTCAAATACTGTTTCACAAGACTGACTTTTTCACTTTCCATCTCTGCATGCTAACATCTACACATGCACTTCTGTTTATGCTGACTGTTCTCAATTCTGAAGTATCCATTGCTCTCCTGACAACCAGATTTACTTAAATAGGTGAATTTTGTCAGTTCTGGTGCTGATTTTGAAAATCCACAGATACAAAATTGAAAATTGTACTTCCCATTTAATACACAAATGGTGTGTGTGTGTGTGTGTGTGGAGTAGAGTGATAGTATAGCAGTAAGGCGCTTACCTTGCATGTGGCCAACCTAGGTTTGATCTCTGCCACCCTATACCAATCCCCCAATCTCACTAGGAGTGATCCCTCTTCGAAGATCCAGGAGTAAGTCCTGAGCAATGCTAAGTGTGAATTATAAACAAACAAATGAAAAAAAAGGGCAACAAAACAAACCCCCAAAACAATGCGGAAAAATGAAATGAGTGAGAAGAAAAATGTTTCTCAGCAATCTGAACCAATTGCTAACATCAGGAACCAAATTATCACTATTATTATATCTCTGTTTTATATGTTGTAAAACTTATCACTGAGTAAGTTTTACTTATTCTCATGTCTGTGCTTAATACTCCAAAGCCTACTAATTCTCACTTGCTATGATTCTTTACTCTGTCCTCAAGATTCCTCTTTATGGCCCTGTCAGGGCAAATTTTAGCTCTTCTTTCACCTAAATAACTGAACCAGTTCACTAATTAGTCTCCAGATAATTACATCTCTAAAGGGCAAGTATGCAGTTAGGCTAGAGAGAATATGAGGGGTTGAGCACATCTCCCTAAGTACCTAAAACTCAGAAACCATGAAAACTGGTGTAGTCCTCAGTTTCACTGGGTTACCACTGCTGATGTGGTATATTCTTGCATTCCTGTCATTTTCCAATTCATAAGATATAATGGGGGCAGGGTGGAGGGTATGTTAAATTGTATGATAACCACACTGCAACAATCCTGTCCAGCTTGCCCTATCCTTAAGAAGAACATAGTTGTATGGAGTGATACAAAGGTATACTTTAAGGATTATATATGATGAATTTTTTTTTGGAATATGGGCAGTACCATCCTCTATATCACACCCCCCCAAAAAAAGTTAACCAGGGAGTATGTCCAAATAATGTAGCTCTTGTGACTATTTCTCATGGACTATGAATTTAATTGAGCATCAACTCTGACTTCATATACATGGTGCTAATGTAAATGAGATGAATATGCACTTACTCATGAATGCCCTATCTACTGGGGAGACAAGTCAGAGAAAAAGAATGATATGAAAATTTACTCTTCTGGGGATGGAGGACCAATCCATTAGCCCAACCAATGGACAAAGGAAATTCCTTCAAGTCATAGAGACATTGGCAGTTACGTTGGCATTAGCAAAGTGGCAGAAAGATGTATTATCAGACCCTGGTTAAAGAAGAAAAAGGGGGTACACAGAGACTGCACCAATGGTTAATAAGAGCAGAGCCTGAATTTGACTATAATTTCTCTGAAACCACATCGCAAGCTCTTTCTAGAAGCAAAAGAGACAACATAACTTCACTTAGTTATATGGATACTAGATCATGTTTCCTCTTGCTCTAAATCTCTCCAGATCCCTTACTGCAGTAACTGGCACTGACTTTCTAAATAGAATTAAATTTCTTCTTAGCAGTCTAGGATAAATTTGAATCAGTTTTAGCACTGCAACAAAACTTCTTTATCATACTAATGATAAGATACGAGAATAGAAACCCTTCATATAGCAATAATTATGGTAAGGTGTGCTAAAATGCAAGTCCAGCTGCCTGATTTTACTAGTCTGTAAACATCACTGTATATTGTAATAATTCATATCAAAGAGTTTTCTATGACTTTCTAAAACTTATGATACTATTTAGCTACCGAGAGTATCTCGCCCACGTGGCAGAGCCTGGCAAGCTACCCGTGCATATTGGATATGACAAAAACAGTAACAATAAGTCTCTCAATGAGAGACGTTACTGGTACTCGCTCGAACAAATCAAAGAGCAATAGGATGACAGTGACAGTGACAGTGATGATACCATTTACAAACTGAAAATAACAATAACATCTTTTGGGTTCTACACATAATAAAAAAATGAACACACTATATTATAGGATGTGTTCTATATTAATCAGTCTAATGAAAAATAATTTATACATGAATGTAACATTGCCTTAAAATTAAGGGAATGGAATTCTATGAAGTTCACATTAATATGAAGTTAAAGTGTCTTTGAGTGAAGAAATTGTAAAACTGTTACTGATCAATAAATTGTAAATGGCATGATGACTTATATATCTATACAATGGTGGAATGTTATAGTATGTTTTAATAGAGGAAAATATCTGACTTCTCATATCTTTCTTATCTTTTATGAACAATCACTAAAACTCAGCTGTCAGTGAAGATGCAAAAAAAGTGCAGAAAGAGAAAAATACTAGTTTTGTCAAAGTAAGAAAATACATCTGCACATACACACTTCTATTCACTCAAACACCTAAATTTTAGAAAATTACTTTATTTCAATAAAAAATCAGAACAATTCTTTTTTATTTTAATTCTTTATTTTTGCTTGGTTTTGAACATTTAATTATGTTCAGGGCTTACTCCTGGCTCTGCACTCAGTATCACATACGGTGCTGGGGATTAAACTTGGGACAGCAGCATGCAAGGCAAATGCCCTATCAGCTATTCAATCATTCCGACCCCAATTTTTTTTTTTTTTTGCTTTTTGGGTCACACCCAGAGATGCTCAGGGGTTACTCCTGATTCTGCACTCAGGAATTACTCCTGGCAGTGCTTGGGGGACCATATGGGATGCCGGGGATCGAACCCGGGTCGGCCGCGTGCAAGGCAAACGCCCTACCCGCTGTGCTATCGCTCCGGCCCCATTTTTTTTTCCGACCCCAAATTATTTTAATTATTTAAAATCTGATTTTAACCGTGTGTTCTGTGATTTACCATTGGTTATGTAGAATTTCTTTTTCTGTGAAAATTTGGCCTATCTCCACCGCTGTCTTCCCTAACAAACAAGTCCACAGATCATGTATAAACCACAATAATCTGTGCACTTGACAAATAAAATTGTATCAGGCACAAACAGTACATCAGTCATACTTAACTATAAACATGAAATATAAATAGAGATTAAACCCCCTGGCAGATGCTAAACATCCTCAGAGAACAAGAGAACATTTCCTTATTTAACTAGCACCAGGTTTCTCAACAGGGTAGGAATTGGTCACCCAGATAACTTTTTTGATTGTATCTGAGGACACTGGTGACTATTACACCACATGTGACTGCTGCAGGCATAAAGTGTTAGATGCCAGGGTGCTATTAAATACAGATATATCAGAAGATTGCCTCCCACAGTAAAGAGTTATAGGGTGAAAGCGTCAACAGAGCCTAGGTTAAGAAAGTACATTTACTATTTCATGTATATTAAGTATATTTCTTCAGAAATAAGACATTTATATCACAGCCAATCACATACAAAAATATGCAAAGGACGGAGAAAAAGGAGAAAAATAGGGGTTAAGTAATTATTCAATAAAAACAAAATCTAGCATCATTTACTTCATTTTCATTAAGAAAAGGATTGACATTCCAGACAGAATAAGGGGTATTTGTGAAAATTCAAAATTATAGCATTTTAGTCTACCAATACTGTTTTTCTCCACTTTTTGAGAGTAAAGACATTCTTTGATATAATATTGAATGATACTAGTGGGGACAGATCTGGGAATGATCAGAAGTTTGTCCATTTAATTTAATATTAATGTTCCTAGATCTACCCCTTTCCCAAGCCTAGCAAATCATATAGAATAAATGCATTCTACTTTTTTATAGCAGAGGAAATATGCTGTAATAAAGGCATGGAAACAAAATGAGAAAATACAAAGTGTTTTTGGAACATAAAAAAAAATAAAGACAACTTATTTGTATCACTGGGGAATATTTCATAATAGTACAGCCATTTCCAGAAACTCAGTTAGGAATCAGAAAAATGCAGGTAATTTCAAAGTGAAAAGTAAATTTTTCACAGAATAATTTATAAACTGTGTTGCCAACAATAATATTGTGTCTGTCTTAAACTTAGAATCTTTTCTAAAGTTTGATTATACTTTAACATTAGTAAGTATATTCACAGTCACTATCACTGTCATCTTGTTGCTCATCTATTTGCTAGAGTGGGCACTGAAAATTTCTCAACTAGAATTAATAAATAATTTGAGTCATATTTGACTTTATATATTTGATTTTGTTTGAACTAAGTTTACATTAATTAGTTTACTCAAAAACTGCAAGATGACATGGTAGTTTTCTTCTCTTCTCCTTCTCTTCTTCCTCCTCCTCTTCTTCTTGTCCTGTTCCTGCTTCTCTCCTCCTTTGATTTTGGGCCACAACTGGAAATGCTCTGGGCTCTGTGCTCAGGGATCACTCCTGACTGGCCTCAGGGGACCATGTAGGGGTGATACGGATTACACCTCAGATGACCACATAGAGCCAAAATACACTGCCTGCTGTATTATCTTTCCAATCCTTCTATTTTTTAATCCAAAGTTTAAACTAGATTTTAGACTATGTTTATAATAGGACATTTGAAAAAATAAATCTTTATTTCTTTCATAAACAGAAGTGACAATATCATCTCAAACTCTTACTGATTTAAATATCCCTAAATCTTTCTTACTAGCAAGACAAAAATATTGAGTATACTCAAGACAAAAATATTGAGTACACTAGCAATAAATGGAATCAAACACAGTCTTTTCTAGATATTGTGAGCAGCTTACTACTACCTGAAAAAATGAAACAATTCTAATTTTAGAATGACACAAACTCTTAGAACTTAAATACCTGGCACTAGCCACATATAAATAATCATGATCGGTTAGGTAATGTGATTAAGCTGTATATAATGAGATGAAATTTAGTCGCCTGCACCCCCGTGAGATGCTGCTCAAGAGGATGGCGCATGCTCTCCCTAACCATCCTAGACAAAGACTCTTTGGAGAATGGTGCAGGGAAAACTGACAAGTGCAAACTAAGTCCTTCACAAAACTTTCTTAACCACTCTGTGTCTGCATACTCCTGGATAATTTTTTTCCTAAGATATAGAATAAAAAGGTAAAATAATCAGGAGATGCTAGTGTTTTGAATTTCCTATCACTTGCAACCCAACCTCTTCCTAGTTTCTAAGTGCCTTAAGCGTTATTGTTTGTTTCACTTAGAAAATCACCAATATGTAACGACAAAGACGGTAGTCACAGAGAATATTGAGGAAACCTTTTATTCTAATAAATGCAAAGAGTTGTCTGGTTTTGAGTGATGGCCTGACTAGGCATTTACCAAGTACAAAAAATTACAATTCAAGTATTTAATTGAAACAATACAATTTAAAGGCAAATAGGTTAACAAAACTGGACCTCCTAAATTAAGCTTCTAAGCATCAGAGTGGCCAGAGTTACCATTCCATTCAAAAGAGGAATGACATTAGTAGCTGTACTTTTTAATAAAAAATGATTTAATTTAATCCTCTAGATTCTCAAATAACTTAAAAAACAAGGAAGCTCCATGATTATCAAGTGAAATAGAAATATTCAGAATTTTCATTATAGCAAAAAGATCGACTGAGATATTAGATATAAAATTTGAGCTTCAAAGGCAGTAACAGAGACATTATACATATTTTTTCTGTTCTTACCCAACATTTCAGGTCATCCTAGGGTATCTTTTTGCATTTGGAGACCAAACAGAAGGATTTATTCCACCTACACCTTTTTTCGCAAATCACACATTTGACTACATTTTTCTTCTTTATTTTAATTTGATACCTAAAAATTACAACTTTATGAAGATCATTCTACACTGTAGCACTGTCATCCTGTTGTTCATCGATTTGCTCAAGCGGGCACTCTGGTAAAAAAAAATTAACTTCCTATTTAAAGAGATATACTCAAATTACTAAACTACATTTAATATGTGTGCTGAAAAGGCATAATCTTGGCTGTGGAAATAGCTCAAATGGCTGGAGCCCCATGTTCTATAAATGAGAACCCTAGGTGCCGTCCCCAGTATCATATGACCTTGCAAACACTGCCTGGAATGACCCTGGACTACCGAGCCGGGAGGATTCCCTTGATGCCATCAGATTTCACCCTAAAACCCGCAACAAACAAAACCCCAAAAATATAATTTAATGGGATTTATTTTTAATGCTTACTAAGTTATTGCATATAACAAATATATAATGTATGTTCTGTGAGCAAAATTATAAGTTGTTCCTTTCCTGCAATGTTTAAATTTCACTAGGAACGTTAATGAGCAAGTTGTCTTCTCACTCTTTATAAAAAATAAGAAAGATGGAAAGAAAGACACCAATCACTGGCCAAACTTGTAAGTGTGCGTGAGCCTGATACACAGCTCCCCAAAGCTACAAACTGTGGCATGACATGTCACTTTTCAATGTTACGAAACTGCCAAGTGGGTTTCAGAGAACACAGTTAATGCATCTTCACTGATATTTTTCCTGAGACACAGGCCTACTTATTTAAATTGAATTTGTTTAGTCTTGACAAGTGTAAGATCCTATTTCAAAAATAAGAATAATTGCAGTCTAACGTGTCAAATACAGTGTTTGACATGTTAAAGCAATATCCAATCAAAATGATGAAATTTTAAAAAATACATAGCAACACCATCAATTTGTACTAGGGGAAAAGTGAAAGTCTTAAATTTTATTTTTATATCAGTTTTTCATAGGGCCTAAAGAGATACACCTCTTGAAATGTGTATCATTTCTTAATCATATGTTTTTCATGTCTTAACACATGTGAAGTCTCAATTAAATGAAGCGCTCATTACAAGTGGGTTCTCCTGAGGTAGAACATGGATAAGAAAGCCTTCCTCTATTCATAATTCAATTTAACTCAGTGGCAGGTCTGAAATAAGATACTTCATGATTATTATCTTACATAATTCTTATAATAAACCCATAAAGGTATAGCCCTATTTTATAAATAAGGAGCCAATAAAACAGAATGGTTACTCAGTTTACACAAATCTACAGGGCTAATTATTATTGGATTTAGGATCTGGAGAACTACACTGTATATTGATCACTGTATCACTGTTATCCCTGTTATCTCATTGCTCATCGATTTGCTCGAGCGGGCACCAGTAACGTCTCCATTGTGAGACCTATTGTTACTGTTTTTGGCATCTCGGATACACCACGGGTAGCTTGCCAGGCTCTGCCATGCAGGTGAGATACTCTCGGTAGCTTGCCAGGCTCTCCGAGAGGGGTGGAGGAATCGAACCTGGGTCAGCCACGTATATATTGATATATGCATAATTTTCTCTATACCTGTCTTCTGAATACATAACTAGAGCTACATTTTCCTCTGCATGTCATAAAATAATAATAGCTGTGAATGTGCTTTCCCAGTTAAAACTGTACTTAATAGGAAGAACAAAAATATTAGATAGTTTTATGATAGTGTTATCCACAGTATTTCTTGCTATTTTCATAATTTTCTTTCAAAATATATGTATTTGTTTGGTTTTATTTTGGAGGACAATACCCTGCTGTGTTCAGGGCAATTCCTGGCTCCTTGCTCAAGGATATCTTCTGGCGGTGCTCATGAGACTATATGTCATCCTGAAGATTTGAATTGGAATCAGTGGGATGCAAGGCTAGTGCCATAACCCCTGTAATATCTCTCCAGCACACACAACCAGCAATGTTAAATATCATTACTACTCTATCACTTTAGAGCTGCAAAAAGTTTTGGGGGGAAAAGATAAACAAATTAACTATAATAATACAGTTGGAAATTGAAGACAAGATTCAAATTCAGGGCTTCCAGGGTTCAAAGTCTTAGTCCTCCTATTACTATACAACAGTCCATTAAGAATAAGTATCTGTTCTGAATTTAAGCATGAATAATTGTACTTTCTCTGAGCTCACATATACAGCGCTTGTTTACTGTCTATAGTGACAAAGTTCTCTCATCATTATCCTTATTAATACATGCCCATTAATATTCACCCACAAAAACACTTTGGGTTTTGTTTTAAATGTAGATAAAATACACCCTTCCATGTGAATCAGTTTTACTAAAATATGTGTCATACCCATACTTTAGTGTGTGATAGCTAATTTTATGTATGAACTTCACTGGTCCTAAGACATCTAGCTAAAATTTCTGTCTAGTAGTGGCTGTAGAGATAGTACAGCAGGTACGGTGCTTGCCTTTGCACATGGCCAGCCCGGGTTTGGTCTCCAGAACCCCTCTGGTCCACTAAGACATGTCATGAGTGATTCCTGAGTTTAAAGATAGGAGTAAGCAAGAACATCCTTACTCCGTGCCAGGCTATCTTCACTGCGGCAACTCTGAGGGGGGTGGGTTGAGTTTCCCTCTACACCCACCCCAGAACCCTGGCAGATGAAAACCTCCAGAACCCAACCACGGCTATGCTCAAGCCTGCTCTCCACAGGCTCGGACTAGCCTCAGCTATGGGAGAACCTATAGAAAAACCCACTTATGTGGGACCTGTGACTGAGATGTCCAAGGTCGCTTGGAAGGAGACTGGGCTTCCTTCCCCCAGATCCCCAGTTTTCCAGTAGCTTGACAGTCACACCCACAAACTGCCTCTGGCACCATATAATATCATCAATGGCCAAGATCCAGAGACTATGAAATAAAGCTCCCAGAAGATAGCGACACAGAACCGCACAACCTCTTATATTCTAGCCCACTGAGGTACCAAAAGTAGCACACATTTGTTTGGGTTAAACAAATCTGTTTGTAATCTCTTATAAAAGGGCTTAAATGGCTCCAGGATGAAATACAACAATCTTCACAGACTTTGCTCTTATGGTGGTGGGAAGGTGCACAGTGTTGGTATTGGTGTTTAAATATTATCTGTGATGAACTATTGTGAACAACTTATAAAAAGAAAATAAATTTTAAAAGATAGGACTAAGCCCCAAGCACTGCTTATTCTGCTTACTGCCCCCCCCAAAATCAAAATTATAAAGAGAAATTATGACACCTAATATGCCTCAAAAAAAGAAATCTACATGTTATATATTAGATTAAGTCAAGCATGTTCCTTTTCCCAGTGTGTGAGAGTATCTCCGGTACTTTAGAGGCCTCAGAAGATCAGAAAGGAGAAAGATTTAGCTTCTTACTGCCCAAGTTAGAACATTAATATATTGCTTTCTGATCTGATTCTCAGGCCTCTGGGCCTTGATGGATTTTTAAGCCACATTTTCAGATCTTTGAACTATTCCATGGAGTTTCCTGGATCTCTCAATCATAGAGGGCAAGTCATACAACACCTCAATGTCCAAAATCACCTTACAATAAGTTATTGGTTCTGATTTCCCTGGAGAACCCTAAGCTCAAAAGAGGATTTCCTTGAGTTACTCTTGTTTGCAGTTTCCACAATTTGGGGGCCTGAGAGTTACAATGGGTAGGGTGTTGTGTAGCACAGAGCTGACCTAGGGTGCAGTCCCTATCACTGAACAAGATCCCCTAAACACCACTAGGAATTATTGATCACTAGCACAGAGCCAAAAGTAAGCTCTATACATTGCTGAGGGTGGTCCATACCCCAACGATCAAAGAAAAAAATTTCAAAGCACTGCATAGAAATGCTTACCACTGTGTATAGATATGTAAATTCTTTCTTATTATATAATGTCACCACATTTCTGGGTACTTTAATTCTTGCTACAATAAAGGAGATGAAATAATATTTGAGGGAAAACAAGTCACTATGCTCTCTTAGGTCGGAAATCACAAAAAGAAAATGTATTGAAGAAAGAGACTTTATTAGAAGGCGCTTTTACCCAGGAAAAAGGTAGTAACGTGAGTAGAACCCCAAATGACTTTCTGAGTGAAGTTTTTGTGGGATTTTATGGTTATCCCTGGCTGTATGCACAGCAGGGAGATATTTATGAGTTTCCAGTGGAATAGGTGGGGTTTGTCTAAGAATCAGGATCCCACTTGTTTTAACTCCTTATAATTCTCAGTGGGTCAGAGGGCTGCCATACAATTACAAACTATCATTACCTGGATAATTGTGTCCTTTACCATGATATTATCTGACACTGTCATCCCATTGCTCATAGATTTGCTGGAGCGGGCACCAGTAACGTCTCCATGTGAGACTTGTTGTTACTGTTTTTGGCATACTGGATATGCCATGGGTAGCTTGCCAGGCTCTGCTGTGAGGGCAAGATACTCTCGGGATCTTGTGGGGCTCTCCGAGAGGGGCGGAGGAATCGAACCCAGGTCAGCTGTGTGCAAGGCAAACACCCTACCCGCTGTGCTATAACTCTAGCTCCTTATCTGACATGAGGGTGAAATGAGGGAAAGTAGATCAAACGTGGGGGGGTCAGCTGGTGGCTGCCTCTGTAAGGCACCTTGATTTCTACTGGTGTTGACAGATGCAAAACTCACATCCTGAGCCCCACTGGGGGGCAAAGGGGCAAAGAACTAGGGCAAGGCTCAGCCTGCCAGTGAGTTGGTTCCCTATCTGAGAAACCCATTTCTGTAGATAAGGAGAAAGGACTGAGCTATTTGAACAAGGATACTCACAGGATTAATAAATAGAAGATTTGATTCCAGGATGACAAACCTTCGTTCTTAAATGGCTCACAAAGCCAACAGCATGGTGCTAAAGAGTCACAGAGCTATCGCTTCTATAAAAAAAAAAAAATTCCCCTTCTCCATTCTCTCCTTCCCCATGAAAATAAATATTCTGATAGGCCTGTAAATTTCTGCATCAAAATGCAATCAAAAGTCTTTCAACTACACACTTCATCCTCTCAGAGTCTTTTGTGAGCTAAGGTAAACAAAATTAAGAACTTGAATGCACCCACATGAATGAGAGGCATTAATCAATGACTTCACTTTAATTTACAGAGAAATTTGCTATATATCCTCTGATTTGTGCAGGGGTTGTCCAACATGGGTGACAACGAATTATGAGGTTGCATGAAGGGAAAATCATTATCCATTGGCTATTGTACAGCGCTGCACAGGAAGCAGTAAACTGGGATATACACAGAGACCAAAGCCTGGGCAGCTCAGTGAAAGTCATTGAAATTAGATGATAATTTCTTCATTCATTCAAAATAGAGATGATTAAAAAGCAGTGGCAAAGGTGTGTACAGGACACTATGATACAGCATCATGCAGCGAGGAAATCCATGGAAACAAACTCTTTAACCGTTTTGTTCAGGCAGTGAGGGGGAAAAACAAAACAAAACAAAAAAAATTAAGTAACATTTGTGAATCTCATAGGAACCACACTCTCAGAAAAAATGTATCCATTTCCTGCTCCCCCTCTAGAAGGCCCAGGGCCTGTGTCCATCCTGGACATGGTTATAATTTGGGCTAGAGGTGTTCCCAGGGGCAGGCGGTGATTTAGTGCAATCGACTCACTTTAAATATAAATGTTCAACGAAGTAGATATTTTCTTTGTCCCATAACAGCAGCGCTCTAACAAAAGTCTGCTGTTGAAGCCATAAATTATAAAGGGGAAAAGGTATCATGTATCTGACAGAGCAGCAGGAATAGGTGTTAGGTCACAAGAGCAGTTTCTAACTTAAGAACAAGCAAGATGAGTTTCAAAAATGCAGGTAGGACCTGATCTTTTCTTGGTTTTTTTTTTGGCTTGCAACAGATTTTACAACCTAGAAACAATCCACTCCCGGGTTCTGAAGAAAGTTGAGGGCTAGGGGAAAAACACCATTGATAACAATGTCTCTAAAACTGTCTGTGCTTGGGGTTGAATTTTGGTGCTGAAAGCCAGGATCCTTTTATCCAAGGAAGGAGCCTTGTACGCAAGGGAATACAGCTTGGTGGTGGAAACAGCATGCAAATTGGAAACTAAGACTGGGGATGGAAAAGCTGTCAAGTGATGTGTACAGAATGATGGAACATTGGAAATTAAGATGCCAAGGAAAAGAAAACTGGTGAGACAGTTTCACCAGAATTAGCCTTGATTCACTATTAAGTTTACTCTCACCCAAAGGATGTGACCTTGCCCCAGGAAAAACTGCTTAGCCGAGAATCCTTCACTTTTATTTCTAAATGAAGACCTAGAAACAGGACGACTTGCTTGTCTTTCCTTATTATTATTACCCTTTTCATTAATGTGGCATTCTCTTCTCCAATTCTCAATTTGTGGAGACTTAGTACACAACTCTACATGAGGTTTCTAAAATTTCAGTGATCTTTGTAAAGATTTTTGCTACAAGCAGGCAAAAATACAAGAACACATGTCAACATACACATGACTCATTAAAACCAACAAAAAATGGTTGTTCACAGAATATAAAGGCTGTAAATTTAATCTATCTTGAGACTGGAAAAGCTCTGAGCAGTCCCCTTCACTGGAATTTCTCCTCTCTAATACCAGTCTGAAATTTTCTGAAACTAATGAACGGATCTGATTAGACTAACCAAGTTGAATTTGATTCTCTTGCAGGTAAAAGGTCAGCATTTTCTCATTTGTTCACCTTATTATCAGAAGAACAAAATAGGGTTACTTTCCCCTCTTGTTCTCCATTCACCCTCCAACTAATAATCTCCAACAGCATAGGGCCTGGAGGCAAAGTAAATTTGGATGAATTAAGGCAAAACTATCCTTAGGCATTCTTCTGCAGAGTTAAACAGCTACCTTTCACACTGGAATTAAGAAAAATGTAATCGTGTACCTACAATAGCATGACTTTAAGTATTATCAGACAAATAATAAGAAAATACAACCAGGATTTATTGAGCCCATACAATGAATTATGCATTACCTTGGGTATGTGAAAACAATTAAACATTTTTCTTTGGAGCTCATGTGCTCATATTATATAATCCAACTTATAAATCTGTATTAATTTTAATATAATACATAGTTCTATAAAGGAAATTAACAAGATCACTAGAAAGTAGTAATACGAGGTGGAAAAAAATCAAATAAAGGAGAACAGAATTGAGTGGCAGAAGGGTGTAATTTGAAAAGAGTCAGTAGGGAAACCAGACATAATTCTTTCAGGCAAATGACTGAGATAAAAGACAAATGGTATAAGTGATTATTTAGCCACAGACATATTTTAAAATATTATGTAAAGTAAATATAAATAGTAGCAACAAGAAATTAATTTTTAAAGTATTATCATCTGAATATCCAGATGTCCTTAACTTTCAATTGTTTTAAGCAATTTCTCCATCATAAGGGCAAAAGCAGCTAGGTTTTACATAAGAGAAAAATGTTAATTAAATGCAAGATAATATTAATATATGTTCTAGTATATCTGGGAAATGATTCTTAAGTCATAATAACTGGAAATCTGCAGAGGGCTGATTGAAAATGCACAGATAACAAAACTTACATCTGTTCATTTTTCTTTAGGAGCAGAAGAAAAAGATGATGCATTTTCATAATGGAAGATATTCCTCTAATGAAACTGAAATTAATTTAGTCAAAACTCTGCTACACAGCGGCCACTCAACACCTTTATTGCAAACCACAACAGCTAATTAGAGAGAGAAAACAGAAGGGAATGCCTTGCCACAGTGGCAGGGTGGGGTGGGGGGGAGATGGGATTGGGGAGGGTGGGAGGGACACTGGGTTTACGGGTGGTGGAGAATGGGCACTGGTGAAGGGATGGGTTCCCAAACTTTGTATGAGGGAAGTATAAGCACAAAAGTGTATAAATCTGTAACTGTACCCTCACGGTGATTCTCTAATTAAAAATAAATAAATTTAAAAAAAAAACAAAACAAAACAAAAAAAAAACTCTGCTACATATTAGCTTGAACTTTCTATGTGAACATAATTTTAGAAGCAACAACAAAAAATGTTCCTGATAATTTCTGGAACATTCAGTTTTAAGGTTTAGCCAAATAAAAGTGCTAAAGCAGGCTTTGATTGTATCAATTCTTTATATACCTCATCTATAGCCTTTCCAAAATATGTCCACAAATTTACTTAGAGTGTTCAAAATGAAATAGTCTATACAGTTAAAAAGCCATTTTAATGATATATCAGAAATTATACCTTCCATTCATTTTTTTAACATAGAAAGTAGTTTCACTTGTTCTACACAGCTATTCCTAAAGAAGTATTTCTACATGGGAAACAGACCCACATAGTGCATTGAAAACTATATCTGCAACAGAAAACCTGTAACACCAATGAGAATTGGGATGACTCCATCTCTTTTCATTACTAGAAACCAATTTCTAAAAGAACTCTGATTTCCCCAATTTTATTTTGGATTAAGGTGAAGAGGACAATGCTTAATATTTCCAGCACGCAACCCTAGAAACCAACATTCTAGTTTCTATCACTATGGAAGAAATGTGTATGTGTGTACACTAAGATTCTCAGACGATTCCATTCAAAAGTATTTGTTGAGTACTGAGCAGCTGCCAACAGTTTTATCATATGCTAGAAACAGAGATACAAATAACTTGCATCCGTAGTTCCCAAGATACTCCCAGTTTAAAGTTCAGTTCTTTGGGATCCATGTATTGTACGGAATAAAATTATTTTCTGGCGTATCCTGTGCAGAATATGTGCCTATTATTTCTAAGTCCACAGATAATCTACATCGATGTCACTCATTTCATCCAAAGGGACATTAAGAAAAAAAAAAGAAATACTTAACTTGTCTATATGAGCTTTTGAATATATTATTTCTTCTTACACACTCCTGTCTACCAGCTTCAAAGGTATCAAGCACCCCGGTATTGCTTCCTTCAGCATACTTTATGATTTCATTTTCTTTGGCAAGTTTAGTAAAGATTAGCATTCCCTGGAATTGAGTTAATGGTTTTTCTTTAACTTACATATATATCACACTATTTTTAGTCATTACTTAAACACAGTATTTACATTCAGTTTTAATTTACATCCCAGAGGCCTACAGTTCTAAAATCTACACTGGATATATCAGAATGTTCCTAAGGACCATAGGGAAATTCTTGTTAGTTAGTGGATGCCTCATAATTATCTGAAACATACAAAGCATCAGCTGAAGAATTTTTCCCCAAACCATGTTTTTCATTTGTTTTACTAGTGTGACTTCTTGTTTATATATATTTTTTCCTTTTCTTCTGGCTGTAGGTCTCTTTCTGCATCCCATAATTACAAAAGCATCTCCCTGGAGATAGAGTTACCTTTGCTATTTTTTTAAGCTGATGCATATTTTAAAAATAAAATAAAATAAAAAAAAAACAAGAATGAAGTCATCCTGAATTTGGGGCTGGGGAAAAAGCAAGAAAGAAAATCAAGGAGGTGCCTACTGAACAGTGTGCTTATTAGGTACTAGGTACTACTGAAAATACAAGCTGGCCCCTAGTTCACCATACAGAAGAAAATAATAGCATGCACCGCTTACAAAGGCTATGCTTGACTGAGCAATCACCACTTGATAAACTTACCACCAATCAGAATTGCTTAGAAACCAATTTGCATAAAGTTGACCTGAGTGTGGCAGCCTTAAATACTCTCCACTTCAGTCAACTGGAACTCAAAGTGTATCTGGGTCTTCTAGGCTGCAATTCTAAAGACCCAAATAAAGTCTTTCTTTACTGTGCCTTGAACTAGATTTTGATTTCTTAGCCTACACTTTAATATTTAATACATTTTATTTTTAAAACAGTAGTTTTAAAATGTATTTTTACAGGGTGATTTGGGGGCCACATCTGGTGGTTATCAGGGATCACTCCTGGTAGGGATTGGGGAACTATATGGGGTAGTAGAGATTAAACAGAGGTTAGCTGCATGCAAAGTAAGCAATGACCCACTAAACTATCTCTCAGATCCTCATTTAATACATTTTAAATCCAAATTTATTGTCTTAGAGTGAAAGAAGCTTATCTTTTTGTCAGCTTATTCCATTCAACATAATGCCTGTAACTCTGAAAGTACTTCAACATTTGCTGAGTAAATTTATACTTACTTCCAACACATAATTAGCATGAGTCCATATAAATATATGCACATAGAAAATATAATCATATGAATCCAATTTTATAATTGGTCCTTACTTTTCAAAAAATGTGTGAAAACCTGTGGTACCTGATATCATGTAGAATACCGATTTTAGATATTTCCCATGAAAACAAAGTTGTAAAATCAACGTAAAATGTTATAACAAGGAATGGAAAAATAAGGAAATTCCAAAGCTATAAGTGTAATCTTCCCCATTATATAAACATAACAGGTGGCTATAAAATGCAGATGTGTGTATAGAAGAGCAGGTGGTGGGACTTAGAAAAATAATGCTATAGACAGAGATTTGCAAAGGTAAATGTCAATAGCAGTTTTCCAGAACTTTCCTGGGAAGGGTAAGCTTTAAATGTAAGATAGCCTGATTCTAATGTCATGCTACTAATACCATGATAAACCTATTCACTGAATACTTCTTATCCTGAGGACCTTTAAACTGAATGCTTTCAATGCACATATAACCAGCTTCAGCAAACATACATGTGATTCCTGTGTAGACCTTTTGATACTTTCTAGTGCCTGTGACAACAGAGCAGGAGAAATTCCAATAAATACAGATACAAGAGCAACTTTCTCTTCTGTGTTCATTTCTACAGAGATGTCTCAATGGAACTGATCACTCCAGGGAACTAAGTACTAGGAATCTAAACAGATCTAGTTTCCTTTCTCAGACTGTCTTGGAAATTCAGTGAATAGTACTGAAAGCTATAGGGGTTTCACGTGACACAAATTCATAATCTGAATTACTAGTTACATATGATGCTTAATACAAAATACCCTACAACAGAAATACTTTTCATGTTTTCCTTTTTAAATTGATCTGGATGTATTATACCTGTAGCTCCTCCATACAAACATTTCTGACTTCCTATCTATACAATTTTGCAGGTATAGGTTTCTTGCCTTCCTCTTTTCTGGCATCCTAACAAGGTAGACTTGGGTAAATTTCCTGAATAAAGTATATAGTGGCCAAAACTCAAGAATGGATAATTTAATCCTAAAATATTTTCAAAAATGTATATGCACAAATGCATATATGATTGATGAAATCATAAAGCATGGTTAATTTCCCTAGCTTTAAACAGTCGCTAATTCTCACATTTAAAAACATTTACTGTAGGGTCTAGAGGAATGTTGCAATGACTTAAAAGCCTCAGCCTTACAAGCGGGTGGTCATGAGTCAAATCCCCAGTGTCCCTACATTTACCCAGCAGAAAAACAGAATCCTGCCTGCAATCAGTGGTTCCACAGGAGATTTCTGCCCAGGTATGTTTAAGTACCATGGAAAGGGGTGGTCCATGGTGAGGGAGCACAACCAAGATATGCAACACTGCAACTAAAATCATGTGTAAGTGACATGGCCAGGAAGTGCATTTCATCTGATGCAAGTGATGAGAGCCACAGGGAACCCCTGGAGAGAACAGGCAAGAATGTGCATGGCTCAACTAAAGGGTGTGACCCTGGGATGCACAAGTACAAGCACTGCGACTGAACAATACTCCATGAGCACCAGAGCAAGAATAAGCAAGCACCACAGTGAGGCGTGTGTGCAAGCTTTGGTGACTACAATAGTAGCAGCAACAAGGAAGAAGGAGGGGATGATGCATATTTGTATATGGAATTTTATTTCTCTCTTAGTTAATAAGACTAGGCATATGCTAAGCTAACCTGTAGAGATGACTAACATGATAAGAAATTTAAGAAGTTATTGGACATCATCAGAAGGTGAATGTAAACAATACATGTCTAGGAACGAAGGTCAGCAGTATGAATACTATCTCAAGCAAGATTTTTAAAGGCAGTAAATATCTTTGGGACCCACAAGACTGTCCCCTTTTAGTAAGAGATAATTTTATATGTAATTATATACTTGGTTATTTATAATAGATTTTTTTGTTAGTACCAGTAAAAATCTGGATTTATTTTGCTAAAACATCCCTTGGCAAGTTATCTACTTAAGCAACACATACTTCTATTAATTCTGAAAATAAAGTGTTTTAAGTTTGTTTATAATAAAGAAGATATTTCCAGGTTTGATAAGAGGAAGGGAAAAAGAACTCAAACTTGGACTGTAAAATGCTACTTTCCTGAATCTGTAACCTGTATATGAGTATGTATCTGTAACCTGCTTCCTTCTGAATAATGAGAAGTATTGTTCAAACCCCCTTGTCCAATAAAATAAGTATAGACTTTGTCAAGGTATTTTACTATGCTTTTGTTTTTGATATAATTTTCATACACATAGGCACTGTCACTGTCACTGTCATCCTGTTGCTCATCGATTTGCTCAAATGGGCACCAGTAATGTCTCTCATTGAGAGACTTATTGTTACTGTTTTTGGCATATCCAATACACACGGGTAGCTTGCCAGGCTCTGCCTTGAGGGCTCCATACTCTCGGTAGCTTGCCGGGCTCTCTGAGAAGGGCAGAGGAATCGAACACAGGTAGGCTGCTTGAAAGGCGAACACCAACCGCTGTGCTATTGCTCCAGCCCCCACATAGGCATAAATAAGAAATATCTATGTAGAGAATATGTACATTATAGATATATGCAGATATGTGCATAAATATGGGCATATGTACATATATATGAATATATGTGCATATATGTATGCATTCACCCTCCATACATTCTTGGCAGGAAACCATTTCCTGAATTCTAGTAATTTAAGCAAGGGTTAATTGCTCCACCATTACTGTCATTCCTACAATTAAGGATCTTGGGCTTCTCATGCCTTATTTTCTGTGGGTTCAAAGAATGACTTCCAAATCCAGTGGTAATGTCACCATCATGTTTGTTCTATAATCTGTTTCTACTCACCTCTTGAGGTTGCTTAAAACATGGCCCTGAATTAACAAATAAATTCCTCATTAATTCCGAATTAAATCTAGGGTGACAAATCTACATCCTTATTTCCTGTACTGCCATACAGGACAAGAATCCCTGGCACCATTAGATTTAGAAATGAATTAAAACTCTGGGAAAAACTTTAGCTTTGTAAAGGAATCTTTTACCTGCCTACCAGCCTCTGTCTCCCATGATAAACCATGAGCTTCTATCTAGCCTCTTTCTGTCTTAAACTAGAAGAAGTTATTGGCTGAATCTTATCTCTCAAAAACAGATAAAGCAAGTAACTGTTTGGGAGTTCCCCTCCAGCTTCTCAGAACAGATTTTATTTGGAAATACAGTCACTGCAGATGTAATATGCAGTTAACATGGGTGGGCCTCTAACCCACACCGGCTGGTATTCCTCTAACATGTGAAGACAGAGACTCCCAGGGAGAACCCCAGGTGATGACAAAGGCCGAGATTGGAATTACGCAGCTCCAAGCCAAGGAACTCGAACATATGCCAGCAAAACACAGAGAAGAGGCACGCCGCTTCCTCCCGCCGGCCTCAGAGGAAACCCGGCCCTGCCAACACCAGGGTTCTGGAGCACTTGCCTCAGGAACTGCGACACAAAAATTTCTGTTTCAAGTTGCCTTGTTAATGGTACTATGTTATATTTATTCTATGAGGCGAACACACAAGCCAACTCTAATATAAATGTGCGTATTCGAGAACTTGCCAAGAAAATGTAATACTGGATATCTGATTCAAGAAATCTTTACAAAATAATCCCAAACTACTTAATTATACTTATCAAAATATACTTGCATCATTCAAAAACGTAGTTATCTAACTCCCACTACTAATTTTATCCCATACATTCAAAACATAGGATTTTCTCTGCTGACATAAATTTGACAATTTATTTATTAAAAGAACAATAGTTTAAACTACAGCAAAAGACACAATGACCTATAGAAACTGTTATACCCTAAAAAAATCTGAATATGAATAGAAAATAATTACATATGAGCTGCAACAGAAACTAGCAATACTATTTACTGCACATGAATATGTTATAGTTATTGTTATGCAGGCTTGTTTTCTGAGGCAGATGGTGATCCAAGGCCTTCTTGACATTTATAAAGATAATCATATAGTTCTCCTTGTTGATATAACATATCACTATATCACTGTCATCCCATTGTTCACTGATTTGCTTGAGCGGGTGCCAGTGACGTCTCCATTCATCCCTTTTGTGTGCTAGTGAAGCCTGATGGTATATTGGAAGCTCTTTCAGGGTCAGGGGAATGAGGACCGTCGATATAACATGTGAAATATATAAATATAATATATACATATTATTTTTATCATATAATTATATTTTAAAATGTAATTAAACAGCAATATTGTATACTATACCTAATTCCATTTAATAGTGGAATTTTAACCTCCTAATATGCTACTCTATTAACTATGTTTTTTTTTCTCCAAAAATTGGGTGCCTAGGTGAAAGAAAGGGGAGTCTGGAACCATGGCTCTCAATGTTCTGATGCTGGGCTGTGGTGTGACAGTTTAGTGTCTAGCACTCCAGCACAACACTCGTCAGCAGTGCTGGGAGTAGAAAGAACCGTGGGCTGAACTCAGTTCTTGCACAAGCTACAGAGCATGGTATCTGCAAGACTTGTGCTCTGGAACAGAAGCCATACTGCTGACTCCCCCTCGACATTATGTTTAAAACATATCTGTAATTGTATAGGTATTTTTCTTGAGCTGTCATGGTTTTGTTGTTTTTTACATGTTTTTCTGTTGCTTTTCGAGTTTTGAGGTTCTTGAATTTTTCCTGTATTGTTACTCTGTTTAGATATGTGTTAGAAAATACAGCCAGGACTTCGGCTATAAGTATTACCTAGCATGTATAGCTCTCTCTCTGTTTCTCTCTCTCTGTTTCTCTTTCTCTGTTTCTTTCTCTCTCTGTTTCTCTCTTCTCTCTTACCTTTTTTTTTTTTCTTTTTGAGTCACACCTGGCGATGCACAGGGGTTACTCCTGGCTCTGCACTCAGGAATTAGTCCTGGCAGTGCTTGGGGGACCATATGGGGATGCCGGGGGTCGAACCCGGTCGGCCACGTTCAAGGCAAGCGCTCTAGCCGCTGTGCTATCACTCCGGCCCCTCTCTTCTCTCTTTCTCTCTCTCTGTCTCACACACACACACAAACACACACATACACAACACAACCTGAGTATATCTAATGCAAGAAAAATCTGTTCATTAAAAGTTTGATAAAGTTTGTAAAGCAACTTTATTGGTTCCTTGTGGAAAAATTATTTTTCAGGACTTTCAACTTTTTCCAATTTTTGCTTTAGACTGTTTACCTCTTTTAGGCCAGTTAACATATCTTAAGAACTCATGCTACTAAGATTTTTATACATGTGACTAATGTTATGTTATTTTCAGATTCTGTATTATCTTATTGTAGACATTCTTTTTGGTTGTTGTATTTGAGATTCTCTATATTGTTCTGCCCTTTTTGGAACAGTCTTTAAAATATTAAGATCGTGGGGACTGGTGAGACAGTTGACCATGGTTCAATTCCCAGCACTCATTCTAGTCCCCTGAGCCTGTTAAGAGTGATCTCTGAGAGCAAAACCAGGGAAAGCCCTGGGCAGACCTGGGTGTGGTCCAACACCCCACCAGAACCAAAAATAAATAGATAAATAAATAAATAAATAAATAAATAAATAAAGATTATATATTGATAATTAATTTCCATTACTTTTCCCTATTCTACTTGAGATTTTCTTTATACTTCATTTAACTGAATTTATTTATAGCTCCATTTCTAGTTTCCCGGTTTGGATGATTAGTTGGATACTTACAATGTAAAACAAAAACTATAATTAATGGTGGACAACATTTCTCTTATCCTCAGTAATGATCCCCTCTGTTCTGTAAGAAATCTAAAACCAAATAAATCATATTACATTTATTATGTGCGCTCTGAATCTAATGCCTAATGAAATATTCAATATTCCATTGGATTACCTGTTTAAATATCAGTTGGGAAAGATGGAGACAAATCTATAACAGCAGTGAGAGGATATCGACGAGTATTTTTCAGTCTAGAAATCAATTGCATTTCAGATGCCACAAGCAGTGCAGTTAAAAGGTTGAAAGCTGACTGTATTTATAAAAC
The DNA here is from genome assembly GCF_027595985.1 of Sorex araneus. NCBI lineage: Eukaryota > Metazoa > Chordata > Mammalia > Eulipotyphla > Soricidae > Sorex > Sorex araneus. The sequence goes on along the minus strand of NC_073311.1, from coordinate 25,234,900 downwards.
TTGACAGTACAAATCAGTGAGCAGTGATCCATCTGCTTTGCCCCTCAAAATTTACTACACTTGAAAAGAAAAACCAACATCATAACTTAAACCTGTTAAACCTGGTCTCTAAAAATGTGACATACAAAATGCTGGATTTTAATAAGATGGGCAGTGTAAATACAGTGCTAGGCAATAGATATATTCCATTCAATGTGACTAAGGGTAAAGTAGGTGCTGTCTTCGAATACACACTGAATATTCTCAATAACTACAGTTTGAAGTGATACATTGTAATTAATGACTTCAAATAACTCAAACTGCTTCTGCTGTATTTCCCCCAGAGATTATATCTGGCTCTGTGCTCAGGGGTCACTCAGTTTGCAAACCCGATGATGATTAGCAAAACACAATTGAGTAAATGAGTGGTTGTCATTTTTAAATAAGTACCTTGACCATAAATGTCGCTCCCATAGCAGAGCACCTATCTTACATGGGTGAGTGTTGGGTTTGACCCCTGGCACCAACAAGCCCCTCCCTGAGTACCATAGCAATAAAAGTGCAAACTCAACCCTTCTATTCAAAGTATTTTATGTCTGCACGTAAAGGTAAAAGTGATTTGAATGTCAATGTTTTCGGAACTCTGCGACACGTACTGAAGGCTTTTGTGACATGTTCATTTTATTTCTGTGAGTTTGAGCCGATATACTATCAAAGCATAACATAGTCAGATTATGGTTATTTCAAGTACTGGCTCCTTCATTATTTCTGAGATGGTTTACAAATTGCCTCTTTATTCCCTTTTTCTCATTCTGCAGTCTTCACTTGAAGACTGAAATAACATGCGTATAAAAACTAAGATGAGTGCTTACCAAAGAAAGATACATAAGTAATTGCTAGCAAAGATAGAAAAATACCAGAATTTTATAAACAAAAAGTAAACAAAACAGTATCTATGTACCTCTTGAGTATAACTTGATATTATATCAAAGTTTTAAAACCTGTCCTCAAAGTTGTTAAATCTTAAAGAGCAATGTGACAATTTTCACATGTAAACCATATTATCGCTGGACTTGAGCTTACATAATATTTCTTTAAACCATTTTCTCAAATCATTATTTTTCTTTTTCTTCACCTAGGATGATAGTTAATATCATACTTGTATGTGCTTGTTATGCATTTTAAATATATAAAATTAAATTTCAGGGATTAATTTAAACATGATCTTTCACTCCCTAGACTCCTTCCATATCTAGGCTGTGGTGGTGTACTTTACTGTTTAATGAATTACAAAATGATCTAGGTTATTTTCCTAATAAATTTTCTGAAAAATAAGTCTTTTCAGTAATTTACAAAGAAACTAGATTATGAGCATTGAATATTTTTAAACTTAAGTTGCTGATTAATGTTTACATAGAAAAATGAACTGAAACTTGTTTTCTAGAAATTTACAAAGAAACCAGATTATGAGCATTGAATTTTTTTTTTAATTTAAGTTGTTAATTAAAGTTTACATAGAAAAAACAGAAACTTCTTTCCCAGAAATTTCTAAAGTCATTAGCAACAAGCAATTGATGCCAACAAAAATGATTAGATTTATAAATTCCAGGCTTTGGTCATGAAACACCTTTGAAACAAGAGGATAGCCCAGGATATGGCTCAGTTTAGAGAGCTTGTTTTGCAATGTGTGAGGTGCCTAGGTTTCATATCTACAGGAAGAAACAAAATCAGAACTGTAACTGATAAGAAATGTGATTAACATCTATTACTATGCTGCAAAGGAATATAATCTGGTTATGCTTATTGGTAAAACAAAGTAAAAGTGAATTCCATTTCTTTTCAGAATTCAAAATAGAATACACATGAAAAATATATAATGAAAATAGCATATATATCTCAGAGGGAAAATCTTCTCTGTCATGGAGACTCTAAATTATTCATAAGAAAACTTGGCATTTTTTCCTACTTTCATAAATAAAAAGAAATATGTCTGCGCCTAAGGTTATATGGTACCAAATATATTTATGATATTATGGATTGTAAAAGTTCTACTTTACATATGCTTTATAAAAAATTTACCCAAGTATTCACTTATTTTAAAATATTATTATTGAATAACATCCTGTTAGCCACACAGCTTACATAACCCTGCACTTTAAAGTCATGCCCAATGTTTCTTGTAAAATTTAAGCCTCTCTGATGACACAGAGTGATCTCTCTTAGATGTGGGGTAAAAGGAAACATAATGGGGGAGGATGAATTCCCAGGGGAAACAAACAGCATGAGAACTGGTAGTCAGTAGGAAACATGCCACTTATTGGGGCTTGGGGACAGGATAGGGAGCAGGTAATGACTATGGTGACAGGAAGATCAACTGGCTGGTGGAAGTGGTGCTGAAAGGTGGTAGAGTGTTTTATATGAAACCCTATAAGCAACAGTACCGCAAACCACAAAGCAAAAACATACATACATACTATATATATATATATATATATATATATATATATATATATACACACACACACTTATATATCACTGTATCACTGTCACTGCCATCCCGTTATTCATTGGCTTGCTCAAGTGGGCACCAGTAACGTCTCCGTTGTAAGACTTGCTACTGTTTTCGGCATATTGGATATGATACAGGTAGCTTGCCAGGCTCTGCCATGCAGGCAGGATACTCTTGGTAACTTGCCAGACTCTCTGAGAGGGATAGAGGAATCAAACCCGGTCAGCTATGTGCAAAGCAAATGCCCTACCAGCTGTGCTATCGCTCCAGTCCATACATACATAAATATACATACTTATGTGTATATAAATTCCTCTCATAGAGGCAGACTGGTGGGTGGGAGACAAATGGGAGTGGGGGGAGGGGAACTGGTAGAGGGAAGTAGGCACTGGTAAAGGGACTGGTGTTGAGGCAATGTATGTCTGAAACCAAATCATAAATATCTCTGCAACTTCACGGTAACTAAAAAAAATTAAAAAATTAAAAAAAAATTAAGTATCTCCATTTGAACTGACAGCAAAATATAGCTTTAAAAAAAACCCTAGCATTGGCTGATGAATTACTTCAAAGGGCTGGAGCATAAGATTTGTATATAGGAGGGTGAGATTCAATCCTAATCCCTTACATTGTTATGGTTCCTGCACCACAGGCAATAGCCCTCAGACACTGAGGTGACAGTGTAACCCCTAAGCAGAGCCAGGTGTAGCCCCAACCCTCCTCTTTCAAGCCTTATCATATTAAAATGACATTTACGACATACACTAAGCCCCGAAATCAGAAGTAGAATTCTGAACTTAGGGCCAGAGAGAAAGTACTGTGGGTAAGGGGCTAGCCTTGCATGCAGCTGATCTGGGTGCTATCCCCTAAACCTGGACCCTGCATATGGTCCCCGAACCCCGGGGAGAGTGAGTCATCCCTGAGCAAACCCTCAACACTAGGTGTGGCCCCAAACTTAAAAAAATAGAGAAGTCTTATCTTGTTAATAACCACCTCTCTGGCCAGAATTTCTCATTAGGGCTTGGGGATGTTGATTCAAATATTTTCACGGTTTATTTAAGTATTCAGAGTAGGGTATTAAAAAATGTAGCTTTTAATTACCTGTATCTTTTCACTGGATAAAGACTCTCAACAAAGAGTCTTGATAGAAACTTTTTTTTAAATATCTGGCTCTCAGGTAACAGCATAAGAGGGTGTGTGTGTGTGTGTGTGTGTGTGTGTTTTAATTAATTTATTTTTCTTTGGGGAGGAGGCGGGGGGGGGGGGGAGGAGGCAGCCACCTGACGGTAACCAGCTTTTATTTCTGCCTCTGCATTCACTGATCACTCCTAGAAGACTTGGGGGAACATTATGGTATGGTGGGTAAGGAAATCCACGTCTACCTCTTTTCAACTAGCAGGCGTAGCTAAGAGAAAAACATATTCAGTGAAAGGTTACTAGTTATTGGGCTTCCCCTGGTGGAGGGAGTGTAAAGGAATGGTGGGGAAAGCGAGCAGGCAGCACTGGGACTGGGTGCAGGGAAGCAGGCACTCTGATGTTTTGTGCGTGCAACCCTTCTATTAAACTCTTGAAAATAAGGGTGCCTTATTTACAATCAGGCTGGAGTGACAGCTGGAGCATTTGCCTTTCACACGGCCGACCTGGGTTCGATTCCTCTGTCCCTCTCAGAGAGCCCGGCAAACTACCAAGAGTATCCCGCACCGCAGAGCCTGGCAAGCTACCCATGACGTATTCGATATGCCAAAAACAATAACAACAAATCTCACAGTGGCAACATTACTGTGCCCGCTTGAGCAAATCGATGAACAACGGGACAATAGTGCTACAATCAAATAAAATTTAAATTTAAAATAAACATATGGAGAATGGAAGAACAGGATAAGAGAACTGGTATCTCACATTGCCAAGCAAGACATTCCTTTGACAACACTGCCTTCAGATGGGAAAAATATATAAATATATATATATCCTTTACGTTTCATCAAGTTTAGAGAATGCCACTATTATATATATGAGTGTCAAAAGAAACAAAAAATTCAGTTAGTTTACATTTACCTACAGATATCTCACTGTACCCTCTACAGTTTTTTCAATCAAATAATAGAAAAAATGTTCCCCTAGTTATTTTCCTAACCTGATACATACAAATATTCTAATATTTGTACATTATTACAAACTAATCATCAATGTTATTGGAGAGGATAAAACATTATCTTATTTGGTAATACCAGGTTTATTAGATGTTTTAAATACTTTCTGACAAGAAATTCTTTAAGAGAAGACAAAATGTATCACTTTTGATAGTTATCATATTGATATCATTTTTGATAGTGAAGTCAGCAATGAAATAAGTTATCACTTGTAACAGTCTTATTTTATGAAACCAACTATCCATTAATAGTATCTAATTTTTAATTTAGTCATTTAAATCATTTTTTATGTTATATGGCATAGATGGCATAGTAATTTTTAAAAATTCAGTCAAATTACGATTCTCAAAATATTAGAAATTGAGCTCCCATTTGACCCAGCAATATACTATTCTGCTTCTCTGGGAATATATTCCAGAGAAGCAGAATAGTATAGTCGAAATAACATCTGTACTTATATGTTCATCGCAGCACTGTTTACAATGGCCAGAATCTGGAAAAAACCCGAGTGCCCGAGAACAGATGACTGGTTGAAGGAACTCTGGTACATCCATACAATGGAATACTATGCAGCTGTTAGAAAAAATGAGGTCATGAACTTTGCATATAAGTGTATCAGCATGGAAAGTATCATGCTAAGTGAAATGAGTCAGAAAGAAAGACAGACATAGAAAGACTGCACTCATCTGTGGAATATAGAATAACAGAGTAGGAGACTAACACCCAAGAATAGTTGAAATAAGTACCAGGAGGTTGACTCCATGGCTTGGAAGCTGGCCTCACATTCTGGGGAGAGGACAACTCAGATAGAGAAGGGAACACCAAGGAAAATGTGCTTGGAGGCCATGCGGGGGAAGGGAAGGGTGATGTGTGCTGCACGTAGACTAGAGACTGAACAAGATGGCCACTCAACACCTTTATTGCAAACTACAACACCTAATTAGAAAGAGAGAACAAAAGGGAATACCCTGCCACAGTGGCAGGGTGCGGTGGGGGGAGCTGGGATTGGGGAGGGTGGGAGGGATGCTGAGTTTATTTGTAGTGGAGAATGGGCACTGGTGAAGGGATGGGTTCTCGAACTTTGTATGAGGGAAACATGAGCACAAAAATGTATAAATCTGTAACTGTACCCTTAAAAAATAAATAAAATAAAATAGCTGCTATTATAAAAAAATTCAGTCAAATTATAACGATTTATATGAGTATTGCTGATAAGCCCAACCCATTTTTTACCTAATAGTCTCAGAAGGAGGATTAATAAAAAGACTAAACAGACACACACACACACACACACACACACACACACACACACACACAGAGCTAGCAGCATCACCACTTCCTACTGTTAAACCAATCATCCTTCTCACCCCAGGTTTCAAGATGAACCAAGTAAGAGAGAAAAAAAAAAGGAAGAAAAAAAGCAATATATACTCACAAATTATAAAGCATGTCTGCCATGTTGCTACGGTAGTACAAGGCATTTCTATAGGCGATTTCGGCTTCAGAAATTTTGCTCTGACTCTTCAGAACATTTCCAAGGTTACCCCATGCTGCAAAGAAAAGCAGGAAGTATTCAGTCTGAGGATTAATACTATTACACATGACATAATATCAGGACATCAAGAAGTACTGCAGGGTGAAAAACCTGCATAAACCATTTCATAAAAGGGAACTTTATTTCCTTTAGATGCTAATGTTTCACCAAACCAGATGATTACATCAAAGCCAAAAAAATAAAATTATGATGTCTCAAAGTGATATATACGGAGTTTATCATAAGGCCAAGAACAATGTTGTGTTAAGATCATCTACAAAGACTTAGTGCTCTTTCAGATTTCAGTAGGGGTCTTCATGGCCTGAATTTATTGCATACTTGCTGATCAGAAACTGTAAAATACACAAAGATGTCACTAAAATATTTTTTGAAAAAACTTAGGACACAGAACTAGGGATTAAAATTAACTTAGCCAAAGAAAAGCAAAGCTATAAAAAGACAAACAAGTCCTCAGAACATATCAGTAGAGCATGTTTCATACACTTCACCAACATAATCTCCGATAATGTCCTTCTATTCCTTTCCTACCATACGAAGTTCACTTCTGTGAAAATCAGTCTCAGTAGCTGAGTACATAAATCTGTCTTTTCTACCTGTATTATAAGACGGTGACCTCAAACACTAGAATCCCTTCTTCCAACAATAAGAAAAGGAGTGATGTGAGGACAGATTACTGGAGAGGGGGTGGGAAGGAGGGGGATCCTGAAATGATTCTTCCTGAACAAACACAATCTTACATAGTATCAGTTTGAGATAGGCTATCTTTGAGACTTAAGATAAATGAGATGAAACAAGAAAATTCTTCATCTTACTAAACACTAAACACAAAAAACGATAAAGGGGAATGGCTAATAGTACACTGGGTTTCTATCTAAAGCACCAAGCTATCTTCCAAGCACCACTGGGCGCAGCCCTGGATCCCACAGCACTGCCAGGGGTGGCCCGAGGCACCCCAAACCTAAGCATTCAGGTTTGTCTAGGTTCGTCATCTGCATAAGACCCAAGCAGCAGAAGTCCAAACAGCAGTACTCTAGACATATTCATTCTTTTCATAAAAGCCATTATTCATCTATCACATTTCAGTGATAAGACGGGAAATAAAAAGACAATCCCCAGAGATGGCTCTAAGGGATGGGATGCATCCATAGCTTACATGAGCAAATCGGACTCCTGGCACTGCATGGCTCTAAGAAACTGCTGACGGTGGCCCTAGTGACCCCTGGCTCCAAGCAGCACTGCAATGCTTGCTGAGCACTGAAAATCTGAGCCTTCCTGACAGGAAATGGCTCCTACCTACCTGCCCTCCCCAACCACAAAAGAAACTCTAAAAAAAAAAAAAAGAAAAAGAAAGAAAGAAAGAAACCAAAAAAAAAAAAATACCTAGCACTTTAACACTGTAATTCCCCAGTAATTCACAGAAATGGCCATAATAACAATACAATATGATTTATACTCAGATTTAGAACATTCGATAAAAAACGCGTACTAAAGTGAAAGGGAAAATCCCAAGGCAGGGCAGTAGTAGCCCGGGCCAAGCATTCTGTTATACCCTCTGACAGCTACCAACCCACCAAAGCACAGTCGAGATTAAAGATGAACCCCAACAACCACCTTGTTGCCAGAGAAATTCCCATCTGGGCCACACTACGGGGGCGCTTAATGCAAGTTTATTGACCGCGCTAACAAGAGAGCATAAAAAAAAAAAACTTTAGTGCATTTTATTTATTATACTTTATTAGACTTGGAAGCAGTGAGGAATCAAAAATTCATTTTAACATTCTGACATGAGTAGACCTTAAGAGAACCTACTGGAAAGAGGTGCTTGGAAGTAGAACTCTGTGATACAAAGCCAGACTTGCACAATTAAACTGCAGTTTAATCCTGGCAACATCCCAAACCACTGAGCACAATCCCTAAAGTATGGTGTGTTTGTGTGTATTTGTGGGGGGGGGGGAAGTGGGGGGTCCCCAATGCCACAAGTGTGTGACTCTGGTATTCTGCAGTCAAGTGTGTGAAAGCAACTGCAACACGAGAGCATGCAAGAAATGATACTATCTCTGGGGCCGGAGCGATAGCACAGCGGGTAGGGCGTTTGCCTTGCACGCGGCCAACCTGGGTTCGATCCCCGGCATCCCATATGGTCCCCCAAGCACTGCCAGGAGTAATTCCTGAGTGCAAAGCCAGGAGTAACCCCTGAGCATCGCTGGGTATGACCCAAAAAGCAAAAAAAAAAAAAAAAAGAAATGATACTATCTCCTGCACGACGGCCACAAATCCACCACCCAAGGAAGGGAAAGCACAGTCTCTTAAAACTGTCCTAAAAACACACAGAAAGTGAAAAAACTTAAAAAAAATACAAAGAATCAAAATACTGAATACATTGTCATAACATAAATCCTGGGCTGAAGCAATAGCACAGCGGTTGGGCTTTTGCCTTTCACGCGGCCAACCCGTGTTTGATTCCTCCGCCCCTCTCGGAGAGCCCGGCAAGCTACTGAGAGTATAGAGCCCGCGAGGCAGAGCCTGGCAAGCTACCCGTGTGTATTGGATATGCCAAAAACAGTAACAACAAGTCTCTCAATGAGAGACGATACTGGTGCCCGCTCGAACAAATTGATGAGCAACGGGATGACAGTGACAGTGACAGTGACAATGACATTGAACTAAAAATTCAGTTCCAACCAAAATATTGCTACATATTTCACAAGGTTGTATCACAACCTAAATATGCAAAGGCTGTCCGGGTCATTGCTTTCAATCAATGGGAATATGAATTAAGAAAGAATAAGTTTATTTATTTATTTATTTGGCTTTTTGGGTCACACTGGCGATGCACAGGGGTTCCTCCTGGATCTGCACTCAGGAATTACCCCTGGCGGTGCTCAGGGGACCATATGGGATGCTGGGAATTGATCCTGGGTCGGCCACATGCAAGGCAAATGCCCTACTTGCTGTGCTATCGCTCCAGCCCCAAGTTTATTTAATTTTTAAACTCTAGGCATTAAGTATAGGAGTAAAAGGAAGGAGTTTTGCAGGGATCATCGTGAAAACCGGCAGTGAACAGAAAGGTTCAAATTAATTTAATCCTCTGCAACAAGAGAATGAGACAGGGAAAAAAGAAAAGAAAGGAGAAAGAGGAAATTAAAGGGCATGTTTCACATTAATTAAAAATAAAGATGGTTTTATCCTATATTGTATTTAAGGAATAAAGGCTTCTAACATTTACTTAAATTTTTAGTACGAAAAATAAAAGTTTAGAACTTTTTAAATAAACAATTGAGTACAGATGCTTGAGATTATCGTCAAATTTTCACTTGGTAATTATATTTTGAAATAACCTAATTGAAAGATCTTTTAATTCATATTTAATGTTATTTATCTTTTTACTTTTTTTGAAGCCATATATTTTACTCATGCACTCATTTTGTGCAGTGCAGTGATTTTTAAAAGCACTAGTTTTACTGGAATAAAATCTCCAAAATTCTTCCAAGAAATAATGAAGTCTAAAAAAAGCACCCATATTTTTAAAGCCTATATTTTGGTACACAGTGTGCACAGATGAAACCAATTCACACTTTAAACTCTGGAGATAATGTAATAAAGCACTTCTTTTGAAGTTTAAAAAATATTTAACTGGTTTACTCAAGTCTCAGTGTAATTTTAAAAGTTTATCCAAGAGCTTTTCAAAATATTTAGAGTACTCATTTTATTCCTGTTGTTTTACAAAATGAATGTTCTAAGAAGGTGCTCTTACAGGGGTTAACAATGGTTTTATCTCTGGGTTAACCTTGCAGCATCAATGTGCTTTATTGACTGAGAAGACACAGAAAATAAGACAGAAAAAGCAGAGCCGGAGAAAAAAAATCTAGAAATGAAGACAAATGGTAAGGATAGCAGTGTCACTGATTTAAAGTTAGCATGTTTGGGGACCAGAAAGATAATACAGCAGGAAAGGGTTTGTCTTGCATACACCAAACCCAGGTTCAATCCCTGATACCCCTGGAAGTTCCCTGAGCACCATCAAGTGATCTCTAAGAGCAATGCCAGGAGTGGACCTAAGCATCACTGGATGTGGCATAAAACCAAATTTAAAAAAAAAATTAAAATGTTTAAAATATGAAGATGACATACCTGATCTAGAGTCTATTCATGGACACATATACCACAAATTATGGCATAAATCCTAGATCGTAATGATTTGTCTATGTCAGGAAATATAGTAAGCACTTCATTTTTGTATTCTCAGGACCTGTGGTGTGATGAAGAATCACTAACAGAATGAAACTATCTTTTGGAAAGGGAAACACAGAGTTCTTATCACAGCCTTCGCTTCTTATTTGAGACCCACAAGGTACCTCTGGTCTCTGAAGGCAGAATCTGAGACATACCTTTGAGGGGGCTGATCACCTCTAAATAGGGCCTCCTTACCAGGGACATTCATAATCATCAGAAGACATATACCCATATCCCTGCAACCTTATTTTATGTCTCAGATTCCCCAATCTCCATCTCTGAGATTTTTTCCCCACCAGAAAAAAAAATAATAAAGTTTTGCTAGACCAATCTTGTATGGCCTAATACAAATCATTTTATCCATTTTATTGATGATAAAACCTAAGAAGAAAAGTTAATTGACAGCTGAAAAGAGAGACTCAGAACTTATAGGGACAGGCAATAGAATGCACCTTTAGGAAGTATTGTCTCACCCTCTCAAAACTGAGTTTAAAGATACAGTAAAATAGCAAATCACAAGCACTAAATATTTTTTTTGAGGGCACCCCCTGCGGTGCTCAGGATTCTACACTCAGTAATAACTCCTGGCAGCTATCAGGAGCCAATATGAGATTCTGGTGATCAAACTCAGGAAGACTGCATGCAAGGCATGTGCCCTACCTGTTGTACGTACTTAATTGAAGGATCTGAATATATAAACAAAGTATTATTTAAATAGTTAAAATTTGGGGGGCAAAAACCTTGTGACATATAAAAGATTACAAAACTACATTGTATAAAAGAAAGAAATATTTCATATTTTATAGTCTAATTTCCATGTGTATTCCATACCTTAGTGAAAAAAATATCAAATATACACTGTTTTACATTTCTTTGGGTGGGAATTTAATTTTACATGTCACATTTTGTGGTAAATCACTGGGAAAAAAAATATTCTATCTGTGTAAATAAATAGGGACTTAGGTACATTATCAAGGTCTTCTAAATGTGGTGAAGGTGCCTAGCATAGCTTAGAGAATAAGCATTCTATAACAAGTACATGCCCTATTCCCTAAGACTAAGTATATATGGTGATTATGTGAAGGGAAAGAAAACAGACACCTCTGGACACCACCCAGATAAGCTAGAAAATCTAAGTTGTAAAGTTATTTTATTTTTAAGAGGAAACTTTAAAATTTCTATTAAAAAATTGAAAAGAAAAGAAGCTGAAATAACTCAAATCTCAAGAACTCTTCATATAAATATTCAACTACAATGGAAAGGTATCCACTTACTAAGAAACTTGACCTTAATTCAAAATAAAATCTCCTCTTGTATTTACACTAAAACTTGTCACAGTTTATTTTACATTCTTTGAAAAGCAGAAGAACAATTGATACTCAAATTTTGCTAGAGGTGTTCTAAAGAGAAATCAAATGTAAGCTACTCTGAAAAGTCTAAATAATTTACAGGAATAAATAACTCACAGTTGGAGCTGATAGTAAGGTACGGGCTGGCCTTGCATGCAGTCAACCCACCTTCAATCCCTGATACTCTATAAAGTCTCCTGAACTTCACCAAACTGACCCTTGAGTACTGAGTCAGGAATAATTCCTGAGAAGTATTAGGCATGGCTCAAAATCATAAAAATAAAATAACTAAAAACAGTTCTAAGTTCATAGAGTAAACTCAAACTTATACTGTAGTAATTACTACCATTTTCTATCTCTGATATACTTCATAAAAATCACTGCAAGGAAATTTGTCCAGTTTTCAAGAATTTCTTTTTAACTTGATAGTTAAATCTAAAACAAATGCATAATAATTATAATAGGAGAAGTTAAAATAATGTTCTTACAATTATGGCATTCATTGCTCTTTGATAAATTGGCTAATGAGATGAAAATATTTTGAATTAATATTTAAATTGCATTACTTAATATTCTGTCTATATAAGCAATTTCCCTTCATCAGGACATTATATGGTCATTTCCATTTCACTAAACACAACTACCCAAATCAGTAAAATCTCTCATTTTTAAATTTTTGTCTATAATTCATCTTTACCTGAAAATATTTGGTGGGAGGTGGTGGAATATCCACACCTAATAGTACTCAGAGCTAACTTCTGGCTCTGTGTTCAGAGATTGGGGCTCAGAGGAGCATAAATATTTCTGGGGATACAACCAAGTTTATTACGTGTGCAGCAAGTGCATTATCCAGTCTACTATCTCTTCAGTCTTAGTACTTTATGTCTTCCAATCCTGTTCCACAATTTTGAATTACATGCAAAGAATTGGCAAAACTGAAGGATTCAAATGCACCGAATGAAGTCAAAGATTCTAAATTTTGCTTTCTGCAACTTGAGTTACATGACTAAAATCACAGTGCAAAGATCAATGGTTTAAATTGAAATCTTCCCTTTAGCTGACTCAGATTCCAGGTAAACCCTCATGCCTCCTAACAACAGTAGTTTAAGCACTGCTGTACATCCTAGGGATGTACTGTGAGATACAGGCTGCACCTGCCCCATTCAACTCCACCACAAGGCATGCACGATATGGTTCTTACTTAAACAGCCAACAAAGTTGATGTTGTCATTTATGTAAACTAGACAAAGAAAAAAACAAATGCAAGGTAATTATCTGCCAACAATCTTTTATAATCATATCACAATAAATTTCTCTCTTTTATACAATCCAATTTTATAACCTTTCCTACGTCACAGTGAACATTGTTAGCATAAGGATGGACCCCTGACATTGCAGATATTACTTTATTACTTTTTATCACTAATAGGAACTTTAGCATATTCAAACATCAAAACACAGACGACTTAAGTTTTAGTACTAGTCCTGTGATTATGTTGGGTATACAAAAGGAAATTACTTGATTTTTCTACTTTTCATTAGTAACAATGAAAGCAATAATTTCATAGACACCGAACGTGAGCTAAATCCTGGTCGTGCATGGTTCCACTTACTTTTTCCCCACACAGGGAGTGGTTCTCTATACAAACTCTACAGAGTGTGTGAGTGAACTTGATTTTTCAGAGAGGTTGTGATAACTTTATATTGATAACAGGTATAAATGATCTGAATTAGAATCAGTACCCACATCATTGTATCACTGTATCACTATCACTGTCATCCTGTTGCTCATTGATTTGCTCGAGTGGGCACCAGTAACATCTCCGTTGTGAGACTTGTTGTAACTGGTTTTGGCATATCAAATATGCCACGGGTAGCTTGTCAGGCTCTGCCATGTGGGCAAGATACTCTTGGTAGGTTGCCGGGCTCTCTGAGAGGGATAGAGTAATCGAATCCAGGTCAGCCGCATGCAAGGCAAACGCTTTACCCGCTGTGCTATCATCGCTCCAGCCCCCTAGAATTAGTTTTAAGAAAAGAAAATAATAAAAATCCTAAAAATCCTATTTTATTAAATATAACTGATTGTAAGATTGTAAGTATAAACAGGACTATACTGTTATACTCTTTTATCTCCAATATAGTAATTCCTGACATTCACTTTTTGTAACTTGATTTGTGTTGAAGGTCAAAAGCATAGTCAATACTAGAGTAAAAGGGAGTTTTAAAAATAAAAACATGATCAATAAAAATACATAATTCAAGAAGCAAATATTTATATGTATGGAAATTCATACTAAAAATATCAAAAAACTAGTCTATATATTTTAAAATATCAATTTTCTTTTATATAAGCAAATTCATGCAATATCAAATATATCCTTCTGAATTTTCAGCTAACTTAACAAAAGAAAAAAGACAAGGTTGGCCTTTTTTTGATTTGGGATTTTTTTTTGGCTTTTTTTGTATCAGAGGACAAGTATATAAGACTTCTAAGAAAGGTATGCAAGAAATGCAAGATTATGAGGCATTCAGCATCACTTGAAAAATTTGACACTCAAAAAACATCATTTGACACTCTGTTACTGTCATCCCATTGCTCATCGATTTGTTCAAGTGGGCACCAGTTAACGTCTCTCATTGTGAGACTTATTGTTATTGTTTTTGGCATATCCAATATAACAAACGGGTAGTTTGTCAGGCTCTGCCGTGTGGGCGCGATACTCTCGGTAGCTTGCCGGGCTCTCCGAGAGGGGCGGAGGAATTGAACACATGTTGGTTGTGTGAAAGGTGAACGCCCTACCACTGTGCTATCGCTCCAGCCCCATTTCAATGAATGAATGATGTCTCATAATCATTTGACACAAAAAAATCATTTTGAGGTGGCCTGGCCAAATGGTCTAAAAAAACATCATTTAACAGTTTTAACTGCCCAGTTTTTTACTTCTTCGGTCGGAGAGAGTACAGTGGGTAGAACACTTGCTCTACACATGGCAAACTGGAATTTGATCCCTGACACCACATATGGTCCCCAGTTCGCACTAATGATAATCCCCGAGCACAGAGCCAGGAGTAGTCCTGAGCACTGCTTCATCGGCTAATGCCCTCCCTACCACAAATTTAAAAAGTATTAAAATTAAAAAGAGTTCAACTTCTCAGAAAAATAAGGAAGATGGTAAAGATAATATAGAGATGAGTAAGCAAAATCAAGAAAACAATCTTAAGTAGAAGGGTCAGTGCACCATGATGATTTTATCATTTCACTTGAACATTATAAGAAAGACAAGGGCTGGCTCATTGCACTGCAACTTAACTAACTGGAGCCCAGTGTGGAATTCCCAGAGACCACAAAAGGATTTTTTTCACCAAACATATGTACTGGACACATATTGTAATTAATTGATTTTACCAAATAGAAATGATGACTAACTATGTTGAACTAGAAGCTTAAATATATAACTAATCTATTTGAATGTGTTTTTGTATCCTCAAGTTGATAGCAGGAAGTGGAATTCAACTGGAAATTAACAATGCAAATCATAGTTCCCAATATTTAATAATAATAAATATTTTATACATATATATGCTTAAGCCACAAGTCCAAACTAATATAGAAATTGTACTATTTTCAAATTATTTAATTATAACCCATATAGAAGCTGTATCATCCTCACAAATAACCAGGATTTCATAAGGTACATAGAAGAACATGTAGGGAAAACCTGATATGATATTGAAGCTAAAGGCATCTTTAAAGATGAAACATCGCTGACCAAGCAAGTAAAAAAAAAGATTAACAAATGGGACTACATTAAAATAAGAAGCGTCTGCACCTCAAAAGAAATAGTGACCGAGATACAAAGAGAGCCCAAAGAGTCGGAAAACTTCTTTACCTAATACAGATCTGATAAGAGGACAATATTCGAAATATATAAGGCACTGGTAGAACTCTACAAGAAAATAACATCCAACACCATCAAAAAAGGAGGGAGAGGGAGAAGAAATGAATAGAAGCTTCCTCAAAGAAGAAATTTAAATGGTCAAAAGACACATAAAAGATGCTCTACATCACTAAGCACCAGGGGGATGCAAAACAACGCGATATCATCACACACCAAAGAAATTGACACACATCCAAAAGAACCAGAAGAACCAATGCTGGCATGGACAGGAAAGAAAGAAACTCTCATTCATTGTTGGTGGGAATGTCAACTGGTCCACCCTTTTTTGGAAAATAATATGGACATTTCTCAAAACACTAGAAATTGAGCTTCCATTTGCCCCAGAAACACCATTTCTGGGAATATATCCTGGGAGTCCAAAACCACAGCAGAAATCCCAACTGCACTTCTATGTTCATTGCAGCACTATTCACAATAGCCAGAACCTGGAAACAACCAGAGTGCCTGAGAAAAGACAAATGGATAAAGAAACGATGGTGCATCTACACAATCAAATACTATGCAGCTGGTAAAAAAAAAATACGAGTTGTGAAATTTTCTTGCTGTTAGAAAAATGAAGACATGCTGAGTGAAATGAGTCAGTAGGAGAGGGACATATATAGAATGACTGCATTAATCTGTGGGATATAAGAATAAAAAAACAGTATGAGACTAATGTCCAAGCCAGGTAAAACAAGAGTCAGGAGGACTGATCAGTGGTTGGTAGCTTGACACCAGTGTGTGGGGGACAAAGGGTAGTTAGGATAGAATAAGGGACCACTATGATAATAATAGTTAGAAATGATCACTCTGGACAAGAGTGTTGAAAGTAGATAAAGGGACATTCATGATATTGCAAATCATAATTCCCAAAAGGAAAGACAGAGTGAGAGACAGACAGACAGACAGACAGACAGACAGACAGACAGACAGACAGAGGCAGGGACAGAGAGAGACACAGAGAGACACAGAAAGAGAGACAGCGAGAGAGAGAGAAAGAGAGATGGAGGAGTAGAAAAGTGCCCGCCACAGAGGCAGTCGGGGAGCGGGGGATGGCTGAAGAGAAACTGGGGACACTGGTGGTGGAAATATACACCGGTGTAGCGATTGGTGTTGGGACATTTTATAACTAAAACCCAGTCATGAACAACCTTGTAACGGTGTATCTGACTGTAATTCAATTAAAAAATAAACACCAGATATGGCTTAGGACACAGTATTTGTTTGGGGGTGTGTAGAGGATGACATACCCAGCAGTGCTCAGGGTTTACTACATGCTCTGGCCGCAGAGATTACTCTGGTGGGATGTGGAAACAGGAGGTGCCTGGAAACACCCAATCAGCCACATATACAGGAAGGGCCCTATTCACTCTCTCCAGCCCCAGGACACACTTAACTGAATTTTTAGTTTAAGGTCACTCCTGGTGGAGTTCAGGGCTTATTCCTAACTCTGTGCTCAGGGTTCAGTCCTGGAAGAACTCATGTTCTTCCCTATGTAAAATTGGGGATTAAACTGAGGTCAGCTGCATGCAAGGCAAGAACTTTACCCCTGTACTGTCTTCACATACCTAAGGTGAAATTTTTAGCTTAAAACATCAAGAGTATCTTCTCCAGACCCAATCTGTGTCTGAGCTGCATACCAAGGTCACAATCGAAGAAGTAATTCAAAATAAATACAATGCCATTAAATGCTATGTGCATGCATTATTACTCAAGCCCAATAATTCATTTCTACTTTAAATTTGTAACATTTATATGAATATTGACAACATTATAGATTTTTAGTCACTAAACATAATTTGGAGTTGGCTTTGGAAAAGTATTTTGATTGTTAAAAAGCATTAGTTTACATGAAGAAATGAGATATTCCACCATCAATATTACACACATTTATAAAACTCAAATGTAATGTCAGTAAAACCAGATAAACAAAATAAAATAAAACCAGATAACAGCTCAAAACATCACCAATCTTTTCATATCTGGTGACCTCAAAATACATGGAATTTGAGATTGACTCTTTTCTCAAAGAGAAGACAAAATGTTTGTCATTTCTTTATTTTACAAACCCCAAGATGCAGTACACAGAGTTTCAAGTATTACCAGAAAGCAAATTTGCTCTTCAATTCAGGCAAAGAATGACACTTTAAAAGAGTATGCTGACACCTCAGTAATCTGTTCTTGTCAAAATCTGCTTCTTGGCTGTTTGATGGCTTATCTAGCCAGTTCCTTCACTGGACTTACAATTCCGACAGAGAAAAGTTTCCTAATTAAAATATACTATACTGTAGTGATAGCACAACAGGGAGGGCGTTTGCCTTGCACACCAGCCAATCGGTGTTCGATTCCTCTGTCCTTTTCTGAGAGGCCGGCTAGATAATACCAAAATTATCCCGCCCGCATGGCAGAGACTGGCAAGCTACCCATGGTGTATTTGATATGCCAAAACCAGTAACAACAAGTCTCACAATGGAGACATTACTGGTGCCCACTGGAGCAAATCGATGAACAACAGGACGACAGTGCTACAGTGCTATGCTACTTCCAAAACAGGTATAAATGTTGTTACTATTTTATATTATGGTATTCTGCATAAAAAAAAAAACCTGAATGACAGTGCTTAAGATGACTGAATTTCAGAATATTATTGGGAATTAGAATTCTAAACACAACCTCTAACAGAGTCTCAGAGTATCTGATACTTTTTCTCCCCACTCTAATTAAATAGGGGTGTGATGTTTTATACTTGTACACACTAATCACTTTTGCCTTTATTTGGGGGCCACGACTGGTGTTGCTCTAAAAATCATATCGACTGGTGATTGAAAATTGAAAGCTAAAAATTAATTTAATGGATTAAAATCATTTAATCAATTACTGATATTATCTAATTCAATGATATTATAATTTAATCATTTAATATAATTATAATTTGGAAGTATGAATTATAAAGTTAATTATATGGTAATTAATTTTGATTACATTTTAATTTTAAAACATAGTTCTTAGTTTTAGGCTAAATATTTCACCATATGGTGGAAAGACAGTACAGGGGTGAGGTGTTTGCCTTGCATGCAGCTGACCTCAGTTTAACTACCACTACTACATAAGGTTCCATGAGTACTGCCAGGAGAGATTCCTGAGCCCAGAGCCAAGAGTAAGCTGTGAACACCATCAGGTCTGGCACAAAACCAAAATGCATGCTAAGTAGGCACTTCAGCTTTTTGAGAAATTTACAGGGCCATTAAACCAAAATGTAATGTTTTATTTAGCTCTGTAGTGAATATAATATGCATGTGATTAATATTCTTAAATAGCAATGCTCATTCTTTAATATTATAAGCAAGTTTAATAGTATGTATAACTTGGTGAGAACTAAGTGACAACTTCGTAGTTATGCACCTCATTATGATTCTATTAAAATTATAAAAATAATTCATTAATATAGTATATGCAAAGCTAAAGTGATATTTCTAAGTTAATACCCAATGCATAAATAATATTTTCACAGTGCTATATATATAAACAATACTCTATTATCAACTGTCCATAAAGAATTATGTGACTTGAGTTAGCTCATATTTTTATATTTTTTCCAGAATCTTTTGAGATTATATGAAATTTACCTTTAAATTAGTCTTCAGTAACAAGTATGTTTGAAAGTATAAATATGAAAACTGTCTTAAAAATCCACTATGCGACATCAGCTGAAACTTTATAATACAGTAGGAATAGATATATTTTCCCTAGGGTTTTTTATGGCTGTCAAATACATAGAATTTAATTTTGGAAAATATAATCTTCAATGTATTTGTTACTTTGGCTAGTTAGTTCTTCCTTGGTTATCTTAACTTTTGAAAACTAAAGATCTTCAAAAATGGGGGGGTCTAAGCAATAGTCCAGCAGCAGGACATTTGCTTTGCATACAACTGATCTAGACTTAATCCCTATAATCCCATATAGTTCTCAGAGCCCCACCAGGAGCGAGTCCTGAGTACAGAACCAGGAGTAAGCCCTAAGTACCACAGGTGTGGCCCATAAACAAAACAAAATCTTCAAAAATATCTGTCACTAAACAAATGTCTGTTCTTAAGTATAACTAATACAGTAGTTTACTATTTCTAAGCAGACTGAAATATATTTCTTACGTTTCCTTTTCTGGTACTGTAATTAAATCCAATATTACAAAGAGTCAATCCTTGGACATAAAAATGCTAGATGAACATAAAAATTTTTTGGTTATTTGGTGTGAATGTGGAATTTCTACATCTAGAAATAGCAAAAAATGTGGACATCCAGGGGATGAACAAACTCTTAGGATGGCACACGCCTGCAGATATCTACAAAGCAAAATGGAACATGGATTTGAAATGGCTACAAATGGTAGATCACATTGCCAAAGTAACATAAATCCGAGCCCTCCAAAGGAAACAGCTTGCTCAGATAAAATTGTAGAAGTACTGTTTACTACCATATGTGTACAAATAAAAATAGTTTACATGAAATTTCCTATCCATAAATCCATAGTACCAAGTTTGGGAAAATGCTATTCATCTATTGACAAAAAAATAAATAAATAAATAAAACACATTATTTTAAACTATATCTACTATAAAGATTTTTTAAATTGAGTAGAATGATAAGTGGCAATTAACCAGATTTGATCTAAAGTTATACCTGAATACTAAAAAAAATATGAAAGACACTAAGTCAGTAGTAAAAAAAAAAATCCATACACTCCAAATATAAAAAGCATCAAGCTTAGCCTGTAATTTCAAGTAAATTCTATCAAATTTAGAAGAAAAGTATTATTCTGTTTTTATATAAAGTCTTTTGAGGAATAGAAAAGAAGTGATACTTCTAAATGGATTCTGTAAGGATTATTCTAAAACCAGAATATGACACCTGTCACAAGATGAGAACTGTCATCCTAACTAAAGAACATGAGTGAAAAACAAATTTAAAAGGATATAGAATTATAATAATTATAACTAATTCCTGGGTCTCTTCCAGGAATGCAAAGTAGCTTTGACATATAAACATTCTTAATATAAATCAAATTAGCAGACTATGTGGGGCAAAAATCCAGATGATTACCAATATTAATTCAGAAAAAGGAAATACAAGCTAGAAAAGAAAAAGTCTGAAAGAAGTTATCTATATAGAAACCTAGAAAATGCACATAATTGAGGGTGAATATTAACATCTTTTAAACAAGAAGCGGAAAAAAAAAAAAAACCCTGCTGTCATCACTTCTGTCTAGGACTGAAATACAGAAACTTCTGTTTAGGATTGAGGTGGAAATATCAGTATACAGTAAGATGAAAAGTTAATTGAATTAAAACTGTTTAAGATCTTTTAAATTTCTGGCAATATTTTCAAACTTGATCTAAAGCTTCAAAATCAGTGTGTTTTTTGTATATTCATATACATAGATATCTTTCAATAAAGCTTCAAAATCAGTATTTGTATATGCATATAGACAGATATCTTTCAATAAAAAAAGAATTCATATATATCTATTATATTTATAAGATCACCAAGGCTACTCGGATCAGGACTGGGTCTCTTCAACCCAGATCCCCCATTTTCCAGTAGCTAGACAGTCACACTGAGAAAATGCCCCTGGTGCCATGTAATCCCATCAATGGCCAACATACAGAGACTACAAAACCAAGTTTCCGGACATCTAATAGCCTAATTCTCCCTCTAGGAGATCCTGACAAGCTACCGAGATTCCACTGCCTTCTTGGGAGAGCCTGGCAAGCTCTCCGTGGTGTATTCATATCCCAAATACAGTAACAGATATATACATACCTCTCGGAGAGCCTGGCGAGCTACCGAGAGTATCCCGCCAGCATGGCAGAACCTGGCAAGCAACCCATGGCATATTCGATATGCCAAAAACAGTAAGGATAGGTCTCGTTCCCCTGACCGTGAAAGAGCCTCCAATCGTTGGGAAAGACGAGTAAGGAGAGGCTGCTAAAATATCAAGGTTGAGTGTTATAGAGAGGGTACTGGTGCCTGCTCAAGTAAATCAACGAATAATGGGATGACAGTGATACATATATTTATAAAACTATTAGAGTGTTTTAAGGAACACAAAGAGTACTGCAGGGAAATAAGAATTTAGCCTCCTGTCTATTTTAGTCATATGACTGCTACAAGTCCTTTGAAATATAACCACCAGTTAATATACAAAAGCTATACTGGACACTACTGGCTTGGGGGTTTTCAAAAGCCCATCAAGATCTCAAAATATCTGTTATGAGTGATCTTGACTGTGAGATCAGCAGTGTATCACCTGCTCTGTGGCTAACCCAGATTCCATGACTCCATCAGTGATTGCTGTGACCTATCCTTCCCCTTTTCCACATATACTTTACTCCAGTCATTAGACCTGGGGCAAAGAAAAGATTTATGGGCCGCTCAATCCCTAGAAGTAAGAAATTACATGCTTTGAACTTCTGTGACCTCTACATCACAGCAAAAAAAAAAAAGATTTATGTTTAAGAATCAAACATTTAAAAGAAGACTTTAACAATTTAGCAATTTTACTTTTTAAAATATGTAATTCGCAGTTAAAGCAATGCAATGTTTTCATTTTATACTTGTCAGCACCATTATACTACATTTCTTTTTGTCCCTAAATTTCTATTTCTTTAATTCAAAGGAGATGAATTAGAAAAGAATAACACTGGGGCTGGAGCAATAGCACAGCGGGTAGGGCGTTTGCCTTGCACAGGGTCGACCCAGGTTCGATTCCCAGCATCCCATATGTCCCCCTGAGTACTGCCAGGAGTAATTCCTGAGTGCATGATCCAGGAGTAACCCCTGTGCACCACCGGGTGTGACTGAAAAAGAAAAAAAAAAAAAAGAATAACACTATTTTTTATCAACTTATTTACCCTACTATTTGTTCTTGTCTCTCTCAATCAGCCTTTACTGGTGGCATTAGTGAGAATTTTTTTTTTAACCACATCCCTGTAATCAAATTTATATTTGACTACACTGAAACCAGACCAGAGAACTCTAACAAAAATACTATAATAATTTCTCTGCTAGCCTAAATAGCTAAATTTTATTTATTATTAAAAATGTAAATCACTTTTGAAAATATCCATCCTACTGTAAATGACAAAATTAAGAAATAAAATTCACTATCCAATTTCAAAGCAGCTAGTTTAATGATAATTAACTACAATTTTAAGAGATACCAATTAGAGGCAAACAAAACTTAAGACCATAAAACCCAAGATTAATTAGCCAAGTCTTTCATCTCTTACGAGGTTTTGATTTCACTTAAATTATGAGTTGTTTCCTACATAAAATGATATTCCTTCAAAATTATTTTCCTTGAAACATGAAGCCATGTGAAGTTAAAATACAAGTATCGATTTTACAGAAATCCAGGAAGAAATAAAAGTACCTTAGTTACATGGTTTTTTTTTGTCTGTTTATCAAAATCTAAAGTCAATGGTTCTCATTTACATTAGAAAGGGATGAAAATAAAGGAAGCATCTTTTAAATTTTAAACAAAGTAAAAGTCCTCATTATCATTTGCAGTTCTTGAGAGCCAAAACATTATGAGGATGAGAACCACACTTTAAAAAAATATATATCTCCATGGGGGCTGGAGCAGTAGCACAGCGGGTAGGGCATTAGTCTTGCATGCGGCCTACACGAATTCAATCCCCAGCATCCCATATGGTCCCCTGAGCACCACCAGGAGTAATTACTAAATGCAGAGCCAGGAGTAACCCCTGTGCATCGACAGGTGTGACCCAAACAGAAAAAAAAAATGGCCATGGCAGCAATCAAACTCACATATGAAAGGCAAGTGCTTTATTACTGAGCCACATCCCTAGCATCCTGGAAATGACTACTTTAAGTTAAAACTTAAGAAAAGCAAGCTGTTGAATCACATCAGATCTTTCAAAGCTGGAGGGACTTTTTTGTTTTCAATATAATATGACTAAAACCCAATAATGAACAGCTTTGTAACTGTGTATCACGCTATTCAAATTAAAAACAGTAACAACAATAACTGAATGAGAAGTTATTACAGAATCTAATGTTTGTGCAGAATATAACATTTTTATATTTTTATGACCTTTTATACTGACCTTGCACATATATTAAAGCCAGGCATTATTACCTTTTGCTTATGAACACATACCTTTGGATTAAACTTGTGTTGTTCCTAGTTATTTTAACTTATTTTTATTTAAAAAGGGATAATTCACAGAGTTATGTATGATTAGAGCAAATTCACAATTACTAAGCCATCCATTCTACAGAAGTGATTTGATTCTGAATCTATCACTTTAATTTTTCTCAACATCTTTCAACATGCCAAATATGCCACCTATTCATGACTATTTCTTCTTATGTTTATGTGCTTATTGATCTGTTGACCTATAATAACTTGGTTAATCAGCTAATGACTTAATCATGAGTTAGACATGTGGCTGGTATGGAGGGATGCTGGTGGTAGATTTGAAAGCAAATCATCTAGGTAGAGGAGTTCCACATAGATATGAGGTCATGAGAAAATGACTTGGAAATTCAATGGCACACTCACTGACCCCATATTATACACCAAGCAATGTTCTACATTCTATTCAGAAAAGAAAACAAAGGCAGTCTTTGGGTAAAATCGTGATGAATGAATCATCTCAGGAAGACGCAAAATGCAAAATAGAGAGCTGTGAAAAATGAAAGTCAACATTGCGTAGTGCCTTGAAAATCGTAGTAGCAGAGATCAATGATGTAAACTTCTACAGAAAGCCAAAGGCACGTAGGAACTGCAATGAGGCCAGAGGCCAGGAGGAAGGGTGATCAGGTATTTAACTCTTTCGTAATGATTTGGATGCTTTCTGGAGAAAAACCCAATCAAAAGAGTTTGTAAAACATGTTCCTTTAAATAAAAAAAAACTAACTAACTTTCAAATATTATGTTGCTTGCTCATTAAAGCAGTCATCAGAGAAAATTTCCTCTTTTCTAAGCACCAAAAATGCAAAGAGTCATTGTGAAATCAGCCAACTACAGTAATCAACTATGTCTAGTATTTTCCTGACATTATCAACCACATAATGAGACAGGACTTGTGGTTTACATAGTCTAAATCAGCTATCATTTCTCCACTATCCAGATTTAAACCATAAATTAGCAGCACAGTCGCTATGACAAGCATACGCATCATCATTTGCATCCAATCAGTTAATGACTGGCAGCTGTCTACAGGACCCATTACGGAAAGCAGCCGCTTTAATGTATCATGCTTTACGAGGCTCAAAACTGTTTTCTGTTAAAGCACGTGGTCAACTGAAGAACTTCACAAAATTTACAAAGGTTTTCAAAGGAAGGAAACAAGCTAGCTCAATGAAATTACTGTAATCTCAGACAACCTTAGGAAAGATAAACTTTAAAGGGCTTCTAATCTTTTGCTAGTTTCAAGTAACGTAGTAGACGAAGAATTATCTGACTTAAGGAAGATTACTGCCTGTCTCATAATTGCTAAGGAAGTAACTATAGTCAGAAGTACTATTAGCCTGTTATAAATAGAAAAAGTAAGAAATCAGGACTTAAAACGGATTTACACTGAATCAAATGGAAGCATATGTGAGAGAAGGTAGCCATGGAATCCACTCCCAACTCTGTTCCTTTTCTTATGAAGCCCATATCAAGCCCTGACACAGCAACTGCAGAGTATTTTATATTTTCCTAATGCATGTGCAACTTACCTATTTACACATTACAATTATTGAAGAAGGATTTCACATGGATTATCTCATGTGTTCACTACTGAATGCATCTCTCCACCAGGTACCTTTCTAGTTGCTGCATACATGCCATGTAAAAAGTGAAAAGTTGTTTCCTTGGTACAAATGTGTCCTAAATTCTAGAGTATGTGAAGATTGTAATCAGATAGCATATGCAAAAACATGCAAGATGTAGTATGTTGAATATTAATACTGATATGTCAAATATTAATATTAATAGAAAAGAGAAGGATGGAAGGGGCATAAGGAATGCTAAATAAGATAGGGGCAGAAGAGACAGTTCCGTTTGTAAAAGAATAGTCTGGGGCCAGAAAAATAGCCCAACAGGCAGAAAGCATGTATTGTAGAAGAACTGGGTTCCATCTTCTACGCTGCATGATACCCCAAGCACTGTTGGAAGTAGCCCCGAAAACTGCCAGGTGTGACCTAAACCTCTCCTCTCCATTTTATGCAGAAGGATTATCACTTTTACTTAATACAATTCAGTGACAGTGCAAGGGAGAGAGAGGTGGCACTACCCCAGGGAACATAGCATGAAGAGCAAAAAGTGCTATGTTACGTTCCTAAGTCAGCATTACCTGAAATATATAGAAGCCACATGGATAAGTAAATTAAGTCAAGAGCAGATGAAGATCGAGGCTGAGATAGCAGAGATGGTTAGGTTTTGACTCTTTGAGAAGTGCGGGCACGAGAAGAATTGGGGGTGGGGAATAGGATATACTGATTTGGTTTCAAAAGAATCATTAGAATTGCTGCTCAACGGACAAAGCAACAGTAGAGAGAGTAAGGTGTTTGCCTTGCAACCAGCCAACCCACGTTTGGTCCCTGTAATCCCATCTGATCAAC
This sequence comes from Sorex araneus, assembly GCF_027595985.1. Taxonomy (NCBI): domain Eukaryota; kingdom Metazoa; phylum Chordata; class Mammalia; order Eulipotyphla; family Soricidae; genus Sorex; species Sorex araneus. The sequence continues at coordinate 25,208,558 of NC_073311.1, read as the reverse complement.
TGACCCCACCAGGAATTACCCCTGAGAGCAGAGCCAGGAATATGCCAAGAGCACTGCAAAGTGTGTACGCCCCATCCCCCCAAAAATTGCTACTCAGTTGTAGACTCGGGAGTATAAAAATGGAAAAAGGAGTTCAGCTTAGACACACGAACATAATAACCTTGGAAGTCACTGTCACTATCATCCTTACAAGAAGAAAACAGCACGCAGAAAAATCAGTAACTTATCTTCAATAAGTGCACATCAGTGTACTAAGTCACAGTCTTATGATCACTCTGAAAATCAGGAAAAATATGAATTTGTCTGCATAAAAGCTGAGGGAAAAGTGCATGAGACAAACAATAGCACTGCTAAATGCATGTTGACTAGCAAGACATTCTTCATCCTTTGCACACCTGGAGATAACCCTTATCCTGCATACCAGGTCAAGCACCCTCATTAAAACCAAGGCAGTTATACTGAGTAGTTTTCAACCTTCCCATACTGGTGGACCAGTGAATGTGAACCAAAAGTTGGAGAACGCCATATTAGTTTAACACTGAGAAACAAGTAAGGCAGTTAGACACTACAGACCACAGAGGATGAGGATAGAACATCAGAAATTCAGTAATACTGTCCAGTTGTGTACTCTTCTAACTATCAATATGCAAGTTCCTAAATAATATACCAATCTTTATTAAAGAGATCAATATATTGGTAATGAAAGAAACGCTTGATCATATCTTTATTCAAGCTGCAAGGCAGTACAGTGGTTAGTGTACATGCCTAGAATGTACTCAACCTGGGTTTGATCTCTAGTACATGGTTTCCTAAGCAGAGTTGGATGTAGACCTGGAGGTGCCAAAGCACCAACATGGTGCCCTTGCTCTTTGGAATCACAGCACCCAAAGCAGCTCTACTTCCTGAAGTCCTGACACTCATAATTACCTTGTTGGCAGGGTTCGACCAGAAGTGGCCCTGAATACTGCAGGGGAGCAGCATTACTTACAAAAGTAAATAATAGTGTCACTAAGTGAATGAATGAATGGAAAAAGAAAACAAAACAACTTACCTTCTAACCAAAATAACAAGCTGAATTAGCTGAATTATAATCCTGTCAACAAGAGTATTAGCCAGTACCTACAAGTTTACAAAATGCTTTTGCTTATTCTTAATCAGAAGCTTGTGCGTCTGTTCCTCTCAGTAACAAAAATCATACTTGGGTTCTTGGTTTCCCAACATACAGGAATCATTTTTGTATTTTCTCACAGCTAGGTGTGGTCAGTAGTCAGTAAGAAATATAGTCTGTTCTATTTCTGTAATTTTTTTTCTTTGCTTTTTGGGTCACATCCAGCAATGCACAGGGATTACTCCTGGCTCTGTACTCAGGAATTACTCCTGACAAGTGCTTGGGGACCATATGGAATGCTGTGAATCGAAACCAGGTTGGCGCATGCAAGGCAAATGCCCTACTAGCTGTGCTACTGTAATATGTTCTTAAAGAGAATGGATTAGTCACCCAATTGCAGGGGTTTTTTTGTTTGTTTTTTTGTTTTTTTGGTTTTTTTGCTTGTTGGGTCATACCAGGCGATACTTATGAGTTACCCCTGGCTCTGCACTCAGGAATCACTCCTGGAGGTGCTTGGGGGACCATATGGGATGCCGGGGAATTGAACTTAGGTTGGCCATGTGCAAGGCAAACAACCTACCCACTGTACTATTGCTTCAGTCCCCAATTGCCTATTTTTTCTCCCTCTTTCTGTTGAAGAACTGATGTGATAATGAGCCATTTTGGACAATAAGGACAAGAGTGACAATTCTGAAAGCCCATGGCACCATCTTATCTGCTCTGGGCTTCACATACTTCAGTTGTTACATGAAAAAAACCTAACTTCTATGTCAGTTAAGTCAAAGTTCTCTTTTGTTACAGTAGTTTAACCAAAAACTTTAATTAGTAGATTTAAAGAATCTGTAGAATCAACCTTAAAATAAAAAAATTATATGTTTTTTCTTAGAAATTTTTATAAAGCATCTGCTTTATTCAGTAAGAAAATAGTGACGTATCATTTATATTTATATACATACATATGAGTATATAAATATACGTCAGAAAAGAAAAAACATACTGTAAAATTTATTGCAATACTTCACACAGCAAGACATAAGATCATGTATCAGAAATTATTTAGAAGATACTATCTTAGAAAAGCCAAATAAGTAAAGATTCTTTTCCACAAGAATTGAAAAATTATATGCTATACACTTGCACAATTTTAATGCTTTCACTCCCACATTAAAATCCCTGCAATCTATTAACTATTCTAAGCACCAATAATTAGTTCCTTGGCTTAAAGGAATGTGCAGTTACTCACTGAACTCTTGACTTAATTGTAATCAGATAAGGATGCCAAAATTCCTTCTGGGGTAGCTAGAACTCTGGATACATATACATATGTCCTGCTGCAACAGCAGGCCACCCTGGACATTTGGAGCATTTTCACATTTTCAGTATTCAAGTAAAGAACATTGGAAGAGAAAAACAACAGTTCAAATGCTAAACTATAATTCAAATAATAAACTGACAAGAGTGACTTATGAAAAACAAGCATATTCGGCATTAATAAATATATTACTCTGAAATATTTTTGCACTAAAAAGGTACACTTGGTTTTTTTTCCCCATTTTTCTTTAGCTGCCATCACCATTCAACTACTTCAACCAGCTTTCATTATTCTTTTTTTTTTTTCTTTTTTAGGTCACACCCAGCAGTGCAAAGCAGTTACTTCTGGCTCATACACTCAGGAATTACTCCTGGCAGTGCTCAGGAGACCATATGGGATGCTGGGAATCAAACCCGGGTCGGCCGAGTGCAAGGCAAACGCCTTACCCTCTGTGCTATCACTCCAGCCCCCTACCTTTTATTATTCTTAAAGTAAACTGCTTTCTACTTAGGCTATACATTCTGAGATATCCTCAAGTCATTTTCTTTTTATCTTTCCTTTTTTTTCCTTTTTGGGTCATATCCGGTGATGCACAGGGGGTTATTCCTGGCTCATACACTCAGGGGACCATAAGGGATGCTGGGAATCGAACGTGGGTCAAGCCCGTGCAAGGCAAATGCCCTACCTGCTGTGCTATCACTCCAGCGCCGCTCAAGTAATTTTTTAAATAAAAAATAATGCAAAAAAATTATAATTAAAAATAATGCTGAAAAATAAGTCAAATTTCCCTTCCCATTCTACAGAGAAGTTTGCTTCCCCAAGTAAAATATGACCCACAGTAGCATACAAAGTATTTGGCAACACCCAGTTTCAGTTCTTTCTTCGTTTTTTGTTTCTTTGAGGGGGGTCACACAAGGGGCCACACACCAAACTCATGTCTTATGACTCTGCTCCTAAGTACCACTGTGGGTGTGCTCAGGGGTTCATTTAGGGTACTAGGGACAGAACCAAATTTGGCCATGTGTAAGGTAAGTGCTCTACCCACTGTGCTATCTTTCCTGCTCAGACACCCAAATAGTTTTGGCCTCTGCCAGGACACACACACTGACACATAGAGACACAAAACCAATACTCCATTAAGGTTTTTCCTCCAGCTACTTAAAATATCATCAAGGAAAGTCTCATGTTACTGCTTCAGGAAACACTGAGAACAGGAGCAATGTGCACTGAAAGAGGATAACCAGGTTTCTGTTACACCATAAGAGGTGATGAGCATATTAGTATTTTAAAATGTGGAAACTGAGCATGTTCTAATTCCTTATGATAGCATTTTCCACAACAGGATTTCTAAGTCCTCTAGACAAGCAGTCTAGAGAAAAGTACTTTCCTCTCTAAAATAGGTAATGTTGAAGTTTCTTTGTATCCTTAAATATAAAACCAAAAGTTGTTTTGAAAAAACTTCTATTTCTATTTCCTTAGTATCGTGTTAAAGCAAGAAGCAAAGAGATTTTTCAAAAGGCAGACAGTAAACAGTCCAGGCAAAAGCACAGAGTCAACTATTACCTTTGGCTGGGTTAACTTTGATCCCTGACCTATAGAGCATCTCCTCATCCTGCCAGTCTCCGTTCCTGATTGCCGTCTTGAGTCCGTAGAAGACAATTAACAGAACTGTAGCATAAAAAATCAAGTTCTTGAGAAACCGCTTTTGGACCTTGACATAAAGGGCTCGGGCGCCCACGGTAACGAGGAGGCAGAAGCCCATGCTTGGAATATACAATACGCGCTCTGCAATTACAAAGCCCACATAGAAAAACAGGTTTGTGGCAGGAACAAAGGGTATTATTAGCAAAGATAAAGCCAAAACAACAATGTTCTCCGTGGAAGGAAGTTGTGTTCTCTGGGAGACCTCATCTTTAAGGCCATTTTCCACGTTGGATGCAAAACTGAGTTGAATCTCAGAGTCCTGGAAATCCGCATCCGAGTGGCAGCTATGGCCGTTTGCATTCTGCTGGCCGTTTGTGACAAACTTCCCGTTGCATTCTCTTTCGGTGCTCGGGCTCTTGAGACCATAGTAGGCCAGCAGCAGGAGTCCTACATAGAAGGCCACGGTGTGGAGGTTTCTCCAATCACAAACCGTCTTCAGCAGAGGCACTGCATCCATGGACCAGTCAAAACTCAGGGTGTCTGGGCACAGCAGGAGCCAGAGGTTCTTGGTTGGCAAGTAGAAGAAGGTGAGTGTCCGAGCAAGGAGGCTATCGGAATCAGCAGCTGGGTTGTCGGAGTTGGAAAAACTCGGTGGCTTGTTTCCCATCCAGTATAAGCGGGCACCCAAGAGAGAGGTGCCCCAGAAAGTCAACAAACTAATGCTGAGGAAAAGTGACAAGTTCTTCCTCTGAAACCAGAAGAAAAGGAGAAAAATTAAGATGATCATTATTATAGGATGGAAACATTGCATTTAATATTTTACGCTGAAAACATTTTTAGGGTGGTGTCACAGAGATGGGCTGGAGGGATAGCACAGTGGGTAGGGCGGTGACCTTGCACACAGCAGACCCAGGTTCCATTCCTCTGTCTCTCGAAGAGCCCGGCAAGCTACCGAGAGTATCTCGCCTGCACGGCACAGCCTGGCAAGTTACCTGTTGTGTATCTGATTTGCCAAAACAGTAACAACAAGTCTCACAATGGAGACATTACTGGTGCCCGCTCGAGCAAATCGATAACAACGGGATGACAGTGATACAGTGATATAGTCACAGAGATAATGTAAGGGTTAGCATGCTTGCTCTGCATGCTGCCAGCCTGGGTTTGGTCCCCAGCACAAGGCCAGGAGTACTTCTGGAACTGCATGCCTTGGGTGTGAAAAATAAATCAACCACACACCAAAAAAATCTATACCGCTGAATTTCAAATACATGACTACCTCCATCTCTTTCTAAACACCCTGGCTAGGCATATTTTAAGACAAAAAAACCAACTGTGTAATCCAATTTGTATCTAAATTGTGATAAGTTTCTTTGTGTTCATCTCAATTTCCTGACCTTTACAAATTGGTTTACTAGATTTCCCTTCTAGAAAAGATGATGCGCAAATACGAAATACACTGCTCTTAGAAGCTGTCTTTGTTCATTTTGTAGTTTAGACTCTGTTGAAAACAATGAATAATCAAGCCAAAAATATGGGGTTATGACAGGAATCAACTCAGCTCTAAAATAAGAACAGCATTAGCTGCGTCTAGGCCAGTCCTGTTTTCATTGTCTTGAATCTCCTTGTAGAATTTATAAACCAGACTTTCATCTGCTACCCCATGCTGACACTGACATCCACGATAGCAAATGTTTAATCACACTCCTCATGAATCCCAAATTTTTCATGTTGATGACAACTGTTTTTAAAAATAAAATGACTTCAATGATGGACCGACTTATTTTTAAGAAAGAGACAGAAAATGGTGAAAGGAGGCCAAAGGGCATCCCTGTTAATGAGACTCAGCTAGCAAACTCTTTCAACCTGAATAAGAATTTAGTGACCTCTGACAATCTTAAAAGCTAAATAGGCAGTGGGGTAGATGGATATGTACATCATATCATACTTTTAACAACACATTGGTAATCTATATGGCTGCATATATTCTCCAGTGGACAGAACTGTATTACTTTAATGACAGAATGGTACTTGGAAATACACAGAGACATATACCTGATATTTGGTTAAAACCATAACTTATGAAATGAAAAAAAATAAATGGAACTACATCAAATTTAATAGCTTCTGCATAGCAAATGAAACCATCCACAAACTGGAAGTCAACCTAGAAAATCAGGAAAATGTTTATTAAACCCTAAATCTGACAAAAGGTTAATTTACTAAAGTATATAACTCAAAAGAAATATTAGTAAAAGATGAGCAGGCGTCCTAATAGACGTTTTTACTGTAGAGATTATCTATAGGTATATTCAGCATCCTATTCACCAAAGAAATGTAAATCAATATTTGTTATGCCTATTGGAATAGCTACTATCAAAAGACAAAAAACAGTTTCTTCTAGGAAAAAGGAAGCCTTGATTGGTAGCAATATAAGTTGATGGACAGTGTGGAGGTCCACAAAGATCCACACAGAACTGGGATGTGACTCAGCAATCCTAGTTACAGGTATATTTATCTAAAAGAAATAAACTCACTATGTCAGACAGATAACTGCTACTTTATGTTCATTGCAGCATTATTTACCAAAGCTAAGAAATGGGAACACACTAAGTATTGCCTGAAAGATGATTAGTACAGGAATACCGCATTTTGAGATTCAGGGACTCAAAAATACAGGGACTGTATTTTTCACCAACTAAGATTTGTTATGACAGTATGCAAGCAAGTCTACTGGGACCATCTTTTCTTGTAGTAAGTGTTTACTTTGGATCTCTATGACAATTAAGATGTATACATTTTTAGACATGGCTACTATACATTTAAGAGACCACAGTGTTTTATAAAAGTAACATGTCAATTCAGTAGAAAATTTAAAAAATTCATATGCCTTATTTTATTGCAATGGTTGCTTTAGCTTGGTTTCTGAAATCAAAACTGCAATATCTCTGAGGTACCCAGATATCCTTATATTATTAGCCACAGAAAGAAAAAAAAATGCTGTTATTTGGACAACACGGGATAGACCTGAGGGCATGTTAAGTGATATAAGACAGGATAAAACAAACACTGCTTATATCACAAATAGAATCTAAGTGGGCTGGTGTACAACTCATGAGACACAAAAGAAATTGATGGCTGCCAGAGGAGGTGTGCAGGGTGAGTTGAAAGTAGTTAAAAGGTAAAAACACCCAGTATTAGGATAAATAAGGTCAGGGACGTGATCACCAGCACTAGGAGCAGAGTTTAGAATACCATACTTTATATTTAAAGTTGCTTAGAAAAGAAATCTTACAAGGTCTCATTTAAGAAAAGAAACAGGTAATTATATATAGTAATGGTAGATGTAAGCTCAACTTATTGAAGAAATCATTATATATATTACATCAATTACCTTACACTAATTCACATGTATGTCACTGATACCTCAATGAAAATAATCCACAAAGAGAAATACATCTTTTTTTGTTTGTTTTGAAACCACACCAGCATTGCTAAGGAGTTTTAGCGCTATGTTCAGTGGTTATTCCTGGTGGTATTTGGGGCACCCCTACAGTACCAAGGGTTAAACCCAGGCCTAATCCATGCAAAGAATGTTCTCCAGCACATGAGGGCTAGCTCTCTGCTCAAAAAATTACCCCTGAGCATGTACAACTATTAATGAAACAACCTCTATGCTGTACACAAATGAAATTGGTCTCTATTTCTTTCTCATTCCTTACTAATTGAGGAAGCCAAAAAATTGGTCATGAACCATCTATTATATCTGTACTCTGAACCTATTAATTTCAGCAGGGTTCAGTTTGTTTTTTGTTCTTTTTTTTTCCTGAGGGGGGACCCTTTGGAGGAATATACTGGTCACATGTAAGGGACCTTGTGGGGATTAAACCCTGGGTTCCCACATGCAAAGCACGTCCTCCAGATCTCAAACTCATCACCCCGGATTCAAGGACTCATGATTTTTTAAAAAATATTAGGAACCAAAGAGACACTGTGGAAAAGAAAGCTTGCAAGCAGCAAGTGCTGGTTAGATTCCCCAAGGACCACATTTAATCCCTAGAGCTGGTGAGGGACAGTGTAATGTTCCCAGATTAACCCTGTCTTTGCTCAAATGGATAATATTGTTATCACATTTTAAAATAATTAATGGTTTCTTTTGAAAAATGCATTTTAAAACCAAGACACCATAACTTACAAACTAGATCAGAATAGTTTCAGGCACACAGTGTTCCAACACCACCAAAGTGACATCCCTCCACCAAAGTCGCAGGTTATGCTAAGATCTTGGGAGGGTTTTTTCTGTTTTATTTTGTTTGGGGCTCCACCCAATAGTGCTCAGGACAGGACGTAATCCTGGCTCCACGCTCAGAGACCACTCCTCCTGGGTCTTGGGGGTCATATGAAATGCCACAGCTCAAACTCGGGTTGGCTAGGTGGAAGGCAAGTTTCCAACCAGCTGAGCTCTGGCCCAGATCTTGGGAATTTTTAATCTCTACAAAATATTTCCAATGTAAGGGACTTTCACTAATTTTTTTTTTATATTTCTACATTTCTACCTCAAAATTATGCTGAAAAGTACTTTAAACATTTAAAGAGAATGCAATTCTGGCTATGAAAGAGAAGTAGAGCAAGACGTGGCTGGAAGGTACCAATCAGAATATAAAGAAAAAGAGTAACAGCAAGCACGGAAATTTTGAACAACATTAAGGGGGGGGCTTGTGTAGTATCAAGTAATAGCAGGTATACAATCACAAAATTAACCATCCCAATGTTTTTAAAACATCTGTGTCCATTACCTACTCCTAATTAGTTCATGTAATATTGTATGGGATGTTTAACAGTAGGGAGTCTAATGGGATTAGCCATCATAAATGTTTAGCCTGCATATTTTTCCTGGCAAAATAAAACTGTCCAAAGCTTCATTATAGTCTATGAATAACTTTAATAAGATCTGAGTGATAGCACAGCGGGTAGGGCATTTGCCTTGCATGTGGCCGACCCAGGTTCTATTCCTCCGTCCCTCATGGAGAGCCCAGCAAGCTACCGAGAGTATCCTGCCCACACAGCATAGCCTGGCAAGCTACCCATGGCATATTTGATATGCCCAAAACAGTAACAACAATTATCACAATGAGATGTTACTGGTGCCCACTCAAGCAAATCGATGAACAATGGGACAACAGTGCTATGACAGTGCTACTTTAGTAATTTCTTCCTTTACTCCTTTGACATTCTATACCCCAAAATGTAAAAAAAAAAAATGATTATAGGGGAAAAAATAAGTAACACAAAACTAACTTATAGTTGTAATAGCTTAATGTATCAATCACATACTTTAATATTCACTGATTACACACAGGAGAAACATCATTTGACACACATAAATGAGGCAAGGTATCAGGTACAAAATCAGACTGATATAGAATACAATTCAATTTTTAATGTATAACAAAAGCCCATTTTCAAAATATAACCAAGAAAATTCTGTTACATATAGTGTTATCTAGGTAATGGGTGGAAATATTGGGAAGAGAATAGAAGGAAGGGGAAAAGGAGAAATTTTACAAAATAACCATAATCTGGCAATTAAAACACAAAGGAGTAAGGAAACTGCATGGGAAAGGAAAGGTAATCAGGATTCTTAGCAGTCATGAAACTCCAAAGGAAGTTGACCTTAACAGTTATAAAATTCAAATTAATTATAAAAGACAGGACATTACTGTCTAATGAGAAATATTTATGATTGTTTATGATAAAAAAATGTTTAGAATTGGGGGGGACAAGGGGTATGCTGGGGTTTGGGATCACTCCTACTATTCTCAGGGTTTATTCCTGGCTTCTGTGCTCACAGATTTCCTGGAGGTAGTTGGGAGATAATATGCGCTTCAAGGATCAAATCCCGGCCAACTGCTTTTTAAGGCCAGCGCCTTATTTCCTGGACTAGCTTTCTTGACCTCATTAACTCTTAAAAATCAAAATAAAATATTCCAAATGAAAATTTAATAAGATTATCTTGTAATCAGGCTAGAAGATTATTTGAATACATTAACTCTAAAATGAAATGTAAAAAAACTATTCAACAATAATTATTGTATGAGACATCTACATGCAGGGCTGGAGTGATAGCACAGCAAGTAGGGTGTTTGCCTTGCACTTAGCTGACCTGGGTTTGATCTCTGGCACCTCGGTAGTTCTGTAAGCCAGACAGGAGCAGGACAAAGAGCAACTCCTGAGCATTCCCTCGCATGTTCCAAAAAACATAAACCAAAAGCAAAAGGAAACAAAAAAACAACCCTATATTCTGTCGACCAGTTATATGGTTCAGTGGAAAAGGACATTCTTTGCATTATGCAGCCCTGAAGTTTTATCCCTGCACCCAAAAACAAAAAGAACCCCAAATGCTAAAAAGTGACAAAATATAATAAAATACTAGCATCAATTTATGTAGTAAATTCAATACAAAAGTGGTTTCATATATAGCTTCCCATTTAAATAACCATCATAATTACTACAAAATCAGAGGCATTTAAGTTCTAAAGTAAGGTTCTCCATACTCATTCTGTCTATTAGGAAAAAATCTAAAAGAACTAAAGAAATAAAATTGCTAAAGAAAAATTGAATAGGTCAAAGGAAATTGATGTTAACTGTTTAAAGTGGTAGAAATTCAATGGTTTCATGATTGGCTATTACTTTTAAGTATCAGCCTATGTGTGAAATCCAACTTTCAAGACTTCTTAATCCCTTTTTCATAAATTTGTTTAAAAATTATTATCACCTTGAAAATAAATTCTGATAAAAACCAAATCTATTTTTAAATATTATTCACTGTTCATATGGAGACAGCCTTAAAAGTAAAGTGAGCACAAAGTAAGTGCAGAAAGGTTTTATTTGTTAATTTCACTTCCCAGATTCTGATTTATCGATGAGGTAAAACTAACAAATTTGTACTAAGCTGCAACTAGGAACCATACATTTAGCCTCCATATTTCTTTGATCTTGGCTTAGTGCATGAAAGTAATACCCTGCCAAGTATCTCTGATAAGATGTGAGATTTATGAAGAGTCACCGCAGACTTGAACATTACAACTGGTGGAAGCTCCACATATAGAAGATAAGACTTCAAAGTTTGAGGAAATAAAACATGACCTGTCTATAACCTGAGATGGAGAGGATTAGAAAATGATTATAAGGATAGGGAAACAGCTTTAAACGTCAGAGTGCACACTGTGCATGGTCAAGGGCCTAAGGTGGATCACTGGTATTACAAGGTCTCCTAAATGCTACAAGTGGGACACCTTCAAACATCACTGGCTGTGGCCCTTATGTTCCCTTACACCACTGAACCTAGACAACATTGCATTACCAGACCCTAGCATTAAATCGCTGGCCTGACTGGTCAAGTATCACTGGGAGAGACCCTGGTAAAGAAAAGTAAGAAAAATGTAACTTATTATTGAAACAAAAAACTCATTCAACACCTCATGAATGGCAAATATTCTACTCTGGCTGGATATACAGCTGTAAGAAAAGAAACAAGAGATGCTCTCCTCTTGGAGCTTCCTATATTCTATTCTGTTCTATTTGGAAAAGCACTATGGAAGAATTATAGTGGCTTGAAGAACAGTTTTCAAACTTAAACTCCTATCAAAGTCAATCACAAGCTATTAAAAGTACTAACCAAAATCTACAGATGATGCTAATAGAGCCAAAATTGAGACCCACAGCATATTTGTATAATTCTTAGTACCAACATTAAAAATATTGCAGGATTCCAGCTTTCATTGTACAGAGTTTTGGGCATATTTTCTTTAGTCTAAATGAATCAACAATAATAAAACATAAAAAACATGTTTTCTCCCAGGACTTCAGGACAACAGAATTCATAGTAATAAGTGTCAGGAAGGTCAGGCTACAAGGAAATAGAATTATTTGTAGTAACTAGAATTTAGGGTTGAAATATTCAGGTCTTACTGCAATATACAGAAGATAATATTTGCTCCCAGGAAAAGAAATCAGTTTCGCAAACATTAACCATTAAAAGTAAAACCATTAAAACATTTAAAACCAAAAATTTTAATTTATAAAGACATTAGAGAAAAATCAAGTAACAAAAAAAAATATTTTAAAGAACTCTGGATCTCATTCTTCAATAATATTGAAAATTAAAGTGAAAGAATATGTTTCAAGTTGTTACCCTAAGTGAACAGAATTAAAGAAAATTAAAGATGACAATGACTTAAATTGTTTTGATACAAGAATAACAACATAGTGGGAATTATAACAATAAATTGGATAGTATCACTGTCACTGTCACTGTCATCCCATTGCTCATCAATTTGAGTAAGCAGGCACCACTACCATCTCTGTTGTGAGACTTGTTACTGTTTTTGGCATATTGAATACACCACAGGTAGCTTCCCAGGCTCTGGCATACGGGCAGGATACTCTCGATAGCTTCCCAGGCTCTCCAAGAAAGGAGGAAGAATCGAACACGAGTTGGCCATGTTCAAGGCAAAAGCCCTTCCCGCTGTGCTATCACACCAGCCAAATTGGATAGTACCTATATAGAAAATTTGAAAGTATTTAGAAAATTAACAATTTGCATTTTTTGTTTTGGTATAGAGATTTAGCTACATATACACTATAAGAACACGGTTTTGTTATAAAATAAAGAAGTAACTAAAACTTCTACAAAATAATATGAAAATATCTTGACAATGATACGACCTGAATCTATAAGACAATTAAAATAATAAAAATATATTATTGTATACATTCTTATTAATGTACTATAATTTATATTACTAGATACACCTATGCTATAAAATAAAAATATTTTAGCAATTATGACAAACCACATGACTACTGAAAAATTATGCTGTGAAATATGCATATTTTCAAATTAGGTAAGTGATTTTGGAAAAGATATAATATGTATTTCACACAAGCACACATAAACATGTAAGTCTTGCTGGTTTTTGAACTGTAAAGAATTAGAACAAAAATGAAATGGTGGAAAATCTAGGACAGAGAAAGGAGATAGAAAATTAGGATAAGAAACAAAGATATGTATGTTCAAAATTAAGAGTAGTTCCTACCTGATTCACGTTCACAAAGGTTAGTTTGAAAAACATAAAAGTTTAACAATGTAATATACTGAAGCTTACATCTTTGGTGTTAAAAATACTTTGTGGTAGGGCCTGAGATATAGTACAGGATGTAAGACTCTTGCACTGAATGCAGTGAACCCAGGTCTGAATCTCTGACACCACAAATGGTTTTCCAAGAATTTTCAGGGATCCCTACTGAGCATAGAAACAGGAATAGCATCTGAGCATTTCTGCATGTGGGCCAAATACTCCAGTCCCCTAAATAATAATGATTTTAAAACAAACATACATATAGTTTTAAGAAATTAATGTTTAAGAATTGGTATAATGCTTATTATGGGTATAATATAATATCGACACCTAATAGCCTTGTTCTCCCTCTTGGAGAACCTGACAAACTACCAAGAGTGTATTGCCCACACGGGAGAGCCTTGCATGCTCTCCATGGTGTATTCATATCCCAAATATAGTAAAAGATTTATACATAACTCTCAGAGAGCCCAGCAGGCTACCAAGAGTATCCTGCCAGCACTGCAAAGCCTGGCAAGCTACCCGTGGCATATTCGATATGCCAAAAACAGTAACAATAATAGTTCTCATTCCCCTGACTCTGAAAGAGCCTCCAATCATTGGAAAAGACGAGTAAGGAGAGGCTGCAAAAATCTCAGGGCTGAGTGTAACAGAGACGTTACTGGTGCCCGCTCGAGTAAATCAACGAAGGATGGGATGACAGTGATACAGTGATACAGTGATACAATGAAAGTTTAAAAATTAGACTTGTTAGATTCTGTACTTTACTATATTTCGTACTAACTATAGTCATTCTAGTTGTTTCTCAACATATTTTTTAATATTTAATTCAATCAATTTACAACTATTATGTGTCCCTTATATTTGCCAGAAAATTCATTAAGCTTGTAAAAAAATTGGATAAATATACAATGCATAAGAGTTGTGAAATAAAATTGTAATGTCATGCAAAAGTTCTCTTTTACATCTACAATAAAATAATTGAGAAAACTCTGGAATTCATATGCAGCCTGACATTTATAGGCATTCAAACAAATGATTCTTAAACCACTCTCCAAACTCTACTTATCACTATCTACTTATCATCATACAAATTTTAAATCTTTTATTACAGGCCTCATTCTCAATCTCCGACGAGGGTTCACAAATTAGGCAATAGTGTAAACTTCAAGATCAACTTAAAGTAACTTTGCTGTCATCACATATAGAAATTTAGTCTTGTCACCTTTACATTATAACATTATCTGCCTGTCTTGATTTCTTTCCATAAAAAGTACACATATGTTTCTAAGGAACATTTCTCTTTTCTGATTATAATTCCACTCAAAGAGTAGAACTAGACATGGGGAAATACTGAGTCCCTCTGAACAGTTTTTACTTTGGGACCAGGGAGATAGTTCAAAGTGCAAGTGTTTTGTGAATGCAAGGCCCTGACATTGATTTCTGGCACCACGCAGCCCTAAGCCAGAACCCCAAGTGTGATGGCAGTGGCCTGAAGGCACATGCATCCCAAGGAGCACTAGGATGCTGAGTTTTAGCACTGAATATCCATTGCCAATTAAGTATCACCACAAGCATCCCTGCAAAAGTCCCCTCTCAAAAAATCCTTATCGTACATATCATTCAAGTTGACAGATTCCCTCAGATTTTAACTGACCTATTTATTAAACATACTAAAGGTTGTTTATGAAAGGAGTATCTTTCAAAGGTCAAACATGTTATTCAGATTTTTTAAATGTCCTTAATAAAATAAGGGAAATAAGTCTCATCTCCATTTTATTGGAATAAAGTGACTATTAAAATTGTCTCATGAGAGAGAGAGAGAGGGGTGGGGCAAATGTCTACAACAGAGGCAGGGGCGTGTCTGGCAGGAGGGAAACTGGGGGCACTGGTGGTGGGAAATGTAGACTGGTGGGAGGATGGGCACTGGAACATTGTTATGACTGAAACCCAATCATGACCAACCTTGTAACTCTGTATCTCAGGTGTTTCGATAAAATAAACAGTCTCATTATAAAACTCTAGAGGAAATTTTTTACAACTATCAGACATAACAAATCACAGGGAACCAAGAGGAAAGGTCAAAGGCTTGTAACGGGCACCTTGCATAAAGCCCTGAGTTAGATCTTGGCACATGTTGCCAGCCCGGCATCACCATTTACAGCTCTAGAAGCCACAGAGCACAGCAGGGTGTGACTCTGGTGATTCCCGGCACCACATCACCTGGTCCCAGCATGGAAAAAGCCAATCTGTTAGTCAAGTAGCAGAGCAAGTGGTACCCACATGCCACAGTCCCCAGAACTGAACTGTTTGAAGCCATATATCCCAATAGCACAGTGGGTAGGGCGTTTTCATTGCACAGGGCCGACCGAGTTTCGAGTCCTCCATCCCTCTCAGAGACTCCGGCAAGCAACCAAGAGTATCCCGCCCGCACGGCAGAGCCTGGCAAGCTCCACATGGCATATTCAATATGCCAAAAACAGTAACAAGTCTCACAATGGAGACATCACTGGTGCCCACTCAAGCAAATCGATGAACAACAGGACAACAGTGCTACAACAGTGCTATCCCCATTCTCTAGAAAACAAACAAAAAGAAGAGTAAGAAAAAGGAATTACAGGTTGACAAATTTGCCTCTAGTCTTTGTACACTCTAATTGAATAAAATAATATAATTTTATCTTAATAAAAGTATGCATAATTTATCAACAGATATCAAAATCATCCCACATATCATGTGAACTATGCAAGCAAAACTACTGGGAAGAACTGGCCGCATTAATTATTGATGCCCTTTATAAAGCCCAGTGAAGGATTGTAGATTGTATTCTTATGGGAGATTCTGATTAAAGAACATAACACAAAAGCAAAGCATTATCAACTATATGAGCGTTTTAAACCTATTATTTAAGAAAAGTTGAAGGGCATGATAGCATCAATACTGTCTCTGATTCTTCTAGGATATAAATGAAACTAAAATGGAATATTTCAGACTCAACGAAAAAATGTAAACATTCTGCCTTCGAGTATTAAAACCATCACAGATTCACTTTTTGGCAAACTAATGAAAATAAATTACTTAAGCATAAGGCTCATTTAATTCCAAATTAAGCCCTTGGCAATGATAGTAGAGTTGTAATAATAACGTAGATAAAAATCAGTATCTTAAAGCTATAAGAATAACTGAAAGAAAAGGCTACCTAGACATAACAAAATTCTAGCATTCATTCTTTTATATCCACTATTCATCAATGAAATCATAAGTTTTCCTTACAGCAAAAATGTAGGATTTCCCCTAGCTGCACTTTTATTTAAAAAAAAAAAAATAAAGCCTTTCAGGGCCAGAGAATTAGTACTATGAGTAGTTTGCTTGCCTTGTTTCCCAGCTAGGGTTTGACCCCATACAGACCTCAGAGAATTCGCCAAGTGATTCTTGGTGCAGAGGCAGGAATAAGCCCTGAGCACAGCTTGTTTGCTGTGCCTCCTAAACCAAAAATAAATCAATAAAATAGTCCACACTGATTCTCAATGTTGTCTAAAAAAGAATTTTGAAAATAACCTTTTCTGATTAGGTGATAAGAAAGAATATATGTCTAAAAAGTAGTTAATAATCGTTTCTCGAACAGTCACATGATTAATACATGTTTTGCCATAAATAAATTGAAGGGTCTATTGGTTTTCCCTCAAAGTAAAACTGATTTTTATTAACAATCCACTCTATAAAACATTAGAAAAGTTTCCCCACTCTAACAAACAAAAGAATTTTAATGTTTGAGATCTCAAAAGATATAAAGAGGTTTAGGCTGAATATATTCATTTTTTTGTAATGAAATAATTTAAGTATTAAGGGCACAGATTGCTATTCAGTATTTTTTGCTGTAAGGAATTCTTTCATTTATTTAAGCTGATTTTAAACTATTCCATAATACTTTATGCCAAGTTCAGATATCCATCAGAAAACAACTGCATGTATCTAAATAAATATGAATAAATATGTAGCACCTTAAGAGCAAGTTTTAGACTGTAATTCACTGATGAAAATTATACACTATTTTAGACTATATCATAACTTCATATACTAGGGATATTAAAATCCAATGAGTATCAAAGCATATTTAATGCATCTGAAATAATGACTAATATATGACAAACTTGAAAATCAAATATATTTGCATTAATTTGATAGAAGGTCAACAGACAACAGATCTTCTCCGTATTTCAATTACTAGCATAACTACTGATCTACTTGAAATTCCTTGTAGTCTTCATTGCATGCTTATCACAAATAGCTAATTAAAAAATAACATTTAGACTATTTTAAAATACAATGTAAAAAGAAAAAACCTAAGATGCTCATCTATTATTTTACTTCATTATTTCACTGTTGGGCTGGAGCGATAGCACAGAGGTAGGGCGTTAGCCTTTCACACGGCCGACCCGTGTTCCTTTCCTCCGCCCCTCTCAGAGAGCCCGGCAAGCTACCAAGAGTATCGAGCCCGCACGGCAGAGCCTGGCAAGCTACCTGTGCATATTGGATATGCCAAACACAGTAACAATAAGTCTCTCAATGAGAGACATTACTGGTGCCCACTCAAAGAAATTGATGAGCAAAGGGGTGACAGTGACAATGATTTCAGTGTTTCTTAATATTAACTAAATGTTTTGTTTGTTCCTAAATTGGTGGTAACTAATCTTTGTACCTTAGCTTCTAGCACTATCTTCCAGTAATAGGAGTCAGGGATTCTTGAATAAATGAACAGTTTTAGGATTGAGGAAGGAAATACAAAAGATGAGCCTGGCACATCTTGTAGTGCTAGAAAGGGAGGATGAGCACATAAAGCACACATATACATACATAAAGCACACATATACATACATCACACATTCACACACTCTGGACATTAAACTATGTCCAGGTGTCAAAAAGACATAAAACCTGCTTAAAGAGATCCGATGGTAAAAGCCGAAGCAGTTTAAGCAACCAAAAGAACAATGCTGCATCTGAAGTCACCCCAAATTATAATATCGTCAAAAATCCACTCTAATAAATGCTACAATAAATTAGGGAAAATAGAAATTTCTGATGGCAAAAATATTCAAATAATTTATGTATGCCCTTTATCCTAAGAACAGTGAACATATTCTATAATCCATGAGTGTAGGGCATAAGTCACAACTTCTTTCAACAGAGTATAGTACGGAAAGGAGGGATGAGGAAGAGAAAAAGTCTACAGCGGAGAAACATGAAAAATGCTGTCAGCCAGATGATGAAATGTTATTAGTAACAGCAATAAGTGAGGTGGATAGTATGTGCCCTTGATATTATGTAATGAAAATATCAGTTCAGCTGTGTTCTTCCTCCCACATTCTATATATCCCATCTAACCAAGAAGAAAAAAAAAGGTATCAGGCAAGTTTCATGAGAAATTGTTTCACCAAATAAGATTTCTCAAGACGATCAAAAAACAATGTCTGAGAACTATGACTACCAGGAGGAGTGTAAAAAAACATGGCAAATGTTATTTCTATCCTAGAGAGCAATCTGGAGCAGAGTAAGAATATAAGAAACAAATAAAAGAAATCTCTTTTTTTTGAGGTGTGACAGTCTCACTCGTGTCAGGTGATATCTAGTGTTTGGATTTTCTTTTCCCTGCTAAGTGCTGGAGAGTCTTATACCAACAGACCAGACCACCTGTATGCCTTCACTGAGGAAATGTCTTTCAGCTTTTCTGCATATTTTTGATGGAACTGTCCTGTCATTGCTAACATTTTTAATGCTTTATGTATCTTGGATATTAGCTCTTTGATGTGTGGTGAATTATATTTTCTTCCATTCCAAAGGGCATTTTTAGGGCCACACCCAGAGATACTCAGGAGCTATTCCTGGCTCTATACGCAGGACTGACTTCTGGTGGTGTTCAGGACACCAAAAATGATGCAAGGATTTAAATCTGGGGTGGGCTGAATGCAAGGCAAGTCCTTAACCCCTGTACTACCCCTCTGGTCTCAAGGGTATGTTTTCATTCTAGCCATCATTTCAGTTCCAAAGCAGAAGCTTCTGAATGTGGTGTAATCAAATTTATGTATTTTTTTCCTTCTGTTTGACTGTCCAGCATCATTGAAGCTGAATTGCCAGGGATGTTTAAAATGGAAGCTGCATTGTCAGGGATGTGAAAAATGGAACACTCACCTGCTGTTGGTGGAATGTGACTTTACCTCCATATGGTAAATGGTACGGAGACTTAAAAGAATTAAGACTTGAGCTTCCTGAGGCCTGAGTGAGAGCATATTGGGTAGAATATCTGTATTGCAAGTGGCCAATCTGGGTTTGATACCCAAAATTCCAGCTTTCCAGCATTCCATACAGTCCTTTAAGCACTGCCAGGAGTGATCCTCAAGCACCTCTAGGTGTGGTCCCCAAATAAAAATAAGTATACAAACTGAGCTTCCATAATATACAGCAGTTGCATATCTTGGCTTCTACTGAAAACATCCAAAAAAGACATTTTTAAAAAGATACCTGCATTCCTATGTTCACTGAACCACTATTTGCAATAGTCTCTATCTGGGAAAAATCCAAGTGCACAAGAAAAGCAGAGTAGTAAAAGAAAAGAATAGAAAACAGGCCAGGAAGATTGGTCCATGTTGGGAGTCTGCTTCAAGTGCTGGGGAAGAAAGCAGTGGGACAGAGAAGGAACCACGATAACAATGATAGCTGGAAATGATCACTCTGAATAAGAATAGTGTGCGCACTGAAGATAGAAGTCAACCACGCACAGACTGCTGGTGGGAATGCCGAATGGCTCAGCCCTTTTGGAAAATAGTATGGACGCTTCTCAAAAAATAAGAAACCGAGCTCCCATTTGACGCAGCAATACCACTTCTGGGAATATATCCTGGAGATGCAAAAAAAGTATAGTAGAAAGGACATCTGCACTTACATATTCATTGCAGCACTGTTTACAATTGACAGAATCTGGAAAACACCCGAGTGCCTGAGAACAGATGACTAGTTAAAGAAACTTTGGGACATCTACACAATTGAAAACTAGGCAGCTGTTAGAAAGATGAAGTCATGAAATTTGCATATAGGTGGAGCAACATGGAAAGTATCATGTTAAGTGAAATGAGTCAGAAAGAGAAGTGCAGACATAGAAAGATTGAGCTCATTTGTGGAATGTAAAGTACCAAAATGGGAGACTAACACCCAAGGATAGTAGAGATAAGTACCCGGAGGATTACTCCACAGCTTGGAAGCCAGCCTCACATGCTGAGGAAAAGGCAGCTCAAAAAGAGAAGGGACCACCAAGTAGAGGGTGCTAGGAGGGCCCGCTCAGGATGGAAGAGGCAGGTTGAAAGTAGACTATAGACCGAACATGATGGTCACTTAATACCTCTACTGCAAACCACAACACCCAAAAGGAGAGAGAGAGCAAAAGGGAATGCCCTGCCACGGAGACGGGGTGGGTAAATGGGGGGTGGGGAATGGAGTGTGGGGGGTGGGAGGGATGCAGGGACTATTGGTGGTGGAAAATGGGCACTGGTGGAGGGACGGGTACTCGAGCACTGTATGACTGAAACGCAAGCATGGAAGTTTATAAGTCTGTACCAGTACCCCCACAGTGATCCACAAATTAAAAAAATTAAAAAAAAAAAGAATTGCGTGCTGAAAGTGCATGATAACTTCTCAGTACCTGTATTGCAAATTATGATGCCCAAAAGGAAGATGGGAGAGAGGGAAGGGGGAGGAGGTGAGGGGAGAGAGAGAGAGAGAGAGAGAGAGAGAGAGAGAGAGAGAGAGAGAGAGAGAGAGAGAGGTGACTGCCATAGAGGCAGGCTGGGGTGGGTAGGGTGGGTGGGGTGGCAGGAGGGAAACTGCTGGGGACACTGGTATGAGAAATGTACAATGGTGGAAGGATGGGTGTTGGAATATTCTATGACCAAAATCTGGTCATGAACAACTTCATAACTGTGTATCTCAAAGTAACTCAATTTGTAAGAAAAAAAAAGAAAAAAAGAAAATCTATAAAATATATTGATAAACTTTTAAAAAAGAAAAAGATGGAAAGATTATTTAAGGAAAAAAGATGAAATTATGCAATATGCCATTATATGGAACTACAGGGCTGAGTCAGTGTCAACAGGCACACATACAGAATTATCTCGAATATATAGGAAATAAAGACAAATAGGAAGGAAATAACAAATGGACAGTGGCAACAGTACCAGAGAAATGGTCTAGAGAACTGATTTTTTCAAGTCAAAGGGGTGGAGATGGGGCAGAAGAAGGGTTCTTGAAACACGGTTGTAGAGCTGCTAGCACTTTGATAGTGAAGGTGGGAACATTCGATGCCTCAAATTATGTACCAGTGTTGCCCATTAAGCATGACATACACTCTACCCTAATGGAAATTTTTTTTTTAAAAAAGGAGGGGAGACTGGATATGAAATATATGGTTACTTCGCTCTTCTCAATTTTTGGTGTTTATTTGAATGACATCTGGTTGTGATCGGAGATTATTCCTGCTTCAGTACTGGGGGTCACTTCCAGCTATGCTCAGGGAATGACAGAGAACAGGAGATAGAACCTGGGGCTCTCACATGTTAAAAGTATGCTCCAGCCCTTTGAGTCATCTCCCTCCCAATTTTTCTGAAAATCTACAACTGTTCTTAAAAATAAAGCCTATTTAAAGAATGTGTGCTATCAGAATAAAGCTTCTGGAAAACAAATGAAATGAAATAGATGGGTTTTGATCAATCAATATCTCAAAGCTGCTATCAAAGAAAAAAACAATTGAAAATTAATTTCAATGTAAGTGCATTTAAAGTTGCATCTATCTTCACAATTAACCTACAAAAGACTGAACAACAGAATAAAGTAAGTTTCAAGTTAAAAGAACTCAATTGCTTACATGGATTACACGAGAAATGGCATATTGATCTCAACCCATGCTTGGCTTTTATCTGACAATCTACACTGCATCTGTAGGATAATCTAAAAGCTCAAATGAGACACAATGATATCAAGGGAAGGATGCTTCCAGCACTCATTGCTATGGCATTTTTGTTGGCATGGCGACCCATTCTTCCTCATTAGGCTAACATGGGGAAATCAAGCAGTTAGCAATTCCTTGTGTACCCAAGGCAAGCTCCTCTAAAGCTAACTATTAGAACTGAAGTGCCTAAAGAGTTCAATTACTGGAACTGCAAGGGTGTGCCACAGTCTCTAACCCATTACACTAAATGCAAGCCCCTGAATGCCAGCCTTCAGAGTAATCTTGTTTAGCTTAAAATAAGAGGTTTAACACTTCCCACCAGGCAGTATGCTATGGTCAAATCAGGTTAGTCTTGAAACAATTCAGCCTTTATGAAGAAAATATGTGAAGAAAATACCCTTTGTGATCAAAAAAAAAGAAGGGAAAAAAAAACGCTTCTAAGCAAAAGAAGACGCCTCGCTTTGACAATCAAAACACTTTTGGTTTTAGTTCAACACTTTTCACTATATTCTAAGAATACACCTAAATAGGGAGGAAATTTTTTTAAGCACTCAAAATTAATTGAATTTGGTAAAGGGACTCTTTTCTATATCTTCGGAACTGGGTAACTGCATTGCAAATGTATTTCCTGAGCCAATGGATTAAACTGCAACATTCTTTTAACTCTGTGTGGCTTTAGTGGGACAAACCAGCCATTATGAGATGCGTTCCAGTCTCATTAATGAGTTAAGCATGTGAGCCCAGCATTTTGGAAACATAAAGAGACAAATTATAATGAGACTTCACTCAGTGGAGAGGCAAGAAACAGCCTTCTTCTCTCAAAGATATCATAATAGACAGCTATTTAAAGAGTGTGGGAGTTTTCTTATGAAGACGAAAAGGGCACCAAGAAGAAAAAGAGAATTTTATATGTACAAATAAAACTGAATTATACATACATTATAGGTAGGGACTCATCAATAATAATTTAGATGTTTACTGTTTTTAAATAAAATATGTTCCCACTCTATAAAATTACACCTGTTCTGTTAAAAATAGAGAGTAAATTCAATGTCAGCAAAGACACATGATTCTTTTTTATATATAAATTATGGTCTTTTAGCTACTTATCATATGGATTTTGCCTTCATCTTCAAAATGTCACACTGATTGATAAAATAATGTTTTGTTTTGTTTTTTAATTGGAAAACTGAGGTCTTACAGAGGTTTGGAGAAAAAATCATTTGGAAAAACAATTATCAATTTTCTAACTCATCTTCAAAATCTGGTGCTAAACTATTCAGCAATCCCCAGACAACACCGTGTCACGCACTTAGACATTACAACTATTCATTCAGAGCAGAATGCAACCAAAGTAGAATCTTCCCCAGATTCACAGAATGGAAGAGTCTGGGCTTACTGAGCAAGCAACGGAGTGTCACTACCTCTCTTCCTTTCCTGTCTAAAAAAATAAACAACAACCAAAAACAGATAAACAAAATAAACAAACAACTATCAAGAAATCTCAAGTAAATCAAAGTAAAAGGAGTTATGGTTACTAGACTCTTACCAAAAAAATCAACACTACTTCTAAATTTTTTGAATGGATTGTTCAGCTTATTATCTTTAATAAAGGAAGAAATACAAGATCAGTGAAGAAGTGATACTGGCCATGACCAAAGGTTAGTTATTTAAAAAAAAATTAAAAAAAAAGAACTCAAAAACAAAAATTAAATCTAAGGATGGGTGATGTGGGAAAGCACAAAAATATAATTTGAATTTTCATAAAAATTAACCCTATACATCTTGACACTCTAAAATGAGTTTCCTTCTAGTAGAACAGTAAAGTTAGATGGCAATAGTTATAAATAAATACGATTCAAGAGTGCCAATTAATATTTCACCATCAATTAAGCATTTCCTAAGTAGCCTTATTAGCTGGAATTAATCATCAAATTATATTTACTTTATGAATAATAAGCTAGCTGCATATTTCATATTACTACAGACATCAAAATGATTGATAGAGCTGCCAAGTGGCCATGATCCAGATAGATGTTTGGGAACAAACAAAAATACCAACAAGGCTTTCAGTTTAGATTCTCTCCTGATAGCCTATCCAAAATGGTCTTCTTGCCAGAAACAACTTGGCAAAATACAATTTTTAGGGTAGGGTCTATTCGTGATAGCTACCAATCTAAGTAAATAATTTTTTTATATAAAAGTACCAAATTTCTTATTTTAAATGGGAGACTTGGAATTGAATTTTAATCAAATAATAATTTTGAAAGATCAAAAAGAGAAACGGAGATGTTCAGAAGGTTCACAAGGAACTTTACACCATTTTGAAAACAGAAAGGCACTTGCCAACCGTGAGAGGCACAGAATCAAGACAGTATTTGTCCTCCACTTCAATGACTTCAATACAACCCCAAAGTCTGATCTTAATTCAAATTATTTTTTAAAAGTCCTGCATTTATTAAATACCTACTTTGAGAGCCATTAAAATGCTCCCCATTAATCTTCCTTTTAAGCATGTCCAACTAACATTAAAGGGCTCTATTTCAGACTAAATTAAAATCTGTTTTTTTATTGCAAAATCTATCTTTGATTTTCAGCATTATCAATTAAAAAAAAAAACCCCTACACTTAACTTAGATTTACCAAAAACTTGTTAAAGAGTCTTCAAAACAGATTTGGATAATTCTTTCAGCCTGACACAACTCCAATTAGCACTAATCATTGCCATGCTCTTAGTATTTAAAATTAAATAAACCGAACTTACACGTGCAAACATTTTGCAATTCACCCTGCATTCACGTCTCTTTTCAAGTTAACTCATAAGATTAGACAACTTGCTTTAATAGATTATTATCATTGGATTACATCCAAAAAATATTCACCTAATGGGAATTTTGTCTGCTCGAACAGTTGTAGTTTAGTGGACATTCTTGACTAAAGTGTCAATCATTTTTTGACTGGCTCCTGGCCCTTAGAACCCTGCTGGGAGTAAAGCAAAAAGTGTTTTCCAGGTGCATGATGGCACTCAGCAAAAGCAGCCTAAGAGCAGAGAAATTCAAGGGATTGGTTAAAACCTAACTTAGGGCTCTGGCTTTTTGTTCCCTTACTTAACTGGTCCTTGCACAAAAGCACTGGACACTGCTGACCCCTCATGTTGTGTGGTATTAGGACCTTCAATACAGCAATGAGTAATGACAACATTTGGAACTGCAATAAATGCCGGCAATCCATGCTATGAGCAAATCCAACATTAGGAGAACCAAAGGTTGAAAAATCATAGGACCAGAAATACAGCTTAGTGATAGATCACTTGCCTTGATGTGTAAGGCCCTGAGTCTGAAGTTTGGCAGAGGAGACAAGGTTAAAAGAAAAGGAGAAAGAGAAAAAGAGGGAAGAGAAAATGGAAGAGAAAGAACAAGAAAAAGAGTGAAGGGACAGGAAAAGAAAGGAAGGGAAGGGAGAATCTTAACACTGTGCTATAAATTGGTTCACCAGAAAATAATTTTAAAAGCACATTATCCATTAGTAATATTTAGGACCGGTAGGTCACCCGATGCCTTTTAAGTGCAATGAGGAAATTCCATTTTTGAACAGTTTCTGTCATAGTTTCTAAACTAATGATAAATTTTACGGTAAGGATCTATTTTCCTAATAATCTATTTTTGCTCTTCTGTAAGATGGCTTATCTAAACAATGACAGGTCATCTTAAAGTGAGAATGAAGCTCTGTTTTTGATTTGTTTTCTACCATCAAAGATCGATATGATGAAGAAACAGAATTGTGTATAACTTCCTAATGAATTCAAACACCTGTTAAGTCATCCTTTGTACTCCTAGATGACGCCATCAAGTGGAGAAAGAAACTCAGCAAAATTATCTTCTGCCATTATTATTCACAACAGGATATAGGGGGGGAAGGTTTATTTCAGGTAAAACATTATTGTGAATGCTCATCAAACACTCTAAAGAATCCTTTTATAAATGTTATTTCAAATAATTTTCAATGTTATGATGCTAATGTGAATTTATACTTTTACAATAAAAGAAGACAGAACTCAGAAAGTTGAAATGTCCTTTTTAGTACCCACAGAAAATGGGCTAAACTAAGACTCAGTGCCAACATCCAAGATTTATGCCCCTACCCTACCCTAGAACACACTACATCCACTTCACAACCAGAATTTCCAGTTCCTCCTCAGCCAGGTTCCTCAACTGCACTCACTCTCTCTAGCTTCAAGGTGAATGTTTGACATAACAGTCATCTCAAAGAAAGTCTCATAAAATCACATACAGTAAAAACCTAAAGAGCTCTAGAGATCAAGTTTTTTTGGGGGGGATACCCAAAACTTTGGAGAGTGCCTCCAAAGTTTGTATTGCTGTGGTACCCAGAGTTTGAATGTATTCCCCAAGAGCACATGATATTCAGCTGTGGTTAGGACCAGACATTCCATCTTTATTTCATTCTGTACCATTTTATGCCTATTTAAATATCAGCAGACAATTTTAATCACTACTTATCATGTAGAATCTACAATTATTTTCTAAGGCATGATTAAGCCCTAATGTCTTTGATCTAGTAGTTAAAACTAGAATTTGGTCCATTTCCCTACAGAAACTTTAAAATTAGCTTTGAGTTACACCCAGCCGTAGGGAGGGTCATACTCAGAGGTGCTCAGGGCACCCTGTGATTCTTCGAATGGAATAAACATGGGCATCCCATATGCAAAGCACGAACTCAGGCTTTTGCGTGATGTCTCTGACCCAAAATCCTCTCATACATTTATTTTTGAAACTTCAAAAAAATGCCCCTAACATGGGGGATGAGGATGAGTCCTTCCTCATCCACAGGTTTAATTCCAGCTCCTCCACTATCCTTTATATATTATTTGTTAGAAAACTAGTACTCCAGTTTCTCTTAAGATAGTAGTAATCTTTCTACTTTTATATATTAAAAGTCTGAAGAGTAAAAAGAATTTTAATATCACTCTTAGGAAATAAGACTCCTGTTTCACATGAATATAAGTTCCTGGAGAGCAGCTCTCTATCTGGTCCATACAATGAAGCATACACTCTCTATCTGGTTGGTCAACAACTAAAGTCTAGTTCTTTAGAACCATAAGTCCCCTTACAAACTTGTTTCAACCACCTGTTTTTTTCCAGAAAAATAAATTAAAGGGCCGAGTGTGATAGTTCAGCAGGTGTGGCACTTTGCATTGTGTTGTATGCAGCAGACCATGGATTGATCCTCAGCAACCTACATGGTCCCCTGAGTCTACCAGGAGTAAGCCCTGAACACAGGCAGGTGTGCCATCACCCCCAAAAAGAAAAAAAAAAAAGGAAATTAACAAAAAACACTAACTACAAACTACACTTGCTTATGCCCTCCCTGAAAATTTATGTTAAGAAATAAAAAGTGCTCCAACAATTGCCCTCAGTGCTACTACTGCCTCCCTAAAGACTTCTAGTATGCCCTTGGCGGTGACGGCACCCACCTGGGACAGACTGAACTAGAATATCACCTGGCAAGAAGTAGACGCTCAATATTGGATGAATAAACTGGCATATGATGGTTAAATACTGGGTTAATGAAAACAAGGCAATGAACCAAAGAGAGCAGTCTAGAAGGTGGAGAGAGGTCAATAATCAAGTAAGGGGAGGTTACACCAGACCCCAATATAATAATCAAATTACTCATTCTGATTTCTCTATGATTCTCATAGGATAACAATAGCTTCTTTACTCTGGACTGGTTTGATAGCTACATAGCTAGGTGATACGCAAGTGCTTGATTCACTTGCATATTTTATACCAGTATCCACAGTGGGTAGGGTGTTTGCCTTGCATGCAGCCGACCTGGGTTCGATTCCACCATCCCTTTCGTTCAATCTGTTCCCTATTCTAGTTCAATCTGTCCCAAGTGGGTGCCATCACCCCCAAGGGGATACTAGAAGTCTTTAGGGAGGCAGTAGTAGCAGGAGATCCCGGCAAGCTACTGAGAGTATCCCGCCCACACAGCAGAGCCTGGCAAGCTACCCGTAGCATATTTGATATGCCAAAAACAGTAACAAGTCTCACAATGGAGACATTACTGGTGCCTGCTTAAGCAAATCAATGAAAAACAGGACGATAGTGCTACAATGCTATCCATAATTTGGAGTTCATACAATAAAATTGCATTTAAACTACTTGGAGAAAGTAGGTGCTATCCTTTCAGTGTAGGAAAAAAGGACAAATGAACCTTACATATAATTGAACTATGAAGTCATATTTCTTAGTTTCTAAGCCATATGACTAATTTTATTCAACAAAGATTAGAGAATATAGTATTTCAAGTGAAAAAGAGGGGATAAATGAGACACAGAGAGGGGAAAAGCAGAAAAGTGAAGGAAAAAGTTTCTTAACCATTCAACTTACAAGAGTCACTAAATAAAGTTATAATTTGAAAAATCACTAAATAATTCTGGGCATCTTCAACCTAAATGAAAAGATTCAACACACCCTTCATTTCCTGTGGTTCTTAGGAGGTGATTTGATATATTAGAAAAGATAGTACATAATATCACAGAAGAAAAATGTAAGAGTTTATGGCTATGCCTCAGAGGATATTTGTGAAATGGCAAAGTCAGTTCCTTCAAAGGAAGGCCATGGAGAAATCTGAGAAATTTCTACGTAATTGCTTACTTCCTAGTGACTGAAGACTAAGGTTCCGGGAAGGAAACTATTTTATAGCTCATTTCTAAACACTGTGTTTAAAAATATAATCGCTTTCCTGTTTAATGCTGTTGTTAATAACAAAAACCCAAAGATTGCTGAGTATAAAAAAAGACAATATCCTTGCAATGTTTATATAAAATAGTAAATTCCTATGTACAGTCGTTTCTTTAATGAATTTTGACTTCTAAAAGAAATTAAATAGCAAGAGCAGCCAAAATTCTCTTTTAGGCACTTTTTGTTAATTAGCTAATATGTAAAGCACATTATATACTTCCAAACTTATTTTGCCTTATAACCCTTTCAGGAAAAAAAAAAAATATTGCACAGCACCACCAACCCTGAAAATTTACTTTCTTTGGGAAAACAAAAAAAAAAAGTGCTGGGCTGGAGAGAAAGCACCACGGGTAGGGTGTTTGCCTTGCATACTGGGGTTTGATTTCCAGCATCCCATATGGTCCCCCGAACACCGTCAGGAGTAATTTCTGAGTGCATAAGCCAGTAGCAACCCCTATGCATCACCGGGTGTGACCCAAAAAGCAAAACAAAATAAATAAAAAGTGCTTCCAACTATACCTGTACACTGACATCAGACCACTGGCCAAAAGGTGTGTAGGGTGGGGTGAGGGGCAATAGTGCCCACTAGGGGAACTCTGGTATAGAAAAACTGACCATTTAAAAGATGACAAAAATTAAAACAACAGGGCCAAAAAGCTAGTACAATGGCTAAGGCACTTTTTTTGCATGCAGCCAATGTGATACAATTACTAGCACTGCACATGGTCCCCTAAACATAAACAGGAGTGATCCCTGAGCACGGGACCAGGAGTAAGCCCTGAACTCTACCAGATTTGGCCAAAAAGAAGTAAAAATCTAACAGCTTACTATCACTGAGCCCAAACTATGTACTAGATACTCAAGAGATTTATATGTTGTTATTCAATTCAATCTCTTAAAAGCTAAAATTATGATGCACTTACAAAGAAATTATGCAATTATAGAACACTGAGCTACAAAGAAGTAAAATCAGAATTACCATGTCATTTTGCTACTAATGCAGCAGGCATTGTATTTTCTCATTCATTTTGGTGCTTAACTAAGGGAAAATCTGTGCAAAAGAAAACCTGAAATAACCCCAAAAAGTTATTTGAGTTATTTCAATATAAGATCATAATTAAAAAAAACAATACTCATTACAGATTTACAGCTGCCTATAGTTACAGATTATTCAAGATTTGAAATTTTGGCTATATGAAATTTATTGAAAGAAAAATGTATGCCAAATTCACACTTATTTTTGCAGATATAGTTTTGTTGGATTTTTTATTCTGAAGAAATAATAGTTTGTCTTAATGTTTCTTATTCAGAAAGAACAAAAATAGGCCATTTTCAAATAGATGAGACCTATAGAATAGAACATATTGTCAAACTTACTACTGCTGTTTTCAACTGAACTGTGACACAACTACCGATGTTTTTATTTCAAAAGATTTTTTCTACTTTTTAAAGTTTTTAATATAAAAGATTTTGCCAAAGTCAATCACTCCATATTTGCTCAGGAGGTAAACATGACCAAGGGGGAAATGTTAACTACTATTTATCACTCCCCTCTCTCACTCTCTCTCTCTTTCTCTCTGTCTCTCTCATCTCTCTCTCCCCGCCAGCTTCCCTCTGTGAAAAAAAAATGCTTGCTCTTTGTATTAAGAACAATAAATAATAATCTTCAATCTATCTTTCTAAGTAACATGCAAAAAATATCAAGGAAGATCAAGAAAAAGAAAAATTCATGTACTCATGTTACAAGCTAAATTTCAACTGAAAATATATTTTTACAGCTGCTATGAACTTCTACAGCTGGTTATTCTTGGAAGCCACCTTCTGCTTACTTGGACTTCATTTAGGGGGAATTGTTACTAAAGTTGATTTTGTATGATTATTTTGAATGAATTTGGTATCCAGAGAATAGTCATCACACTAAGTTTGGATTTGGATTTATTTTCAAACTTCTAGGGTAAAGGAGAGCTTACTAACACAAAGCAGGATATGAGACGTCTACCCAGTGAGCTCATCAGTACTCTTGATACTATGGTGGAGGAAATGAGAGTAAAGATCTTGTGCTCTCAGTGTGAACTGAATGAATTACACCACTGTAGTTTTAACTAGTCAGTAACATTAATATTCTCTTAACAGAAGCACTGAAGACCAGATAAAAACAAAAGTGAAAGTAAAATGTCTTAGTCATATGTATGCAACTTACATGAAATTAAATGATTCATCTGTCACTGTCACTGTCATAAATGATTCATATCACCATAAATGCATTATTCTACAGTTAATCTCCTGGAGGTCATATATGATGTAATACCTTTGGGTGTACTATCAAGTTATTACAAAAAGTCATCAACAATTGGTTGCTTGCCTGTTTTCAAATTAAAGTTTCACTAAAATTCAGCTATTTCCGTTGGTGTAATTTAGACTGTCAGGGTTGTATAGTAAAATGTATTTTACGTATCCTAAAGTCAGAGACATCTAATGTCTGTCTGTCTCTCTCACCCTCTGTCCCAGGGCCTCACACAAAAAGTCATGTGCTCGATCACTGAATTATCCCCAGCCCAACTTATTTGGACCTTCACACAGAATGTCTACCAAACTTCTGTGCTATAGACTAAAGCATTATAAAGTCTCAGTGCCGATCCCTGTCTAATCTTACCCCATAAGTTATGCTCTGAGATAAAACATCATAGTTAATAATATAATTATAGTATTATAATATCAATTACTATATTATATCATTATTGTTGATTGATGTAATGCTTTTTAAATTTTTCATTATAAAATATCATATACAAGGAAAACACACCACTTTTCTAGCATAGACCAAAGATGCAAAGTTCATTTTTGATTATATTAAATCTACCTTATCTAATGTAAAAATATAAGAATAGTATTCTAAGTTCATAAATAATATTCATGATTCTGAGATAATTCTCATAATTCTGAGAGAACCTCATCTCAGAAAATCCAATGTCAACTATACTTCAATTTAAAAGAAAACAAAACAGATAAATTCAAACCCAACATAATAAAAGGGATATGCAGATATTTTCACATAAATAACTCCTCGGGTGAAACACAAAGCATACAGGCACTTCAATATGCAGGGAAAATACTAGATTTCCAAAAATATTATTTTAACTGCTTTGCAATACAAATTTTAGATCTTAGAAATAAACATTTGGTATCTGCATATCAACAGGAAAATCTTTCCAGTAAGATTATTTTTAAAAAATATTTTTTAACGAATCACCATGATTTACAGTTACAGACTTACAAACTTTCGTGATTACATTTCAGTATAAAATGATTGAGCACCCATCCCTCCACCAGTGCCCATTCTCCACCACCAATGTTCCTAGTATCCCTCCTGCCACCCCCACCCCCACTCCCACCTCTGTGGCAGGCACATTCCCTTTTATTCTCTCTCTTTGGGTGTTATGGTTTGCAATAACAAGTAGTAAGTAGCCATCATGTTTGGTCTATAGTCTACTTTCAGCACACATCTCCCATCCCGAGTGAGCCCTCCAAGCATCATTCACTTAGTGGTCCCTTCTCTATCCCAGCTGCATTACCCCCAAGCATGTGAGGCCGGCTTCCAAGCCATGGAGCAATCCTCCAGTCAGATTATTTCAAGACAAGGAAAAGCTGTTGCTTTATGAAAGAAAAATAACCCTAGAAATGTAATTCTATTTAATTTGCATTAAGAATAGGATGATAGAATTGGTTCATGAAGAATTCCTGGAAAGCCCATATTAGAAAAATAAGAGCGAGATCAATCAGTCCAATGACTTGTCCAAAATTACAAAACTAGTGGCACAAACTGTATAAGAACTCAGAGATATTGCTCCGAGAGGCTGGATTTATGTCACCATGCATCAGGCCATACTTTTCACAGTGTGCTCCCTTTTGGTCTAACATCACAACTTCTCTCAAATGTCTGACATTTTTCAGAGTCTCTGGTGTAATTAGCCTAGAGAAAGGCTACCATCTGGATGCAAAGGTGTAGGTTCAAACAACCTTCTATACGTCTGATATGTATCCGTAAATGTCTTAATGGCATATTAAAGTTTTATAGAATCAATTCCGATAATTAACTTTATGTTAGTGCTCTTTAAAACTTGCCCAGAAGTTAATCTGTCTCTAGGCATATATTCAGATTATCCTCTTATTTAAAGGGGTAAAAAAAATACTCCAGATTCAGTTTATACTTTAGATGTTACTCTTTTAATATCAAGCATATCCTTTTAACTATGCTAACTTTTTTCTAATAGGTAATCAAATGAAAAGTGAGATTATTGTAGATTTTACAAGCACTTTTGCAATTTGATAAAACCAGTCCAGAGCTAGAAACAAGTCAAGCATATGTATTTAAGTGTAGTAAAATTACTTCTGCTTGTATAAAATATGTGTACCACAACACTGAAAGGCAAATATCGCAGAAAGAATAAGCAGTCACCAGATTTCTATTTACACTGTAAACCACTGTTACTCACAAAACAAGGGCTACATGTACCTAACACAGAGCCAACACAGCAATCAAATACTGATGTCACATTCTCATTCCAGAAAATTACAATTATGTGGGCGCCTCCAATTTATCAGTTTTGAGAAAACAAAGTAAGGATTCAAGCATCCTGACCCAACAATAACCCCAAAGATATGCCAATTATCCGAACTCTTTTACCAATTTGCTAAACAGTAAACTAAGCAGGGAAACAGAAAAGACACCAGAGAGACCATTCAGCAGACTTGGTAAGATTTGAACTGGTTTCACTGACCCATATAGTTTGAGGTCAAAACTTTTATCTACAGTTCTTGCTTAACTCTAATTTTTTAAAAAAAAGAAAAAAGAAACCCCTTCATTTTTTGAAAAAAAGAAAAAGAAAAAAAGTGCAAGTCTCAGCTCCCATATCCTTAATTCCAAAATGTAGTATTAAGATACTGATAGTTAGAAACATCATTGAACACACTCAAAAGTAATCAACTGTGTATTCCAAAAGATAGGGGAAATGTACATCAATATGAAGTTACTAAGAATAATGATTCCTGAACTGACATGAGGCTCTGAAGACTTTTCCACTTACAGTATTCCTGTATTTTCTTTCAGAAACAGGAAGTGTCTCAGGACTAAAAGCTGTCATGCCAGGGTTATAATGTACTGAATTTCTACACCCCCTTTCTTTTTATACAGAATACACAAACTCATAAGAATCATTTTTGGCCCCAAAATGTTGGGGTATTAAAAAAAAATAGGTGGTGTTGGAAATCTTTTTGGGGGTTGAGTTTTGTTTTGTTTTGGTGGATGGGACTTGGTTTTTATTTTTTATTGTTGTTATTCTTCAAATCCAAGCACCAAGAGAAAAAAGAAAAGAAAAAGGGAACCTATAGTCTATTTTTGTACAACTAGAAGAAAACAGATTCCCCAAATAGTCATTAAAATCCCGTATCAGAAGGACTTGGTATTGCTTTGCAATTCAGAGACAACTAAGATACTCAGGCACTCCTTAGCATCACAATGGTATTGCTAGTTATTTTAAGACTTTTAAAACTCTTAATGAAATTTGCAGGAGAAAGGTTTTATCTGAATTACAAAGCCACCTCCATAGCACAAAGTCATCCTTTCTTTATAAAGCCATTTGGAATGCACTGCTTGTCAAGGACACATAAATAAGTTAATGTGATTGATTAGCAATGATGTAATAATATGAAATTCAGAGCCAAACCAAATGCTTCAAGGTGAACTGACTCCAGATCATTCTTTTCTGCATGCTTTAAAAATAATAATAAATAACCCCATGAATTGCAGAGGAAGTAAGAGAAAGTGATAGGAAATTTCAAAGCATATTTAGCCAAGTCCAACCTCAATTACACACACACAAACACACACACAGACAGACACACACACACACAAAATGTATCTTTATGAATACTCATTAGAATTAAAATTGACCACGGTGTGTATGCTAGATCTCTAAGGCCAATGTAACTTTGAGAGTCAAGTTTGGAATACCAGGATCTCAATATCAGTATCGTAGGCAGGAAGATATGGGGTGATGGTTATGTATGTCAGGAAAAACACTGAAACCTACACCAGCCCAAAGGCATGAGGCTTTTGACATAAAATATCCATCTCAACAGCCGGGAAAACCACCGTGGTGCAGAATTCCAGGACAGGTGTATGGGTGGCTTCCTGACAGGAGGTGCCCCACCAATGGAGCAAAGGCCATGCAAAGAGTATCAAAAGCCCAGCAACTGCTCCAAGCCCTTCCACTTGGCAACCACCCTAGCCAGGAGCTGGTGAGGTTGGAAGAAATCTCAAAACTTAATATAAGGGCTATTGAGACATAAGGGGTGCACTGTGCCCTGGATGGGGAGGGCGGGGGTGTACTGTGCAGGGAGTGGGGGTGCAGGGAGAGGGGCAGTGGGGTGACCTTATGGCAGACTCTGATCAGTTTGAGATTTCCCAGACACTTCCCGATGACAGAGTAGGTAGAGACGGGAGAAGTCGATTTCCTTCTTGAGGCTGCGGTCTCTCTCCTACCACTGTCCACAAGGCACCAGGGGCCCTACGCCTTCTCTGCTGGGTGTCACACCTCACACCAGCAAACACCAGGGAGAGAGAGAGAAAAGGAGAGAAGGAGAAAGAGAGGAGAGAAAGAGAGGAGAGAAAGAGAGGAGAGAGAGAGAGCTGAAAGGGCTAATATGCATGCTTTGGACAAAGGATATCTGAGTTATATCCCCCAAAGCAGAAGGCCTCCTGAGTACTCAGAACTCCCTGAGCACCATCAGCTATGTTCCAATAGCCCCCCAAACCGAACAAGGACCATTCATTATTTGGTGATCTCAAAAATGTTTCTAAACCAACCAACCAACCAACCACTCCACAAGGAGCAGTACTATTTAACTCCTTACTTTCACCCCCATTTGCAGATCAACAACTGTCCTGCATAACAGAACAGCAGTTATAGTGAAAGAAACAGGCCTCAGGATTTCAACCTTTCAACCTTAAACCAGCACTACCTACAGTGGCCTGGCAGGTGAAGATCACTGTCTATAAGAATCACATCACGTTGAACTTGAAAGGACTGAACCCAGACCCAAAGATCAGCCCAGGAAACTGATAACTGGATGTCAAGTTAGTATTGCTTTTGCAGTCTAGTCTTATTGCTTGCAAAATTGATTAGAGGAATTCAGTAGTCTCTGATATAATAGGGCATAAGATGATCTACAGGATGATGGGGACAGTGAAATAAAAAAAAAAATTCTGAGCATCAGAATGTTATGCGTTCCGAGCTACACTATCCTTATCATCTATATTTCTCAATATCATACCTAGAAGACAGTATCTATTTATATTAAAAAAAATAAACCATTAGGGTGGATCATTACTCTTCTCAGTCCTAGATTTCAGACACTTCATTGAAATGACAAACACTTTCCAATCAAAACCACTGATTGATGACAAGATGGTTATATATGTGTGGGGAGGAATACCAAAGAGCATGGAGAAGGAGGGTTGTAGCTAAACCAAAATTAAATAAACAAACAGGAAATGGTATTAGACATACACACATGTGTATACACATGTGTGCATTTTTTAATAATTCCTGATGAGTTATATAGATATCACTACTTTTTTTTAAATTCTCTTAGGCCTTAAGCAACCCAAATAAATCTATTTGATACTTATGCCTTTCTAGAATTTAATAATGGGTTAGAGTAATACAGTTATTGAAAGTTATAAATCTTGGATTTCTTTGTCATCATCTTATGATCAGGTGAGACTCTGGATTTGATTCTCATTACTTATGATTGCCCACCCCGCCACTCTAACTGCAAGCACCACTAGCTCTGGCCCTGGGCTTAAGAACTACAACAGCAAGCTAAAGATTCATATTTAGAAGTACAATGTATATGGATGTGGATACAAGGATATCTTACACTTCCTAAGATATGTAGATATCTTATATGGAAATAGGGACATGGATACCATTCTCTCCATCGTCGTATTTCACCCTCATATAATATATTATGAGTACTTAAAACTACTCTCGCTAAACAGCATTGATCCCTAAACCAAGTACAGAAAAAGTTTGCCTCTTTTGTAATACGCTGGATTTCCATCTTGGGTATATACAAAAGCAGTTTAAAGGGATGCTACCATGTGCTTTAAAGTCATTTGAAAAGCAATGTTTTCTCCACTAAGAACCTGTGGGCAAATTATCTCACTCCTATAAACCTGTTTATTTGTGAATTTTATAATACCTGTTCTTAAAGAATCAAATAAAATAATGCACAGAGACAGTCTGCAAGCACAGAAAGCTTTGAAAAATTGTGGCTGCCTTCATTACCACCAGCTCTCTGCATATGCAAATGAAGGCTAATGAATTCATATGGGTTAGTTCTCATTCTCTTTGAACAATATCGAAGTCAGTATAGCAATGGAGAAAATTATACTGCAGAGTACAAGCGCATCATAGGGTACAAATTATCCTGTCCAAGGACCAGAAAGTTTAGCCTACTGCTTTGACAACATAAATTCAAACCTTTCTCATTCAGCCACACTTTCTATTGGCATTTCTAAGTTCTCCTTTCCTGCTATTTTACCTCCCCAATACATTCATTTGTAGAGTCATCCTCACCCATTCAAATATTTCATTCATTCAAGTATTCACCTGACAGTGAGAAACTATCCAAAATATGTGATCAGAGAAACTTAAACATTTGTAAGGCATGAGTGGTGTCGATTCTGCCCATTTCAGGATTGTACAGGGCTGCCCTTGATAGGCAGAAGAGGATGTCAAAGAACTCGCCTGGTTTTGGTTAATTTTATTAATACAATAATCCCTACTTCTAATCTTAAATTTGGCATCATCAAAGATAAGATCTTCCTATGGATTTCTAATCTATCTCTAATCTACATAAATAAACATTCATACTGCAAGAAACTAAGGTCCTTCTCCAGAGAGTTTTCAATGAGAATTTTATAATATTTCATAATATTATATAGGGGTCAGATTTTCACAGTATATCAGTGGGTCCCAAACCTAAATATTTAATAACATCACAGGAAGAGCTTTTAAGATGTATTATCTCTCCTGCTACCTCTCAACACCTCAAAAGCAAACAAGTAGACAAAAAGATTCTTACACAGCAGTTTCCAGCTTTATGCTACAGTCTGACGTCTTAAAATGCATTCCTCGTGCAAGGCTAATGATCATAGAACTTCAGAATATTCAAAGAAACATAAGATAAATCCTTTCCTCCTGCCACCACCCACCCTAAATATCACATCAATTAAACACATTTTAAATTTTAGATTTTCTGAAACCAGAACCAATTTACCTATCAATTTGTCTCAGCAAGCAAAAGTTACAAGACTTGAGTTCCTGGAAAAATAATCTGGCCTGTATACAATTAAGGTATGCTAATATTTTTAAAGAAAATGTTTGGCAGTCAAAAAAAATAGTATTGCTTTAAAGATAGGACTTTTTTTTTTTCTCTTCTATTCTCTTCCTAGGAGGTAGAGAAATAAACTAAATCTAGAAACCACAAAAACAAAAGTAAGCTTCATTGTTTCCCTGAAAGGGTTTGTTATAATTGAGTTCCTGGAATCAGCTGCAACAAAATTATCTGCCAGGTTGGGAAGGATAGAGGAGAAAAGAGATTAAGATCCACCTATAGATGCTAACAGTGCTTCCTTTTTCTACAAAGAATGAGACTTGAATGCTCCAAGCTATTGCAGTCACTGAACTAATCTTCCTTAGTATAAACCATGCTGAAAGGAAATATACAGGGGAAAAGAAGGTGTGGGGCAGAGAGAACTATACGCCCTTCTCTTTGCATGCATAAGCAACAGCACCATCCTGAGCCTGCAGGGGAAAAATCAGGCTACAAAAATATGAAAACATTGCATAATACTAGAAATTGAACATTTATGGAATGACTTTCATATACACTTGTTTTCAGTCAAGCCAAAGACAAAAGATCACATCATGCTGTATGGATGAATTATCCTTGGAAAAAAACTGTTCCTCAACATTCTTTAAATTGGCAGAAATTAGTGAACAGAATACAAAGGCCCTATTTTTGTGTTGGTTGCAATTCCATTCTACATCCCATTAGAAAAGCTTTGGCTAAGCTAATTGAGTGCTTATAACTGAAGCACCAAAAATTCACTATTATTGCAATCCTGTGGAACTATAGCACAAAGCTCATGATTGACCATAATGACATCTGGTGCCAGAAAGGAACCTGTGCACTTAGCAATATTCTTGACAACCCTCCTTATAAGAAAGAATTATTTTCCTATTTTACAGATCATGCACCTGATGATCCAATGTGATAAAGGTCACAAAGCTTAAAATTGATGGAAATTTAAATGTGAATGATTTATATTTAAATCTCAATTGGCAGGCTATTTGTATCTTGGGCTTCCCACTGTATCTGACTGGCACCTCTGCAAATTGGACTGATAGCAGCTAGTTATTCAAAGTAAATATCAGCTGCTTTAATTGTATTAACTATATTTAACATTTCTGTCTCATTACATCATGAGATTTTATGAAGGATGTAGTACACATTTGGGAAATATATATTGGAAATTTTGTCTACGTTTAAAATTATGAAAAAATAAAGGTTCTGTGCAATATGGGGGGTTTTCCACTTCATGAAAGTCATTTACATGTACCTTATAAATAGAAACATATATATCGGCCAAATCAATTTTATATACCCTTGGTTTAATCTGACCACTATATAAGCATGTATTCAAGTAGCTTGTTTAGATGGAGAATTTAGCATACCCATACAATGGCAAGTAATTAAAGGGAGCCAGGAATTATGATTGATTACACATTTAAACACTGAGATAATGGTCTCAAAAGGCAATACTCATACTGCTAACAAGTGCTAAACTACCAAAAATTCACAAAATTAAATATTCAGGGTCATTTTTTCTTTTTTGTCAACTTGCATATACATAACAATACTTTTTAAACCCTCATAAAATTACATAATATGCTTTATCAGTACATTTGGTAGGCATTTCTGCTTGGAAATAGTGTAACAGAAATCACAATATATTTTGTGTTTCTTAGTAAATATGTAAGCTGTTTGTTTTTAAATGTTCTCCATTTTCCTTATATTGTCCCTGACATCTTCTTTGAATGTTATGTTAATTATAAACAAAATGACAAACACATTAAAAAAAAAAAACTGGCATGACTGATGTCCTGATCCTATCAAAGGAAAATGTTCTGATCTTTGCATTTTATTTGATTTTCCAAAATTAAATGAATAAACATGTGGAGAAAGGAAAAGTGTCCTTTGGAACGAAAACACTGACTTCACTCATCAGGCCGTAATTACTGAAAAAACATGTATTACATTCTGAATTCACGCTATTTCACTTGATGCAAGTGTTATAATCAGACCAGCAGAGCATACAGGAGCCATCTGTGTGCCGCAGAGTGGTAAAGGCAAACCCGGGGAGAAAGGCACAGCGACCTTCCCAGCACCAAATCAGCTCATAGACTTTGGCTTGGGAAGGTGCAATTTTTCTTCTTTGTTGTTTTCTTATTATCATTGTTGCAGACAGGAATACAGTAACTTGATAGTATGAAACCTGGTGCTTAGAAGAAAAAAATTAATTAACTATACCGTGCGACCTTACCATAGTATCACGTCTCATACATATTTAAGCTATCAATAAATTTGACTTTTATTCAGCTTCACCCATCCCACCTCTCACTACACTGTCTTTCAAGGAATTTCTAACTCACTGAAAGAATCTTGCTTATAGAGCTTAAATTTCATTTAAGAACTCAACACAAAATTAGCATTTCCATTGTCCCAGACATTTAACACAGGAATCTGATTTCTAGGTAATAACAATGGATTTCAAATTCGTGCAAACCATTTCCTTTTCAGTGAAATGGATGGTATCTCAGTTGAATATGAGTAACCCGATAGTTCCCATCAGTCAATTTGATTCCTCTAGAGGCAGCAGGTTATAGAAAATTGAGCTGAGTGACGTCATACATATCCCAGACAGTGTTATAAGAGCAGTAGATGATTTCAATGAGACTCATTATTTATTCATCACTAAGTCCCATTTGCTTGTCATTTTCACTGATGGTATACTGAGTTCACCAGTTGAAATCCAGAGCTGATACAGTATTTTTTTTCTGTACCATAAAGGATCTCTTTGGGGGGAAAAATGCGCCTTCCTGTATGAAAGAGTAGAAAACAAAGAGGGATTTTGTCCTTGTGGCCAGTCATGGTAATAGCTGAATCCTGTTCTGCCCTACTGGAGGAAGAGGAAGGACAAAGCCCTTAAGGACTTCTGTCATTCTCATTTCAAGTATGCAAAAATGTGCCAAATAATGTTGAGGAAAAAGTAAAATAACACAAGTCTATAGAAAATTACTAGGTTCATGCTAAAAAATGAAACAAACAGTTTCATTGTGACTGAACGGGCTATAACTCACCTACTGACTAAGTCTGATTCTGTTCTTCAAACTCACTGGTTTAAGGGAAGGGCAGCAAGCAAGTATCCCCAATGGAGTCACCCAGCCCCTCCACTTTTCCCAGTATTAGTTGAAGTGCAAGCACACTTAAAAATCACGAGCTGACTACCAATAAATCATATCTTTAAAGCCTCCTACACACCATTGCCACATTGTCTCTCTTTCCTAATTTTCCTCTAAAAATATCATTATTAACTATTTTATATCAAACATAAAAATCCATTGTTAACCAAAAATTTTGAGATGTAATTAAAAGACAAATCACACTGAGGGTGGAAGACCAAAGAATTAAGAATTGCAAAGTGGGTAGTGCAAATTCAGGTAGAAACTCAAAACATGTCCTAAGGAAAGATTTAAGTCAGGTATGTTTTATAGTGGACTGGAGTGATAACACAGAGGGTAGGGCGTTTGCCTTGCACGCAGCCAACTCGGGTTAGATTCCTCCGTCCCTCTCGGAGAGCCCGGCAAGCTACTGAGAGTATCCCGCCTGCACAGCAGAGCCTGACAAGCTACCATTGGCATATTCAATATGCCAAAAACAGTAACAACTAGTCTCACAATGGAGACATTACTGGTGCCCGCTCAAGCAAATTGATGAACAATGGGAAGACAGTGCTACAATGCTATGTTTTATAGGATTTTATATAAAAAGAATTACTAAAAATAATTAGATAAAAGATAATGTTGGTAATGACTGAGTGAAAAAGTTACGAGGAAAACACGTGTAAAAGTTTAACATGTTAGTCCTTTTTAAACAGAATAATCCCATTTATACTGACTTCTTGGAATAGTGATAGTTTGGTCCCTGGCAAAAGTTGAGCCCAGTTTGGGGCTGGTGTGATAGCACAGCAGGTAGGGCGTTTGCCTTGCACGCGGCCGACCCGGGTTCTAATCCCAGCATCCCATATGGTCCCCTGAGCACCACCAGGGGTAATTCCTGAGTGAAGAGCCAGGAGTAACCCCTATGCATCGTCGGGTGTGACCCAAAAACCAAAAAAAAAAAAGTTGAGCCCAGTTCAAGCCACACAGCTAACACAGTTCACCACATTAGATCCTCTAGATCTACTGAGTCTAATGCCAATTACTTGGGCACTTTATACCTACATCATGCAGGGTTAGGTCACAGAGAATGAGACAAACATAGAAGGAAATACACAAGGAATGTCCAAACTTTAGGTCATCTGGGCAGCCACAAGTAGCTCACAGGCTAAACACATAATTATTATCATATTGCCTGACACTTGGTTCCCCAAAAGTGACCCGTTGTTTTGAACTGACACAGACATTCAGGACAGTTAGTAAGCACAACAAAATCCAATAGGTACATTAAAAGTAAGAGAATGGGATATTTCACATGAATAGTCAACAGGCATTCTAAAAATCAAGTAGACTTCTTATTTTATTTTTGCCTGTGTTGTCTTCTACATTTAGAAAACTCTATAAACTATTTAATTATTTCGTGGGTAAGTTTTTGTGCGCCCCATAATATATTCTATTCTTTTCTGGGAGCAATTTTCTGCTTTTTTATATCCTAAAATCTATACTATTTTTCTCAAGGGATTATCCTGACATTGGGTTTGGGATTTTTGTTAGGGGGACAATCTCCCACACAACAAAAAAATGGCCTGACCAATGTTATCTTTTCACAATTTATGTATTTGCTCAATAATCCCACAATTCTGTAAGAGTTTTCCTTTGTATGAAGATAATACTTATCTTCCATTCTTACCCTTCTCCAATTATAAATGCCTTCATCCAAACTATACTTAAATCGAAAGCATCTGTTGAAGAAGGTTCTCCCGATTCCATTACCTGAAAATGTGATTTTTATATAATAACAATGGATTCCAAACTTGTGTAAACCATGTTCTTTTCAGTGAACTGACAGTATCTGAGTTGAATATGAGAAACTTGATAATCATAAGATTACCATCAGTCAATTTGATTCCCCTTCCTCTAAACTGCCAAATATCTCCCTAATGGCAATAACCACATTCCAGCTTGAATTTCAGTTTAGACTTACATGCACTACTCTCAACATACTCAAAAATGTCCCTGAAGACAGAAATTTGTCAATTTATTTTTGAGTTCTCATACCAACTAACGTAGACTTGCAAAAGATGATTTTTCTTTAAATTGATAACTTTTGAATAGTTTACTGTCCCAAGTGTTAACACTCCAATGCAAGCATCCTGAAAACTTAGAAAGGTAGTTCAGTTTCCCAAACTTAAATTACTCAGCTTGAACCTACATTGCAACATTCTAGAATAAGGATTATCTTAAATAACAGAGCAAAGAAGCCAGTCTGCGGGAATAAAATACCTTAATCTTTGACTTTTAGAACAGTAAAATATTCCTGAACTTTGACTTTATTTATGGTATTTATCTGGTTCGCAATGTTGGCAGCTGTTCAAAGTTTCAGTGTACCACAAATCATGAATATTAAATACTACAACAAGTTTACTGGGAGGAAATTCAAATTTGTTTGTAAGTGCATGATAAATTCCCTCCAGTTTCAATAATGCTCAGAAATACTCTGATCAGAAGTGAAGTTATCTTGTTCTATCTGCATTCTAACAAAGTCAGGAATAAGACCAATGAAAGGAAATAATATCATAAGATAGA
This sequence comes from Sorex araneus, assembly GCF_027595985.1. Classification (NCBI taxonomy): domain Eukaryota; kingdom Metazoa; phylum Chordata; class Mammalia; order Eulipotyphla; family Soricidae; genus Sorex; species Sorex araneus. The sequence goes on along the minus strand of NC_073311.1, from coordinate 25,164,440 downwards.
ATACCACTCTATGTCCAGTGGCACAGATAGTGATAGAAGAAAATCAGAAAAAGCAAATATACAGTATTTCATCCAGTTCAATTGATATTAGGGTCACATCTTAAATAAACTACAACCAAATCTAGAAAGAAAAGGGACAAAGTAGTAAATGAGAACAGATTCTGCCAATGCTATCTCCAGAAGCTATTAAATAAAAAAGCACTTGTGGATTAAATGTGCAAATACAGGCTATGGGACTTGTTTCCCACACTGTCCTATATATATAGGACAGTGTGTGTGTATATATATATATATACATATATATAGGACAGTATATATATATGAGTCATATACAATAGATGTACAGCAGCACAATGTTTAATATTTTAGTATTCCAATAGTAATTATCAAATACTTAAGAGAATATATCCCCTGCCCTAGAAACTACTCCCAACACAAACCTTATTAGTGTTTGGGCATATAAAGTTGTTATTTTGGGTGTGGCCACTCATATTTCTGATGTAAAACCAAATTGAAGTAATATCCAGAATAATGAGAATCTTTCTTCACCAGAGGTGAACTCCATCATTCAAATAAAATGAGTTATCTCTAGAAAGAGATGGTTCATTTTTCAAAAGTGTAAATGTCTTTTTTTTGTTTTTTATAGTTTTTTTTTTATCTTGTTACATGAAATGAGCTGAAAGATTTAATTTTATGAAAAGGTGACTGTCCAGATAACGCTCCTCTTGGAAACAGCTATGACACAACAGAGATATCATCTGCAGAGAGATTCATAAAAGACCAATTAAAAGAGATAATTTTTTCCTAATAATCTTGTGCTATGATGAGAACTGCAAGACTGACTTTCAAATTTCCTTTTAAAATGGTTTCACCTGTAACGGAATAAGTGATTATGAGGCTAGTAAATGGAGAAAAGGATGTTTCCACATTAAAACAGTTAACAGATGTTAAATAAGCAGAGAAAATGACCACTAGGCAAGCAATGACTAAAGTTAGGGGTAAGTAAAAAGGTTCTTTTGCTGATTTTATTGCCCATGTACCTCCAGGGGTCATGGGAGACTTGTAAAAAATTTTGTGGGCAGATAAAACCCTGCCATTTATTTCCAAGGTTGGTTTAAGTATATGTCAAGGGCTTTTCCTACTTATTCTTGACCACATGAAGCTAAATGAAAGTCACCCATGAAAGTCTTCCATAATCAATGTGTGACAAGTCAAAAGAAAACTTATTTTCAACATTTTTCTGACATTCGTTTATTTCAATTCCACATTCCAGATGCCATTAACCAGAAATTCTCATTGCATGAAAGGTAGAGGGCAGGATTTCATTTCAATATTGTAGGCGCATACTCTGAAAAGGAAAATCTTAAAACAAGCAGGAATTGAGTAATTTACTAAAGATCTCCTAAGTGTCACTAGGTGCTAAGGATAATGTCAGTAACAATCAAAGAGTTCTGAAGTTACAACATGGGAACGTTTTTGAATGTTTTAATATATTCATGAATATCCTTTCATTTATATGTTTTTCTAAATACTTTGTATCAAATTATATATTTTTTGGGTGAAGCAAGATACTTTTACTAAATAAAATTAAGTGTAAAATCATGAGGGACAAAAAAGGGAGGACATATGATCAAGAAAGAACACACACTTCTTCAGAGTGGAAAAAGTTAGCAAAGCAATGAGGATGTGACATATGTATTCAAGAGAGAACACAAGCTTGAAGGACAAGTCTAGTATTTATCTTTTTAAATTATGATAAATATACTAGCCATGTCAAAGTCAACATTCAACCATACTGTTTCATGTGTCATCACTTAAATATTTATCAAGTTAGATTTTTTAATATTTCTAACATATTCAGAATGGTACTTGGCAGTTGTAAACAAATTATGTGCATTAAATACTAAATAAAACATTATATGCAAGAACTCATTTTAATATACTCTTCAAAGAAAAATAATAGGGACTTCTGCATCATTTGTATGACCTTGCTTGTGTAAAGCTCCTAAGAGAAGTTCCAAAATGGCAGCAAGGAATTCTGTTCAAACCCAGTCATCAAGAATCTTGATGTCCAACCCACACAGGGTTTATGCTTTAAAATCAGAAACAATATTTTGAAACAGGAAACATCAAAGAAAATTCCATATTTCTGTCCTAGAAAAATCTTAAGCTCTCCCACATCAAAGGCTGTATTTTTATTATTGCAAAAAATAGAGTGAAAAGGATTGGTAGTGGTAGGGATATTCTCTAGTTCATCATCATTCCTACTTTATGATACTGGCACACACACCTGACTTTGTAATTAAGAGCTAATAACGTTACAAAACCTGGGACCAGAAACACAGTTCAGTGGACCAGCATATGCTTCTTATATATGACATCTTGGGTTCAGTCCTTGTCACCCAAACAAAACACTACCAACTCAGTAAAGAAGAAACAGAGTGTGACTGCTTAGGAGAAAGACATTACTGATAAAACTATAAAAAAGAAGAGCCTTGATCTTCTAGTCCTAATAATTTCCAGCTTTAAAAAAACAGCCATTTTTAGACAGTTTAGCTTGTTCACTAATTTGAATAAGATTTGAATTTCCTGTGCTAGAGTTTTATATTTATAAAAAGTATGTTTTATCAGAGCAGGGAAGCATACTTCATCTGACAAACCATAACTGTGACACACAGTTAATTGGTAAGATACTTAAAATGATTATTTTGTTAAGGTTAAAATTGGCCTTCTGAAGTCTTTTCATCTATTTCCTTCGGAGTTTCTTCAAATCACCGCAGACCAAAATGATCTGTATATTTCTTAGAAAGACTATGCAATTTTCTATGACTCCCATATGTGACCTATGTCTGCATTTAAGAGCCCCACAGCATGAGATTTTAAAAGTTATGCTTAAATACACGTTTCATCAATTGTTGACCCTGAATTTATATGCTTTAAAATCACTGTCACTGTCATCCCGTTGCTTATGGATTTGCTCAAGCGGGCACCAGTAACATCTCCATCTTGAGACTTGTTGTTACTGTTTTTGGCATATCCAATACACCACAGGTAGCTTGCCAGGTTCTGCCGTGTGGGCAAGATACTCTCAGTAGCTTGCCAGGCTCTCCGAGAGGGGCGAAGGAATCAAACCCGGGTCGGCCGTGTGCAAGGCAAATGCCATGCGGCTGTGCTATCGCTCCAGCCCATGCTTTAAAATCACTGTGTTTAAATGTTATTTTATATTTTACCTTCCTTTTTCTTAAGATAAGTAGTCATTTCCATCAATACATTTCCCTTTTCATTCAACAACTATGCATTAGACAGCTTCCAGATAGTAAGAGCTGCTGTTTACTCTGAACACCTCACAATTTCCAATCATCTTCATGCAGTCTCTAGGAAACAGAGCTGCACCTATTGCCAGAAGAAGACAGAAGTCATGCAACCAGCTAAACATTACCCAGTCAACGTTGAGTTAAAGTTCTATTCTGCGTAGATGAAAGGAATCAGAACATGCAGGCCCAAAATGCACCACTATCGTGTGAACTATTTAGAGCTGAAGCCATCAGGATCCAGCATGTCGAGGAAAACCATTTAACTTTTCTTTTACTGCCTAAAAGAATTAAATAGAAAGCCTACCCAGAAAGAAAATTATTGCCAGAACTAACACAAGGTGGGGGCATCACACGTGGTGCCAGAGGCCCATGGTCCTTCTGGGCAATTCTGCGACAACCAGACCAGTGGTTCAATGTGAGGGACTGACAACACAGTGCTCTCAGAGACTGCCCCGGCCACCCCAACTCTCCCCGAGCTGCACCCGGTGAAGTTCAAGGAAGCATGAATTGTTGGGAATCAAGCAGGGGGTGGTGCAAGGAACTCCCTTAAGCCCCAGAAATAACATTTTCTCTGCCATTCTGTGAGGAATCAGAGCTGATTGCCCAACACTTGCTTTGTCATCACTACCTGAGCTGCCCTTCTCCTCTTCGAAGTACCAGATTTTTATTCCATTCCTTAGTCCACTGTGACACATGAACCTCAAGGGCCTGGCTTATTCTGAACTATTCTATTTTCAGTTCCTATAGGTATGAAATTCAACTTGTTCTCTTGTTAAATGTCTTCCATCAATTTGGTTATTAAATCAGCCATAGAAACTAGAACCATGGGAATATTTCCAATCTCTTCACAGTCATCCAAGTTTATATCTGTTTATTCATTTTCTCAGCATCATAAAAAAAGATCACAAGTCATATGATCTTTCTAGTCCTAGTGATTCTATCTTTTCTGAGTAATTTCCACACCTCTGCCTCTCTAGACATTAGCTGAAAATAAGGAGAGTAGCACAGATGGTCTATACGGATGCTTACACATCTCTAAAATGTATCATTACAATGTTCCCATTAAACTCCTTTGTCCTAAAACTGAGAATAAAAGGGCATGCTTTAGAGAGCAACTGTCCCAAGCAGGGTTTTGCTGCCTAGAATTACTACTTTTGTCTGCCCCTGCAAGCAGAATTTGCCCAAGAATCTGGGTAGGAGTGACATTTTTTCAAAGGAATCTGGGTAGGCATGACATTTTTTTCAAAGAAATAGACAAAACACTCCTGAAATTCATATGGAACAGTAAACCCCAAGATAGCTAAATCAATCCTTGGGAAAAAAGAAATGGGGTGGAATCACCTTACCCAACTTGAAACTGTACTACAAAGTAGTAGTAATTAAAACAGCAGGGTATAAGATTAGAAATAGACCTGCAGACCAATGTAACAGAGTTGAATATTCTGTCACAGACTCTCAAATATATAACACTTAATCTTTGTTAAAGGAGCAAGAAATGTGAAGTGGAACAAGGAAAGCCTCTTTAACAAATGGTGTGGGAAAACTGGACAGCTAACAGCAAAAAAAATGAACTCTGACTTCTATCTAATGCCAGGCACAAAAGTCAGATCAAAGTGGATTAAAGACCTCAATATCAGACATGAATCTATAAGGTACATAAAGGAAAATGTAGGCAGAACCCTCCATGACATTGAAGCTAAAAGCATCTTTAAGGATGAAACAGCACTGACCATGCAAGTGGAAGCAAACATAAACAAATGGAACTACATTAAACTAAGAAGCTTCTGCACCTCAAAAGAAACAGTGACAAAAAAAAAGAGAGTCCACGGAATGGGAAAGAATATTTACCCAATAACCATCTGATGAGAGATTAATATCCAGGATATACGAGACATTAGTAGAATTTTACAAGGAAAACCTTCAACCCCATCAAAAAATGGGGAGAAGAAATGAACAGAAGCTTCCTCAAAAAAGAAGTACAAGTGGTCAGAAGGCACATGAAAAAATGCTCTACATCACTAACCATCAGGGAGATGCAAATCAAAACAACAATGAGATATCATCTCACACCACAGACTGGCACACATTCAAAGGAACAAAAGCAACCAGTGTTGGCATGGACGTGGGAAAAAGGGATGGTCTTTCATTGTTGGTGGGAATGCAAACTGGTCCAGCATTTTTGAAAAAAAATAGGGGCATTCCTTCAAAAACTGTAAGAGGAGCTTCCATATGACCCCACAATGCCACTTCTGGAAATATATCCTGAGGATACAAAAAAGCACAGTAGAAATAACATCTCCACCTATGTTCATTGCAGCATTGCTCATGATAGCCAGAATCTGAAATCAATCCGAGTGACCGAGAACACACAACTGGTTAAAGAAGTTTTGGTACATCTACATAATGGAATATTATGCAGCTGTTAAGAAAAATTAAGTTATGAAATTTGATTATAAGTAGAAGGTCATGGACAGTATCATGCTAAGTAAAATCAGTCAGAAAGAGAGGGACAGACATAGAATGACTGCACTCATTTGTGGACTATAACATGAGACTGACACTCAAGGACAGTGGACACAAGGGCTAGGAATATTGCTCCATAGTTGGAAGCCTGTCTCATGAGATGGGGGAGAAGGCAGCTGGAATAGAGAAGGGATCACTAAGTCAAAGATGGTTGGAGGATTCTTTTGGGATGGGAGATGTATGCTGAAAGGAGATAAAGGACCAAACATGATAGCCTCTCAATATCTATATTGAAAACCATAATGCCCCAAAGTAGAAAGAAAGTATAGGGGAAATTGTCTACCATAGAGGCAGGGGGAGGGCTGGAAAGGGGGGGTATACTGGGGGCATTGATGGTGGAGAATGTGCACTGGTGGAGGGATGAGTGTTCAATCATTGTATGACTATACTCAAATATGAAAGTTTTGTAACTGTATCTCACTGTAATTCAATTTAAAAAAAGAAAAAGAATCTGAGTAGGTTTTCATTTGGAAACTTCTCAGGACACTAGAAATTCAAAGTGTTAAAGTCCTTGATACCGGAGCAATAGAACAGAGGGTAATGTGTTTGCCCTCTGACCTGGGGTAGATCTCCAGTATCCCATAAAGTTCCCCTGAGCAGTGCCAGCAGTGATTCCTGAGTCCAGAGTCAGGGGTAACACCTGAGCATCGCCAGATGTGGCCCAACACAACACAAAACAAAAATGCACTAAGTCCGTAGCATGGTATGCTTCACATGCTCGAGGAGCCGCTTTATGGGGGACAGTATCTGTACCAGCAGTTCCACAAATAAGGTTATCCGGTAAAACTCAGAATGAATTTACGGCTTATCCATTTACTGTATTATGGAGCCATTCCAGGCAGTGTCTGTGCACTGTTGCTGGCTCAGCACCACACTACTACTGAGGACAGTGTAAGTGGTGGTAGGGATGACACTTGGGGTTCCTGAATGCAAAGGATGGCTCTAGCTTTGCCCCTGTCCCAAGTCCAGCCTCATTCTAATCTTTGATCTAGAATGGAGAATTCACCATTAAAAATATGGGCCTCTAACTGTATGAGAAATCTACACTAAGATTATTTACAGCTCTATCTTTTACATTATGCTCTGAAAACTGAAAATTTCTCATTAGGATCTCGTCCTGAACTGACACGTCAAAAACATTTTCTAACTCACAAGACAGAAAAATGGAGCTTATGTCCATTTTTCACACCACCCAGGCAAGTCTTAAATGCTTAGACTACATCCTCAAATTGGTCTCAATTCCACAGCATGAAGACCATGATTTAGACTCATTCTATTTATACTCATAGTATAAAGGGGGCGGGGGGACACAAGTTAATGAGATCATTTAAAAGAAAAAAATTATTATCCATAAATCTGGGGGAAAAAATCTAAAGCTGACTTGAAATTGAGATATTGGCTTTCAAACCATATGTTGTTTTCAAGTGTCAGTCTTTAGAGTTTTTTTTATAAAAATTTTAAAGTTTCAGCATTTAATTAAAATCACAAAAGAATTTCATCAAGCACTACATATTTGAGTTCTAACTGTAAAGGTTATACTTTCCCGCAAGCAGAATCTCAGTAATGACTGCCCATGACATATTTTTCTAAAGTTAATTAAAGTTTTCTTAATTTATTTAATTTTTTTTTTTTGCCAAGATGATTTTAGTAAAAATGGGAATTAAGGAGCTAAAGCGATAGCACAGTAATTAGGGCATTTGCCTTGCATGTGGCCAACCCGGGTACAATTCCCAGCATCCCATATGGTCCCCTGAGCACTGCCAGGAGCAATTCCTGAGAGCAGACCAAGCAGTAACCCCTGTGCATTGCTGGGTGTGACCCAAAAAGAAAAAAAAAAAGGGGAATTAAGAGGAGGATGGAATATCAAAACTAGAAAATTCAATAGCTTTCTCAAGTCCAAACTCCGAAACCATAAATTTTCTCACCTCGGTGCCCAATAGGATGGGGCTTCTGGCCTAAAACAGGGCTGAGTCTAGGAATTCTGGTCCATTCTTATGGTTAAAGTCAAAGGAGGGCTGGAGCAATAGCACAGCGGGTAGAACGTTTGCCTTGCATGTGGCCGACCGGGATTCGATTCCCAGCATCCCATATGGTCCCCCAAGCACCGCCAGGAGTAATTCCTGAGTGCATGAGCCAGGAATGGCCCCTGTGCATCGTCGGGTGTGACCCAAAAAAGAAAAAAAAAAGTCAAAGGAAGGGTGAGCTTATTATAGCTTATTATAAGGGAATAGAACGGGAGCCGAGACACTTTCTCAAGATGCACTATCAGCTCAGAATCTCTCCTTCCCACTGTGGAGCAGAAAACTGCTCACTTCTCTTAAGAGGGCGGGAACTGGAAAGCTTCTCTAACCTTAAGAGAGTAATGCTGGGGCCAGAGCGATAGCACAGCGGGTAGGGCGTTTGCCTTGCACGCGGCCGACCCGGGTTCGATCCCCGGTATCCCATATGGTCCCCCAAGCACCGCTAGGAGTAATTCCTGAGTGCAAAACCAGGACCTGAGCATCACTGGGTGTGACCCAAAAAGCAAAAAAAAAAAAAAAAAAAAAGAGCAATGCTTTTAAAACCAGGAAGGGAATCCTGAGGAATGGCAAGGCCAGAGGCCAAGGCCTTAACTGGCCTCAGGGCAAAACATATAATAATCATTTTTGTTTTAACTCTTCTACTTCTAATATACTACAACAAGGAAAAGGTGAATATGAGTCACTGTTTAAGATGTGAGTTCCCAGGGCTCTGCAAGAAGAGTTGTCTCCCAAAGTTAGTGAGGAAAAGGAGTCCTAAAAAGTGGCAGAAGCTTTCCCCTCTCAGCAATCCAACACCTCACCATTATCAGATATCATCATCATCATCATTATCATCATTCCGTTGATTGTCGAATTTCTCGAGCGGTCTCAGTAACGTCTCCATTTGTCCTAGCCCTGAGATTTTTAGAAGCCTCTCTTTACTCATCCTTCCCAATGGTGCCCTATTGGAGACTCTTTCAGGGTCAGGGGAATGAGACCCAGCATTGTTACTGGTTTTGGCATATGAATACACCATAGGGAGTTTTCGAGGCTCTCCCATGGGGGCAGGAAACTCGGTAGCCTGCCAGGTTCTCCCAGAGGGAGAACTAAGCTATAAGATGTTCGTGCAGCCACTTGGTTTTAAGTCTCTGGATGTTGGCTGTTGGTGGGATTACACGGCACCGGGGGAAGTCCCTGAGTGTGACCCCCTAGCTACTGGAAAATGGGAAATCTGGGCGGAAGAGGCCCAGTCCTGATCCGAGCAGGCTTGGAGGTCTCAGCCCCGGGTCCCACACACCATGGTTCCTCTGCCGGTACCTTCATGCATGAGGATTGTCTGAACATGTGGAGAGGGGCCCTGGAACATGGCTGTGGCTTGGCTCCAGAGGTCTTTGGCCACGGGAGCTCTGCTGGGAGCAGGGAGGGAAGCTGGAGCTCACCTCCTCTGAATATTATCAGCTATAATATTCATATTTGGTATTCAGGCACATTATATGTAATTTATAGGAGTATAAAAAATTTGAGTGGAAACTGAATGAAACAGTAAGGTATTTTCTTTAGCAGGCAAATATGCTGCTCCATCACCTTTGAAATCATGAAAATAAGCTAAGAAACTTAAGAAATCAAACAACACCGAAGCCTAGGTTTGTAAGAAGAAGGTTTAAAACAAGGCATTTCCACTTATCAAACATCAAAAAAGCTATCTAATTTTAAATTCTCTTTGAACAGAGAAACAAATTTGCTTTTCAAATATTGAAAAAGGATCATGCATGCAAGATGATTACTCAGTAATCCAATGCCCGTCCCCCGCCCCCCTCCCCGTACCCAACAATTACTCACTTTGTAAATGGCAGGTAGGATCTGTTTCATTTTCAGTCTGTGAAAGACAAAGACATCATAAACGGCTGAGACGGCAAGAACAGTCACGCCTTGTTCCTTCCACAACATGCTGCATCCTGCGCACAGTCCAGTCCCCAGGAACCAGCCCCAAGTTCTGGCTGAGTAGCCTCTTGTGGAACAGTGTTTAATGTAGCAGAGCAAGGAGAGGAGGAAGAAGAGACTGGCCCCAACGTCAGCCCGTCCCACGATCCCTGCCACTGCTTCGGTGTGAATCGGGTGAGAAGCAAACATCAGGCCCGCCATGAAGGTCCAGTACCCCTCGCCAAGGAGCATCTTGGAGAAGCTCGTGAAGAGACCGGTCACGGCCGCGTGCAACAGGACATTGACAAGGTGATAGCTCCAGGGATTCAGCCCTCCAATGGCATGGTTCAGGCGAAAAGAAAGGGTGCAGAAAGGGCGGTAGGATTTGTGGCTGCCGCTGTGGGTTAGGAGAGTTCCCCAAAAGTCATTGTAGAAAATGTGCATCCATGGGGTTTCTGGGAGAAGGTCCTGATTAGTCTTGATAGCGCGGCTGGAAAACAAAATGTCAAAAGGTCAAATGTAAAACACAGAGGAGAAAGGGGGAAACCAGTGTGTGACAATGCTTGGATAATGTTTTTCTCAAAAGTTTGAATTGAATCATAGGGCTCTAGGGTGGGCTTTCAGGCATGCATAAATTATTCAAATGATTCTTGAAGTAGACTTTTCACAGTCATTCAAATATCTTCCCTTCCTCTCTCTCTAGCATACTTCATTCTTTCCTTCTTCTGAGTTATCATAGGACTTGCTGGCATTTATGGCTTTCATGGTGGCACTTGATTCTTCTGCTTTTGAGAAATAATAGTTCCAGGTTTGCAGGCCTGGTATTTCCAAATGTATGGCAAGAAGAAATTTTCACAGCACTTGCTGTCTAGCAACTACTGAACTGATCTCCTGGACTAGTCTGTTTAAATTTGAAAATAACTGGTGAGGTGGACAATACTATTGTCATCCCTTAGATGAGGAAATCATGGTAAAGATTAGTTAATAATGATTCTTCAATCACACCAAACAGAAACAGCAGGGCGGTGTTTTCTATACCACACTCTTTCCACTGTGAAGGAAGGAAACCCAACATGTCATATGATCCACATGCTACTGCGGTTATGTCAGATGGTATACAGAGTTAATAAAAATCTTAATGGTCATATTTATTTCAAGGAGCTTTTGAGAGTATATTAAATTATGACAACAGGACAAGATTTCATAAATATCTACTCAGAATAAAGCTGTTATTTTTTTTTTAATTGGGCTGGAGCGATAGCAGAGAGTGTAAGGTGCTAGCTCTGCATCTGCCCAACCCCAGGTCAATGCACAGTACGACATATGGACCCCTGAGCACTGCCAGGAGTGACCTCTGAGAACTGAGCCAGGAGTAAACCCTGATTTCCACTACGTATCACTGTATCACTGTCATCCCGCTGCTCATCGATTTGCTCGAGCAGGCACCAACAACATCTCCATTGTGAGACTTGTTACTATTTTGTCATATCAAATATGACACAGGGAGCTTGCCAGGCTTTGCCATGTGAGCAAGATACTCTCAGTAGCTTGCTGGGCTCTCCGAGAGGGGCATAAGAATCGAACCCGGCTTGTCTGTATGCAAGGCAAACGCCCTAGCCACTATGCTATCACTCCAGCCCTTCCACTAAGTATGACCCCCAAAAATGTTTAAGTCAATATAAAAATAAGATTGAAGAATTAATCATACTGATTTAGGTGAACACGGTACACACACAGACAACTGATGCTAATGACTCAATGTGGAGGATCCCTTTAGCTGTAACATTATACCTTTAAGGTATAGTGACATACTAAGTCCTCTATAATCCTAGCGCACCTGTCGTGGTACTTACAAAACATGATAGAAGCACACAGAAGTTTAAAACAGACTAATGAACACTGAGCCCCGAATCAGAAAAGGAAAGCACAAAACAAAACTACATGTCAGTATTTCTGAAGAATAAAGATGTGAAGTTTCTCAACAAAGTCTTGGCAAATGCAAACATCACATCTAGAGAATCTGAGAGGGGTGGATCCAAAATATCCCCCAAAGGAAAAGTCTTTAAGTACGACTTGGGATCTACACAAAAAGGAGATAGACACTGTACTGAACACAGCATTTGGAGAGGTGACTGGCTAAGAAAATTAACTGGAAAAAAAATACCAGCAACTCAGGGAGACTTAACTCTGAGAAACCATAATTGCAACAGTTTCAGAGCAAAGGCACACTTCCCTTAAGTGTGGAGGAGGAAGAAGCAGTCACTGAAAAAGAAAAAGAACCAGTAAGTTTATACACTGCTTACACTGTCCTGCCGTTGTTCATTGATTTGCTCGAGTGGGCACCAGTAACGTCTCCATTGTGAGACTTGTTGTTACTGTTTTTCGTATATCAAATACACCACAGGTAGCCTGCCAGGCTCTGGCATGCGGGCGGGATAATCTCAGTAGTTTGCCAGTCTCTCCAAGAGGGACGGAGGAATTAAACCCGCGTTGGCCGTGTGCAAGGCAAATGCCCTACCCACTGTGCCATCGCTCCAGTCCAGTAAGCTTATATATCTGTCACTGTCACTGTCATTCCATTGCTCATAGATTTGCTTGAGCGGGCACCACCAGTAACGTCCCTCATTGTGAGACTTGTTACTGTTTATGGCATATCGAACACATCATGGGTAGCTTGCCAGGCTCTGCCGTGCAGGCACAATACTCTCAGTAGCTTGCCGGGCTCTCCGAGAGGGGCGGAGGAATCGAACACGGGTTGGCTTCATGCAAGGCGAACGCCCTACCACTGTGCTATCGCTCCAGCCCAAGCTTATATATACCAGACATAAAACATTCATCTAAGGCAGGAGGATCCCGAAGGCAATGTTCGGTAGAACACTAGAGCCATCGGCACTCACTGAGTTAGAAACAAAATTGAGCCCCTTAAAAGACTCAGCACAGAGGGCTGGGACTCCTTGTGATGTGGCAGTAACTATTCCTGAGGGGAGCTCCTCCTGGCACAGTCGCAGTCCCCCTCCCCCCAGCCAGTGGGCCAAGGTGCTGAGCACTAACTAAGGTGGGTTTTTTTTTTCTTTTAATGGAAATTCAGTTTTGTACTTGAACTCATTGAGTCATAAGGAGTCTTGGCACTTGGCAAACCCCACAACGGTGGTGACAACTGATACTAGCTGGAGGCAGCTCTTCCCTAGGTAAGCCCAGCCCAGCAGGGTCTGACCCTCTGCACTGCCCCCTAGAGGGCCAAAACTTTGGCTGCGGCCTGAAAGGAAACAGATGAAGCCCCAAGGTCTGAGCTGTCTTACAACACACAGGCGGCAGCCGCAGAATTCGGCTTCTCCAACTGAAGCAGAAGCACAGAGGAAGAGCAGAGGCCCCTCTATAAAAATGTAACTAAAAACATTAGCAGAGGGGGCTGGAGCGATAGCACAGCGGGTAGGGCGTTTGCCTTGCACGCGGCCGATCCGAGTTCGAATCCCAGCATCCCATATGGTCCCCTGAGGGGTAATTCCTGAGTGCAGAGACAGGAGTAACCCCTGTGCATCGCCAGGTGTGACCCAAAACGCAAAAAAAAAAAAAAAAAAAAAAAAAAAAAAAAATTAGCAGATACAAGAATATGGAACCAAATCCAATGTTCCTTAATGGGGATTAAAAATTATTAAAATGGCTTTCTTCGTGACAAGAGAAATAGTACAGTGGGTAGGGCACAGGACTTGCTCAAAGCTGACCCAGATTTGATCCTTGGCAGTATCTATGATTCCCTGAGCGCAGCAGTGAGTATCCCTGAGAGCAGTGAGGAGTAAACGCTGAACACTTGTGGGTGAGGCCCCAAAACAAAAGATACAGCATTGTTACTTAAAGCAATCGGAAGGTTCCACAGAATTTTCATCATAAAACCAACGGCATTTTTCAAGAAACGTGATCATTCTAAAATATGCTATTAATCACAACAGACTTCAAATATACAAAGTAATTTGTGAGAAAATAAATAAAAAGAGATCACTGCACTTACACCCTAACTTCAAACTACATACAAAAGCAAAAATAATGATAAGAGGATGGTATCAGAAAAAAATTAGGCACACAAATCAATGTAATAAAACAAAATCTAAAAATAGTCTATGATAAAGGAGAAAGATAAAAAGATAAATAACAGAGAAAGAAAAATCCCTTAATAGAGCAGTTCAGAAAAATGAGGAGGAAATGTGGAAGGAGGGAAGATTTGGGGAATTGAAGGAAGAAGGGAGGGACGGAAGGAGATTACAAACACCGTATACAAAAAAAACTCAAAAAAGATAAAGTATTTGGCTATTAAGACCCAGAATTTCTCTCTATAAAATACTTAAAGTATAGAGAATGTACTCTAGAACCTCAGCAGAGATGTATTTGGAGATCCAACTACAGTGGGGAGAAAATGCAAAAATTTACAGATGGGGCATCAAATTAAAAAGCTGTCCACAGCAAAAAAAAAAAAAAAATGACCACAAAAATAAAAGATAATCCCACAACTCAAACATCTAAGGAAGGGATTATATCCAACTATAAATAAGCAAATACACAACAACAAAAGGAATCCACCCAACCAAAATGGGCAAAAATAAATGAATAGACACTTCCCCAAAGATGACAAAACATATGGCCCATAAATGAAAAAAATCCTCAGCATCACTTCCAATGAAATAGATGCTAATCAAAATCTCACACCAGTGAAAATGGCCTACATCCAAAAGACTGGAAACAACAAAATTTGGAGAGGATGTGGAAAAAAAAGAAAATCTGATATACTTTATTGGTGGATATTGGTCTCTATGAAGAACAATGTAGAAATACTTTTACAATACTGAAACTGTAAATTCCACATGACTCAGCAGTACTATTCCAAAGTACTGATCCTAAAGATACAAAAACACTAATTTAAAAGCCTATTTGCATACCTCTGTTCACAGTAAGAGAGGAAAGAGAATGACCTTTGTTGAGCTGTTCTGCCTCAATGTTTCAGCAACACCTAGGGAGGGATCTAGGTCTGATCAAGCAGTGCAATGCAGTGGACTCAAATGACTGAGGCTGTGAGCCCGCATAAAGACAAGAGCTACTCCCAGCTCTATCTCGGCTTCATCACATGAAATCAACCTAAATGTTCCTCTACAGGTCACTGAATTTATTTTTAAGGGAGAGAAAAAATGAAGAAAACAGAAAGCCATAGCATACATACTCTATGGAATACTATTCTGCCATCAAAAAGATTAAATTATGCCTTTTGAGAAACAAAATGGGTGGATTTGGTAACATGACTTCACTCTATGAACTAAATGAGGGAGTAAGAAACAAAAATTGAATAGTTACAGTCATATGTGGTGTATAAACCATTAAAGAATGGACAGGTAAAATTCAATGAAACCACTTCCTGGATGAACTGTAAATGGTGGGTTAGAAGAATGTATTCAATGGGAAAGTTGAAGAAAAATGGAAGGAATGGGTCATTGTGATGGTAGATGCACTGAGCTCTGTCTGTGTGTGTGTGTGTGTGTGTGTGTGTGTGTGTGTGTGAAGCTAAACTCTTGAAAACAACAAAGGAAAAAGAAACAACACTGAGCAGGAGTTAATAATAACTATGGAACATGTGCCAAACAACATTCTTATGTGCAATATAATTTTCTTTATACCTGTGCCACTATATCTGGTTGTGTAATGAATTTCTAGCAGTAGCACGTAGGAAGAGTAATATCTATTCTACCTGATGAGTGCACATTCTTCCCCACCTCCCTCCCATCCTTCCATGGGGCACATGTAAAATTCCTGGCATCTAAGGAGTTATCGTGGCACAGACATGACCTTAGGCACAGAAAACATACCAGCTGAGCAGATGAATAA
Organism: Sorex araneus; assembly: GCF_027595985.1. Taxonomy (NCBI): domain Eukaryota; kingdom Metazoa; phylum Chordata; class Mammalia; order Eulipotyphla; family Soricidae; genus Sorex; species Sorex araneus. The sequence continues at coordinate 25,148,818 of NC_073311.1, read as the reverse complement.
GATAAGTGAAATTCAGTTCCCGTCACAGTATACCATCCTAACACTGGGCTAACTATCTCCTCATTTCCTAGAAGAAACAAGCTCCTGTGTTATTTAAACTGTGATATTTGGGCTATCAGTGGCAGATGAAGCTAGTCATAAACGAAGCGCTTCGTTAACAGAAGACCTATTCAATCACTGTGATTTGCTTTTCCATTTTGATTTTTCATTTTTACTAGTGTACTGACTGTGCACTAACTGAATTTCCATATAAATTGGCTTCTAAATTATTAGAAACAGATGTTATTCTGGATCCATTAAATTAAAACACCCTGCTATGATATTCATCAAGCGCCTAACCCGAAGTAATTGCTTAAGACTTGGTGGGTTCTAATAATTTTTAATACAAAAAACTGGCAGTAACAAAGAGCCAATTTCAAGTGATTCAAAATAAAACCTCAACTCTCCTAAACAAAAACCTAGATATTGATATGAATTTCTCTAATATCAAAGTGGAAACTCAGATTATCAAAATCTGAGAAGCAGAATGCTCAATAGCAAAGAATTCTGAAATATGGGTTGCTAATATGGCATGGAAAGTTGGAAAGTGCATTCTGTTTAGGTTAATATTTCATACACTCTTGACAGATTCATAAAGGATGGAGAATCGCCTCCCCCAAACCAGGTTTTCTACATACTGTACTATATTACTGCAGCACCATAACAAATGTTTTAAGAACTTTTTTGGAGGAAAGAAAAACAGCAGACTATAAAAATCTGTTTGACGTTGCCAGTCACTTTTTTATTTACAGCAATAAATTGAGTAATCTGCAGCAGTCAGTAAGATATACTCTTACTCTCACAAAACCAGGGTTCCCAAACAAAGAACATAACTAATAAATCTCATTATTTCACCCCAAGAAAAATAAATTGTTGTAGCACAGTCCTAAATTAACACTGCAATAGAAAAAAGCAAAAGGTCAAACAATGTTAATAAGGCCAAGTGGAAGAGGCAATACCTCACCTATATGCAAAGACTAAACAAGAGAGAATTTAATAAGAGAAAATTCTCGGTGTTATTATCTATTTGGGCAGTTTTTTTTTTTTACTTAACTGATAAACATTAGGGCAAAAGAACATGAAATAAGACTAAATTGTGCTGAGGTTCAGTACATAAGTCATGTCACACATGGATGTCAGTGATAAGGGATGCATTACACATCTTACAGAGAATATTTTTTTAAAAATGCATAGACCAAGGGGCTTTAGAAGATTCTGAATAATTGGCTGATAAAGTAAAAGTAGTCATTTGACACTACACAAACATAACAGATTTTCCTCCATTCTCATTTTCTTACACAGGTCCAAAATATGTATTGATTTTGTATTGTAAAAGCTCTTCTACTCTTTCTCAGCTAATGAACAACCCAAACTCAAAACAAAATTTCATGCTGAACAACTGCTCACTTACTTCTGTGAATCAGTGTTAAACAATCAGAAAGACACTAAGGAATCACAAAATTTTCCACTCTGGAAAAGGTGAAGAAAATCAAAGCAGCAGATGCTTTAAAAATAATAATTCTCCGGAGAATGCAAGATTGAGAAAGCGGCATCTGAAGCAAGCAAAGTCTAGTCTCTGGTCTTCAAAGAAAGCTTAACCTATTTCCTTTCTTAACTGGTTATGTTCATTTGCAGCTCACCGTGCTGCCTTACAAATTTTCCTTCTTAGGAAATATTGACAAAGGCCAGTGCTAGTGTAACTCAGACGGAGGATATGACACTGCCATCCCAAACTGTCTTTGTGGTGTTTCTCTGGTGATTTTTTTTTATGCCCATTGACCTTACCTGTCACAAGCACATTAATGATGACCACTAGTCCCCTTGAGCAGGAATGATGCTGAGATGCCTCAAATATCAAATGACACACTCTGCCAGAGTGATTTCAATTGTTCTACTGAAAGATATGCAAAGGCCAAACCTTAAATCAAAAAAGGGAAAATGAATTGTGTGTGGTGTATTACAATGTGTGCAGCAAGAGAGGAAAGAGAATGACCTTTGCTGAGCTGTTCTGCCTCGATGCTTCAGCAGCACCTAGGAAGGGATCCGTGTCTGACAAGGGCAGTGCAATGCAGTGCACTCAACTGACTGAAGCGCAGGCCGTGAGCCCACAGAAAGACACGAGTTATTCCCAGCTCTACCTTGGCTTCATCTCTGTAAAACCAAGATCATCACTCTGCTGGACTCTGTTGGAGTAAATGAATTAGTACACAAGCATACATTTTGGATGTAATATAAAGTGCTGGCTAAATGTAACATGTTAGTCACTAGGATTTGGAATATGACCTTCTACAGCAAACAGCTGTCGAAGTCCTTGATACAAACTGCTGGTTTTACCCTGAGTCCAGTCTTGGAAATCCATGGATCATGGTCTGTAAGTATTTCGCTTAAAATTTCTCTCAGCTTTAATAACACTCAAAAAAAAAAAATACTGGGATCGTAGATATGGTTCAGTGGGCTGGAGGGCATGCTCTACACGCATAGGGAAGACACAGGTTTAAGGACTATAGCATCACCAGGAATGACCCTGACTACAGAGCTGGGAATCACCCTGTCTTATCCCTGCTCACACAGCACACTTCACATTCTCTTATCCTTTGGGCCACCTCTAACTCTCCTTGGTTAGCATCTGTTTCACATTTGTTCTCCAAAATGTAAATGATTCTCTCCTGGTTCTTCCATAGCTTCTAAGTCTCATCCGTGGACACACATGAAGTCACCTCCAGTAAGATCAATCAGAGTCAGTCCACCTCCAGTCATCTACAGGAAATGAACATCTTCCTTCAGAATGAGATGAAATCCTCGGGCTTCGTACAGATATCCAACAAGCAAAGTGTCTAATAATGAAGCCCATGGGAAAGAATCCGGATCAAGGAGACCAAGAGGCAAAGCCTTGTGCAACTGAATTCTGTCATGTCCGACACTAATAGGGTTAAATATACCACTAAAAGTCTCTTATTCAAAAACTACTTTAAATTGTTATTCTGACAGCTGCAGCCCCCCAAAAAGTGCTAAATAATACTGCACTGTGTAATTATCATGTAATACTGTTAGTTGCCCTTTCAGGATTTTAAGCTTTGTAAATCTGAATCCACACCAACAATTCCTTCCAAACATCCCCTTTCACCTAGAAGCACATTAAACGCCCTGGTTCTTCCATGATTGACGGGGAGGCCGTACAGGAGGTTTCTTTCTCTTTTTGCCCCCACCTCTATTTTTAAATTGGTTAAGAACATGTTTAAGCTGTTCAGGAGCTCACATAAAATACCACTTAAGTTTCCCCTTGAATGTACCTCTAACATCTCTTTTCTACTACCTACCCTCCTTAACGATTTTATTATTTCCTACCTCCACCGCTTGGCACACCTACTAAAATTGACTGTTCATTTTTCTCTTTCCTTCATTAGACTACAAGTTTCCTTAGGGAAGGAATTATGTTTTCTCCCAGAGTGCAACACATATTAGGCACATAATAAATATTTGTAACACTGAACTAAATGGTCGTTCCTGTCTACTTGCAATCACACTTTGATCCATTATACATGTTGTCGACAGAGAAACTTCCTGAAATATAACACTCAAACCACCACTCTGCTACACAAAATGTTTTTCAACATGCCCTGTGCCTTAGCATCATAAATGCCCATTTCCAGCATTCAAATCACTTCCTTACTGGGACCTCTGACAATTTCCCATTACTTCATCATATGCATCCTAACATGGGTCAAGTCTTCCAGTATCTAGGCTTTGATGAATCTATTCTGTCCCTTACCCGTCATTCCTATTTTCCTACCAGTTATATCTGTCCAGGTATGCTTCAATCCTACCCATTCATGAAGCCACTTCCTCAACATCTTTCTCAGTTAATGCTGAGTATGAGGGACTTTAATATTGGACACTGACATGTTTCAATTGATAAACAATGACTTCATACTAGAATTATCAGGGAATCTCAAATGAGATGATAGGTGTTACCCATTATAGAAGGAGTCTGGGATATAGATAAATGCCTTGAAAATGGGGAATGGATAAATAATCCTTCTACCATCCCCAATTAAAATCATTGCCTAATAAAACACATTAATTCTGACCTAACTCATGTACTTATTTATTCATTCAGTACTAGGTGAGACAATGTGAAGGGTACTGCAGATGGAATGATGAGCAAATCAGATTTTCTGATTTTGAGGAATATTCCACATAGTAGAGGAGGCAAATAAATGAAGAGGCAATTTCACTGCAGTATGACAAGTGCTACTCTAACATGTAACTCTGATTGCTACGGGAGAACACAGAACTGAGTCTTGACACTCTAAGAGAGCCAAAAGATTGAAAGAAAAAAAAAAAGTATGTGTGTATACATGGAAAGAGTTACATGAAGGAGATTAGAGAGATGTTGTCAGGCTGCCAGTCAATGTTATCAAAGATCACAAGTCAGGAGCAAAGGAGGTATGGCTAAGATCTGGGGGGGAAAGCAATCCATTAATTCAGCTGGAGTGAAATTTGAGGAATAGAGAGGAATTAGAAGAATCATCGATCTCTCCAATGGTCTTCAGGGTTGCACTCAATTCAGTTATTACCTTGTTAGAACTTACTTTTATCTCATCAGTGAACTGTTAACTCCTAAGAAATAGAAAAAGCATCCTATTTATCTTTTGGAGGCTTGCATATACTGGATACTCAATATATATTTGATAAATGGAATTTTAACTAGAAATGCTTGCTATACATTGCTCCATTTACTTTAATAATAAAAAAAAAACCTACATTATCTTAAGTATATAGGGAATTACCACTTTCATCTAAAAGTAGTTCAGCCAGTCTGGGCACTGACCTCTGCTCACTCAGCGATAATTAACTGTGAAAAACCATCAGGTTAATTGGCTTACCCAAATGTCTTTGGCACTCATTTGCCAGTTAACCTATAATCCCCTCATTAGAGACCTTCTTTAGGGATAAACCATTATATTTAGAAAGTACAAGCTAATATGCAAATACTTGGCTAACAGGGTAGGGGGAATGGAAGAAAGAGAATCTATAGCTTATCTTACTTTTAGGATAAGCAACACATTTTAGATACTCAGACAATCTTAGGGGAAATCAAATAAATTCTGGCACAACACTCTGGACTGTTCTACTGGGCACGGTGTTAGATTTTCCGCCTTCCAACAAAAAATGGAAGGCTCTCTGTTTTATGCTGAAAGTTATCATTTCAACTGTAACATTTTACTAAACTTATTTATTTCCAAGTAAGTTTCCTTTCAGTGATATGGAAGTGTTGGTTTTTTTTATTTGATGTTGTTTTTTGTTTTGTTTTGTTTTCCAAATGTCACTGTATAGATGAATGAAAAGACACCACAGCAGTCAGTTAGACATCCAAGAGATTGATTCTTAGGTAACTGCTTCATGGAAATGGAAGTCTAAATGCTCCATTTTATAACTGAAGGGCTATTCTTAGCAGAACCCTCCCTTTTCCATTCCTTTAGGAGCTTTTCCTGTAAGCAGTAAAGGAGTTTTATGAGCGATATCTGACACAGCATCCCTCTCTTACCCCAGACAACCCCACACCAACAAGCACAAATAATTAACTTCAAATAAAACTGACCCAACTACAGCTAAACTATGCCCCAGAGTCACTGGAGATCTACTCAAACGTTCCTTCAATAAGACAGCTTCCTTAGTCTAACTCTAGAGCTTGCCCAAACACTCCTGGAGATAAAAAAAATTAGGAATTACACTGGACTAAACATTTTAAAGTATCTTTAGTTCCCAAGATAAATGAATGACAGGATATTCAATAATTTTATAGGAAAAATCCAAGACAAAACTTTAAGTGACGCTTAAAAGTAATTAGTAATCCAATTTCCAAAAAGCTGAGCCCTTAAAATTATAAATTCAGTTACCAAAAGATGCTTTCAAAGGCACTTTGTAAATGTAAAACAAAACCAACAGCATAAAGGGGCTGGAAAGATTGTATAGTGTAGGGCATTTAAGTGCTTGGCTTGCAGCTTATGGGACTTTGATCCCCTGCACACTACATGGTCCCCAAGTCCCAGCAGGAAGTAATACCTGAGCATCCTGGGGTGTGGCATTAAAACAAACAAAAACTAACAGCATGAGATAATCAGGAAAACCAAACTTGAAAAATGTGATTTCACTGGCTTCAATACATTAATATTAGCCACCTAACTTCTCAAATTGGGTGTGAGGGGGGTTGGGAGCCACACTCAGCAGTGCTCACAGCTTATTCCTGACGTTGTGTAGGGGGTATTATTCCTTGTAGGCTGGGGGAGTTGGTAGTGAACCGTATGTGAAGCTGGGGATTGAAACAGGGTTGGCATGATCATGACAAGTTCCTTAACCACTGTGCTTTCTCTCCAGCCTGACTTCTGAAAATATTTTCACTGCCCAGCAACTTACATAATAGAAATCAATTATTATTTCTGACTTACTTGTTCACTATATCCATATAATGCCACGTTAACATAAAATATTATCATGCCACTCACCTACTTCTCTGTGTTAAACTGCATAACAATCTCAAAAACTTAATGAAAGTACAATTGTTTCTGAGACATGTAATTAGTGACCACGAGGAGTACTACGTAGCTTTTTTGTTTCCCATAAACTAACTCAACTATATGACCCATTTTAAGTGCACTACTTCAAAGTATGCTGCTTTATAAAATTCATGAATTTCAGAGTTTCACAGCTTTTTATAAATGCATAGATTATGCAGAAGTAATCAAACATACTTTATGTATCTGTCTACACTTCCCATTTTAATAGGATCTTATAGTCTAATAACAATTAGTCATAAAGTATGCTGACCTTCTGCATTGCTGCTCCATCATTCCAGGTGGGAACTGCCTCTGGCTGATATCATTGGGCCTATTCTGGAACAAGTGCCAGGACCCATTCCCAGCAATCTCCACACCCAACCTGTCACATATTAAGGGCCCACACTACAGTTCCTGAAGCAAGAGAACATGCAATAGATCTATTCAACCAAACACATGCTGTTCACAGTTGTTTTTTTCTGTCATTCTGTGAGGTCGAACAGAGAAAACAGAGAGCAACCCTCCGCTTAATCCCTCAGTATCTTCCAGGAAGATTAACTACAAAGACTCACCCCCATCATAACAAAAGAACCAATTGGAAAAACACATAGAAGTCTACCAAGCTCAATAAGCAAAATCAATATCACTGAACACAGAAGCAGTGTCAGTAAATCCACAGCGTCTTTAGTGACACTATGATGAGGATGTTCAATGAGTTCAAAGAAATGATAGCACGGGTAGTCAGCAAAGTACAAGAAAGAATGAAAGTCAAAATGAAAAAAACTATTAAGGTCAGAAATGACAAAAATGGAGAAATGATAAGCGATATAAAAAAAAGTCCACTGAAACTATGAATAGCAGAAAAACAGAAGCTGAACTAAAGATCAAGGAGCTCCAAGATGAGGAGGAGGAAACCATTAGGAAACAGCAGAAGATGGAAAATAGCCCGAAAAGAAGGAAACAGCATGCCACAGAACAATGAGATGAGTTCAAAAGGAACGGCACAAGAATCATGGAAGTCCCTAAGGAACAGGAAGGCAAAGTGAATGAAGAAACAACAATTAAAGAAATTATCCATAAGAACTTTCCAGAGTTGAGGACTACAAGAAGCAAGATCCTAAGAGGCCTGAAGGGTCACAGTGAAAGTAGACCCAATTTGGAAAACTCCAAGACACATTATACTCAAAAAAAGACAAAATCTAAAGAGAGAGATAGAATACTGAATGCAGCAAGACCAAAAAGGGAATTTATATACAAAGGAAAGCCCATTAGAGATATACAGCATATCTGTGAATGAGACACTGCAAGCCAGAAGAATATGGGAAAAAACCTCAGCAAAATGTAACAAAAACTCAAGGAAATGAACTCCTCACCAGGAATACTCAATCCAGCTAGATGATCATTCAGATTGAAACAGGGTTAGCATAATCATACAAGTTCTTTAACCACTCTTAAGAATGTGAAGAAACTATACAGTGCTTCAAGGACAGGCAACAGTTAATGGAATTCATAGCCTCAAAATCAGTTTTGCAAGAAGTGGCAAAAGAGTTCCTTTCCAGGATAGAAGAAACTTCCTATCATATGACATTGAATAGGGCACTCACTAATGGTGCATATGGTTTTCTTCTACTAGATTAAGAGAGGTTAAAACATATAGCAATTCATCAGCACAAAATGACTTTTATTGATTAATTATCTCATTATTCTATTTGTCATTATTTAAGTTTTTTTTTTTTTTAACCAAGTCACATGAAATAAATCTGTTATATGCCTGCCAAGGGGGCAGAATGGGGATTCCTGGAGATATTCATGGAAGGATTGTTGCCTGAAGCAACTTGACTCTACTATGAACAACTCTGTAAATCACAGTGGCTCAAAAAATACTCTTGAAAAATAATTTTGATAAAAATAATTAAAAAAAAAGAAAAATGGAATAGTCTCATTAGTGTCTAGGAACTGTAGAAAGTAAGAGATCTCGATCTACACTGTCTGCCTCTGCCTATGATCCCTCTTTTGTAACCTCCACGAGAATGGATTAAATGAGGTTTTTTTTTTCCCCTCCTATTTGGAACAATAACAACAACAAAAACCCAGGTAAAAATAATTAGATAAAAATTATCACTGCTTTACTGTATTTTTTCTATATTAAAAATTATAAATATCTGGCTTTTTCTTCCAGGTATATGCACACTCTCTCTCTCTTTCCTCCTTTCTCTCTCTCTTTCTCTCTCTCTCTCCCCCCACCCCAATCCCACTGCTTTTTTCCATTTTGCAGAGGTTTGTATTCTCCCATGAACACATATTTCTCTTTCTGCTCCCAAATTTCTCACTAAATTTCTTTCAACAAAAACTATTTTGCTTCACTAAAAAATATTTCTCTCTCTCTCTTTCTCTCTCTCTCTCTTTCTCTTTCTCTCTCTCTCTCTCTCTCTCTCTCTCTCTCTCTCTCTCTCTCTCTCTCTCTCTCTCTCTCTACCTATCTATCTATATATACACACACATATAATCAGCCACCCTCCAGAACTCATGGCTGCTTCTCCTGAAAATGAGCATATAATGAGGCCCCCATAACCATGCCACCGGGACTCCACGCCAGGGGTCTCCCAGAGGGGAGGCGGGTGAGAGCCCTCCTTGCCCCAAGGGACCCAGGCCTGGCAGCCAACCTCCACTACCCAACTGCTGCCATGCTCCAGGACACTTTCCACATGCTCCAGTGAGCCTCACACATGAGTGAACACATTCCTGGACCATGTGGCCGCAAAGTGGCCGTGAAACACATCATCAGAGAGGGAAATAAATATATATGCGAATCTGGCAAGCTACCTGCCCACATGGCAGAGTATCCTGCCCACATGGCAGAGCCTGACAAGCTCCCCGAGGCATTTTTGATATGCCAAAAACAGTAACAATAACAGGTCTTGTTCCCCTGACCCTGTAAGAGCCTCCAATCATTGGGAAAGATGAGTAAGGAGAGGCTGCAAAAATCTCAGGGCTGGGATGAATGGAGAAGTTACTGGCGACCGCTCGAGTAAACTGATGAACAATGGGATGACAGTGATACAGTGATATATATATATATCTATATATATATATAGATATATGGTGAGAGAGGGAGGGCAAGAAAGTGAGTGAGAGAGAACACAAATGGTCAAAATGATCAAGTATTATTTTTAAGAGGAAAACAAACCTTAGGTCATAGTTTTATATAGTGCTCAAAGTTTTTAAAAACAAATGGTCAATAATGTGCTAGAATCCAAGATCCAGAATACAAAAATTCCAAGAACACCTAGTTTTTTTGTATTGTTTTGTTATGGGTTTGCGGTTTTTCTTTTGTTTTGGTTTTTGGTTTCTGGGCCACACCCAGCCATGCTCAGGGCTTATTCCTGGTTCTGCACTCTGGGATCACTCCTTGGTGGGGTTCAAAGGACCATATCTGGTGCCAGGAATGGAACCTGGTTTGGCTGCATGCAAGGCAGTCACCTTAGCCATTGTACTTTTACTCCGGCCTCAAGAACACCTATTTGTTCCCAGTCTTGTCCTAGGTATTTTTGCATCATAAAGAAAGTCTGACATTTTTCTTAAGAATTTTATTTTCTAAAAGGATTCCAAATTATTATGTATAGCATTGTCATACATTGTCATCCCATTGTTCATCGATTTGCTCCAGTGGGCACCAGTAACGTCTCCATTGTGAGACTTGTTGTTATTGTTTTTGGCATACTGAATACACCATGGGTAGGTTGCCAGGCTCTGCCATGCAGGCGGGATACTCTCAGTAGCTTGCCGGACTCTCCAAGAGGGATGGAGGAATCGAACCTGGGTTGGCCACATGCAAGGCAAACGCCCTACCCGCTGTGCTAGCTAAGAATATAGCTATTTGCTTAAAATACTTCTGATTATCCTTTCAATTTCAGTTTGTTTGTTTGGGGTCCCCAGGACATGGTGCTCAGGGCTTACTCCCGTCTCTGTAGTAGGGATCATTCCTGGAGATGCTTAAGGAACCAAATTCGGTGCTGAGGATCTCATTAGGTTTGGCTGGGTAGCAGCCCTATGCCTTCAATTTTTAAGTGCACAATCAGCCTTTAAAAAATTCATTTGCTGTATTTCCCAGTTTTATATTTTCCAATTTTTCCAATAATTTTGGAAAAAAATTATGTTAATAGCTACATAAAATTCCATATTAAAGCGGCACTATGATTTATACAGCCATTTATGATTTTTTTCCTAATAAAAATGTCATGACAATAAAAGAAATATTTTTGTCTTCATACATAAATGTGCTGGGAAAATTTGAGGATAGATATACTTTAAAATACAGGCTAGTTTTTCAGTTAATCAAGTATTACCTTAAGAAAAATAATAACATCACTGAGGAAGAGGCATACTCTTCATTAAAAGAAAAGGGAGAAGTTCCATCAGGCTCAAACCAGTGCTTGTAAGCCAGGAAGGTTTCTCAGCCTGAGCACTGCCACACCACCATGCACTCAGGGAGAAGAAGGTGAAAATAAGAAGTTGATGCTCCCTGAGAATAGAGGGTTGGGGATGGAAAGACACTTACACTGAATTACCAGATGCTTGGCTTATCTGTTAGCTCACTTCTGTCTTCTCTGATTAAGTCTTACCCTGTGCACTCTTTTTCATCCACACTTCTTCTCCTTCAGCCAAAGGGAATAGCCTAAAAGCTTCTTTTTTTTTTTTTTCATTTTGGGTCACACCCAGCGATGCTCAGGGGTTACTCCTGGCTCTGTATTCAGAAATTACTCCTAGCAGTGCTCGGGGGACCATATGGGATGCCGGGAATCGAATCCAGGTCAACCACGTGCAAGGCAAATGCCCTACCCGCTATGCTATCACTCCAGCCCCCCAAAAGCTTCTTTTAGCCAAATATTTGCAATGATTCTTTGTCTTTTGTAAATTAAAAGTTCCATGTGTTCACAGAGAATCCCTCACAGGTATCCTCGTGGCAATACTGCCTGGTACTTGCACTATGCTCATTTTTAGGACTAGCTTGAATGATTTGCACAACTCTATGAGTAGCAGATATGGACATAAAGTAATAGAAGAAATTTAAATTCCTGGGCCCCGGGGCTGCAGCGATAGCACAGCGATTGCCTTGCACGTGGCCGAGCCAGGTTCGATTCCCAGCATCCCATATGGTCCCCTGAGCACTGCCAGGGGTGATTCCTGAGTGCAGAGCCAAGAATAACCCTTGTGCATTGCCAGGTGTGACCCAAAAAGTAAAAGCAAAAAAAAAAAAAAAATCCTGGGCCCAGAGATGTGGCTTAGTAGGACAGCCTTCCCTTAGTTCTGTGGAGATCTAAGTTCGATCCTCAATATTTGGGGGCAGGAGGAAAAGAGCACTGAAAGTTGGGGGGCCCGGGAATGGCTCAGTGGTGGAGAGGCTGCCGTATAGGCTTCAGGCTGTCATTTCAAGCCTCCAGTGCTGAGTGCAACCCTGGCTACACTGCTGTTTGCATCCCTGCTGCCACAACAAAAGTCTGGGATCACACACAATAACCAAGTGTGCACAAGCCCTTGCACCAAGTGTGTAACCCCCAGTTATCACTGCAACAAAAGGAAGGATGATGAGAAAATGGAAATGCTTCCTGGGTTAGCTGTCACCAAAAAATAAGCAGGAGTTGACACTAAAACCCAAATCTCAATTTCTTAAGTGTAGCACTGTAGCACTGTTGTCTCTTTGTTCATCAATTTGCTAGAGCGGGCACCATAATGTCTCCATTGTGAGACTTGTTGTTACTGTTTCTGGCATATTGAATATGCCACGGGGAGCTTGCCAGGCTCTGACGTGTGGGTGAGACAGTCTCGGTAGCTCGCCAGGCTTTCAGAGAGGGATAGAGGAATCAAACCTGGGTCAGCCTCGTGCAAGACAAACGCCCTACTCACTGTGCTATCGCTCCAGTCCTTCTTATCTGTATCTCTCCTATTTTATTATATGACTTGTGTCCCAGCTACAAAGGCGTATGCTGAGTCCCTCCCATCAGTATGTCAGAATGTCACTCTACTTAAAGGTGAATTCTTCAGAGAAGGAATTAACGTAAGGTTGTTGTTTTTTTTCTGGGGTCTAGGGGGGACAACAGTTCTAGAGTGCTTGTCCTGCATAAAGACAAGCCCGAGATTCAATCCCTGGCACCTCATACGGTCCCCTGAGCACTGCCAGGAGTGAACCATGAGCATACAATAGTCAAGAATAGGACTGGGGGCTAGAGCAATAGCACAGCCTGTAGTAGGGTATTTGCATTGCACATGGCCGCCAACCCAGGTTAGATTCCCAAAATCCCATATGGTCCCCCAAGCACCACCAGGGGTAATTCCAGAGTACATGAGCCATGAGTAATCCCTGTGCATCGCCGGTGTGACCCAAAAGGAAAAAAAAAAAAAAAACTGATTAGAAAGCCAGGAAGAAAGCGAAAAGTAAGCCCAAAGCACTACCAGGTGTCACCAACACCCCCCACAAAAATAAATAAAAAAATAAGTAAATAAAGGCCTTTTGCGTAGGAATGCAATCTTCCTGATATCCTTATATTGAAGGAAAGTTGCAAGCAGAGACACAAACCCATGCAGGCAGCGAAAAGCAGCCATGTAAGGACACGTTGAAAGACAGTTTTCTATAGCCTAAAAGGAGAAACCTCGAGGGAAATCACACCTGCCCACACCATGATCTGACTCTGACCCCCCAGAAAGTGAGCAAAGCAGCTCCTTATGGCAAAGTCACCTCGCGGGGTTTAGTTATGGCAGCTTGAACAAATGTAATACACTCCACAAAATATAACACGGAAGCTACCATAGATAATTGCCTATGCTCCCCTGTTTAACCTCCTGAGTTTCAAGAAAACAAGATCTCAAACAGCAGCCCTATTCTGCCACGACTGTACCAGGTGCTGTTCTGATGACAGCAGTTGAAGTGCTTTTTGAGTATAAACTGGATTTTTAATTCTGCCCGTAGTTGCCCGTGTGCTCTACCTGAGACAAAAAAAAAAATCACTAATTATGCCACTCATGCATTAACATCAACAAAATACACATAATAAAACACTAATACTTCTTGATATTTACACTGAGATTAACAAAGCTTACACAGCACACACTTTCTCTCCTTTCATTCCTACAATAGTGCTATAAAAGAAGAAACTCAAGCTGGAGGGGTTAAGTTAGTTAAGAAGAGCACACACTTAATAAGAGGCAGAAAAAGACCTTGAACACTTCTCCAAACTACTCGATTTAACCTTCAAAGCAGCTCTTGTCTTCCACATGCACAATAAATCTCCAATGAGAAGTGTGTGTAAGACGATTTGAAAGTAAAATCCTAGTCTATTATTGCATTTTGTCTGGAATCCATATATCTGCCCTCAAGACTCAATAAAGCTATAAAAAACGCTTTGGTACCATATTCTTTTAATTTCTGCATTTCAAAAAAAAAGAAAGTCTTCTTTTTAACACTAAGGAGTCTTGGAAAACATGAGTCAAAAGAAGGTGTGAGTTGTCTCCTAGTGACGGGTGAAAAAGGCAGCTTTATGAAAGCCAAAAACTAACCTATAATTTCATATTACAAAATATAATAGAAAACATATTCTGGCAGAAATTTTGCTGCCTGCATCCTTTCTCAGCTATAAAATAGTTACACTCACATACATCTGAGAAAGATCAGACTTTGAACATATTGCAGCAACACACTCACATAACATGGGAAGTTTCACCAGGCTTGCCCGTGATGACAGGATACACAGACATCCTTACAATAAAATCAGCCTCACAGCTAAATCAGAGTCTTTTTGGACACAGGAATATACGAGCCCTGATTCAAAACAGATAGGCAAAGAAGAAAACATTCTAATTTAAAACTAACACAGATGAGTCTTCGCAAAGGGCCCAAACATTTGGTCCACAAACCCCCAGCAACTCACTAATTTGTCATGGAAGGCACGAGAAATTTTATTCAAGAATGAGCAGAGAGAGAAATCTCACTCTGCCATTAAAATTTATCAGCATTCCATTACATAGTAAACTCTAATACAGATGTCATTCATTGACCAAGCTTTAGTAATCAAGAAATAACTCAGGAAGTCCTGACACTTTTTTGTCCTACAACTGTTAAAATAAACCATATGATAGATATTCAAAATATGTAAAATGATGGGCCAGGGAGATGAAGTCAAAGGACTGTACAACATCTAAACACACTCTGAGCATCCTAGATTCATACCTCAGAACCTCTTATTCGCCAACACTGCGCCAGGAATAGCCACTGAGCAAAACTAGGTGCGGTTCCAAAAACGTTTTTCAAAAAAGAGTGCACAAGCTAAACATAAATAAGAACTATTTTTCCATACCTTGTATAATTACAAATTATCAAGTCCCAACATGACCACTTAACAATCCCGTACCTGATTTAAAAATCAAATCAAATCATAACATGTACATCTGAACTAAAATAATGTTTTTCATCAATTACATCTCAATAAAATTTTAAAACTCACGAGCGTGGTATAGTTTGCCTTATTGAAACCCCAAATTGTAGATCTGAGGAGTACTCCTTCAGAACTCATTACCTATGATATTCATAAGACTTAGATATTCAAAACTAGGAACACAGATCCTTTTTTTGTTGTTGTGGGGATGGGGTACATTATCAGTGTACGGATGCTCCTCCCAGACTGCTGTAATCAGAAGTGCTCAGGAGACCACTCAGTACCAGGTGCCAAACCTAGGCTGCCTGCCTGCAATCAGCCTACTGAGCATTCTCTCCAGCACTACAGAGCAACAAGATGATTTTTTATTCAATTTTGACCATCATTTTATTCACTAAATATAATTCCTTTCTTCCTAGATCTTGCCAATAAAATGAAAAAAAATTTTTTAAAACTTAGACAAGTAACCATAGTAAATGAATTTATAAATTCATTCATTATTTCATATGTATAAAATGCACAAGCCCAATCTAAATGGAAGAGTGGAAGATGAGAGCCAAAGGAGAGAGCTCAAAGGATTACTATGCATGCTTGGCATGTCGGATGTCCATGTTCACTTTCTAGTATCACATGATCTCCTGAATATCTATAGGGAGAACTCTAAGCATCTTGCCGGGAGTAGCCACTGAGTACCACCATATACCACCCCTCCACATACAAGAGAAAGAAAAGCAATAAAAGATAACCAGAGGAAAGTACATAAAACAGACATAATTTTCACTCCAATATTTGAATAACAGTCAACTACATTCATCTTTTATTCTAAGCAATCCTAAAATCCATGCTATGTGTTAAATGGACCTATTTACAAAATCTCTAGCCAAATCTTAACTCAAATTTTTCAGAGAGAGAGAGAGAGAGAGAGGAGTGCTTGCCATAGAGGCAAGCAGGAGTGGGGTGTGGAGAGTGATGGGTTGGAACCTGGAGACACTGGTGTTGGAAGTACACTGGTGGAGGGATAGGTGTTGGAGTACTGTATGTATAAATGAAATCCAATCATGAACAGCATTTTACTGGTCTATCTCACAGTGATTCAATAAAAAAAGTTTTTTAAAAAAAGTTTTTAGGGGCTAGAGAGATAACACACGGCCGACCTGGGTTCGATTCCCAGCATCCCATATGGTCCCTTGAGCACCACCAGGAGTAATCCCTGAGTACATGAGCCAGGAGTAACCCCTGTGCAATGCTGGGTATGACACAAAAAGAAAAAAAAAAAAGTTTTTTAAAATTTTTTTTTGAATTTAATACTAGTTGTATGATACAATTATCTCACCTGATAACTTCTGTTCCTAGTGAAGTTTAAAGATGAAGTGGTTAACACCTAGCACAGCAGTACTTACCAAGTTATGCTATCAATGCTTGCCTTTTTTGACTTCAAAGATTCTGTACAGAATACTTCTTTTCTGAAATGATCCCACCGTACCTAGTATTCAGCTATCAGTTACAAGTGTCATATCTCTTTTCTCTTAGAATATTCTGCAAGACCTTAGTTCCTCTATTCTCAAATTATCCCTGAAAATATGTGACTGTATTAATCAAAAATGAATTCCATAAATCAATCTAAGAGTTTAACAGTGACGTTCCCATCAATCTAAGTCATCTGGATGGATGGATGAAAATAAGACTGAGTTATGAATAAGACACAGATTAGTGAATAGAATCAGAGAATGTATACATAGAGAACCGCTTAATTTGGATAATTGGGGAAGCTGTCTACTGGAAGGTCAACTGTTGTACATCACATAATAATGTAAGACTTAACATTTGTTTTTAACTAAAATCTTTCAATTCTAATAAAACAACTATCATCTGTTCTGCAAACTATTCATTTAGCTAAGCAAGGCCTATTTTTTTTTGCACAAAGTATATGGATTATTTCAGGCATCTATTCACAAACACAAACAAATCATGGTTATCAGGAATGAAATTTTTAAAAAAATAGGTAATAAACTGCAAGCCTCTGGATCTTAAAAATGTTTTTTTATATTCTTCATATGTAAGATTTTATATTATTTTATATGTAAGCCAACCCTATACAAGTGGTCAGTAAAAAAGGCTCTAATTCGTGATGGTCTAGATTACATTCAAGAAGAATTTAAGATCACACCTTTGATAACCTTAAAAAAAATAAAAAAGCCAAGGTCATGCTCTCCACTCAGATGAGACGAATTTTCACATTGAAAATCTAACATTAAAAGTTGCTTTGGGGATAACAGAAGAGGCATCCCCAAATGCTTTATTGGTTGTTTTCTAATGCTTTCCTTTCTGAGGGCATCCTGGAGCGAAGTTCAATCTTTCTAATGGGAATAGAGCTGTACGACAACTCTCCAAGGGCATTAACCACTTTAAAAAGGAACTCCAAACTCCGCTGTCTTTAAAAGGCAGTAGGTCATTGGGAAAAGTCATTTTTCAAAGCTCCAGTGAACTGGCACTCTGCTTTTAGGCAGCCACAGAGATAAGGCATGCAGTCTCAGTAACAGAATCGCCTTTCTTTAATTTTTAAAGCCTGTCCATTTTAGGGCTCCCAAGAGGAATCAATGACTTTACTCATGGCATCACAAATGGCTTGGACTGTGCATATACATGTAGTTCACAAAGCCAGAAGAAAAAAAAATAATCCATCGACATTCATTTTAGATGATCGTCTGATAAGGGTCCTAACAATACAGAATTCTGGCATCTATCCTTCTAAACATCCCGAAAGGAACAAAAAAAATAACACCATCGTCACTTCTGAACATGTCAATGAAAATAAAGCTCCTGGAGATAAAGGCACATGTTTTTTATTTCCCACTCTAAAAGCATGCACAGGTATAAATGGCAGTGAATGAATTCATCTGGAATGTGAAAGACCACGAGGTTCACACATATAAAGATCAACAGTTGTTTTAGAAATTAACTACACCACATCTTAAACGTCTACATAAGTTCTAAACTGATCCAGGTGTTATCATCAGGGTAGAACCAGATGCACTGTTAGCACATTAAACTGTGAACGCAGCTCCAGCTCCAGCTCTAATGGGCTCCACATGCCGAAAATGCTCATCATGGTAGACAGTGCCCTCCACCAAAAGTCAAACTTTCAAACAAAACAAGAGTTTAACGATCTGAATTACGCTCACAAACAGCTACTCTGGAACTAATACTGTCTTCACACGGATGATGCTGCAGCAGTCGTTTTGCAGAAAGAAAATGATAGAAGAAGAACAAATGCAACTTTAGAGCAACAAAGCCACTGCTGTCCCAGGGTTGTTGACATCATGACACCAATGCTGTCACCACAGTGAAGTACGATCTGGTTGCATCAGCCTTTCTTAGCTTACATGCCATCTGGACCACCGCAGTGGCTAAAGGAGGTAAGTGAAAATGATGAGAAAGTTTCAATCATAACCATCATTAGGTGATGTATAGAAATGTCTAGTTTTCAACATATTTTATATAAGCCATGTGCTTACAAAAGCTTTTCTCATCTAGTGAAGAAAACAAGCATCTCACCTGAGACCACACAGTAATGAGAAGAACGGAATAGGGGTGGGGCAATAAGCTATCTGGGCTGGTGTCCTGAGCTGTTTCTGCTAACTAAATGTCTCTAGTGCTATGGGCCTCTGCACTGGGGAGACCTTTGTCCCAGTTTATGATTTATAAAAACAAAACAAAATACTTCAATTATTATGCAAGAATAATGTACAACCAATCAGCACAGCTGTGTCTCAGTCAATTCCCTCTGTTGCAAAGCATTTGTTTTGCTAATAATGACACCGGCTAACAGGTCTAAATGAAGCCAAGTTAATGCAACATACTTGAAAGTTGTCAGGAATGGAAGAGATTCTCCATTCATTGAATTTTCTACTGACCAAAAAGTGTTCTAGCCTTTGAAAACTAACCTCAAAAATAAACTATTAGAATAATGCCAAGCCATTCTTTATGATTCTTCAACTTCCCGATTCAACTCTGATGAAAATTATTTGTATTTTTTGAACTCTATTAAGAAGTCACCAATGTCTCTTCAATCAAGTCACTTTATTTTTAATCCGTCTTTGTTTCCTAAAAAATTCACCCTTAGCACTTACTCTGCAAGAAGCATACTTCAGTAGGCGGTTTATTTTGAAGAAAACTAGCTTCCTACTTGACACATATCAAGAATGAAAAATGCTGGGGCTGGAGAAAGGTGCAGTGGATAAGGCTTGCACACAGCTGACCTGGGCAGGTTTACTCCCATGGCGCCCTGGAGCCCACTGGGAGTGATCCTTGAATACAGAGCCAGGAGTAAGCACTGAACACTGCAAGGTGTGGACAAAAATAAATAAATAAATAAATGTTGCTAATATACAACTACTTGTATACCACATACATCCAAAAGACAGTTCAGGAGCAGACAATGCCTTTTTTTTTTTAATCACAAGATCCTTAAAAAAACTGGACTTTTGTATTTATTCTAATATTTTTATATTATCCACTTCACTAATAATGTTACACGGATGAAAATCTAAGTGAATAAGAGTGAAATAGGGGTGAGGATGATGAGAGAATAGTCCTAGACAAGTTTGAGCATATTTTTGAACAGCAGTTATACAAAGACCCAAACTTCTGTCAGCAATGATGGAAAAACAGAAGCAGGTCAGATATTTGGTTGCTTTTGCTTTCTGGTTTGTAGTTATTATTATAATTAAATCCTTATTGCTGGCAAAAATGGTTAATCTCATCTAAATATAGACATTAGTGCCTGTATTAGTTTACTGTCATTTCATAATGAATTACTACATACATGAGAAAAGTTTAAATGTATTGTCTGACACTTCTAGAAACTGAATTCCAAAAAGAATTTCAGTGAGTTCATACCAAGGTTTAGCATAACTGTGCGCCTTCCAAGTCTCTTGGAGACTACTCCTTGCCTTCCAACTGATAGAGCCATTCTTGTCGACTCTCTCTGTCATCACAGCCAGCTATCAAAAGTATCCCTCAACCTCTGTTTCATTAATCCTTTTTCCAGCTTCTCCAGATTCCTCTTTCCCTTATAAGAGCCCTGGAAATTACACTCTAGGACTACTAAAATGGAGAATAAATTCCAACCTTAAAATCCTTAATTTAGGGTCAGAGCAATAGTACCGTGGGTAGGGCATTTGCCTTGCATGTGGCCTCCTCAGGTTCCAACCCCAGGACTCCATGTGGTTCTCTGAGACCCCCTCAGTGACCCCTAAGTGACCCAGGAGTAAGCCCTAAGCGCTGTGTGACTTCCCAAACAAAAAACAAAAAGAAACCGCTCAATTTTATCACATTTTGTAAAGTTTATCACAATTCCCTTTTGCTATGGAAGATGGCAAATTTATAGCTCTTGAGGATTAGGGTAAATCTAGGAGGCCATTATTTTTCCCTACCATAGTAGCTCTCTTTGCTAGACTTAACGAAGAAAGTTAGTAAGATTATTATCATTTTCTAAATAAAATATACATCCCCCTAGGCATGCAGAAGCAAGAGTTACATTTATATGTATATGAAAATGAATAAAAATTATCACCCTTCTTAAAATGTCCTACTATATTACAAAAGAAAAACAGCACAAATGGCTGGAGCAGCAGAAAGATGCAAAGCAAAGTGGAGTATAAATAAAATGAAAAAAATGATAAGTAAAGCACCAAAAGTTCCAAAGTTTTTCCAATTTTGATGAAATTTTTTTCATAGAAGACCTCCCACATGGCTTTCATTAATCAAAAGTTTCATTAATCAAAAAATCTTCCTAGATCTTAAGTACAAACTAGAAACTAGTAGTTATGAAAATATTGATCAGTTCACAGCTATGGAGTTCACGATTATGTTATATACAAAGAGAGAAACAAGATTATAACAACTATTATGGAAGAAGCATTGATCATAAAACTGGAGAGGTGTTATATAAGATATTTTCTTTATTCAGCTTTAAGTTGTAAGGAGCCAGAATTAGGGGAAATCCAGAGGATAATAGGTAAGGGGGGAAGAAAACTTGGGGGTCAGTGAAACAGCCAAACCCACTTAAATATCAGCATTTTAACTGAACTGACATGGGTGACTAGTAATTGTTACAGAGAGTATATGTAACGTTTCTAGTCTGAGAAAATAGTTTTATTACAACAAACTACTTAGGAAAGAAAAAACTGTGTAGAAAACATTCTAAGAGAGAAATAATTAGATTACTAAAGTCCAGTATTCAATCAGTGATAGGATAGAATGACCAACTGAAGCACATTAGGATAAAAAGGAATAAAGATCATCTCCTCAGATCTAATATTGATTCTTAAAAAGAAACTACAGGAAAGAAAGATATGAGTAAGCAACATAGTCATTGAAAAAGCAGGAGATGAGGTAAGAGGAAGATTCAATGAGTCAGAATGCTGTGGTCACCAAAGACAAACAATGTAGCACTGTCATCCTGTTGTTCATAGATTTGCTGGAGCAGGCACTGGTAACTCTCCATTGTGAGACTTTGTTACTGTCTTTGGCATATTGAATACACACAGGTAGTTTGCCGGGCTCTGCCATGCGGGCAGGGTACTCTTGGTAGCTTGCCTGGGTCTTCGAGAAGAGGGACAGAGGAATTGAACCGAGTTGGCCGCGTGCAAGGCTAACGCCCTACCATCTGTGCTATCGCTCCAGTGTCGATAAAAGCAAAGGCATAATTAAAAAGTTATTACATGCATAGTAATATACTAACCTCAAAATATTTTCATTATTGTCACTATCACTATAGTTATATATGATCATAGGAATGATGACATTTATTATCTACATTTTACATGACAAACTATAAGAATCCACCATCTACATCACTTAAATCAATATTCTCATTTTCAAAACAAAGAAATAAATGATCCAATGTCATCTAACCTTAGGGAAACACATAGGAAGATATCCTGAAATTAAAAATCATTCAAAGAAACAATCAAAATAGCATGATAAACTGAACCATGACACTTAAGAGGTTTAAGAAAATAGGCTTACTTATACAATAGGAAGTAACTGTGAAGAGAAATGACATATGTATTTAAACTATTAAAACTTTATCGCAATAATGAAATATTATATCTTCTACAGCTAACATGAAGACAGACTGAGATCAAGGAATTGCTAATTAGATGAGCAAAAGGGAATAGCTGTGAGATATACTTATGTACTAATGGAACATGCTCTCACTCAGGGATTATAGATTCTCTATGACTAGAAGTCCAACACCAGACCAGTAGTTCATGACAGAAGAGAGTAAATAAAAGGCAGAGAAGTAACACAAAGTTTAAGAGTACATGTGCCCATCTCTGATTAAATCCCTGACATTGCATGGCCCCGGCACTGCTATAAGCTGGATAGATGGATGGATGGATGGATGGATGGATGGATGGATGGATGGATGGATGGATGGATGGATGCATGGATGGATGGATAGATGTATATATACATATCCCGGGCACCACTGGCTGTTGCACAAGCAATTCCAGGAACTTTAGGGTCTAAGCAGACACACATCCTCAAACCCTTACATTGAACATTGCAGCCTGGAAAGTGGAGTATCACCAGGAATGGCCTCCAACATCCTGTAACGGAGGGCAGAGGAAGGGGAAAAGAAAGTGAAGGGATCTGGACAAATTAGTAGGACACACCAAATCTAGAGCTTCAATAAAGACATGTCTCCTTAAGATACCACCTTTAAATGAATGCTTATGAGCCAATGATTCTCCAAAATTCCTTATTCATATAGAACCTCAATGGTTTCTGCCACATAAATGAACTAATCATACCAGTAGTTTAATATCAACTTTCAGAGTCTTATTTGTCTTATAATTTGTTCTTCTTAGAAATAATACTGATAAAATTATTGACATACTAATGAAATTTTAAATAAAATATTTGCATGTTTATCCCTAAAATCAGTAGCACATATAACATACTCTAAACACATTGGCGTGATTGCTCAGTTACTGAAAACATTCTTCTATTTGTCTGTAATATCTAAGCTTTGAAAATGACCTTTCAGTTACCTGATAGAAAACCATCATATTTTGGCACAGTTCTGGTATTATTGCTTTTTGCTTGTTTTAAGACAGGACAGTCGAAAAACATTGCTCAGACATCCTACTTACTTGGCTGTATTTGCCTCGTATTTTGGAAACCAACTATTCATATAATGGATAACAGTGTTTAGTGTCAAGATAGAGGTCTGGTCAACATTTATGTTTAAGTAGAGTTCAAAAATCTTGAACACATTATTGAATTTGTCAGTATTCCAATTAGTGAACAGATTAACAGCTGTATATTTGGCACATTTGTGATTTTGATTTTTCTTACTTACTTGGCAATATACTACACTTTCTAAGTAAAACAGCTGAGTGAATATAAAAGCATTCTGAGTGAAAAAAAATAGTCATATTTAAATCTCTTTATTATTAACTCTCTTCATTCTTTATAAAATTTACACTTGTAAGATTTATCTGGGCTAAGGAGTAATTCCTGAGTGCAGAACCAGGAGTAACCCCTGAGCATCGCTGGGTGTGACCCAAAAAGCAAAAAAAAAAAAAAAAAAAAAGATTTATCTGGGCTAGAGCGACAGCACAGCACGTAGGGCATTTGCCTTGCATGCGGCCAACGCGGGTTCGATTCCTCCATTCCTCTCAGAGAGCCTGGCAAGCTACTGAGAGTATCCCACCTGCACGACAGAGCCTCGAAAGCAATCCATGGCGTATTTGATATGCCAAAAAATAGTAACAACAAGTCTCACAATGGAAATGATACTGGTTCCCGCTTAAGCAAATCGATGAACAACGGGATGACAGTGCTACAGTGACAGTCATATCTAATAGATTCTCTCCCTCAAACTCTCTAAGAAACAATTTCAGAAAGAAACTTCTCAAAATGAAAACTACTGAAAATGAAAACATAGAAGCTCTTAATTGATTAGTTTCTGTTGCCATAGTTTTGTAGCCTAACTAGCAATTTCAAAAGTATCCGCCATAAATTGATACAAGGTGCCTAACATTTGATCATACCTACTTTCATTAATAAATGTTTGTCCGGCTGATTTTATTGCTTGATTGTGATGCTTTAAAACATTTCCCAACTTACAACCTTAAAAACATGGCCCCCTTTGTCATTAAGAAACGCCACAAAAATATGACAACATTACATGTTCTACTTCATAATTTTTACTGATATTTGGAAAAGACAAAAATGCATAAGGAGGATACCTCCACCATGTGAAAGCAGTCAGGTCCCTTACTCCAACCAGACTGAATAGACAGCTGAACAGATAGCTAGACAGAAGACATCCTGGACAATCCTATTTTAGCACAAAAGGATAATCCCTTGGATGGTGCCTTCCTTGACCATGGGCCAAACTTTACATTAAATTTCCACAAGACGCGTGGGAGCAGAAGGAAACTAGGACCACAAATCTGGAGCTAAAACACTTGCTTCCCAAGGCTGATCTGTTACCCTTTCCTTTCCATCCTCTGTCTTTTGTGCCTTTTAAAGAAGCAGTTTAGTTCCCTTGAATGAAAAAGTAACTTAGAGCTATAATTCAGAGAATTTGAAAACTTTCTACTCCAATTCAAAAGCTGCTTTGAATTAGCAGCCACCACTGGCATGCAATTTATTTGAAGTGAAGACTTCTATCTTTCAGAAGATTTTGGGGGTGGGGGCTAACGCTTGTAAGTTAGTAAGAGTTCAATAAAACCACCATTGTTTTACAAAAGTGATTTCATTGGGATTACAAAAAATATACCTCAGACATTAATGTGATACAAATTATCATTCATAACACAACATATTTAAAAGCTACTTTAAGACTGTAAACCTTTACTAGTATAACAAGTTGTGATATAAATAACTGATGAAACAGTCCACAACAGCACATTATTTATTCAGCCTGAAAATTTGTAGTACATGTTCCACTTATAAATGAATTTCACACATAATCAAAAACAGCAATTGTATCTCAAACAAAGTGTACGTAAAGTCTGGCATTAGTAAAAAAGAGGCAATGATGAAACAAATTAAAAATAAATTTTGCCGCATAATCACTAAACTTGCAAAGTTCAGTATATTTCCCTTTTAACTTCACAACCAAATATATATGAATAGATGGTGAGTATAAGGCAATTAAAAACAATGGCACAAAAGATGTTTTAATCTGTGAAATTAAGTAGCTATTAATCTTGTTATGCACAATGAGACATTCACCCAATATCCAGGTCACTGAAATACAGTAATTATGTATATTATATGAATCATTATTTATACCATAAATAAAATTTCCTTAAAATCCATTTCCTATCAACCAGGGAACACTGAGCTATTTAAGCCTAATCTTGGTCAAGTGAAGGAAGAATACTAGTAGGAGGTTTAAAAACAACTTTCATATATCTCAAAATGTTTCTTAACACATCTGTCTTTCCCACAAAAAATTCTTAAATACAACCCTTTAGGAGATTTGCCAATTATATTTCAGAGTCTTTGAATGTACACAGGCAGCAGATTCTGGAACAGAAAATCAAGGGCTTAGAGTCCCAGTGTCAGCTCTGCCACATGTGTTTGATCATATACTTCCTCAACTGGGAAAAAAAAATAAAGAAACTGAGAATCATTTCTCGGCATCCTTTCTGGGTTCATTAAAAAAAAATAATTAAAGGTTTACTCATTAAAGTTATAAATAATCTTAAAACCATGAAAATGAATTTCAGTAAAAGTAGTGTCAGTACAGTTTGTGAAGGATTACAAACAATCCTAAACTTTATTCTGCTACCCGTAGATAAAGATACACCAATCTGACCCATTTATTCAGCACGTACAATCCTCCGGGTCTCAGACTGAGTGAACTTATGTCAGACCACGTAATGGTTTCTTCTGAAAATATTTTCTTATTAACACGAAAGAGGAGCTCTCCTCATTCTTTTCCCTTCATACTTCTGATGCCTTTCTATGAGGATGCAGTATATGGAACTGCAGCTATCTTGTAAATATGACATACAGTGATGTGACCATATGAAAATGAAGTGAATCACATGAACATGAGTCCACGATTTCACAGCTAATTCACCAAACCAAGCTGAGACCAAATTCCTCCAGATTTCTCGACTAATAAGAAATAATCATATTATACTTTATGTCACTTAAATGATTCATGTTCTTTCCCGTGGCAATGCTGGTGTACAAGAGTGTAGAGGGGAACATACTTTAGGGATAAAAAAATGACCAGACTACACATACATCAAAATGTGAATATCCGTCCACAACTATCTATTGCATCAGTTCAACCCATTCTGTCTCCCTGTGGTAACCTCAAATCTGTGACGAATGTAAGTACTTGTTTTCAATGAACTCTGAATTTATTCCCTTACTCTGTTTCTTTGGGCTGGAGCCATAGCACAGCGGTTGGGCGTTCACCTTTCACGCCGACCAGAGTTCGATTGCTCTGCCCCTCTCAGAGAGCCCGGCAAGCTACCGAGAGCATCGAGCCCACGTGGCAGAGCCTGGCAAGCTACCCGTGCGCATTGGATATGCCAAAAACAGTAACAATAAGTCTCTCAATGAGAGACGTTACTGGTGCCCGCTCGAACAATTCAATGAGCAACGGGATGACAGTGACAGTGACTCTGTTTCTTTATATGAGTAAGATCATTCATTATTTATTCTCCCTCTGATTTATTTCACTTAGCATGATCCCCTCCACTTCCATCTATGTTGCAGCATAGAATAAGGCTTTGTCATTTCTCATTCTGAATAGCATCTACGTACATACCACAACTTATTTAAACACCCACCTTGAATTAGGTATTGGACTTGTTTTAAAATCTTGGCAACTGTAAATAAAACTGCAATGAACAGAAGTGGGTGTGTACCTTATCTTTTTAGTGTTTTTTTTTTCCCCTCTGAGTAGATACCTAGGAATGGAATTAGTGGATCATATGATCGCTATGTTTTTAAACTTTTAATAAATACCCAGGGGCCAAGCGATAGCACAGCATGGAGGGTGTTTGCCTTGCACTTGGTACACCCTGGTTCAATCCCCAGCATCCCATATGGCCTCCCCAAACACTGCCAGGAGTGATTCCTGAGTGTAAAACCTGACATCACCGGGTGTGACCCCCAACCCCCCCACCGCTTAAAAAAAGAAAGAAATATCCATACTATTTTCCAGAGAGGCTAAGCCAATTTATAATCCATCAACAATGAATGAATGAGAGTTCCTTCTATCTTTTTTTCACTATAACTCAATCAGCACTTATTTTTCCTGGCCTTTCTGATGCAGGCCATTCTTATTGGTGTGAAGTCATATCTCATTTTCAATTGGACTGACATTTCCCTGACAATAAGCATTTTTAAAATAAATCTGTAGATCATCTGTCTATTTTCTTTGGTGAAGAACCAACCCACCTCTGTTCCAGAATATTTTGGGGAACGAGACAGCCCCAGTCTCTAAGAAGCCAGAGGCTACCCCCAGAGTTGCACAGTAGACCAGGCCAGATAACTCATTGCCAGGGTCCACAGCATACGGAGCTGAGGACCTCCTGCGCTATACTTGGGCTGAGAAAGAGTGTAAGATGGTACTTGCAAAATAACTGGGGCCATATGAGGGTGAACCACATCCCACACCTCTCCACTATCTTCTCTAAACCTCACCATTTTTGATAGGGTTTAAGTTTATCTGTTAGTTTTGTGATTTTTTTTCATTTATCTTGGCTATCAGCCCTTGGTCAAATTTTGTGGCAAAAGAATAGTTTCTCCCACAGAGTAGAATGTCTTTTTGTTTTAATGGTCATTTTTTGTTTGTCTGTGTAAGCCACTTTCAAACAGCTGTTATGTGGTACCCAGACACACTGCAGCTGAAGTCTTTAATTCTCTGTTTGCTGAGTTATGGGATATTTTATGCCACTCATTAATAAAAACTAATATTTCATTTTCTGCTATTTGAATATTTCCAATAAAGAATATTCCTACTATTCTTTCAGAGAAAAGAAAGGTTTCTTAAAGTCTAATTTGAAGCCAACTCCAGTCTATTCCTCACCTTCCCTTTTAACAGTGATTACCACTTTGAAATTTGTAGGATTCTTTAGTCTGTGTTTTTAGTTTTATAACATATTTTCAATTTAAAATATATGCCTAGTTTTGTATACTTTTAAAACTTATTGAAGTTTACAAGCAAAGCCTCATCTATAATTTACATGTTCAGACATCAGGTTTTAGATATTTATCCAAATCTTTCTACTTTTTTTTTCATTAAAACTATAGTATTCAAGTGAATACAGGTTCTACTACAGAAGGGTACAGACAAACTTTAGGACATTTCTAATTGTTGTGCTTTATATATATATGTGTGTGTGTGTATATATACATATACACATGTACATGTATATATATATGTACACATGTGTGTATATATGTGTATATATATGTACATATATATATACACACACACATATAGAAGAAATTGAACCCTAGGCAAACACCCTACCCGCTGAGCTATCACTCCAGCCCATGTTTAATATATAAAGCTGACATCTATTGCCTAGTCATCTAAGAGTGCACTAAATAAGAAATGAAAAATGATTAAAAATGAAAACCTCCAATACAGCTAAAATGACATTACTATGTGGTAACAAGGCATGGAAAGGGGAAGAAAAAAAGGCTACCAGAATACTGCTCTTTAGGAAGGCACCATTGTTACCCACTAACATCATCCTAGACTATTTGTTAATGTCAGGATCACCAATAAACAATTGCCAACACTAAAGGGTAAGCTAGAATGTGTATGAGTGGAGCTCTAAACAGT
Organism: Sorex araneus; assembly: GCF_027595985.1. NCBI lineage: Eukaryota > Metazoa > Chordata > Mammalia > Eulipotyphla > Soricidae > Sorex > Sorex araneus. Next base: position 25,119,947 of record NC_073311.1, on the reverse strand, counting down.
TTGTTCACCAACACTGCAGAGACATTTATACTGGTCTATAGAAAGACTAGATCAATAAACACTTTAAGGCCATTGTGCTGGGCAAAGACACAGAGGTACAATTATAAAAACACAACAGATTTCGCTTTGAGACAATGAAGTTACTTTGTGGAAATACTGTTTCAAAAGGCCCCATCTTATTCCGATTTCCCTTTAGAGAAGGAGAAGGGGGTAGGAAGGGTGGCAGGTTGCTTTTGAAGCAAATCTCTAAATTGTATCTGTAATCCCATTCTTTACAAGATATTTAAGGGCATCACATTGTGTTTGGGAACCCGCCCACCGCCCCACATTATTTTTTTCCAAAAAAAAAAAAAAAGGGAAAAGAAAAAAAAATACCTTTAGCGTCGTTTATAGAATTCTGGATAATGTGATTTCTGCTCACCTTTCAGCCACAACCGAGGCCATTTTTTCCTGTAATATCAAACCTTAAGCGACATCAGACTTTTGCCCTTTCTCTGATGGAGCTCTTGATGCCCTCAGTGTCTTTGTAAAGACTTCTGAAAGCTTTTCCTCCTATCTCCACCCCCTCCACCTTTACCTTGCTAACTCCCTTTTATCCTTTTAAAGTTCAGTTTCAAACTGACATCAAAAGCCCTGCTAACGTATCTGATTAGGTATGGTCTCCTTCTTTTACCCTTCTAACAACCATGGCAAAGGTAATTATTTGCTTAATGACAGTATCCTCCATTACTGTAAGAGTTGTCAGGCTAGGAATCCTGCTTGGTTTTCACTATCATGTATCTTGGCCCTGGAAGGACCTACTGTGTTACAGAGGAGCTGCCCAAATAACTTCTTCCTTGTCAAAACTTCTGTAAGGCAAACTGCCTTAGCGTTGATGCACAGTAGATACTCTATAAATACTGGTTCAGTAAACAAATATTAAATTTTTGTGAACACAAAATAAGAGACCATTTAAAATCCAAATACAGGCCTGATAAAAGCACAGGACACAGGCCCTGCGCCGACTTAAGCACAGTGCCATGTGGGTACGTTCTTTTCTGCTGCTGCGGGAGCTCGACCCCGGAGGCAACTGAACTCCTTTGGACATGAGCAGCGCCCCAAAAATGCCTCCAAACTGTGATTGGAGCTACTGGCCCTTGTGCCTCCAGCGGGGCACGGTCATTACTCTCTCAACTCTTTCTTATTGACTGCAGCGAGGTGATTCCCGGTTTTTAGAGTATGCAGATACCTGCGTAAGTCCGGGAAAGCCGAGGGGCCAGGATTTCCGGATCTGCCCTGAGCCGATTTAAGCACAGTGCCATGTGGGTACGTTCTTTTCTGCTGCCGCGCGAGCTCGACCCGGGAGGCAACTGAACTCCTTTGGACATGAGCAGCACCCGAAAAATGCCTCCAAACTGTGTGATCGGAGCTACTGGCCCATGGGTCTCCAGCAGGGCACAGTTCTTCTCTCCAGGCTTCTCCATCAGATGAGCACCATGAAAGGGAAGTAAAAGTTTGCAGTGATGCAATTACCAAAAGAATTTTCCCTGGACTTCATATGGAAATTCCAAACCTAATATCTCCTGATTGTCAACAACGTGAAAAGGTTCCTTTTTAGCAGATCTTACTGTGGGGGGAAACTCCAAATAATAATACCGAGAATTTTGTTGAAATATTGAAGGTAATCAAAGTAGCAGCTATTTCTTTAGACTGTGAACTAAGCCAAAGCCCCACACCGGCCGAGGTGAGGAAATATCCTTCTTTCTTGGTTCTTTTCCCTTTTCTGGGAGAAATGCGATGTGGTGTCCACTATATTATGAAGTCTATTAAGCAGGCACGAACTTAGAGGCGCGGGAATGGGAGGGGAAAAAAAAAAAAAAACTATATACTTGGAACAGCGGGACGCTTGTGAAGTCTCGGGCCGATACCAGCGCATGCTCTGCCGAGACTCGACCCGGGTGGCCACACTTTTGAGTGGCCGCGATGTTGCTGATCAACCAGAACCCGGAGCCTAACTAGACTACTTCCGGTTCCAGAAACTACTTGTAACCATGTCTCTAGACTGAACTAAGCCATAGCCCCATGCCAGCAGAGGACTGGAAATATCTTTTTTTTCTCGTAGGGCGGCGTGGTGTCAACCATAATATGAGCACTATTCATTAAGCAGGCACGAACTTGGTGGCGCAGGAAGGAGGGGGGAAAAACTATGTACTTGAAACAACGGGACTTCATATCTCTCCAGTTTCAGCAATGGAAAACTAATTATCAAATGCTGCATGGGCAGTAGGGCTGTCTTTCCTGGGGGAAAACTCCAACAATAGTGAATGTTGCGTTGAAATATGGAATGTAATCAAGGTAAAGTGAAAATGAAGTGAAATTTATCAACTAAGCAGGCAGGGATGGGGGCGGGGGGCGGGGGGTGGGAGGTATACTGGGGTCTTTGGTGGTGGAATATGGGCACAGGTGAAGGGATGGGTGTTTGAGCATTGTATAACTGAGACATAAACCTGAGAACTTTGTAACTTTCCACATGGTGATTCAATAAAAAATAAATAAAATTAAAAAAAAAAAAGCACAGGACACAAAGATTACAGAACCTCCCATAGTCTTCATCAGAAGCATGAGAGAAAAATAACCAACATAGGTAAATGAATGGCCTACAAATCTTATCGCCATTTCCATTTATTTTTACTTTACGTCAAACAATATCACTGAACTAAATAAATAAGTGAAGAATCTGACCTTCTGCTTGCTGCTCCACCATCCCAGGTGAGGACTGCCCCTGACAGATGTCACTGGGCCTGTTCTGAAACATGAGGCAAGACCCTCCTTACCAGGTGGTTCCCAGCAGCCTACACACCAGAACTGAATCATACTAAGGGCCCACACCACAGTGCCTGAAGTTGTGACCATGAAACAGATCTACTCAACAAAATACATGCTGCTCAGTTATTTTTTCTGTCATCCTGTGAGGTCGAGCAGCAAAGACAGAGAGCAAACTTTAGTTTAACACCTCAACATCTTCCAGGGGGCTTAACTACAAAGACAATAGCAGCAAATTCTCAGACAATGTCTGGTGTCTATGATAAGGATGTTCAATGAGTTCGATGAAACAATAGCACAGGTAGTCAGCAAAGCACAAGAAAGTCTGAGAGTTAAAATGTTAAAATATATATGGGCTGTAGTGATAGCACAGTGGTTGGGCATTCACCTTTCACGCGGCCGACCCGTGTTCAATTCCTCCGCCCCTCTCGAGAGCCCAGCAAGCTACTGAGAGTATCGAGCCCGCATGGCAGAGCCTGGGAAGCTACCCATGCGTATTGGATATGCCAAAAACAGTAACAATAAGTCTCTCAATGAGAGACGTTACTGGTGCCCGCTCGAACAAATTGATGAGCAATGGGATGGCAGTGACAGTGAGATATATATATATATATATATATATATATATATATATATATATGACTGGAGTGATAGCACAGCGGGTAGGGCATTTGCCTTCCCCACAGCTGACCTGGGTTTGATTCCTCCATCCCTCTCAGAGAGCCTGGCAAGCTACCGAGAGTAACTCACCACACAGCAGAGCCTGGCAAGCTACCTGTGGCATATCTGATATGCCAAAAACAGTAACAACAAGTCTCACAATAGAGATAATAAAGTATATATGTATATGTATAACAGTAAAAAGACATAAATAATATGGTAATTGATATTTAAAACAAAAAGTCAACAGAAGCTGGGAAAAGCTGAAGCTGAGTAAAAGATCGCAACAGCTCCAAGATAAGGACGAAACCACTAGGAAATAGCAGAAGGTAGAAAATAGCCTGAAAAGAATTAAAGAGCATACCAATGAACTATAGGATGAGCTCAAAAGGAACGACATAGGGATCATTGGAATCCCTAACAAACAGGAATGAAAGGTGAAGAAGAAATAATGGTTAAAGAAAACATCAATAAGAACTCACCAGAGTTGAGAAATACAGGCACTGAGAAGAGTCCCAAAGGGTCCCAAATAGAAAAACTCCAAAACACATTATAATCAAAATGACAAAATCCAAAGATAAAGAAAAAATACTGAAGATGCAAGATAAACAGGGAACTTACATTAAGTCCAAAAGTAAATCTATCAAATGAGACTAAAAGTCAAAAGAATAGGAAAGGATATAGGACAAAAACTCAGTGAAACGAACAGCTTAGTAAGAATACTCTATCCAGCTAGATCATCCCTCATATTTAAAGGACAGGCAACAGCTTAGGGAATCCAGAGCCTTGAAATAAGTGTTGCAAGATGCATTGAAAGAGTTCCTTTCAAGGACAGGAGAAACTTCCCATCGTGTGGCACTGAGTATGACACTAACTAATGGTGCATATGCACAATTGTCCTCTGCTAGATTAAGAAAGGTTGAAAACATACAGCAATTCATCATCAGAAATTGACTTTTATTTATTTATTTATTTATTTTCTTATAATTCTAGTTCCTGTTCCTTTTAGATTTATTTGACCAAGTAATATGAAATTAATTTGTTATATACCTGCCAACAGAGTAGGCTGGGGGTATGAGGGAACTGGAGATTTGGGTGGAGGGAAAAAGACACTGAAGGTGGGATTGGTGCTGGAGCATTGTATGGCCTGAAACAACTCTTTTCTGAACAATTTTGCAAATCATGGTGTCTCGATAAACATTCCTTTAAAAAAATTAGTAATATTAAAATTAAGGAAGTCATTAGAACAGAATAAAGTTCAAAGATTTATAGACTGACCATTATACTGTATCACTGTATCACTATCATCCTGTTGCTCATTGATTTGCTCGAGCGGGCACCAGTAACGTCTCCATTATGAGATTCTTGTTACTGTTTTTGGCATATCAAATACACCACGGGGAGCTTGCCAGGCTCTGCTGGGCAGGCAAGGTACTCTCGGTAGGTTCTGGGCTCTCCGACAGGGGCAGAGGAATCCAACCCAGGTCGGAAATGCCCTACCTGCTGTGCTATCACTCTAGCCCAGAATGAGCATTTAATATTTATAAATTACAATTTTCAATCTGGCAGTTCAGAATATTATTATTTAGTTTCTCCTCATTCTCCTCTCCCTAAAATACAGGAAAGCTTTGATCATGTATCACTATCTATTATACATTTAATATTCAACAGCCTTTAACAGATGTTGGTATGTGCCAGGTACTACTGCGCTAATAACTTTACAAATTTTAGCTCATGTATCCTTAAACTTAGGAGGTTTAACTAAAACAAAAATAATGATACATAAACAGCACTAAGTTGTCTATGCATAACTTTTTAGAGTGATTCAGATAAATTAGGGTGACATTTGCAAAAATTAGCTAAATGCATGTTATTAGTACTAAGTTCTGTCATCGATCTAGATTGCTTTCATTCCTCTTAATGTCAATGATCTCTTTACATATAAAATATTTTTAAATATTCAGAAAAAAAAACCTTTGATGCCATAAGTACTCTCTGGAATGAAAACAGAAAATCACTCTAAAATAGAAAAAAATATCAAAACCTCAGAAGATAACTCCTATTCGGCTATTCATAAGCTGTATAGGAAAAGGCCTTTTATCACCTCTAAGTTAGAGATAAGAACAACTGATTTTGAGTCTTCTAATTACAGCATTCTAGTTTCACAATATCACCATAAAAAGAACTCATGCATAAGGAACTCTGGATTTCAAATTTTTGTCGAGGCACTTGACTGTATTAATCAACACTGCTTCTGGTTCCTCAGTTGCAAACAGGGTGAAAACAAAAACTAAAGAGGGTTGATGAAACCACAGCACTGTTAAGAAGTTAAACTGTTTAAAACTTAATGCCTATTCTAGAAAACCATGATACCTAAAATGACATCATAATTAAAAATCGACAAATTCCACATTCACACCTATGTTTGCTGCTGTACTTAGTACAATAGCAAAGACACAAGAATAACACAAATGTCTAACGATGGATGAACGAATGGATCAAGAAATTGTAATGGGAAGGAGGGTGGGAAAAGATAGTATAAGCAGGTAGGATACTTGTTTTATATATGGACAAACAAGGTTGGATCCCCTGAGTTCCATATGGTCTCCTGAGTCTGCCAGGAGAGTCTTCTGAGAGCAGAACCAGAAATAACCCCTGAGCATGTTTGGGCGTGGCAAAAAAGAAAAAAGAAGAAGAAGTTGTTAAGGGGTCAGAGAGATAATAAAATAGGCAGGGTTCTTGGCTTGCATGCAGCTGACCTGGGTTTGATCCCCAGCACCCAAAATGGTCACCCAAGCTCCATCTGGAGTGATTCTCAAGCACAGTGCCTGGAGTAAACCCCAAGCTGCACCAAATGCACCACTGCCCCAATTTTATTTTTTAAAGTTTTGGTATATATACACAATAGGATACTACAAACTTCTAAGAAGGAGCAAAATCAATTCAGCAACATGGATGGAACTGAAGGATGTGATGCTAAATGAAATCCGTCAGAAAGAAAGGAATAGATACAGAATGATCTCTCTCAGATGTGGGACAAAAAGTTACACAAGAACAAGAGGGAAAAGGCAACACAATCATGAGAACTGATCTAACTGAGTTGGAAGAAGATTAAAATGTGAATCACTGGTGTCCTTGGGTGAGAAATCTGGGTACACTGGTGATGAGTGTGTTGTGAGAATTATGCACATGAGAAACAATAATAGTACTATAATTCAAACAGTATCAATTTTAAAGACTAGAAATAAAAACACAAATCTCTATTCTTCACATCTTCAATAGTCAAAGTATTCAGAGTTCTATAATTTGTTTCCATAACAGATTTTATTTTTCCCACTTTTTTCTAAAATTGCTAAAACTGTACTATATATCAATAAATAATAATTAAACAATGTGAAAGGGGTGACCATTTCATACCTATATAACTTGAATTCCCCCAAACTTTGCTTCCATATACTGCTGTTGACTGCAAAGCTTACATGCAACTTGGCTAATTAATACATTTGTGTGTGTATACAATATTCTTAGAATAAAACTAAACAAAATTCTATAGGAAGCATGAGATAAATTTCATTCATATTACTATACTGCATTAATCTGTAGGGTAAGTTATGAGTATCACTGTATCACTGTCATCCCATTGTTCATCAATTTGCTTGAGCTGCCCGCCTTTGCATAACTGGCTTTATAAGGGTTTTCCCCAAACTGCCCCAGCTTGTAGATAATAATGTGTTATAGGATTTTGTCACATGGAAGTGCCTGGAAAGGTCCCCGTGGCGTATTCGATATGCCAAATACAGTAACAATAATAGGTCTCATTCCCCTGACCATGAAAGAATCTCCAATTGTTGGGAAAGATGAGTACAGGGAGGCTGCTAAAGTCTCACGGCTGAAACGAATGGAGAGGTAACTGGTACCCACTCAAACAAATTGATGATGATGAAGATTTACCATTTAGCGCAAAACACTTGCTGAAGTGCCAACATTACTTTTTGTTTCTAGTTACTGTGGGGTGGGGAAGGATTAGACACACCTGGCAGTGCTGTGAGAGTGGACAGGGCGGCATGTGGTGCCAGGCATGTGTCCTACCACTTTGTGCTACACCATCCCACGTGCCAAATATATTTTAATCACTATACTAATTTGTACATGATTTCCCAATGTATTGTCCCTGAAAATAAGAACTTTCTGATTTCATTTTACTTAGATGTTTATTTTTTCCTTAAGTGTTAAGTACCTATCTTCCTGTATTAGCCAGTGTAGTATGTGTTTGGACACTATGTCCAAAGACCCAAAGTTTTATGTGGATTCACAGTACAGACAAATTAAGCTGAAGATATTATGCAGACAAACATCTTACATGTTTCTTACCCTCTAACCTTTGCATCAGCAAATAAGGGTGTTATAACTCTCTTAATTTCTACCCTAGGCCAGAGAGATATTACAGGGGTTAAGAGGCTTTCCTTGCATGAGTTGACTGGTCCAATATTGCATATGGTCCTCTGAGCACCACCAGAAGTGACCCCTGAGTACAAAGCCAGGACTAAGCCATGAACAGAATCAGATATAGATGCCCATCCCCCCACCAAAAAAAATTTCCCCGTAGCTTTAGGATTTTATAATGTATATCTAAAATTCATTACTAAATATATTAATTTAAGAAGCAAATTTTTAGAGAAATTAAGGCTAAATTGCAAATAATAGTTTATAAATATAAATAACCCTTCAAGCATTAGGTTGAAGGCTTAGGACAGTTCGTTCGAGGTACCCACAAGATATTCCAATTCTTGGTAAGCAAGTGTACTTGATTCATGGACATGTCAGAGAGAATTTCAAAGAACTCATCAGAAAGGCTATGTACGTTCAACCAGAAGAAAAAATCAGTCCATCCAGTAATTAAGAAATACTTTCTACTCCCACCAAAGATGTGCAATGATTTGAAGCAAATGTTGCTGCGTAATTGCATATGAACATAATTGAGACTCTCCATCTCTGCAAGGCCTTTTATGTGAGTAAATGATTCAAAATGGAATGCAAAATTAAAAATCTTTTTTAAACAGACCATTAAAATTATACTTCGGGCTCTAAAACTTAGCAGGGAACAAGAAAAATTTCAGAGGCATGCAGTAAAAAGATGAAAAGGTTAGCAAAATTAAAAACCAGAAGACTTTGTATTTAATAGAAGCCATGACTGGAGGAACGTTAGCATGGCATCCTAGGGTTGGCATCACATTCTAGCAAAGGAATGCAGAGAGCACGCCAGTGTGCTCCCACATATGCTTCTATCGAAATTACTCTTCTAATCTAAAATGTCCCTGAAAATGAAAGATAAACCAGAATATGGAATCAAAGCCCAGACCACAATAAAGATGTCCCTATTTATCAATTTCCATCACTGAAGGAAAAGACATTAAGATTATACTTCAGTATAGCTCTGGCATGAGTGATCCCTGAGCATAGTCAGGAGTAAGCCCTCAGCACCACCTCATGAAGCCCCCAAAGAGAAACAAACCAAAAAACTATATTTTTGCAATAGTTAAGATTTCGAATCAAATGCAATCATGAAAGTTCATAAGTCTGTAACTGTACCCCATGGTGATTCACTAATATAAATAAATAAATAAATAAATAAATAAATAAATAAATAAATAAATAAATAAATAGAAAGGGGAAAGAAGAAAAAGAAAGGGAGAAAGAAATGAAATAAAGAATAAATAAAGAAAAGGAAAAAGAGTAATGGGTAATTCTATAACATCACAGCAGGATACCTATGTTGACACTCTGAACTCTAACAAAAGCATCTGGTCTGCCTTTAAAGGAACAGATAGAGGAACCTATAAACCTTTGAGAGGGTTAAAAGATATTGTCATTGGTTTAAGCAAAAAGATAAAAGATAAAAGAAACAAACAAACAAAAAAAAAGATTTGGAATCAACCTAGATGCCCAACAAAAGATAAGTGGATCCTGAAGATGTGGTGCATATACACAGTGGAACACTATGCAGCTGTAAAGAAGATGAATGCATGTGATTTGCTAGAACATGTAAAATAATTTAAATGAAGTAAGCCAGAAGAAAAAGAGTACAATGAGGAAATGTGATGGTTTAGAGAGGGGATGACTAGATCTCCCTTGGGCCCAGAGTAAAGAGAGGAAAAGAAAAGAATGATGGAGCTAAATATCTAAACCACAGCATCAACAACATGGAAATCATGAGAACCAAACTTTGACAATCAAACTTAAAAAGGTGCCTGTTAAGATGGCAGGCTGGGGATGGGGACGTTGGACAGGCAACCTGGGAACATTGGTGGAAGGAAGATGAAACTGGTGGTGGGATTAGTGATGGAACATTTTATGTCTAAAGTCCAACTATGAATAACTTTGTAAATCAAATTCTATAATAAAATTAAATTTTAATTGTATTTCAGTAAATACTAACAAATTTATTTAAAAATTCACTTTAAAAAAAAATAACTAAATGTTGGAGGGGCCAGAAAGGCAGTGCAGTAGATAGGGTCCCTACATTCCTTAAACCCAATCCGGGTTTGATCCCTGCTCGACAAATGATTCCCTGAGCCCGGCCAGGAGTAAGAGCCAAGAGTAAGCCCTTAGGATAGTTAGTTGTGGCCCCAAAACTAAAAACAGTAACAAAATGAAGGTTAGAGAACTACTAGATGAGTGTTAATGTATCCAAATCCGGAATCACTTGCTGTTTCCAATAGCCAGCATAGCTTAGCTAAAATATTAGTTGTTATTTTGTAAACTCTAATGACTAACATTTTAAAAACCCGGCTAAGGTTAATCTCTAGGAACATGGTGGGGAATTTCATTTCTATGACTAACTAAATTAGACAGGATAGTTAAGAAAGGTAATGAAAATTTAAAAAACTCACAGAAGTAAGATAAATAAACCTTCTTATCTGGGATTTTCTTTTTTAAATTTCTTACAGTTAAGCTTTCCACAGTGAACCCACTTGATTATCTGAATAATTATGTTGACCAAAATATAAGCAAACACCTATTTTTAAAAGCATTTTTGTTGCTATCGCCTTTATATCCACAAGGGCTTTTTTTTTTTTTCATAGTACCAGGTGGGAAAACATTCTGTAAGAGAAGGAGTAGAAAGGGAATCAATTACTTAGAAAATACAGTAAAAGCAGAAAAAGAAAAGCAGGCGACAGGAAAGCGCACTAGTGAATAACTTAAAACACTTTGTGGAATTGAGAAATCGAGTTATTTTTAAAACACCAGCATTGTTACCCGCATGACTCTTGGTCCTACACTGATTCATTCTCAGAGCCACGGCTGATGGAGTCTGGAATTCTGCCTGCCCTTCCCATTCAGGTTCAGCAGGAAAATGAGAACAGAGGACACCCCACCTCACATTTCCAACTGTTTATGTACCATCATAAATACGTTCTGTTTCCAGGGATATTAATAGATTTTAAAAGCTTCAAGTAAAAATAGTTCAGCTGTCACCTTCGGGAATCAATGCAAAAAAAAAAAAGTCTTCAAATACTTAGCTCTTCTTTCATGGGGAAGACCTAAATTATAATCATTTCTATACTTCCTATTTTTCTATATTTTAATAACTACTTTCCTGAAAAACACCTCATTTATAGCTAGCTTCCTCTCTCATAACTGGAACAAAATTCAACTGCAAATTCCAATGATCACAATCAGACAATCCATGGCATTAACTTCCAATAGCTTTGTAAACTTCCCAGGCTATTTAATTTCACCAATGTTTTAAGGCATGAAGTTCCCATTAATTTCTTTGTAATTTACTCTAAATATTGTTCTTATATAAAATACTGACATCACTTGTTTTATATAAATTGACATATTAACTTTTTCCAAACAACTAGGGCCTCATTTCTATGCATTTGCTATATTTTTATTTTTTCTATGTGCTAGAAACTTTGACTCGACAGGAAACTTATAAGACAACCTTGTCCTATATTATAATAGCTAATAATAGATTTTTTTTTTAACATTTCATGGTCACATTCTGACCTGATCTGGCAACAAAATCTCATCAGCAAAGAGAGCTCTGGCTTTGAAGAGACACTCAGTCTGTTACATAAATGAATGCACAGTCCCTTTTTGAAAAGAGTCAAATCCCTTCAATAAACTTTAAGATTTGACAGAATTTCTGCTATTGAAGAGAGAGGATAACAACTAGCATCTACACCATGATTCAATGTTCACACACAATTTTTTCCATTATCTTTTTTTCCCCAGCGGGGTGCAGTCAGGGGAAGAATAAAAGAAATAGAGTAACAGAGGGTAAGACAAGAGAGGTTTTAAGAAGAGACTCAGGATTACAACACCAGCCATGAGAAGAGACATCTGCTCTTTCCTTCAACACAAGAAAACGTTGCACTAGACAATGAGTGTCAAAACAGAGATTCCAATTCATCCTCCTTCTCAAGAATGGAGCCACCCGGCGTTTTCCTATGAAAAGAAAGAACTATCGGGGCTGGAGTGATAGCACAGCCAGTAGGGCGTTTGCCTTGCAAGCAGTCGACCCAGGTTCAATTCCCAGCATCTTATATGGTCCCTTGAGCACTGCCAGGAGTAATTCCTGAGTGCAAAGCCAGGATTAACCCTTGTGGATCGCCAGGGGTGACCCAAAAAGAAAGTAAGAAAGAAAGAACTATTAAAAGACACAAATCCTAAAATAATAGTCACACATTTTTACCTATCCGACTTTGAGTCAAGAAATCTATCTATGCAAATAACAATTCACTCACATTTCAAAAGACTAACAATCTCAACACTTCCATTTTTTCATTGCACAGCAAATTAAACTTACGAATCAAGAACTGTGTATGAAAGTCTGCTATAGTACTTAACATAAACAGTAAGAAGCAACGTGTGCCACTAATTATAAAGGAAAAGTACTAAAGATGTTTTTGGAAAATACTAAACTGAGAGTAAGATTCTAGACTCCAGAATTTTTTGATATAGGGAAAAGTTTGTAAGTTCCTAAAACATTAAACCCATTAAAACAAATCCCAGTATTAAATGGTCATAATATAATACTAAATCATATGAAGGATACTAATATTGCTATCTCTTGGTATCCTGGGTTAATGGTCCCAGGTATCCCTTGCAAAAGCCAAAACCCAAGGATGTTCAAGATCTTTATATAAAATGAGGTAGACTGCACATACCTATGCATATCCAGTTATATACTTCAATTCTCAAATACATGATAAACCTAATACACTATAATTACTATGTAAACTGTTATCCAATACCATTTAGGGAATAATGACAAGAAAAACTATCTACATACAATCATCATAGACCTACTTACACATGCCCTATTTTTAACCTGTGGTTTAGTTGAATGCCATGTAGAACCCTTGTTTACCAAAACCAATGGTTTGCTTCAATGAAGAAAGTATGGAAAACATTTTAGAAAGACTGCCCACCAGGTATTCAAGTAAAATGGCTCTGAATATAAAATACTTATATAAGTAAGTGAACCGACAGAACATGCCATTTCTCAGGAACAATAACATGGTAGAATATGAAATGCCAGTTTCATTTCGGTTCCATAAAAAGACAGTAAGGTAAAGGCTAATTAATGCTCAGGATACTAGAAGCTTTCTTATAAAGCTTATCTGTTCAAAATAGCCTATTTACATGCCCCTGCCATGTTTTCTAGCACTTTCCCCTAATTGACTTTACGACTTTGAATCAGTCTCAGGCTAAATAAGAATTGCAAAGATAATTACTTTGGTCATGATGAGACCAGTGATTCTCAACACAGACCAACGCCAGCCACATGTGTGAAATGGCTGAAAAGTCCTGGGTTTGGTGGTATGAGAAACACAGAATTCAGTTTATTACCACATGTTCAGCTGTGCTGAGGAAAAAAAAAAGAAACTACATTACAGTAGAATAAACAAAACCATTTTAATAAAACTATGTTATAAAAATCACCCGCTTAGGGGGCTGGAGTGATAGCACAGCGGGTAGGGCGTTTGCCTTGCACGCGGCCGACCCGGGTTCGAATCCCAGCATCCCATATGGTCCCCTGAGCACCGCCAGGGGTGATTCCTGAGTGCATGAGCCAGGAGTAACCCCTGTGCATCGCCGGGTGTGACCCAAAAAGCAAAAAAAAAAAAAAAATCACCCGCTTAGGACCAAAGAATAGTATAGGAGGTAAGTGACTTTCTTCCTTTGCATGCAGCTGCTTTGACAGACCATGCTTCAATACCAGGCCCCACTTAAAGTGCCCTGAGTGCACAGAGTCAGGAGCAGTTCATAAGCACAACTACACAGCCCAACACCCCCACCCCACCTCCAAAATTAAAGGTTATTAACTTTTAGAAACACTATCACATTCTTCATCTGAAATCTGAGCTTGAAGGAGATACTCTGTGAAAAGCAGGCTTTGCCATAAACATCACCCAGGCACATTTGCCTTGGTACCACGGGCTGTTAGGATGGACTCACACATACCCGGGAATGCCTTGGTAGGGAGAGGTACCTTTGAGTTATGTTGGTATTTCCCCAAATCCTCATAATCTGTACAGATCCTACCTACCTTAAAAAAAAAAAAGAATTAAAAATATATTTTTAAATACTAAGGTAGGGGAGAATGCAGGCTGTGTAGCTAGAACATTTAAAAGAGAATTTCTCTGGGTCTGGGGCGATGGCTCCAGTGTCAGACCACACGCCTAGCATGTGCATGAGTGAGTTTGATCTCTGGCACCACAGGGCCCTTCTACATCGCAGCTCTATGCGGCAGGCCTGAAAAGCCCTGGGCATGCCCCTAAGTTCCCAAACACTGCTGGGTGTGACCCCTATGAAACACTATAATAGTTAAAATAACCAGAACGTTTTTTTTTATTTATTTATTTATTTTTTGCTTTTTGGGCCACACCCAGCAATGCTCAGGGGTTACTCCTGGCTTTGCACTCAGGAATTACTCCTGGCAGTGCTTGGGGGACCATATGGGATGCCGGGGATCGAACCCAGGTCGACCGCGTGCAAGGCAAATGCCCTACCCGCTGTGCTATCGCTCCGGCCCCCAGAACGTTTATTTTTGATTTTTGTGTCTCCCAAGCAGCATACAGGAAGTCCAGGGGTCCCACGCAATAGTTTTTATCCAAAGGAGCTGCTGGTTCAATGCAAGAACTCAGAGCAATGCTCAGGGACCATGTGGTAGCAGGGACTGAACCAGGATTGCTTCCACGACAGGCACTACCTTAATCCCTGACTACAGATCCAGACCCCAGCACTTAGCAGAAGGACATTGTTCCCGTATGTCAGCTATCCCACAGACTCAGTCTGTCTCACCATTAACATCCTGCACCAATGTGGGATATGCTTTTATAATCAATAAACCTATAAACATTATCATAACCATACAAAATCCACAGGTCCAACAGAGTTCACTCTTGGTGCCGTACTTAGTTGTTTTGACAAATGCAAAAATGATATAAATCTACCATTATAGTATACGAAATAGTTCTACTGCCTTAAACGTTCACTACAATCTTCTATTCATCCCTCCTGCTTTTGATCCCCTGTCAATTACTGATCAGTTACCATTGCTAGGGTTTAGCTCTTGCAGGTCTCCAATGCAGGCACTTTGCTCTTCAGCTAGCCAGCACCACTATAGATTCTTTTCCTTAGTAGCACTGCACTGTAGCACTGTCATCCCGCTGTTCATCGATTTGCTTGAGCGGGCACCAATAACGTCTCCATTGTGAGACTTGTTACTGTTTTTGGTATGGTAGCGTGCCAGGCTCTGCCTCGTGGATGAGATACTTTCGGTAGGTTGCCGGGCTCTCTGAGAGGAATGGAGGAATTGAACCCGGGTCAGCCGCATGCAAGGCAAATGCCCTATCCACTGCGCTATCGCTTCAGAAGGTTATTCCACATATTTTCATGACTTGCTAACCCATATCGGTTTTAGTTCTAAATATATAGAGTACTTTTGAGAAAAAAAAGTTTAGGAAAAGTTTTAGCATTTGCAAAAGCTGCACAGCAGTGGCCATATTTATCATAAAGTATTGTTGAATGAATTGAGTAAAAGAAAATAAATCAAATAAATCCAATTAAGTCTCATTTTGTTCACCTGTAAAACAAGTTTAGTGTGTTCTTCATAACACTGGAGCGATAGCACAGCGGTTGGGTGTTCACCTTTCACACAGCCAACCCGAGTTCGATTCCTCCACCCCTCTCAGAGAGCCCGGCAAGCTACTGAGAGTTTCGAGCCCACACAGCAGAGCCTGGCAAGCTACCCGTGCATATTGGATATGCCAAAAACAGTAACAATAAGTCACTCAATGAGAGACATTACTGGTGCCCGCTCGAACAAATCGATAAGCAAGGGGATGACAGTGACAGTGACAGTGATATTAATGTGCATTTCATGAGAATCAAAGAAGATAACTTTAGGATATCCCTTATGTCTTCATAAAATTACAATGGGTCAAACATAGAGCTAAACAGTTGATGGTGAAACATGCTAGCAATTATTTAAAGTCAGGGCCAGAGCAATAGTACAGGTACGGCACCTGCTCTGCGCACATCCAATCCACTTTCGATCCCTGGCACCACATATGGTCCCCCATGCTTCCTCAGGAGTGATTCCTAAGCACAGAACCAAAAGTAAGTCTTGAGCACTATACTCTGTGACCCACAAAACAAAGAAAAAACATATTAAGCACAAAAGTGAATTTATAAAGCAATGGTTATTAGGCACTACCATACTAAATATAATATATTCACTAAATATAATAGACTCACTGTGAATCTATGAATCATTCACAATGATTCACAGTGAATCTATTATATTTAGATTAGATTCACCATGATTCATAGATTCACAACATGCTTTAAATGCTGACAATACGGGGCTGGAGCAACAGCACAGCGGGTAAGGTGTTTGCCTTGCACGCGGCTGACCTGGGTTCATTCCCAGCATCCCAAATGGTCCCCTGAGCACCGCCAGGAGTAATTCCTGAGTGCAGAACCAGGAGTACTCCCTGTGCATTGTCAGGTGTGACCCAAAAATAAGAAAAAAATAAATAAAATACTGACAATAAAATCAAGAATAACTTTTCTTAACACATTATATATGAAATGACCACAAACACCACACCTATTTCTATGTTCATTTTTACCAATGACCTCAAGAACCTTGTCATTAACCTCTGTACTGAAACACAATCTATGGAACTTAGCCAAGCACATGGGAAAAATTAGGGAAAACTTTGTTATATATTTGAGAAGAATAGAAACATTAACATTAAGTCATCCATCATCTTTTTAGACCTCCCATGTATAAGGAACAGTTAATATTGTGAAGGCTTACAATGGAAAACTTCTCAACTGAGAAGACCACAACACACCCCCACCCACACCCCCACCAACACACACCCACACACACCCACACCCACACACACAAAATTACATTACACACATCATCTGGAAGTATTTGTAATTCTGTTTTTTTCACTGATTAAATTTAAATATATTTTGAAAATTAGGTATTTGTTCTATGGCTAATGATTAAATAAATAAATAATACAATGTAGAGCTGAGAAATCTAAAAGTTAAAAGTCCACTGAGAAAATGCTAAACTATTCTCACTGTGAAAAGATAAGATACAAATATGAAATGATAAAGCACAGGAAGAAAAAATATCACCGATTTTACTTCCCAACTTAAAATCACAGCTCCAGCACAGTTCTTTCTTAAAGGTAAAAAAGTAAGTGAAATTCAGTGCCTAGTACCATAAAAAAAAAAAAATCACTAGCCGAGAAGGCAGAAACTGGAGCTCTACAATTTTCCATCATCCCAAAGGTCAAGCTATACATTTAAGAAAAGCTGGTATGTGCCTGCAAGCTTAAGTTCTGCACTCAGAAACTGGCACTTCAGCTACACCCTAATATGGACTTCCCAATTCCAAATGAACCTGAGTTGATGAGATGACCCTGATGCAAGTTATCTTTTAAAACTCTGGATCAGCTGCCCTTTACCTGTCTGCATTTTCTCCGTGGCAATCCAGGCGTAGTGGTACACACCACTGGTTTTTGTATGTGTGGGATGACCTTTCAGATAATGGAAAAACTTACACTCTACTTTCAATCCTCTCTATTGCAAAGAGGCAAAAGGTAACTGACCCAACATTATAAAAGATAGTACTATCAGGGTCATCTAATGAACTCAAGACTCTTCGGGAAGTAAGAAAGTTGGTATTACAGAGGACCTCAAGTGTCCATTTCTTCACTCGTACAATCCTTACTCTCATTCTCACTGTGTAATGACACAAACTTTAATGACGAGAGGCAAATGACCAACTGAATAAGTTAAAAATAACTTACTTCAAACTATTTGGTGGGAGCAAACATACAAATACACACACACAACACAAAACGATTTTTTTTCCCTTCTGCCAAGGTTAATAAGATTTTAAGAGCACAAATGGTCTTTTTCATTCCATTAAAGAGATCACGGTCAAGCATTACTACACAATAGAAGCTAAATAGCAATATACAGAAATACAGGTTCAGTTGCTGGAAGAATGTTACATAAAATTAAGACAAACATAAAAGGCTTTAAGGAATAGTTAAAAATTTCTTGGATATAAGTAGGAGGGGATGTAAAAATAAGCTTTTGTAGAAAAAAACAAAACCTTTGGTTTTCTGGTTTTTTTCTTTTTACTTTTGGACCAAGCCCAGTGTTGCTAAGAACTTACTCCTGACATCTCACAGAATCATTTGGGTTGCCGGGAATCAAACCTTAGTCGGCAGCATGTTAGGCAACCATCACCCTTCTCTACTTTATCTCAGACCAAAAGTCCTTCTAACTTTTGATTGTATGTTCCTTTGTTCACCTATTTCAATATTTTACTCTGAATAATTCCTAGAGTGTAGATTGGAAGAAACAAAGATTTTCTTAGCCTAGAAATAAATCTCATCCAATCTTTCCAGGGGTGTATTCCAATTGGAATATTCTCCAATTTTCCAAAATATCTCTACTAAGTATCTCCAGTGTTTGGAAATGTATTCATTTTTAAGCCTGTCCTCTCCATTTTATAGAGAGTACAATAGTAAAAACATCTTCACACTTTAGTCTCAACTTTGTTTGTATTTGAAGCAAAAATACCTTTTTTTGGTGGTCCTGGGTAAATGGAAACATGCTTCTTATACACTTACGAGGGTAGCAAAAATCTGTTGTACTGAAAACACTTTCACTTGTCCAAAACTCATACTAAGCCTCAGGGGCTACAGCATCTTAAACCCATAACTAAAACCTTCTAATCATGAGCATTTTGGAGATTCCTTGGCAATTTAAAAAATATGCATGACCCTCAGTGACAACTGTATATTAAAAAGTAGCTCCTACACATATTCATAAGAACAAGAACAACCAAGTGCTAGTATGGATGTAGGAAGAAAGGGATCTCAATCATTGTCAGTGGAAATGTCAACTGCTCCAGCCTTTTCTGGAAAATAATGTTAATTCCTCAAAAAATTAGATTTGAGCTCCCATTTGGCCCAGCAATACCACATCTGGAATACACCCTGGGGGACCAAAAGCACACAGCAGAAATATCATCTGCATTTATATGTTCATTGTAGCATTGTTCACAATAGCCAGAATCTAGAAACAATCTGAGTGCCTGAGAACAGATGACTGGATAAAGAAACTCTGGTACAGCTACACAATGGAATACTATGCAGCTGTTAGGAAAAAAATGAAGTCATGAAATTTGCTTATAAATGAATGGACATGGAGAGTATCCTGCTGAATTAAATGAGTCAAAAGGAAAGGGACAGATATAGAATGACTACACTCATTTGTAGGATATATTAAAAAAATAGTATGAGACTTATATTTAAGGCCAAGTAAAACAGGGCCCAGAAGGACTGGTTAATGGTTGTAAGCTTGCTGCAAGTGTGTGAAAGACAAAGGAGAGTTAGAATAGAGAAGGGATTAGTAAGGCAATAATAGTAAGAAATTATCACTCTGAACAATAACTGAGTGTTGAAAGTAGGTAAATGGATACACATTATAGCCTTTCTGTATCTGTATTTCAAATCATAAGCTCAAAAACAGAGAGTCAGAGACTGAGACAGAAAGAGCGAGAGTGAGAGAGAGAGAGAGAGAGAGAGAGAGGGAGAGAGAGAGAGAGAGAGAGAAGTTTCTTGGCATGGGGTGGGGGTGCACCAGGAGAGTAACTGGTGATATTGGTGGTGGGAAATGTATACTGCGTAAGGGATATACATGATAACAGTATCTGTATTACAAACCATAATGTCCAAAAGAAGAGAGGGAGAGAGAGGAAGAGAGAGGGGGGAGAGGGAGAGGGAGAGGAAGAGAGAGAGAGAGAGAGAGAGAGAGAGAGAGAGAGTAGTGAGAGTGTGGGGGTGGGGGAGTGAAACTGGGGGTATCAGTGATGGTAAATGTGCACTGATGATGAACGGATGGGTGTTGGACATTATATAACTGAACATGAACAACCAATCATGAACAACCTTGTGACTGTGTCTCATTGTGATTCAATTTAATAAATTAAAAAAATATATGTTTAAGATAGCACTGTCATCCTGTTGTTCATGGATTTGCTTGAACAGGCACCAGTAACGTCTCCATTGTGAGACTTGTTGGTACTGTTTTTGGCATATCAAATATGCCAAGGGTAGCTTGCCAGGCTCTGTCGTGCGGGCGAGATACTCTGGGTAGCTTGCCAGGCTCTTCGAGAGGGACAGAGGATCACACCTGGGTCGGCCGCATAGAAGGCAAATGCCCTAGCCGCTGTGCTATCACTCCAGTCCAAGGTGTAATAAATAAATAAATAAATAG
Organism: Sorex araneus; assembly: GCF_027595985.1. Lineage (NCBI taxonomy): Eukaryota > Metazoa > Chordata > Mammalia > Eulipotyphla > Soricidae > Sorex > Sorex araneus. The sequence goes on along the minus strand of NC_073311.1, from coordinate 25,099,646 downwards.
TAGCCCCTGGTTTTTAAGTCTTACTTTAACTGCGTATGTTTCCCAGGTAAATCTGTTTAGATTTTAAAATAATATCTCCACATGAGTAATGCTTAATTTCACTAGCTACTGCTATGGTTGGTCATTGTAAAATGATTTATAGTTTCTTAATGTCCTGTGGTTTATACAATGTTTTTTAAATGGAGAACTTAAGTGTTCATTGCTAAAATGAATTAGAGTAAGAATAGCTAGCATATTCAAGTCAACAAAAAAAATTTTAAGCATACAAACTCCTTTTAAACAAAATGTGTTCATTCATGCACAAATACCCAGTTATCTGACACATACCTACTACAAAGAGCATTATGCTTAAAGAAATGCAAATATGAGCACATTCTACACGCAAAGCCAATATGTGCTTTCAGAATCCTCAGCAAAAAAAAAAAAGGGAGGGAAACATTTTCTCAGACTAAATCACTTCCTCTCTACCCTCAGCTATGTCCAATGAAGAATCATCCTGTTAATGGAAGTTAATGAAGTCCATTACTCTCTTCTAGAAATGGACAGTATTATCTTTCAGAGTGATTCAACTTCACAATCCGAAACATATTGGACTCTCTAAGCTTGCTGGGTCACACCTTCACTGTATAGTTAATTGTTTTAGTCTACAAACTTTCATTTCACCTTTTTCATGAAACACAGTAATCAAAAATTCATTTTTATTCAGCAGAACAGTAACCAACATCAATAAAACTTGAAAGAGAAATTTTCTACAATGGAGCTAACTATTAAAATAGTTAATATATTGGAAATCACTATTGTAATCCTTTAAAATATAAGGAAAACAGACTTTTATTACCGAACCCCAAATGTCAGAGAAACTACATTTTTTTCCTCAAACCCTAAATATAAGATCATATCAAACACCAAGGAAAAAAATCATTTGTTCCTTTGAAATACATAAAATCAAAAGAATGGGACTTTAGATGGATAATTTTAAATTCTGTCAAATATTATAGTCATACCACTAACAGTACAAATTTGATTAGTTGCAAGAGGCATGTTAGGTCATGAATTTCTAAGAATCTTAGGACCACACAGGAAATCCCAAAGAAACCTCTAACAAACAAAATAAATTAAGTTACATTTTGCAAAAGAGATAAACTGCAGTGCTTTGCAGCAAGCTCAGTGACATTAGATCAGCCTAAGATTATGGGCCATACTACGCCAACTATGATAAGTCATCAGTAAGAAATGAGAGATTCCTGCCTTTTTTGCTACAGCAAGCATCATGTTAAGCAAAATGACTTAGAAGAAGAACAAATATGAGATGATCTCAGTCATACACTAAATAAAGCAATTAAATGAATGGTATCCCATAAAATCAACCCTTGGAAGCCAGAGAAACAGCTCAAAAGGCTGAGTGTATACTGTGTGACTAGGAGGCCCCAGCTCAATCCTAGGCACTGCTAGGCACTGCATATTCCCAAGAGCACTGTCAGGAGAGACCCCAGAGCAAGAACTGAAAGTAGCTTCTAAGCACCACCGTATATGGCCCCAAAATAAGCAAAAAAAGAAAAAAAAAATCCTTCAACTTACACAAGAGATGTAAGGGATAAGGAGCAACTGGGGAAGAAAGTAATTACAGTCTTTGGCAATTGGTAGTTGAGGTGCAGTCAGGTTGCACACTAAACACGTTAACATTATTACTACTGGAGCCATGTTACCTAAATAATATTATTTATAAAAGTAAAAATAATAGACTATGCAATCAGGAAAAAAAGTAGAAATTATAGGTAACATAAAGAACTCAGAAATAAATAACCAAGCAGAATTTAAGCCAAGTCATGAAAGGAATGGAAAATATTGCAAAGATCTGCTTGCTTAACTTTAAAGTCAATCTGAAACCAACAAAGATAAAAGCGTTGAAATACAATAGTGAAATGTTTGAGGCTAAGGCTACTCATGAAAGAAAGCATAAAAAATCAGGAAATGCATGCATGAAGCTGTATGCAAAATCCTTCTGTAAAAAATAATCACCAAAGTTGTATCTGATCACATAATGCATTCAAAAAAAACCAATGCATGCATGAAACATTGAAATTGTATACAAAGTCCTTCAGGAAAAAGCCCAGACGGTATCTGATCACAAAATGCTTTCAGAAAACCCCACATTCTACCCCACGTGCTAAGAAGCAACAACTGCAAGGCCATCGTACTGCTTCATGAACTTGAACTATGTCTTACACTTACACTTTTACAGCTAAAGGTGGCTCACATCTACAGTCTTATCTTCTCTTCCATATCACTGATCCTTAGACTGCCTCGGAAACATTCCCATCTGGATTTCACGGCAGCACTCAAACTCAACAGTTTTAAAGGTCAACTGCTCCCTATCTTTTTTTTTAAAGCTCCCCAATCGCACCTGACAATTTCTGTTAGCAGCATCTTCATTTTATGGTTTTTGCTTTCTCCACCACTCATTTGGTTTCAAACCATCCTGTCTTCTGTATCTGTTACTTCGTATAAGAAAGTTGTAAGTCTGAATCTCATTATGTTTTGATTACTGGAAGCCACTAATTTGTTTTTTTTTTTATCTTTCTAATTCTCTCTAAATGCAGCAAACAAGGAAATAATTCTAAGAAATTACTATGGCTCTCCCTGCTCAAAACCCATTAATAATTTCTTATTACTTACCAAGAAAATTCACATATTTTGACATGTAGAGCCCACAACACATCATCTCCAGTAATTCTTTTCCTGACTTATATTCTTCAACCTGCCAGTGTAGCAAACTGCATAAACAAAGCTACCACTGAATGTAGTGTCCTCTCCCACATCAGCATAAACAAAGCTACCACTGAATGCAGTGTCCTCTCCCACATCAGTACAAAAGTCACAGTACTTTTCTCCTGTGACAATTTCTCTATAAGAAACTTCTCCTTCAAAGACCAATAACATTAAAGAAGGCTTTGTGCCTCATGCTACAAAGGAAAGCCTTGGGAATGGAGAGATAGTACAGGCGTTGAGGTGCTTGCCTGAATTTGAGCCCCAGCATTACCTATGGTCCCCTGAGCACTGATCTGGGAGTAAGCCCAAGCACCACCAGATGTAGCCAGGAAAGAAAAAAAGGAAGGGAAGGGAAGGGGAGGGGAGGGGAGAGGGAAGCACCTGTACCTTAAGTATTATATTTGGGGGGTGGGTTGGGCCACAGCTGGTGATGTTCCAGGATTATTACTGGGGATTGCTATCTAGGCTAAATGCACCAAGACCTAGTAAGTATTCTGGCTATCACATTTATCATCCTGTTCTTTCTTCGCCCCCATGTTACACTGACTGCCAACCTCCCCCAAACCCTATTCCTCCTTCATTAACATTCCCATTGCAACTAATGTTAAAATTATGCAAGGTGACACTGAAAAAATTAAAGTCCATCATTATGTATTGAACATCATGATTTTCAAGTATTTACTAGAATATCTGGCATATAACACCTCAATACATAGGTACTTTGGGTTCTTCTGTTTAGTTTTGTATTGTGTTTTATTGCTGTTATTGTTTTTATATTTGGTTTTTGGGTCATGTCCAGTGATGCTCAGTACTGACTCCTAACTCTGAGCTCAGGGATCACTCCTGGCAGACTTGGGGGAGCAATATGTAGTGCCAGGATCACACCAAGTCAGCTGCATGCAAGGCCAGCACCCTTCCCACTGTACTGCCTCTCCAATCCCAACATAGTAGTTTAAATTATACAAATGAATGAATCCACAGAAATGAAATTAACAAGCAGACTTAAAATGAAGCCCTACAGATTAGCAGAATCTATGGGACAGAGCAAAAGCAATACTGACTGGGGAAGATTCCAGTAAGGTTGACATCAAGAAATAGGAAAAATGTCAAAATAATAACTCAAACTCACAACTTAAGAAGCTAGGAAAGGACCAATAAACGAACCCAAAAGGACATAGCAGAAAGAAGGAAATAACAAAAGTGAGAGCACAAATCAAGAATGCAATACATAGGGTAAATGAAACCAGAAATTGTCTTTTTGTTTTGTTTTGTTTTTAAATAAATGAAAGATTTACAAGGCCACTTAGCTGGACTCACAGGGCAAAAAAAGGAGGAAATATCCAAGTAAATCAGATCAAAGAATAAAGGGGAGAAACTGCTGCAACAAAAGCCTGAGAAATACAAAATGCCATAAGATATTACTAAGAACAACCCGCAGCTACTGTACTGGAGAACCAAGATTAAACACATGAATTGTTAGACTCATACAACCTTTCAATCTTGAATCATTGTTGGGGGTAGGGGAAACCTGAACAGACGGATGATGTTTAAGAGGAGGAGGCAGATGGGAAAGAAACAGGGGCAGGAGCCAGGGGCCCCTAGAACAGCGATGGTGTAAAGGTAAGGTTTGTGTATACCTCTGAACCACAGGGCCAACAATGCAGTAAGCAGGAGACTCAAGTTATGATCACTAAATTTAAAATCGTGCCTGTCAAGGAAGCAGGATGAGGAGTGGGAGGGAAGCTGGAAATATCAGTGGAAGGAAGATCACACTGGTGGTGGGACTGGTGCCTAATATTGCATGCCTGAAACTCTAATACAAGCAACTTTGTAAATCATGAAGTTTTAATGTAAAGACACATAAAAAAAATCTTTGAATGTTTGTCAAAAATTGAAACAGTTAAAAATCTCCCAAGGAGAGCTGGAGATGGTTCAGCAGTTAAGGTACCTGCTGCTGAACCCTCTGAACTAATGTTCGTGTTCATTCCAAGGGCCACCCTTCGTTCATTCCCTAGTACCACATGCTTCCTAAAACACTCAGCAATGACTTCCAAGGAGCATGTTGGAAGTAGTCCCTGAGCACTTCCAGGTGTGACCCAAAACAAACAAATAAGTAATCCCAAGAATAAAAGTGTCGGTTGAGACAATTCACTATTGAGTTCTACTAATTCTTCAAAGAATTCTTATTACATGCACTCCTCAATTTCTTCCAAAATATTGAAGAAACAGAAACCCTTCTTAATAGCGTCTACAAAGCCAACATTTCTATATTATCAAAGCAGGCAGAGCTTTGACTAAAAAAGAAAATTAGAGACCAATACCCAGATGAACGTTGACACAAAATTCTTTCAATAAAATCTTATGAAGTAAATCCACCACCATATAAAAATGATCATACAGCAAGATCAGGTGGGATTCATCCAGCGATGCAAGGACCAAAGGTGCACAGCTGGCATGTACTCGGTTGCAAGCTCACACCACGATGCTACATGACCCTTGAAAGCACCGCCAGGTGTGACTGTGGGCATCCAAACACCTAGCACTTCTGGCATCGCCTTGCTGGTCACTAGCACTGTCAGTCTAGGCAACCAGCATGAGCGTCTAGGCATAGAGCCTAGGTTGGCCTAGTGTTGCCAGAAGTAGGTCCAAGTCCCAAGCACTGTTTGGGAGGCCCATAAGAGCCCCTCACCCCCCCAAAAAAAAAGCCCACATAATTATGAAAACTTTATCAAGGTTTATGTAATCTCTATAAAATAAAAAAAAAAGTTAAGAGAAAGTGAAGAAGGGAAGAACAGAAACAGACAAAGTCATTCAAGGATTTATAATCTGATTGTTTGATAATTGATTTAAGTATGCCCAGAGTCTATTTTTGTAACATATATAAAAGACAGCCTCCAAGAGTCTATATTATTTATCTTAGACATAGCTATTCCATAAGATATAGATATCCTACCTATCAGATTAATAAAACTCCATTTAATATTGGTTCTATCCATATTTAGAATCAACTTGGTGTGATTGTTAATATATTTTCCATTCAAGGCAACTAGTAAGTCTGTTGACATTTTTCTAAATAGGTCAGTTGAGCTTCATGGAGATTTCCAGCTTGGTCAATATTTTAAAGCAATTTCCTACTTTCAGTAAGATCAGTTTTAATTCCCAAAGAGCTTAGGATTTATGAATTATGTTTTGATACCCAATGACTTATAGAGAGATGCATTTTAAATCACTCACAATAGAAGGCAATTGAAAAATCTGAATTTTCTCATGGTTCAGCTAGGAGGTAAGCACCATAGTTACTGGGTAAAAAAAATAAATAGTAGTAATAAAACTGCTGGAGCGATAGCAAAGTGGGTAGGGCGTTTCCCTTGCACACAGTCGACCCGGGTTTGATTCCTCTGCCCCTCTCGGAGAGCCTGGCAAGCTACTGAGAGTATTTTGCCTGCATCGTAGAGCCTGGCAAGCTACCCGTGGCTTATTCAATATGGCAAAAACAGGAACAAGTCTTGCAATGGAGACGTTATTGGTGCCCACTTGAGCAACGGAATAACGGGATGACAATGACAGTGACAGTGATAATAATAAAACTAATAATAAAAATAACAACACACTAACATTCTTCAAAATTTCAGATGTTAAACTATCTTATAAAATAGAATATTCCATAGAAAATTATAAACCTCAACAAAATACGCAAAATTTAACTATAATGAGGATCTAATTTTATATCCTATTTTCCATATTGAACAGTTCATTCAAATAAAGGTATACAAATTGTTACCAATATAAGAGTTACAAGCTGGGTTTCCTAAAATAATCTGGAAATATATGAAACATCAAGCAGAGCTACACTTTAAAAACCAGCATTTCAACAGTAGTGGGGCCTGAGAGTCAGAGAGTAGCCGCGTCTCCTCCCATCCTCACCCCTATCTACACCCATATTGTAGATTAAACAAATAGGAAAAAATGCTAAGAATTGTCTACTAGCAGGTGTTAAAGTAACAATTCTAATTTGGGGTGGTTCAAATGTTACGAACTACGCCTTGCATGAGCAGGGTCCTGAGTTCTGCCTCTAGCACCATATGTGCACCCCCACCATCACCTCTAAGTGTAGCCCCTATAAAGACAATGACCAAACACCAAGCGAACAAGCAAAAAGAAAACCCACTTTCAATATATCTATTGAAGTAGCTCAATAGGCTCGGCATATACTTCTCATGCAGAAAGTCAGCTTTGATTCCTGAAACCACACAGTTCTCCAAGCACCACCAGAAGTAACCTCCATGCTCAGTGCCTTCTTTTGTTCATTCTCTAAGTTTTGTTTTATTTTATTTTTATAGTTATTCACCATAGCTCATTACAGATAATAGTCAAACACTAATCCCAGCACCATGCATCTTCCCACCACCATTAGAGGCAAGTGTATAAAGATTGTTGTATTTCATCCTGGAGCCATTTAAGACCTTGTGTAAGAGATTACAAGCATGTATGTTAAACCCAAACAAACGTGTGCTACTTTTGGCACATCCATTGGCTAGAATATAACACAGGACGTTCTGTGTTGCTTTCTTCAGGGAGCTTTATTTCATAGTCTCTGGATCTTGGTCATTGATGAGATTATATGGCATCGGAGACAGTTTGTGGGTGTGACTGCCAACTTACTGGAAAACTGGGGAGCTGTGGGGAGGAGGCCCAGTCTGGTTTTGAGCCAGCTTGGAGATTTCAATCACGGGTCATGCACAGTGCCTTGAGCAGCCCCTGGGCACCAGTGGGTATATACCCCCAAAAGAAACTAAAAGAAAGTTACTTCTAGCCACATTCATATGCTGTATTTTTATACAATTTCTGTGCTGAATTTCATTCTGTGGCACCATCCCATGGTGTCTATTTCTCCTACATAAATTGCATTCTTTAAAATGAGTTCCAATGCAAATTTCTCCTTAAACCCAGCAAAACTGTACTGAGGAGATTTAATCATTCTTTTTCTATCAAAGTCAGGAAGTTTGTTGCACTTATCTTACTCCCTTTTGTAACATAGCTATATAATATACTATATAATATACTATGAATCTCTTCCCAATCAGAGTACAATGACATTAAAAACAAGATGTGAAGCTTTTTGTTTATCTTGCAAAGTACCCATTGAGGTACTGAGCATATACACTGGAAAAATCTATTGAACTGGATTTGAACAATATTCTTCCTTTTGCCAATCAATATTACTTGTGACTAACTACAATATCTTTTATTACCTGAGTGATTTTATTTACTAGTCCTAAACACTGGCAGAATTATAATAAGATCTAAAGCATCTTTTTTTTTTCTTACCCTGAGTTGAAACTGAACTGAGTTACTGTTCTATTTTTACTTAAATTTTCAATACCTGAGCAGGGGATTTGACTCAGTGGCACACGCGGCTGTGGGTCTCATTGCAGGCACCGTACACAACCAGTAACAAACTTGACAGAAAAGAAAAATTTCTGTGATAAAATTAAAAACACATTCCAAACTCCGTTTTTAAAAGTTCAATATATTAACCAGGCAAAAGGAGATAAGAAAAGACTGTCTACATATAAACTGTGAACAGCATTTGAGAGGCAGCCAATACCAGTTATCTAGGCATAAGTTTGGTCTTTGGGAATTAGAGAGGGCCTCCTGGCAGAGAGAGAGTCATCAAAAGTACCTAAATAAGAACTAAATGAAAGAAAATAGAAATATGTGATAGTCTACAGTGGTTGGTGGTTGATTTATTTGATCAGTTTTATTTCATTACATATACATGGATAGCAATAATTCATTTTTACTACATAAGTATAAAGATTAAACATAGCACTGTAGCAGTGTAGCACTGTCATCCTGTTGTTCATCGATTCGGTCGAGTGGGCACCAGTAACGTCTCCATTATGAGACTTGTTGTTACTGTTTTTGGCATATGGAATACGCCTCGTATAGCTTGCCAGGTTCTGCTGTGGGGATGGGAAACTCTTGGAAGCTTGCCGGGCTCTCCAAGAGAGATAGAGGAATCAAACCCAGGTCGGCCACATGCAAAGCAAATGCCCTACCCTAAACATAAAGTGACTTATTATTTTGGATTTTTGGGGGGCCACACTCAGCAGCGCTGCGAGGGAAAAGGGTGGGGACTTCTCCTAGGTCCAGGCCTTCAGCATGAAACATTTCACTGCTTCTCTCCACGGTCCCCATAAATAAGCTTTTCAAAGGACAAGTAATAAAAAATAGAAATCATTTCATTATAATTATCATATTAACTTGGTATATGTGAATATGTATTTATGTTTGGGGGGCTGGGTCCCCAACAGTGCAGCACCTGAGGTGCCTGAGGATGTGGACTCTGAAGCACTGGGGGCCACCAGAATTTCCAGCCGTGTTTAGAGAACCCCGAGTTTCTGGCGATCAAAACTTGGACATGCTGGGCATACAAATCAAGCTACCTCTCCACAGCCCTTACCTTATTCCAAAGAAATTGTATTGCCAATGAATTTTCAAGCAACCATAGTATCAAAAAATATGAGGGAATTCATTTTTTTAAAGGATGCATGTCTACTAATTATATTGCCATTGACTTCTTTTTCTGAAACATTTCTCCCCCAAAAGTCTTGTATTTTAGGTAACCCAGTTAGTACCTCAAATTTAAGTTGACGTTATGCTAATAGCAATTATACTAATTGCTTTTAATTCTTAGAAAAAGAGCCAGGAACTTGTTATTTAAAGACTGAACTTTGAGGCATCGAATTCTACATTTAATTAAGTGTTATCCTGGTCTTTGGTAAACCATCACAAAAAAGACTTAAAATGTCTTAGAGCTCACTGTTAGAGAAGGAAGATAACTATCAGATAGCTATATACAAAAGGTGATGATTTCTGATTTTAATCATCCATCTATAATTTAGATGAATTTTCTTTTACCCACATAAACTTTTTAATGCAAACAATTGCTCTCCAGCCTAGATTTGAATTTAATCTCCTTTGCACTAGAATGATTTATCACCTATTGCACCAATATTATGTTACCGGTCTCTTTATACTATCCTAGAATAAATTAGTCAGGATATTTCATATTAGTTGTTTCAGTGCAGTGTATTTTGCCTCATGTGATGCTGTTACATGATGCCTTCATTCAATCTGGCCACACGTTTGGAGGTCATGCATAATTTATCTAAGGTCTTAGAACAGATTTATGGAATATTATTAACATCAGTCACAGAAGTATGCACTGACTCATAGAGACTGCCCTTCTGTCACACAAGTCTACCTTTAGTGTACTGGGTCACAGATGCTCTTACACTGTCCTATCTACTTTATCTTATAAACGTGACATATATGCGCAGTATAAAAATGAAATATTTCCCCAGCAATTACCACTGAACCAAAGTAAACCAGTTATCCTTCTCTCTGCTCTATTATAAACGCTACAATTTGGAGGCTTGTTCCTAAGATTCTGGTTTAAGCTTCTCTGCCCCTTCAGCTTTCTGTCAAGGAGCTAATGGTCTGGAAACTAACACTTAAATGCACTGGGTAAACTACCTAATTAAAGGAAGCCTGGATCAGTCTTTTTATAGAAAAAAAATCATTTGACAATGAACACACTCATTTCCTTCAGTGACTGTTCATAGGTTGGAAAATCATACAGTGAGTGAACCAGCACATTTACATCCAAAAATGTCTCTGAAGATTTCTGCTAATTATTTAGAATTTGAAAATCTATATTCCTGTTCTTAATTTGTTTCAACCAATCTCTCTATCTATCATAGCAATCAAGTGCCTATTTTGAACTGCACAGGGTTCTACGAGAAGTGTCATGAAATCATTGGGAAATTTCCCAAGATAGGATAACACATAGGCTACCTACTCTTCCCCCCTGGACAAAGAAAACAAATAGAAATGCCTAGTACTCGGGATAAAATAAATAGAAATACCAAATGCTATTACTTTAATCATTATTTGTCCCTTTTCGGTGTGGGCAAGTTAAAGAGGAATTTAAGGGTTGCTGTCATGGAAAATAATACTCTTAACTCCTAATTAATTGACTTAAATATTTTAACTGTTACTCTATTTGCATAACTGAGTCAGTCATTTCTCTGAAGAAAAATGACATCAGAGTTGACAAAAACAGAAAAGGAAAATGAATTTTCAGGATCCTTTATCATTTATGAATCATTTAGGTTATGCCATCTGATGATGTTTAACTAAACTGCACAAAATAAGACATCCAATTTCCTCTTTTTTTTCCCCCCACTCACACACTAGATGTTCCCACAGCACTGTATTCATATTCAGTGATGACTGAATTTTACCTGTTTAGTTGTCCGGATCCTTCACAAAACCCCAGATGCCAAACTTTAACATGTATCCCTCTTGCTCAAAGAAGCACAAAATGCACCCTCAATAAAGATTTGGGGAAAATATTTTACTCTCATATAGCATCACTGCTGACAGTGATGTAGGACAAGAACTAAGAGAATAACGTAGAAAAGTGAACATAGTGAGGAGAAATGGCCTGTTTTTCCACAGAGCCCCCATCGCTGATCTAGATTTTAAGAATACCAACTTCTATTTTAAGAATGCCAACTACAACTCTCTTCAAATGTAGGGTATCTCATAAAAACTGAGTTCAACCTAAAACATAATTCTGGAAAACAAAGCCTCAGTACACTTAGGCCTCAAAATTAACAATTTAATTTTAAATTATTATCATTCTATCTAAAGAGCCTCTAAAGAGCTTTTTCTAAAGAACATTTCTAAGATTTTACAGCAGGGCAAAAGAAGTATCAAAACAAATATTATGCACTTATTGCATTCTAGACAAGTCTGATGTCTAGTATTATAAATATGAGTAGGGGTCAGAGAGAGAGAGAGAGAGAGAGAGAATGAAGGGGTTGGAGCACATGCTTTGCACACAGCTGACCCCGTGCAATATCACAGGGTGCAGTCCTGGACACACTTGCTCTCCACCAGGGTGGCCTCTGTATCCCAAGACTCCACATCCGCAGGACCTCCCATTAAGCCACCCATGGAGTTGGCCAAGAATAGAAGGGTGTGGCTCCCAGGCCTCCTGAGCACTGCCTGGGAGGCCCCCATCAGCACCAAAGAGAAAAAAAATAATAACAAATATATATATATATATATACACACCACAGTTTCATCATCAGTCCTTTATAAAAATTCCTCATTGTAAAGAAGTAGCAGTCCTAATTTATAAAATGCAATAAAAATAATTCAGAAATTTACTTTTTGAGTAACAGAAACAAACTATCAACATTTTTCAAATAAATTCTAGAACAATTCTGGGGAGGTGAAAGGGTGGAAATCTATGTGAGCAGTGTTTTACCTTACAAATGGCTGCCTTTTTGTTTCTTTTGGTTTGGGGGACCACACTGTGGTGCTCAAGAAACAATGTGACACTGCTGGCAGCGAGGAGGGGGTCACTGCCACTTCCAGTGTCATCCCGTTACTCATACATTTGCTCAAGCGGGCACCAATAACATCTCCATTGTGAGACTAGTTGTTTCTGTTTTGGGCATATTGAATACTCCATAGGAAGCTTGCCAGGCTCAATACCAGATGTATGATGTGTAAATATCTCCTTTCATTCAATATGCTTTTTCTTTGCATTGTCTTCTGGAGCATAAAAACTTTCAATTTAATGTAGTCATAAGTGTTTTTCTTATACAAGAGGATTTAATTTTATTTCTCTCACTACTGGGCTGATGTTAAGTAACTTCTTCACTTGTTATCATCTATGTGCTCTATGGTTTAGGGTCTGTAAGTGCTTCAGTACATTCTGAATTTATGTATATATATATATGTATGTGTGTGTATATATGTGTATGTATATATGTGTGTGTATATGTGTATATATGTGTATACATATGTGTATATACACATATACATACACATATACATACACATATATACACACATATATACACACACATATATATACATATACACACACACACACACACACACACACACATATATATAGTTAGTTTGTTAGTTTGTAGTCCAGTTTCACTCTTGCATGTAGCCATCCAGTTTTCCCAACATTTTTCTGAAGACTCTTTTTTCTTCATTGTGTCAACTTAAGATTTGATGTCATAAATTGAATATGGATAAACATATGGACTTTCAGTTATATTGCGCCAATCTGTATATCTATTTTTATTCTAATACCACAGTTTCAATTACTGTTGTTTTGTTCTGTAGCACAGGTTTAAGTCAGGTAACATGATGTTAACATTTTTTTCTTCCTTCTAGCTAAACAAGGGTTTTTTTTTTGGTTTATTGAATCATAATGAGATAGACCATTACAAAGCTGTTCATGGTTGAGTTTCATTCATTCAGTCATACAACGTTCCAATAGCCATCTCTCCACCAGCATACATTTTCCACCACCAATGTTCCCAGTTTCCTTCCCAACACCCCCCAATACAAGGTTTTTATATGAATTCCATATAAACCTCCGTATTTTTTACAATTTACTCAAGAAATATGATTGGAATTCTGTTTGGAATTAACATTAGATTTATATATTGTTTTTGCTAGAAAAACATTCCGACAATAAAATCCTTCCAATACATGGAATGCATCTTCATATCTTAATGTCTTGTTCCTAAATGGATACACTGATATTTTAATAAAACAGAACAATTCATATTTCCTGAAAAGTAAAACAAACAAACTGAGGAGGGGTAGGGAGAGAAAAACTCAGGAATTCCAAATTTAAGTCATGCACTCTAGCCTTTTGAGCAACTTCCAATACTCCCAACATGTACAGACTTTTTAAATCCAAATACTTTGATCTGACTTTCTCTCCACATGTCAAAACCATTCCTAAAAGGCAGTTAGGCTTCTTGTTCTCACACAAACATTAGTGCTACTAAAACTGCATTTATTCAGAAAAGTCCTCTTTACTATTAAAAGATGTTATCCCCCTCTTTCTACTCTTAGAAAACTCTTTCTACTTCTCTCCTTTGTCCCTAAATTCTTACTTCTCATTATTTTTTTTTTGAAATAGCGACCACCCCTAGTAATGTTATTATCTGGGATCCAACATCTTCCAACACCTGATTCATCAATGAGGACTTTTTTTAAATATTTTCAAGTGGAAAAGGGTATCCATCAGAATGATATATGTCTGGTACTGACAAAATCAACACATTCAAAAAATTTCCACCTGCTTCCACAGTCTGCCCCATGGTGACTCACTGGCTCTGCTCTACCAATTCTGTCCCAATTAACTCTCCCAGGAGATGTATGCCAAGCAGCTAAAATGTGTGGCAACACGAGTGCCCAAGGCTGAAAACTCCAGGGCACCCTTGAGGGGCAGACAGGTTGAGTACCTTCCCCGCCAAAGCCCTGGCAGCTGCACCCACATTCCACCTCTACAGCCATACCAAGGACTCAACTTTACAGATTCACGAATATTCTCTGCAGAAAAGCCACACTGCGAATAAGTTCAGGTACACTAGTGCTCAGGCTAGAACTCTGGGGTCTCCTCAGATTTGGGTGGGCTGTTTGGTGGGCAGCATCCCCCGTGCCCCCATACTTCTGGAAGCACTGGCAGCCATGCCCATCTCCCACAGTTGCCTCCATATCAACTCACTGGCCCAGACCATACACCCTGAAGTCTCAAGATCCTGATTATGTGACACCTCCTAATTCCTCAATATTGAATTTCAGTAAGAGTGCACCAACTTAATGGGAAAGTAGTATAGGAGCCAACTATTCTCAACAGAAGAAGTCACACAGAAGACTCCACTAGCAACAAACTGCTCAATAAATTCTTAGACAAGGATTTAAGAACCTCGTGATGAGATATAACAATTTTCACATAAAAACAGAGTATCCTGTCTGCACGGCAGAGCCTGGCAAGCTACCCATGGCATATTCTATGTGCCAAAATCAGTAACAACAAGTCTCACAATGGAGATGTTACTGATGCCCACTCAAGCAAATTGAATTGATAAACATTTATTGACTTTAATATTAGAGCTTTGTTATCTAATCAATTCCAACTCAAGAACTGTATCAACAGCTGTGACTTCTGTCTACATTAAAATTAGTTTAATTTTTTTAAAGATACAGAAATTAAAAATAAATTTTATGCTGCATTAAAAAATGTTTTCACCTTCTTACATTCCTTCCATCTAATAATGGTGCCCAGTCTTCACAGATGGCCTAGATCAAAGTATCGAAGCCATCTTCAATTGCCTCCCATATTCTACCCTTCATCAAATCCCGATGTATCTCTTATTGTTTGTTTTGTCCACATGCAGCAGAGCTCAGGGCTTACTCCTGGCTGTGTGCTCAGGAATCACTCCTGGCAGGGTTCAAGGATCATATGGAGTACCAGAGTTTGAACCCAGGTTGACCACATGCAAGACAAGCACTTTATTTGCTGTACTATCTCTCTGGTCCTGCAGATAATACTTTTTACAATCTTCCACACACACTTTGTCATTCTCTCCACATTCTATGTTCTGTTAACATCATTTTCTTTACATTCAAGTTTCCTCAAGGCAACAAAACGAGAACATGACAGAACTTCTTTTAAGGCTTTTCCTATCACTATTCCACTCTTTTCTTCATCCAACTACCAAAATAGCCTTCCTACAGAGGCTGCTCAAAGCAGTTCCTCTTCCTTTCCTCCCCACTGAGTCTAAGTCCCGTACTGGCTAATTCTGAGCTACAAGCCATTCTCAGAGAAATTGTTTTAACATCTCTACACTTTATTCATCAAACCAGTCAATTCCCTTTAGAATCTGCCATGCCTTCCTAGAATTCCCTCCTTCTTCATTCGATTTTCTTTGTCAAAATCAGTTCTTCTTTTAAAGAAGAAAACTCAAACTTCTCTTTGAATTCCCCCAATTGGGAATCAGTTCATCTCCTCCAAACATCTTTAACCTACTGCCTTATATCCCTTATTACATTGGAAGCTTCCTTTACTCTGACCCCGGGTAGACAGCCTTGCAGGCTTGCAGGAGATTCTTCACAATGATAGTCAAATATTTTCAAAGTTGTCAAAAACTTTATTTCACCTTTAAAGGGCTTAAAAATAAATATAGTTGATAAAAAAAAATATATATATAAGTCATAAAAATGTAGCTTGGTACTCTGAACTTCCATTAGCATGCCTTCGAAGTATGCCAATGTATGTTTTTGATTTAACCCCCTCTTTGTTGTTTAATAATGATCTACAACCAACAGGGACAGCTCTAAGCCACACACAAACACATTCCACATTTCCAAGGAAATGCTAACGGGAAAAATGTGTAGGATTTGACTCTACCAGTTAAAAATCAAGTAGGACAAGCCCTGCTTTCTGACTCTCCTTATAAAATGTGTAGACATAGCATTTGTATGATTTCATTAGTGAGAATAAATCCTACATCTTTAAATTCACAAGTGCAGAAACACCAAATTGGGGGGGAGGGGGGAGGAGAGAGAGTAGTTATTAACTAGTGTTTATTACTTGAGGAACTGAAGCAAATTCTGGACTTTACACGTTTCCCCCTTTCCCGTCAATAAGCTGCGTTAACGACAAAAATATGAGCCCTGCTCTGAAAAATACAATAAATGCAACTTGAAAGAGAAGAAAGAAGCCTGCCATCCAGCTGGGTGCCGAGTGCTGAGATTAAATGTCCAGACACAAAAGCTGACAAGTCCAGGAATTAGGGCTAAGACAGAGGCGGTAGAGGACACAGGTGAACCACACTGCAAGGCAATAAGCCAGATGATGCTCCCAGCTCTAGGAGACCGTCCTTCCCAGGACCCACACGGCTAGCTGGCCTTCTCGCTGGCCTTCTTACTATCTTCTAGTTCCCTGGTACACACCAGGCACAGGTAACTTCCGAAGTCACTTCATTTCACTCTCATGAAATGCTCTTTGAGGAAACTATTACAGCAGGTAGGGTGTTTGCCTTGCAGGAGGCCAACCCGGGTTCGATTCCTCCGTCCCTCTTGGAGAGCCCGGCAAGATACTGAGAGTATCTCGCCCACATGGCAGAGCCTGGCAAGGTACCCATGGCATATTCGCTATACCAAAAGCAGTAACAAGTCATCTCACATTGGAGATGTTACTGGTGCCCGCTCAAGCAAATGGATGAGCAATGGGATGACAGTGATACAGTGATACAGTGATACTTCATTTCACTCTCATGAAATGCTCTTTAAGGAAATTATTATTAATTTCTATCATTACCAGATGACAGATGAAAAATTGAGGCTAAAAGAGATTAAGCAGCTGGACAAGGTCCACACAGCTAGTGGTACCAGGTTCTGAAGCCAAATGAGAATTGTAAACTCACTACTGCAGACCCACAAACAGATTATTATACTGAATTGTGCTTGTTTATATTTACTTGGTCATTTACTTCTTCCTCTGTGTGTCTTTGCGAGGACAGAGAACTTGACAGAGCCTGGAACTCCTACTGATAAAATCATCTCAGAGGTTAGAGTGTACAGTTTTGCATATAGACTGGGTTCAATTCCCAACACCACATGTTCTCCTGAGCACCACTGAGAGCAATCGCTGAGCACAGAAACAGAAGTAGCCCCTGGGCACTTTTAGGTAAGCCTCCTAATATCAAACAATAAGATTAAAAAATAAAGACAGGTCTCAATAATTCCTCTGGCTCGACATTGATGAAAGCAATCCTGAGGAGGTTGCCAATTAAACCACATTATGAGTGGAACTGGGTTCTCCCAAATACAGATATTTAAATTCTAACCTTTCAACAACTCAAAATATGACCCTAATTTGAGACAGTGTCTATAAAGGGGTAATCAAATTCAAAGAAGGTCATTACAGAGGAGGACCTTGGTCCAATATGATCACTGACTCTAAAAAAGAAGGCATGAGAGCAGAGTCATGCAGGAAAGAGTATGTCATAGAGGGAGAGAGAGCAAGGTGCTTCTTCTAAAGCCAGAAAATGCCAGAGATTGACAGAACATTTGAAAAGCTAAGGGAGAGGCCAGGAGCAGATCCAGCCTCAGTGCCCTTAGAAGAAAAACAATAACCCAGCTGACACAGTGATTTCAGACCTCTCGTTCCAGAACTGGGACATAAAAAAATTCTGTTTAACACCACTTAGTTTGTGGCACTTTGTTATGACAGTCCTATGAAACTAATACACCCTTCACTCTCGCTCCAAAACATTTAACAGACAGGAGGCCAGAGGAGCAATAAGAGTCCATATTTCTATTTTACCTCTCTCTGTACTCCGTAAGAAATGTCTCTGTGTATCCAAGCTCTCTTCTCACCTCTGGAAAAGAGCAGGGCACGGCCTCTCTTCCAGCATTCAGAGGTTAGAAGCCAGAAGAACAAGCCTGGCCTTACCCTGGGAGGCACTTGCACCTCATCAGTCTATAAGAACTGGGTCTCTAGTTCGCAAGAAAAATGAGAACATTTTTCATCATCACTGAATGTATTTTTTGGTTATGTTATCAAGAATGTTTTAACTGTAGATAATTTTTAAATTATTGGCTGCTGTTACAAGAAGTAACTCTCCTGTGCAAATATTTTATAAAATGGAATATCACCTGGACAAGCACACGAGCTGCTAGAGATATGGGATAAAGATGACAAATGGCATTTAAAAACTTTTCTTCTGGAGTTACAAATATAACACGGGGTTTTCTGAGTATTTCAAGAGATCCCTACTCTTGAAAGAAAATTTGCCTTATAGATATCATCATATCTTCAAGAAGCAAGTTTAACAACTTTCATAATGAAGTCTGACTATATATTTTAAGTATTTTTTGTTCCTGTTTTGTTCTGGGGTGGGTCACACCCAAGAGTGCTCAGTGCTTACTCCTTCTTGCCTGTGAGCTCAGGAATCACTCCTGGCGGGGCTTGAGGGACCATGTGTGCTAACAGGGATCAGACCCAATTTGACCCCATGCAAGGCAACCCCCGAGCCCCCACTGTACTATCACTCCAGTTCCCCAGTTATTCCTAAACAAAGCAAAACAAAGCACCTTCAGCAAACCAAAACTAGAGTTATCCACAGTAGCTAGGAATCACAAGCTACACAGCATTTTTTATAAATCATATCACCTAATCTTCTCACATCAAGCTAAAAGGACTTGATATCATCCTGCTTCTCTCTACCAACAAATCCTTCAAAACCATGTGCTGAATACATGAATAAACCAGCAGGCCATAGTTGGATACTGCAAAGGCTGATAAACTACAACCTCTCGGGATAAGATTTACTGCACAATGGAAAGAACACGGAAAAAGAGGTACTGAAGTATGTTTTTACATATGCTTTTGACCATGGATGTTCTTTCTTTCTTTTGTTTGTCTAGGCCTTATTTCACACAGAAACCAACAAACATCATGTCACTTGAAGACAAGAGTTGATGTATCCTAAAGGACCACATGTCAGGATGCCACAGGAGATGCGCTTCCATGGTCATTTATATGAGAAATTAACCAGCCTATTCGCTTTAATAGTAAGGAAATCTTTCTTTAAAGACCTAAGAGTACTGGCAAGAAGACAGCTCATAATGTGGAGCATGTGCCCACCACGGTCAGGCCCAAAGTTCAATCCACGACACTATAGACACTACAGACTTCAATGCACGGCACTATAGACTTCTGAGTGCCGACAGGGATAACCCTGAGAGCCTCTGAACATTGAAGCCCTGGGCCAGTACCTCTAGCATGGCCAGATGTAGCCTCTATTAAAACATAATAAAGCACCTGAAATGGAGTCATCATTCTATAGAAGTGTAAGTGTCCTGTGACTTCAGAATTGGTTTGCTACTTCTGTACAAACTCTCCGACAGTCCAATAGATTGCAGCCTATTGGTTTATATAGGTCATCAGTCACAGTAAGGATTTGGGGAGAAGCTGACAGGAAAACTAAGAGATTAATGAATTTAATATTTACCATTTGCATCAACTGCTATTAAGAACCCAGGAAATAGTAAACTTTGTGCAAAATGCTTTCAAACATGCTATCTAATTCCGAAGAAGTAGAACCTTCCCCACCAGGGACTGTCTTTGCAGAGTCCTGTGACAGACAGTTAACAAATAAGAACA
Source organism: Sorex araneus (assembly GCF_027595985.1). Classification (NCBI taxonomy): domain Eukaryota; kingdom Metazoa; phylum Chordata; class Mammalia; order Eulipotyphla; family Soricidae; genus Sorex; species Sorex araneus. The sequence goes on along the minus strand of NC_073311.1, from coordinate 25,079,806 downwards.
CTGAGGTTCTTAGTTAATCGCATTTTCAAGGTCATGTAGCTAAGGGCAGAATCTAAATCCAGCCCTCTTTGATTTTATTACACCACAGTGCCATGCCAACGGGACACGATGATTACCTGGGACACGCAGTACAGCTCAAAAACACTGTGAGTTGTGAGCCATTCTTTGTATTCTGAATCCCTGTAGCACTAAACTACAGAATGTCCAATTTCCTCAAATACCGCATTATTCACATATACTACATATTGTCCTATAAAATATTCAAAAATCAAATGCACGTGGTTAATATATATCAAAATTAAACACAAATAGAAACTACACTTTGCCTTCACAAAATTAAGAAATTTGTTTTATCTATTATATAAATACTACTCTTACAAACATTTGTTTGTCTTCTTTTTTAAATGTCAACTCTCCAGGGGTTGCAGAGATGACAAACACCACTTCTCACTATTTTTAGGACATATAAAGTAATACCTAACTTCACAAAGGACACTCTGAATTTAATAAATTTCTTACTAGTACAATTTTATTAAATACGCAATGAAGATTACATTTTTCTCAAAGCTAACCACCGTAACAGAGTTATTTTTAGACCAACTACTTAAATTAAAATGCTGAAAGAAGCCAGTTATTTTTATCAATTCTTTTCACTTAAACGATAAAGGATATTGTTGAGTAAGTGAAAATATATGGAAAGCACCAGAAATAAGTATCCATTATATGAATTGGAGTAAATCCCACTAGTTTTCCTAAAAGTTTTCCACTAATAAGCCAGAAGTCAAAGAATTCAATTTACCACCAGAGCCTTGAGCTGGTGTCATTCTGTTACAAAACTTATTTTTTTTAACAACAGATAAAATCATTCCCCAGTCCTGTTTCAAGATACCTTAGTAACCAGCTGTATTTTTCTCCCCCTCTGTCATGCTCAATGCTTTCACTGAAATCCAGAGCTGCAAAGAATCTGGCCAAGTCACCGTGGCTACAAAAATCTCTCCTCTCAACAAAACGTCCTCCCACCCCACACCACAATTCAAAAGGCCCATGGGAGGCCTCTCATAAGCATCAAGGGTGTCTTCAATGTGGTTGATGCTCTGTTGAGTTTCTGCCGTGGAAAGCACCGTCTGTGTTGCTTTAAAACATCTTATTACCTCTGAAAGGCAAAAATCACTGATAACATATAAACCTAAATCTACAGCCTGAGAAGGGAAATTATTTTATCACTCTCCAACTGTAAACTGTGGGAGCAAATATTTATTTAAGCCTACTTGATTTCTTTTCCTCCATTACAAATACTAGGCTGAGTGCTGGACCAGGATAGCCAATGTTGGTAAGAATTTTCTAAAGAAGATGGAATTCGTGAACTGAAGGAGCTTTGTTATCATTCATTTTCTCAACTCCTTCTGACCAAAGAGATTTATTAATGGACTCTTCTAGGTGCTTTGTATCTCTTCAATGCCTATATATTCATTCCTTGTCTATATTTCCCAAAAGATTTGAGTCTCAGCATCACTGCCACCTTCTTTTCTTGAAGACTTATTACAAAGGCAGAAACTGTTACCAAGTTGCTCTACATAAATATTTGCAGTAACTCCAAGACCCCTCTCTCCTTTTTTTCCTCTTTCTATTTTCTAGACATGAAGAAACTGGCAGGTCATTTGTCAAATAGTTGATAAATATGGCTTCCCACTTTAACCTCTTAACAAATTTATTTTTAAGGAGTGGTTAAATTAAACTCTCAAATTGGTATATCAGACATAAATTAATGTAACTGGGGTATCTTTGTCAAACTTTTTAAGTGAAGTCTTTATTAAAGGTGGCATTGCTAAAACTCTTTTAACCAAAAGCATAAATATAATCTTAAGATTTTTTTTTTATTCAAAATGTGAAACAGTACAAACTTGTGAAATATATAGTCCTCCACTGTATGTGGAATCAGAATTCTCTAAGCAAGCCAGGCAGGGCTTGGCGTGCACTCTGAAATGTCACCAACAATATACCTCAATTTATTTCCCCCAATATAAACCCTTTTTTGTGTGTGAGGGGGTAGATGTGGTGGAAGAAGGAAAATGTGCATCATTTATACCTTTCAGGAACAAAAGATGCACCAAAGCTTAATGACAAGCATTAAAAAGAGAGAGGACAAAAGCTAAAGGGAGGAGTTAGAAAGAAGGAACGCGCCCCGGGAGTCAGCACTAGCTGAACAAATTGCAGGCCTCTGCCCTGTCCCACACGCTGGCCCAGGGCACCGATTTACTCCAGGACTCAGTCACATGTGCCCTCTTCTCATACATCAACACACCCCATGCAAAGAAGTGAATAGCTGCAAGTGAGTGACGATGGCACCCTGGAGCCACCAAACTGTAAGGGTTTTCCATTAGAAAGCTGAAAGTCAAATATGTGAAGTGACATTGTGGGTTCGAAACAGCCAACACTGTAAAACTTCCTTAGAGATGAAGAAAGAATAAAAGTCATTTTCCCAAGTGGCATATACAGTAGATAAGCCTATTAAGAACATTGTAAGCTATGCTAATTGGTTTAGGCATTATATATCTCTTTTGTTTGTTCTAACTGAGCCTTCACACACTGCCATGAAGTGGGGAGAAAGACAGTGTAATAAATCTATCTGAAACAAAACGGTATTAGGGTTTGAAAGATGTAAATGAGCCGCAGTGTTCAAACTTGAAAAACTCTTATTCCCAGCCCAGTAGTGTATCATTAATTCCTAAGTTCTTTCTTTATGGCATAAGATGGCAAGTAAAAATTCTTCAAATCTCATGCTGTTAATTTTTGTCATAATTCTTTTAACATGAAATTATCACAAAACACTAACTCTGATTTAGCCACCCAGATGAAAATATGTTCCTCTGTGTTTATCAGGGATAAACTGGCTTTGCAGCACTAGCAAAGTCAATTGATTTTAACCAAATAAGGCCTTTGTGATATGGTTGTTAGCTTTAAAGCATATCAAAACCTAAATTTACAACTAAAGATATGTTCTCATTGAAAAGAAGAAAAAAGACTGAAGCCATCTCTTGTAAATGAAAAAACTACTAAAAACAAAGTTCTAACAAATGTTGAAGACTCGTTTGAGACCTTAAACATGCAAGACCTAGAAGGTAAAAGGAGGAAAGGGATAACAAGATAATTTTTTAGTCTTTGCATTTAATAGTAAAGATACTATAAAAATTATTCAGAATAATTAGTCATACTACTATTATGTACTAAAACCTGTCCTAATGCAAAATGACATCAAGCTTCAAAAATTGTAATGACTACAGAACATCCACTATTTGACAAGAATGACTATGTTCTGCAAGTCTGACTTAGAAATATTTTTAATTTACCAAAATTAAAAAGTGAATTATACCAATAATACATGACAAGCATGATATTTTGTCTAGGAAAAAAAAAGGTTAATATGTTATTTTCTGACCTAGTATGTAAATTTAATATGTGAAAGTAACAGGGAAGATGGGGGAATAGGGATTAAACATTAAGGGTACAGGTTTTCATGAGAGGGAACTGAAATGTTGTGAGACATAAGGGCTGCTTAACACTGTAAATGTACTCACTGCCATGGACGTGCATACTTTTGCATGGTTAATTTCATAATAGGTGAATTTCATCTCAAAAAAATTATTATACTGAACTCTGATGAAATATATATGATTGTTTTATAGAACATTCAATCTCATTCGACACTTGCAATGATAATATAGTGCTACCTCTCTTCTCAGGAAAGTCAAGTCTGGTTAAAAGTCCTCACACATCTAGCAAATGACAGTAGACAGATTTTAAATCAAGCCTGTTCATATTCCTTTTACTCTACTTTATTCCCTCTTGTACTGGTAGGAATTCTCCGAGCATGTAGTGGCGGTGTTGGGTGAGAAAGAACACTATCCTATCGATTAAGTCAGAACAGTTTAACACAGTGGAGGGCAGGGAGGTCTTTGTCATGTTCTGAAATGACAAAAAGTCTAGAATAGTGACAGCAAGGGTAGGTGGAGGATAAACACAAAGCTGAGAGCAGTAGTTACGGAGAATAAACCTGCCAAAGGTGCTAAAAGTCTGGAAAAAAAGGCAGAATGGACATTGTTCTGTTGACTAACATTCTCTTCTCAAACCGAAGGGTGTTTCAGAATCACTGATTTCATTCCGCAGTGCCTAGAACGGGCTCTGATAATTTGCAATTCTTTTTGTGGTTTTGTCTCATTTATCTCAGCAGTATCCAGGGCTTACATCTAGCCCTGTGCTAAGAGATCACTCCTGATGGTGGTCCAGAGAGCATGTATGGTGCCAGGGATCAACAGTGGATCATTTGTGCACAAGGCAGGCTTCTTACTCAAGGCACCATCTCTCTGGCCTGAGAATCTGTACTTCTAACAAGTCCCAGGGATATTGATGTTACTATTACAATAAACCTCTGGTATAGGGAATATAACCAGAGGTTTATTAAGGGGAAGAGCAACATGACTAAATAGAAATAAAAATATAAATCACGTCAGACCAATCTTAGAGAGTAGAAGAACAATTCAATGTCCAAAATAGAAAGCAATGCAAACTGGAACTGGGATCTTGAGAATGAAAAGATTTCGATATAAAGCAGAGCGGGGACCCATAACTACAGTGATAGTAAATGAAATCTCCTAGAAAAGTGGGAAATTTAAAAGCTAAAAACCTGGAATTAGAGGCTGGGGCCAGGAGGTAGTACAGCAGTTAGGGTGCATGCCTGGCATGCATCCAACTAGGTCCATTCCCACAGCACATGGTCCCTGAGTATCACTAGGTTCAGACATGGTGAGCCCTGAACACCTCCAAACGTGAGGCTGGAGACTCCCCACCCCCGCAGGGCCCAACCATCATCCCACTCTCAGGCACCTGCATTGAACAGCAGACCAGGTGGGCGAAGAATAGCTGGTGGGACCCCTGGTCCTTCAGAGCACCTTCAGGGAGGTCCATGCCATCCAAACAATATCTTGAACTACTGGGAACATAGTTTTGTTTATTGAAGTTGCTAAGCATAAGTGAAAACCATGTAGAAAGAATAGTCAAAGAGGAAACAATTATCCTACAAAGCTAATAATTTAACTGAGAGTCAGGTCTCTCAGAAGCAAGAATCAGACGCACTCACGAGCCCAGATGAAAACTTTCTCCTTACATTAAAAAAAAAAAAATTTGAAAAAAAAAAAACCCAAACAGTGCACACATCCCAGGGGAAGACCCCCTTCACAGGGAAAGGATTTGGCTGCTCCACTCCAGGCTTAACTTGTCTAAAACTGGGACTTCTCAGCAGAAGTCAGGCATCTCCTAAAAGTGCTAGCTCATCAGGAAAATCTAATGAAGTGTTAGCTTTTTTCATGGAATGTTGCTTGATCCAGGAAAGACTAGCCCGGTGTTACTGAAATGTAAAATAATCTACTCTTCAGGTTTCCCCTCACAGGGCAAAAACAAAACACCTCCAGTGCATTTCTTTATTGAGATGGTTTTCCTCTTAGCTTCAGAGAGGAGCATCTGATTCTGAAATACTTAAGAAAAAGGGAGGCACAGAGGGAGCCAGAGGAAAAGAAAGAGGGGCCAGAGACTGAGTGAGGGGAGAGGTGGAGAGAGGGAAGGAGGGAAGGAGAGAGCAAGCAAGAGAGGAAGGGAGAGAGAGAAATCAAGAACTAATGCTGTTTATGTATCTAGAGAGCCTGTCTCGTATTTCCACATCATTTTAAATCAAACACGGCATTTTACTTCAGGTCAATAGTATACATAATAGATGTAAAGACAAATGTTTAAACGCTCTGTTTTTGCTCGTGCTGCAATCATCATAAATTCATCACAGCAATATTTACTTATAGAGTTCATATGTGCATCTGTTGGGTTTTTAAATATTTCTTGATTGTTTTAGTATACTTAAACCTGCTCCTTCTTCCCTCTTTATTAACAACTTCTGGGATTCATCACAGGCACAATTACAGCCTACAGGTTACTATTCTTTTTCTTTCCCTAACACTGTCTTGGATGTTCCTGACGGCTTGGCAATGTCCCATTTTCTACACCTGACAGTCACCAGATTAGAAAACCCATCTAACTCTGTTTATCCCACATGTTAATGGCTGCTTTCAAAAAGACAAAAAAGACGAAGCTGGAGACTTTCAGAGGCCCTTTGGCAAAAGGAAATGTTTCATCACCTGAAAGGCACGTTTCTCAGTGAAAGGAACATCTGCTGACAGACAGAACACGAAGCAGAATTTCCTTGAAATGGCCAGAACCTGTTGGCCGTGAAAGTTAAGAGGGAAAAGCTGCAGGAGGTTAGCACTTCAGAATTCTAGAAAAAGGAGACACAACACAGGTCAGGAACCCGCAGGCAGTTAGGTGCCTACAGGGCGTGCCATGAGGAATTAGGACTTTATTATCACATAGAGTTTCTAGAGACGTTTAATTGCTCACTGCAAGACTTTGGGTCACTTGTTCTTGAACTGAAAGGAAAGAATCTGAGAGGGTTGTGAGTGAGAGAGAAAAAAAATCCCCATTGTTAATTTTTGTTCCATTCATCCTGAGAAGACTGAAATTAAAGAAATTATAAAGGCTCAAGAGTCGCATGCAAAATGCAAAGGCTCATGTACAAAGGGGGAACAGAGGTAGGTTGGCATCAGAAGGCCCAGCAGGAAGAAGGGACATGCTAACCACAGGCACGGCCAGTCCCCTACGCAAGCATCCCGCTGTGCTCAGGACTGTCTCCCAGCCGACCAAACACTGCTTGCTATTTGCTTTTGTAAAATAACATAACCATGACAACTGGACACATTTGTGTCCTCTCACCTTAATTTTGATAGTTATTACAGGTGGCTGCAATCACGTAGAATTCTGAGTACTTCCATTTACTTCTCTTTCTCCAAATATCCGTAAATACTAAGGGTGAAAAGAATTCTGCATTCATTTCTGTACTGAAATGAGACTACTGCAAAAAATAACACAATACTTGCACTTGACCTGAAAGACGTTTCCAAATTGTTACATAACAAAACAATAATCAAGGTTTTCTCCTCATATATAAAATACAAAAAGCAGGGCCAAGTATAGAGCTCAAAGGATTGGAGCAAATGCTTTGCATGTATGAAGTCCAAAATCTGCAGCCCTTCGCGGTCCAGGCAAGGTCTACTATTTGTGGCCTGGTATGGCCTGGTGTGGCCTGGAGTGGCCCTCTCTAGACTCTGGTGCATTCCAGTGGCACATCTGGGTTGAAGCTGTCAGGCCTGCACATCAGGGCTGTGTATCCCCTATGAGTGACTCCAAGACTCCTGAGCACTATTAAGGAGGCCCTCAAATTCTAAGCACATATAATAATTGAGCAAATCTGATTATTTTTCAAAAGGAAAGCCACAGCAGATTTGATTTTTTGTAATGCATTTGTTGAAATTATCTTTGGACCCTGTAAAATCTATTCTCATCTCAAACCAGAATGTCATTTTTCTTTTTTGGACATTTTTCTAGACATAATGAAAGCACACATTTGTTTTTAGAAACAGGAGCCACCTTGAAGCTAGAGAGAAGAATAGGAGAGTTTGAGCCCCTGTTGGTCTAAGAAATTTTAACTTTCAATATTTGTTTTTAATCAGCTAAGAGAATTAGGTAAACATAAATCTATGCTTATGTGATAAAATGAATTAGGCCAAAGATAATTGTAAGGGATAAAGACTTTAAAAAAGCAAATCTAACAAGCATAGTCTGGGAAGGTTTAGCAAATACTAACACTACAGGGAAAAAAATATAAATTCATTTACATATAGATAGATTCTGCATTATTCGAACCCGTTAAGAATGAAAGTGCAAACATCATTATAAACAATTCCTTAATAGTGTCTTCTTTCCAATTCAGAAATAGTTAAAATAGCAAATAAGCTATTACACAAAAAAATGGAAATTCAGTTCAGAGAAGAAAGGCCAATGACATTTCACAAATATCCCTTAGCCATCTCATTCAACTCATGCCACTGAAAATTAATTCTGTGAGAGGGGGAAAAAAATGCAGAAATGCAGAAAATGATAGAAACTGTTTTTTTTCCTCCTTTTCTGAGTAGAGAATAAAAATAAAAATATAAAAAGATTCTCAATTTCCATTAGGTATGATAATTAAAATGTGCAAATCCACTGTCCAATGGAAAAAATCATTTATTAGAAATAAACTCATAAGGAAATAAAACTGTATTGGAGCTAAAGGAACACTTTATTGTTATATAGGCTTCTATAAAGTGATAAAGACAAATGAAACAAATTAAGCACTGCTCATTTTCTCCAGCTTATAACAAATAGGGATGCATGAGTAATTCACTTTTAAATGCTATATACATAATTCAACTCAGCATCGCTGAAATGAAAATGTTCTTAGAAAGAAAAAAAGATCTACAAGATCCCTCAGAACTGGGAGCTGTCTGCACTCAATGGTGTTTGCAGGGATTGAGGAAAAACATTTAAGATGCCAAGAGGTTTGAGACACTTTCCCCAAAGATCCCAGACACTAGTCACTGCTGGCCACAGCAGAGAGCAATAAAACAAGCAATATTCTAATCCAAACTGAACAATACATGAGAATCTGCAAAGTCAACAATTAAAGACTAACTTACCCATGCTATTTCAAAACAATGGCGGAGTTCATTTGCTCCCACAAGATTTATTTTCTCCAACCAAATTTTTCTAAATATTTATTTCTCTATCAGAAATATCAGCTGGCCAAAAGAAAGTCTGAACTTTCAATGAACAAATTGGAAGTATCATCCAGTATCACTGATCTCCGGATCCACGGGAATAAAATCATCACAATCAAAGGAAAAAAAGAATTACCACTTCTGAACTGTTAAACTGTGAGAGCTACAATTTATTGGGCAGTATAGAACATGCCACATGTTAAAGTTACAATGGTTAAGTTAGAATCAGGCAATTTCTTTTTTTTGAAAACAAAGCAGTTCTCACTCCACAACTTCCAATCTAAAGGTTTAGTGATCAAACCCTCCACAGCTGCAGGTCACAAGGAAAACCTATGAAGTAGAACTTAGTCTTAACCATTGACCTGGGTTTTAAGGAATCCTATTGCAATGCATCTTTAACAGAAGGAAAAACCATATGGAAGACAGCAAATCTTTTCCTTTCTGTGGTAGATGATAGCCCCAATTTCTTCACTCATCATTTCCAAATGGGAATTAAAATAAAATACATAAAAACTTAAAGCCTAAGCGATTTTCAGAAAAATATAAAGTAACTGAGAAAACACACACACACACACACACACACACACACACACACACACACACACAAAATCAATAGCTTTCCGAAAGCTCCAGGGCAGAACTCTGTAATAAAACCAATGTTCTCTGCTAAGGAAATGAATATGCGTTAACTCCAGCTAACTATATGCCAGGAAAATTAAAAGCCAAATAATGAAGCATGGCATTACCCTATCAAAAGGGCTAACCTGGCATTTTCTAACCACTTTTGGACTTCCAGATGGAGTTTAAAAGGAAGTCAGACTTCCTTTCACCTGAAGTGGTTAGAAGGAAAGAAGCCAGGTGGCCATAAGATGTTTGAGAAAGAAAAAGATTAAATGCTACTTCCCTTTCATATCCCCAGCTCCAGCCTCGCCAAGGGCAGTAAAGCAGGAGACCGCACAAACTCCTTTCCAACAGGGTAAAGGAAACAGAAATCTTATCAATCCTTTGGAGCCCAGAAGTTACATCAGACCTTGCACTCAAATGCACCTAAGGGAAACAGTGAACAGTAACCCGCTCTATTGACTTCACGTATTTTCACTTTTCCAACATGCAAATATTCCTACAATACAGTCAATCTTCTCCATAATATACTCTCCTACCTAAACCTTCCGAAAGGAGTTTATGCTCTGAAGAGGGGAAGTTTCACCAGATAATCAACTGAAGTCCAAGAGAAATACACAAGTTTCTATCTGTATCTATTTTAGTCTGTTCATTTTAGAAGACTTAGCATGCATTAGATATATTATTACAGCATTATAAAAGTATCTGTACAAAAAATAGTTACTAAATAAAAATATAAAATGAAGTAAAGTATATAAATATGTTCTTTTTGGAAAAGAAAATCTTTGGTCAGAGCAGACAGGAAACAATCTAACAAAAGAGCACAAAAATTTTTCCACAGTTTCTGTGATGGAATATCAGAGGCTCCCCTGTCTGCCTCTGTGTACTGGTGACAGATACATTGCAGTGGAAATTAAAAAATTAGTTTGAAACTCTGAAAAATAAAATAAAATAAATGTGAGTATTTGTATCATATGCATGTGTTGTATCATGCTTGAACTGGTAGAGTAAATAGAATAAACAAACAAAAAAAAGAGAATAACCACCTCTGTCTACTAGTAGTCCTACCCTACATATTTGTTTCCCAAGTATAATTAAAAGCAAAGATAGGTGTAATCAAAACACTCATCAAAATTTGGTGTATCCCAATCTAAAATGACAAACTTCTGTTAAAAACATCATCTCATTTTGACTTACCAACACCCTCTGAAAAAGATGGTAAAGAGTACAAGGCTGGTTTTTAATAGGTGAGAAAGCCAAGAATTGGAAAGAATGCTGTCAGGCAAACTGACACTTTGGTCCTCTTGCCCAGCCCCCTAGTCTATTCCCTTATTTTATGTGATGTGAAGGGTTAGTCCCCTTGAGACGAAAGGCACTCCTTTGAGGAGCTTTCAAGGGGTGGAGGAAACCTGCAAGACACACTCTTTGTGGAATGACAACTGGAGAGGGAGCCTTCCCTCCAGTGTCACCACCACATAACCTTTCTTCCAGTCAGATTGCTAAAACAGACCCAAAAAGTCCCACAGAAGAATGGGAGTGTAGGGAGGGAAAATACCAAAGACCTATTGAACAAAATGACCTACTGGCGTCCGAATTCCACTGGTGAGACCAATTTTCAGTCACCAAGCTACAAATATCCCAGTGCCAGAATACGCCAATGAAAGAAATAGCAATTTCTATCTACCTCCTCTTGGTTTGTATGAGAAAGTTCTCACAAAGGGAACAAAAGGCCAGAGAGGATCTTTAAATTGGCCTTTAAAGCATTTAGAGTGCTTGTCTCTCCATCCTACTCCTACCGTCTCACACAAATGCACATATAGTTCCAACTGTTTGCAAAAAAGGAACCAAAAAAATATACTTAAGGCTAAAATGCTGCCCAACAGCAAGAAAATGGTAGTATTTTCTAATACCATGAACTAATGCTCAGAACTCTTATTTACATGTCTTACTTTAAGTGCATGTTAATTTTTCCACACAGGCAGGAAGGTATTCAAATCCATTTAGCATCTAAGCTAATTTGCTCTTAACTGAAGCATTTCTAATCAAAAATTCTAATGTATGCTGTTTTCATTGTTATAAAAAAAACAAAAGCTGCATAAACAAGTTTATCAAGCCAAGTAGCCTGTCAACAAGAGATTTATTATGCCCATGAAAGAAGAAATGAAAGCAAATATTTCCCCCCATAAACTCCAAAAACTCTTCCTATGCAAAGAAAAAAAAAGCATTTAATAATTTTTGTTAATTTCACTGCAATATATATGTCACATTATCAAATTAGGAATAGAGAGGCGACTGGGAAGTAACTCAGATACAATGCTTCACACAAGTCTTGAATCTTAATGCTTTCAACAACCACTATTAATTATTCCGGCAAGGCAAGAGAAGATCCCTGTCTTTAAGACACAGATTTCTTTCCACTGTCTTCTTTCTAGAGACCCTGTGGTTCAATGACTATGCCAAACACTTATCACTGAGGTTCAGTTTCTGTGGCTTTGGAAGTCCCTCTTTAATGTGATAATGGGAAATCTTACCTGACTGTCCCGGCTCCAGTGAACACACCAGGGCATCACAGCTGGCAGAAGACAGGTCAAAGACATCTGTAGTACATCCCTGGTCCTTGCATGCCAAGCAAAAGACAGCTAAGAGACTGGTTTGGGCTGAGGTGATAGAACAGGGGCAGGAGTTGCCTAAGTTCTATCTCTGCCCCCACACACCCAGCATTGCCTGCTGTGACCCTAGAGGTCCCTGTCACATGAGGACCGGAGCACCACCACACCCTGAGCCATCTGGCACATCTGTCTGAATACTTCTGTGATTGGCAGGTCCCCCATTCCCTGAGTAGCGATTGGGATCCGGCCTCCTGGTCTCCTCCTTCCCCACCAAAAGGGAAAAAAAGAAAAAGGCTCAGCAGAAATGCAGATACAATGCCTATCCAAAAAAGCCTGCAATAATTTGGAGGACCTATATTTATGGAACACAAACACACAGTTGTGCACGGGAGGCAGACTCTTTTCTTTTTTGTTCAATGAGTTTCCTTAAAATGGCAGACAATCCTATTGCAAATGTTTCCTAAATTCGGGGTCAGTTAACATGCCCTTTCTTTTCAGCGCTCCCGCCATACCTTCATCCAATTTTCACAGTTCACGATGTTAATGGGGGGTCCAAGATGGTCACATTTTACAGGAGTCCAAAGTGAAGGATTAAAGCCGCTTTTTAAGTAGCATCAGTCATCATTAAAAAGGATTAAGGCCCCCAATTCAATTATTCATTGTTAACTATGTTAATGATGATACTGATACATATTTTGAAATAAATAGACATGTTAAGGAGCTTTTCTCTGGGCCTGGGAAGGTCTTCAATACTAGTAATTCAGTTTAAGACCACCAATGTTGTCTTTGGAGAGGGCCTGGCTTTAAAAAGCACACAGTTGTAAACAGCAACTGGTTGAAGGTCTAATTAGCATTAAACAGGCCCTAGGAATGAACAGCAAGATGACAAGGGTCATTACACTAAAGAAGGGGTCAAGCTACCCCAGTCCCACAGGACAATGCCCAAGGTACCCATGCAAATTAGGGAAGCAGCCTAGGCATGTATGGGATGAGCAGCAGGACCAAAACCTTCAATCTGCCATTCAACCATTCAATTTCCTCTCTGAAAAGGAAAAAGGAAAAAAGAAAGAAAACAAAAGGGAAAAAAAAAAAAACACCACAAATGGCCCACATCTTCCCTGCAGCATGATACCTAATTAGCAATCACTTCTGTCCTAGAAAAACAACAAATAAAAGGCCCCTAAAGCCTTCACAAAGGCAATGGAGAACTACAGATTACAATTAGCATCTGTGTTAAGATGGACAGTGGATCTCTCCCACAGGATGCCTGTATTTCCACCACAAAAAGGAAATCTGTCTAACCAACTGACCAATGTTTACACCCCCGCCCTCCACAGTTAGTTATATAAAAAAAATTAACAAAGCACAAACTCTACATACATGTCAAAAATGCAACCAAAACTAAACACACAAACAAACCAAGAAAAAGCACTCTCTTGAAAAGTACTGTGATTCTTGGTTTTTCCTATTTTCCTAACAACAAAAAAATTCTTCTTCAAACTATACCAAGATAAAGGCAGAACTTGAATAGTAAATGTGAGAGAGATATTCTTAGCATGTTGAACCCTATTCTATTAACTTCAATCTGATCATCAACCTTAGTTCCCTGACTAATTTTGCTTTAGGAATGTTTTTGGTTGTGTTTTTTTTTTTCCTTCTTAATCCTGTTTTTTCTTCATATACAACTTGGAGGATGTTTCAGCTACTCTACACAAGAATAAATTTTGCATCAACAATGAAGTTACTCAAGTTCAAAAATGATTTAGGACTGCAAAGACAACCTTTTTCCAAGATAAGTCAAAAAGACACAGTAGTTCCAGGAACACAAAATAAAATCTCACATTCGCTATTCTAGTCCCACTTTCTAAAACTGTCTTAGTAACAAAAACAGAGAGACATAACTCTATTAAGAAACTCTTCTTCCAACTAAACTGTGACTTCAAAACAAGACTGTCTGCCACCAGTAAGCCCATTAGGGCTACTCTAAAATAAGAAATCTGAAGTGTTAATAAAGTAATGAAAGATTTTTAATTTTTTTAAGATGTAAAAACATTTGCCCTATATATTCTTTAGAAATTACCTCTCAGAATGCAAACACTTGTTTACCATAAAACTGAAAGTGTTTAAATTTCTCATAGAACATTTATATTTCTATTTGAAATAAAGCACAGTGGGTAGGGCATTGGCCATGCACGTGGCTGACCCCGGGTTCGATTCCTCCCCCTCTCTCAGAGAGCCCGGCAAGCTACTGAGAGTATCCCGCCCACATGGCAGAACCTGGCAAGCTCCCCATGGAGTATTCTATATGCCAAAACCAGTAACAAGAAGTCTCACAATGGAGACATTACTGGTGCCTGCTCGAGCAAATCGATGAGCAACGGGATGACAGTGACAGTGATACAGTGATACTTGAAATAGATATTTTTTATTTGTTTAAAATTTTTATTTGGCTGTTATTACCTACTGTTTAATATTTGTTTGTATTTTCTCCTTTTGAAAAAGCACCCTTTCTAACTATTTTCTGCCATCTTGACTGTGAATTTCCTTTACATGCTGTTAATTTAAAATTTTTTAAATAACATCTTCTACATGATGTTATTTAAAAATATAAAAGTTTTCCTCAACTTATAGTGGTTACATCCAAATGATCCCATAAGTTGAAAATAACATAACATTAAAAATGCTTTCAATATCAAATATCAAGAACCAAAATAGAACAGCAAGTATGGTGCTTTGCTAACCCAGGTTAATGCCCAGCACCACATATGGTCCCCTGAGCCCTGCCAGGAGTGAGTGATTCCTGAGTAGCAGCCAGAACAAGCCCTAAGTATCAATGACTATGGCCCCTTCATGCTTCAAAAAAATACCAAAAATCACAGTTCACGGTCCAATAGATCCAGAACACACGATTTGGACATAATCCTCTAACAACCCTTTTTCAGAGAAAATAAAAATCACTCAGTGAGCCTTGTCACGTCCCCCCTTTTGAGTGAACAAACAGAAAGACCCCATTGCATCCCAAGCTACTACCAACCCCCATCTTTCCAGCACCCCAGCAGAGTCAGTATCCCTGGCTCTAGCAAACAGTGATCAAAAAACAAAATTGACAGCATTGTTTTTTAATTTAAAAAACAGTGAAAATCAGGGCTGGAGTGATAGCACAGCGGGTAGGGCGTTTGCCTTGCATGCGGCGGACCTGGGTTTGATTCTCAGCATCCCATATGGTCCCCTGAGCACCGCCAGGAATGGTTCCTGAGTGCAGAGCCAGGAGTGAACCCTGTGCATCGCCAGGTGTGACCCAAAAGGCAAAAACAAAAAAATAAAAAAACAGTGAAAATCTCAGAAATAGATGAGCATCTGCAGACCCGATGGAATGCACAAAAGATAAAGCACAGTATTCCAAAAGTACACTGGCAACAGAGAATTGGAGATCAGTGTTTTTAAACATTTTATCTCCACACTTGCTTCCTTCCAGTTATGTTCAATGGCCCCCTAGCTGGGTGCTAAGTCCTTTCATTTACATAGATTATCACCCTGGCCCCTTTGGACTGTGGGGGTGAGGGGGAGGAGGGGGAGTGACAAAGAGGGTCCACAAGGCCCCAGCGGAATAAGGGCACTGCAGAGTATGGGTGCTTTGGGGTTCGGATCCCCCTGTCTGAGTGGAAACTGACACTCCCTGCCTCTTCCCAGCAGGGAGACCAAGTATCCCACCACTTTGGGCTACTTCGGGAAAAGCACAAAGTCAATAGAAAAGTAGACTTTTTTAATTTTACTTTATTTTGTTTGGTTTTGGAGCTACACCTGAAAGTTCTTGGGGTTAACTCATGGTGGTGATGCTTGAGGAATGAGTTATAATGCTGGGGATCAAAACCAGGTTGGCTGTGTACAGTCAAGAGCATTACCTGTTTTCTCTGGCCTCACAAAGTACAATTCTACCTGACTGTGTATCACCTTTGCACTGTCAAATCAAAACATTGTTAAGCTGAATCACTACAAGAGAGGGAACATCTGCAGTCACACTGCAAAGCAATAATAAAATACAAAGAATATGCATCATGTATCCAATTATTTCCACCTAATATAAACATTCAACAAAAAAGGCTGTGTGAAAAAGCATCACTGAGGTCCTATTACTCTAGGGGAATTATCTGAAACTCTCTAATCTATTCAATATGAAAGAGAAAAATGGATAAAGTATTAATTGCTCTACAAAGCTGAGGAAAAAATATATTTTGCTTCAATATCAAAAAGGTCACATAAGCTCACCTGATAAATGGAAATAAACAAGATTTTCTCATTCACTCTAAGATTATCCAAAGCAAATATGCAGTAAGCAGTTTCACACCAAATCCTGAAGGCAAAGATTTTAAAAAAGCAGACAGGGGCAGAGCTTATATTTTGCTTTGTTCACTTCATCTGCTCACCTTAATGTTACAGTGGGTGTAGACACACAAAAAGGCAAGCAGAAAAGCCTGAAAGCACATGATTAGTAAATACAATCTGACCTCTAATTAAAGACTTATAAATAAATGGTACAGGAAAGAACCTACAAACACATTCTGAAAGGAACAAATCTTACTCCAGAAGTGGAAAAGTAACTGATGAGATGCCAGGAATACTGGAATTCATGATAAAGCAACATAAGCAAGTCTGACCGTTTTAATTGCTATTTAATTGCTAAATGGAAGGGCCATGTTATTATCACAATTTTACTATTCTTGATCACACATCAATCTATAACAGTATAAACTTTGTAAGCGGCCAACATAGTAATCATAATCTTTTTCGTGAGGAGGAGGACCATACAGGCAATGTTGAGGCAATGTTGAGGGCGAACCCAGGCTGTGGTGGGATACCAGAGGTAATCAAACATGAATCCGCCACATGTCTTAACCCCTTACTGACTCTTCAGCCCCACCAATCATGGTCTCATCTGATAGGTCTTAGAATAATGCAGCTATGCTCTAAATATAACATTTCTAAAACTATAATATGCTACATCTGAATGATTTGTTCTCATTAGCTATATTCTAAGATTTAGTCAAAAGAAATATCTATTTAATAGAAATACTAAACCCCTAATATCTCCTGCTTATATTGACTTGTTTACCATGAGCGATTAATATCTAGCCTTTGCCAAACTTTTCCACCTCAGTTCTCTCATTACCAATGTGGCCATCTCGTCATCTCAACCAGCACTGTAATCACTTCAAAATATTTATACTTTCTACCCTGATGTTGGACTAGAGATAGCACAGCAGCAGGGTGTTTACCTTGCACGCGGCCGATCTGGTTTTGATTCCTCCATCCCTCTTGGCGAGCCCGGCAAGCTACTGAGAGTAGCCCACATGGCAGAGTCTGGCAAACTACCCGTGGCATATTCGAGATGCCAAAAACAGTAGCAACAAGTCTCACAATGGAGATGTTACTGGTGCCCACTTGAGCAAACTGATGAGCAACGGGATGACAGTGACTACCAATGTTAAGAATTTCTTGCCCTGGGTCAGATAGTACAGGGGTGAAGGGGATTGCCCCGCATAGGCTGATCCTGACCCAGGTTTGATCCCTAACACAGCCAGAAGCACCTCTCAACACAGAGCTGGAAGTTCCCCAAACAGCACCAGGTGTAGGGGCCGGAGCGATAGCACAGCGGGTAGGGCATTTGCCTTGCACGCGGCCGACCCGGGTTCAATCCCCGGCATCCCATATGGTCCCCCGAGCACCGCCAGGCGTAATTCCTGAGTGCAAAGCCAGGAGTAACCCCTGAGCATCGCTGGGTGCGACCCAAAAATAAAAATAAAACAGCACCAGGTGTAATCTCTCTCTCCCTCTCTCTCTCCCTCTCTCTCTCCCTCTCTCTCTCCCTCTCTCTCTCTCTCCCTCCCTCCCTCTCTCTCTCTCTCTCCCTCCCTCTCTCTCTCCCTCTCCCTCTCCCTCTCACTCTCCCTCTCCCTCTCGCTCTCCCTCTCCCTCTCCCTCTCCCTCTCCCTCTCCCTCTCCCTCTCTCTCTCTCTCTCTCTGAAGAGGGTGTATTGCCAGCCAGGGGCCAGGTATGACCTAAGCATCCCACAGGGTTAGAGACCTCCAGAGCCATACCACGCGCACCACACAATGCTCAGACCAGTCAAATATAATTGAACTGTCCTCCTATCTCCCCGCCCAAGAATTCTTAACTAACAATCAAGGTAAACAGAAATCTTTAGCTTAACAATGGACAATAAATAATGCTTATTTATAAATAAATAAATAAGCATCTTCCCCTGGCAGGCAGATTTGAATGGTGTTGGAAAAATTCGAGCAAAACATAGTGCCCCAAAATATAGAGAGAGTATTGGGGAAATTGCCTGCCATGGAGGCAAGGAGAGGACTGGACGCAGGAGGGGGCGGGCAGCGGGGGGCATGAACTAGGGACACTGATGGTGGAAAGTGTACACTGGTGGAAGGATGGGTGTTTGATCATTGTACATCTGAATCTCGAACACAAAAGCTTTGTAACTGTATCTCATGGTGATTCCAAAAAAAAAAAAAAGTCAAGTGGAGTTCATGCCCAATTCAATCAGCTTAACCAATGGCTGAATAAATAGCAGTATTCCTACATTAAAAAAAATAAATAAATAAATAACTCTTTAGCTTAATATAAGTCTTATTTTTTGTATTAAGAGGTCTTATTCCCATCCTTATTGGAGGAAGAAGACAACCAGAGATAATATAGCAGTAGGACTCTTGCCTTGCACATTGAAAACTTGGGTTGATCCCAGGCACCCTACATGTGTTCCCCTGAGCCTGCCAGGAGTGATCCTTCAGTGCAGAGCCAGGAGTGATACCTGAGCTCAGTCAAGTGTGCCCCTTTCCGAACTCAAATAAAGAGGTGAAAACTGGTGGATGAGTCTAAAATGCTGAATACTGGAGTAATATATCAAAATTATACAAACATATTATATTAATGATTTACTATCAGTGTTCTATGAAACATTGGGGGAAATGAAACATTTAAGATTCTGGGTATCTGCTCTTAAACTATATAAAATATAGTTAAATGTCAGGAAAAATAGTATGGATAAAGCACTTGTCTTGCACACAGCTGACCAGGGTTTAATCACCAGTACCCCATATGGTCTCTTAAGCCCACCAGGACTTATCCTGAGTGCAGAGCCTGTATAGCCAAGTGTGGTCCCAAAACAAAAATAATACAGTTGATGAGGTGAGATGATTGTGTAGCATTAGATATTAACTCAGGCTAGCAAAACTTTCTCAGATAACTGCTTCAAGCTGAAACCTCTGGGGTGATCTCAGGAGGGGCACAGGTCAGCTCCCACCCTACCAAAGTCCATGCCCCAAAGTCATCACCATGCTTCCTGCTGGACTCCAACTCTGAGCCCCCTTAATCTGCTGAAAATTTCAGGTACACAGGTTTTTTTGCTTTTGTTTTTTGGCTGAAAACTCCAGACCTCAGAGCCTGGACAGACGATCTCCCCCCATCTCCCCTAATGTCCTGAAGCCCTGGTAGTCACAGACACACAGACACACAGACACAGACACACACACAGACACACACACAGACACACACACACAATGCACTACCGCCACCCTGGTCACACACACACATTCCACTACCACCACCCTGAAAGCTGATGTACGCGACCTGTTCCAGACACTCATAAATAAATCTCAAAAGGATCACATAGCTGCAAAACTTTCCCAGATACTAGCTCCCAGCTGAGACCTCCGAGGTGACCTTCGGATACAGCAGGTAAGCTCCCATCCCCCAGAGCCAGAGCGGCTGCACCCATACGCCAAAGCCACCACCATACCATGCATCTAGCCAGACTGCCCACTTAAATTTTTTGGATTTTCCGGAGCACAGCCACATTTGCTGCTGTGTGATATCTTCAAACCCAACAATAATGACATCCCAATTGTAGCAGACCAGATGAGAAGGGATGTAAGGCAGAGGCCAACCAATCTCGACTAACAAAATCATTAACACAGAAGGCTTAACTTGCAACAACAGCTTAATAAAACTTCAGAGAATAACTTAATTTCCCCACCATGAGATACGACAATTTTCACAAATTTTCTTCTACAAAAATTGTTTTGATCATCCAATTGGCCATTTAGTGGTAACTATCAATATAAAATAAATTTTTGTGGGTCTGCTCTGGGGGCAGCCAGAGAGGTAGTTGAAAAGAATGGACACAATGGTGGAAGGAAGGTGACAGTGGTTGTGGGTTTGGTGTTGGAATACTGAATGCTGCAACAAATCATCATGAACAACTTTGTAAACAACAGTGTTTAAATGAAATGTGGGGGTGGCAGGGGGAATCTGCCAAGACAGGAATGATATTTACATAGATTTTATAATTTACAAAGAAATTTCTATATATTACCAAATTGAATCCTTATGACAGGATGAACAAATGATTTATATTATACCCAACTTACTGGAAATAAAATTGATACAGAAGGTTATAGAGCTGTACCTGATAATAGATATGGGGCATGATTCTAGAAACATACACATTTTACTACACATCCTCTATGCGTTGCAATCCCCAAAGACAAAACAGGAGAAAGAAGGATCCTGGACATGGGCATGAAAGATGTGAAGACACTCATAACTGAAGTACAAGCATCAATAATTAAAGAGTCAGTGAAGTTATGGATTTGAAAGAACAAAAAGAAAAGTTTATCTGGTTAATAAAAACTGAAATTGGCATGTAAAGAGACACAAAGCCTGGGCCAGAGAGATAGTACATGGGTAAGGAGTTGGCCTTACTCAATGCTGACTGGGTTCAATCCTTGGCAGTACATAAGACCCCCCAGCCCCACCAAGAGTAAGCCCTGAGCATAGTCAGTTGTGGCCCCAAAATATAAAGGTACAAATATAAAATTTTAATGCAAAACCAAGAAAAAGCACTTAAGATGAGATAGTGTACAGTAACACTGTAGCACTGTCATCCCATTGTTCATCAATTTGCTCGAGTGGGCACCAGTAACATCTTCATTGTGAGACTTGTTGCTACTGTTTTTGGCATACAGAATACGCCACAGGTAGCTTGCTAGGCTTTGCTGTGATGGCAGGATATACTTGTTAGCTTGCCAGGCTCTCTAAGAGGGATGGAGGAATCGAACCTGGGTCGGCCACCTGCAAAGCAAATGCCCTATCCACTGTGCTATCGCTCCAGTCCAGTATACAGTATAGTGTGTATATATATATATATACATATATATATATATTTATATACACAAAGGCAGTTTGTAAACAAAACATTACATTTAAAAAATTTAAGAAATACCTCTGTTTTGTTTTGTTTGGGGCCCACACCCAGTGATGTCAGGGCTTATTCCTGGCTCTGCACTCAGGAATTACTCAGGTGGTGCCATGGATCAATTTAAGGTCAGTCTTGTGCCTGGCAAACACCCTACCTTATGTACTACTGCTCTGGCCCCTAAGAAAAAAACATTTAAAAATAATATCCTCCAGGACATTTTAGTCAGAAAGTTTCAATGGTTCAGTATTTAACAGTTTAATAGCTGGAAAAAAAACCTGGACCTAAGGAAGGAGAGCTCTATGAACATTCATTAAAAGGGAATACAAAATAAACAGTAAATGCACCCTCTAAACATTTCTTTGATAAAACCCAGGGCATGGAAAGAAGAGATTGTTCTCCTTATATTTCACTCTGAGTCTTTTGCTTCCCTGCCTTACTATAACAACAGAAATGTCTTAGAAAAAAAAGCTGATACAACCTACCTAAAGAAACAACCAGATTCTGTACTGAGCACTGTTAAGTAGGACCACTTGTACTGCTTCTCCCAGAGGACTTCAAATTCACAAGTGTTGATTTGGTGGAGTGATTCTATTCCCTTCCACTCACAGAAGGGTAGTGGAGTCCTTTCTGCTAACTACAACGCACACTGAAACAGCAATTTCAAGGCTGAGGCCAGAGACTTCATGTTACAAAACCCCAAGGAACCATTCACATTAAACTCTATGAATATGGCACCCGGAGAGCTGTAGGACCCCAAAGTGGGAGCACAGAGACTACAGTGTGCTGGCTGTTTCCTAGTTTCAGATTAGCTTAAGGTGTACTGTGTAACATTTATTTAACCTGACACGTTTATCTAGCAGATTTTAATGTCTAAGTTAAATCCCTAGCAGGAAATGAAGAGAAATAAAATGTGCAGGTGACTATAACCCAGCACACACCTAGCGTGGAAACAGGATGCTGTGCTACCACTCCCTGGGGACCAGTTACAGTGCCACGTCATCTGACCTGGACACCGTCATGGCAGCCTGTGTGGCCCCCCCTCTTTGCTCCAAGCAATATTGTCTATACTATATGCATGTCGATAAAACAACTATGCATTAAAAAGGCACTATAGAAATGCTAACATAAATAAGCTAAGACATATTGGACACATGAGCTAATATTAATATTTAACTGTGTATCACTAAAAACCCCAAACAAAACTAAGTTCAATTCAGCAGGATATTCTGAACATACACCTACTAGCTGTTCTTGGTAAAACCAGAAACTGGGCTTTATGTGCAGACAGACAGTCTATTTCCATTTTTTTTTTCTAAATGATGTTTCCTCTGAAAAGGAGAGAACATGATCCTCTGAAAGAAGAAAATTTGCCAAGTCCTCAACCAGAGACTAAAAAAACTGAAAGATTATAAATGTGTCAGAGAAAACTCAAACCAAGCATAAAAGGAAAATGGGCTGAATTTTGTCTCCTCCACGAGATACAACTTGCACTTACATTCCCTACCACAGTGCTATTGAAGATGGAAGAAATATGAGCATCATTATATATCACAGGCTTTTATTGCTACTAGAGATGGAGGCTGGCCTCAAGCAGAACATTTTTATTCTCCAGTAAAAATATTTTTCTTTTTGAGATTCTGAAAAATTTCAGGAACCCTTATTAGTTACCTAGAACTCCACATACTTCACAAAGTTTAACATCAGCTTTAATTATTTTACTCACCCTCTCCTGAAGCTCCTTTCATTTGCACCTCTCCCATAGTTTATTTTAAACAGAATCTCAGTCTTGAGTATAGAGATCTGCATTCTGTCTCACACAGGCCATAAGAAGTAGGCTACTCCCAGGTCTGAAGAGAGAGTACGGTGTGAAAGGAGCTTGTTTCACATGTAGTAGACCCAGGTATAAGCCCCAGTACCACGTAAGGCTTCCCAACCCCTGCAGGAGTGATCTCTGAGCATATTTCCTGGATTAAGCCATGAACATCACTGGGTATGCTCCTCCTCAAATTAAACAGGACATTCCTATTTTAATGGTGGTGGGGGGGGTGCTACGAATAATATTTTTGAAATAAAGCCCAGTTTACTTGCCCATTCTGGTCCCACCAATGGAGTCATAATTGATTTGAAACTTGATGGAAACCAAGTAATTAGTTTGTGGCAGTTGCTCTCCATATACCTTTGCCCTTATTCTGTTAGAGTAGAAGATCCTTTGGGTGTAAGATATCAATATTCAAAGACGTCCTCTAGCATACTGGCAGAAAGCTGTGGCCATGTGATCCCATTCCAGCAATGAGGACCATTTTCAAGTCTGGTTCTGCCCTTAGAGAGAAAAGGGACCAAATACATCCTTTTTTCAATACTCCCTGAAATGGAGACATAAAGCTAAGTGATATGGGAACCATCTACAATCTGAAAACGGCTTCAAAGAGCTCCCTATACCCCAAGTAGTAGTTTTTTTAATGTGTGCGGGCGTGGGGGGAAGGGGAGTGATAGTTGAGAGAAATCTATGTCACACTGAGACCAATGTCCTTTGACTGACTGGCAGTACTTGGTTGCTATTCCAAGCTGATTTTCAGTAATGTGGTGCCAGGGACTAATGCCACATGTAAACTAGGCACTTCAGTTCTTCTGGGTCACCTCCCCACCCACTGTTGAAATGTTTAAATAGCAGCTTCAGCTTACAAATTGATGAATAAATATTTCAACTCTCTTCACTGTTCTTCATTTCTTTGATACAAGTGTAGAGGGGAAAAGATATCTTGATATCTATTTTTCATTAACCATTGACAGAACTGATTCTTTAAAAGATGTCCAATTTTTGCATATAAAAGATTTATTTATATTGTATTTATACCACAAGAGGATTTTTTTTCTTTTCATTGTGGACTCCACCCAACACCCCAATTCTCACGTATGAAACTGCAGGGGAATCATAAAGGTAGTATCTTTGTAAAAAATGAAAAAGAGAGGAGAATAATGATCTCCAGTGACCACTTTAGGATTCAAGCATTAATATCCTGGCTAAAGAAATATTCCTCCTCATTTTTCCATGAATAAACTACATGTTAGATTAATTTTTTTTAGTCCTCAGGACATAAACCAATACCTAGCACATTCCAACAGTCTGAACAATATTAATTATTTATCACAAAATCAACAGATATTTTATCACAAACTGCAATCCAATCAAAAGAACATTAGGCTGAGCTGCAACAAATCACTCTCAAGCATTTGACTGTATATAATTCGAAACAAGATTCTAAAACTGCCAAAAAGACATAAAAGCTGGTAGGCCCTGGTGACAACCACCATAACTAACTTCAGAATAACTGTAAGAGAGATGGGGAAAAGTTTAGAACCGCGAAAGCAACATATACTCTTTTCACTCAGGCTCATTTTTTCCCATCAAAAAATAAAATAAAAAACAAATTGACATGTAAACAATATGATGAAAATCATAAACTACATATACACCAAACCCATACACATTTAAAAATATATATCATTTTTTCATTTTTTTTAAAAATGCAAATGCAATTTTTCTACATTAGCACTGTCTCTTTCTTTCTGACCTAGAGAGCTCTCTCTACACCCACCCAGGTTTATACTGAAACTGAAAAGGTTTGGTTCCACTGCTGCTCCAGTGGCCAATCAAATGAGAGATACTATGTGGGCTGAAAGAGCTTTACTGGCAACACACCAGCAGGTTGGAAGATGGGAGACTCACAATAATCACCTTGTTTGCACAGTCACAAAAATGTGTTTTTATAGAGAAAGAAAAGAAGAAAGCACAGTTTTAGGAAGGGTGAGTTAGAAGCTGGTGGGTGATATGGTGATAAATAAATTCAGTCAGGAACTGATCCCTTGAGGCCCACTTCTAATGTGACTGCAAAAATTTCTGATTAAGTTTTCCATCTGCTTGCCTTTTAGGAAAAGATAAGGCAGGCATTCTCCACAGTTTCAACTATTCCTAACCAAACAGGTTTTTCTGGTTTCTAATACTTTGAACTCCTAATTTCCCTGGGCTGGCTTCAGTATCAAAAACTAAATAATTCTATAGGTGAGTAACTGTAACAAATATCTTGTATAGAATTAAGAGTATCTGTAGTTACTGGTGCCCGCTCAAGCAAATCGATGAACAACGGGATGACAGTGCTCAGCAGTTAAAATGTTCTAGGGTCTCTTGGTTAATTAGCAGTAGCTGACTTAGCTTTTGATTCCAGGGGAAACACCTCTTCCAATGATAGAAATTAATAACCTTGTCTACCAGAATAAAGTTCTGCTGTCAGAATTTTGTTTTGCTTTGTTTTGTTTTTTTAACGTATGGAAATGTACTTACTGGGTTTGGGGAGAACATTTACTTACTGAGAGAATATTTTCCGGGTTCTGAAAACATGGATAATCCAGGAAAAGATTAAATTTCTTCTTTTCGTTAATTTCAATTGTCTCAAATGACCAGAATCTATCTCACTGGAATACATCATCCTAGACAATGCCCCAATTTAATGATCTTTCAAGATTCCATTCACGCTGTCTTCTGCAGGAAACATTTCCAGATCCTATAGCCTAGATGAGTCCTTTTCCCACAGATTTGCCAAAACAATTTAAGTATACAACGAAGGAATTGAATAGTATTAGGATAGCTTTGTTTAATCAAAACAATCATTTAAAGTCCTTCATAAGGAAGACCAGTAATTCCTAAGTCAAATTTAGCCAAGTGTGAAAAAAAAGAAAAATCCTTCATTGTTCAAACACCCAATGAACAGATTTACACTTAAAATTCCGTAATGTAAGAAAAATGCATCCATATATCTAATTGACAGAAATAGCAAGAAAGATGCAAGAGAAATGATAGGATGGGAACAAAAGATCCATTATCACTTTGGTGAAAATATGAACGTGATACGGGCTAGAGTTATAAAACAACACCTCTCTCGTGCCCTCTCTGCAGTGCCCTGCTTCTTGATTACAGCCTTTCTCTCTTTCATCCTGACTACCTATCCGTTGCCATCCTCCCAGATACTTCAATTTATGAAAATCAAATGTAGGTATGATGGAATTCTACCAAAATCGCACTTAGCATTACCTACTGTTCATTAGTTATTTATGCATAACCTCTCTGTCCTACTCAATTATTTATGTTTATCTCACCCATATGTCAACATAATTTGTACAGTTTAATACAAAAGGACTGTACTTAAGTTGCACCATTATTTGTTCTTATTTATAATAAAATTAAGAATGATTTGAAAACAAATTTGAAAGCCACCAGTGGCCTAGCTGGATTTTACAAAGGTTTTAAAGAGAAAGGTGCCCAGTCTGATGGGCGACACAAAAAGTGCCAGGAGGCTAGATTTATAAGCTCTTCCATCTTTTCAACAGATGCCAGAAACTCAGGTATTTCTTTAAAATCCAATTTATACACCGGATTAGCTTATTCAATTAACAGCAAAAAAAAAAAAATCTTTTAGAATACTCAATGAATCAAACAAAAATCTCTTGGCAAGCGCCTGCAAACCATAGATTTCAGATTTCTATCCTAAGAAATAAGTCTGTAGGCAAATTCTCTAATTTTTTTGCATTTAATGAGCCTTAACTTTACATTTGCTAGAAACTCCACAATCAACAAGACATTTAATTTGCTTGTTGTGAGATAACTTACGTTTGCTATGGCATATAGATAGTAAGAAAACAAATTAATAAGAAAGACCATCATAAAAGTCACATTTGAAGTATAATAATGTTTAAGAAGTGATGTGCTCCTTGAGATTAAGTGCTTAGGGCCAACTGGAGACTCCCCTTAGATTTTCCTTCTAGAAATGAAAGACAAAATTACCTCATGGCAAGGCTCAGGGGTGACTTTTTTTTATAGGGGTCAGTGGTGGATTTATTTAACTTGCTTTGAAGATTAACATACCCTCTATGCACACCAGGTTCTATGAAGGAAAGTTACTGAACCCTTTAGCAGATAGGAAAATCCTTCTGAACTAAAATAAAAGATTAATTTCTAACATTCTGTAAATAAAATAAAACATATCTAAACATCTAAGACCCTCTACCCATGAGATACGCTTATTCATCAAATGCATATGTTTTAAGAAATGTAATTGTTTAACCACCTACTACAGTCACATTATATAAAATGGGACACTAAATTACACAGACCGGGAGGTTTATGATTTCCTAGGCAAATCCAAGTAAAAGTCACAATTTGACGTGCAGTTAGGCATTTTATTTCGTATATAATAATAAATTACTTAAGGATACTTAAATTCTAATGTGATTCACATCCACAGAGAAAATTAAACTCTAGCAGTAGAATTTTACACTCAAAATAAAATGTAATTTCCAATAAAAAGTCAGAATAGAGACAACTTGTGCCTTCAGATTTTAAAAGAACTATATTAAAAGAAAACAAAACTCAGATAACCATGAAAAAAAAAGATATAAGTATTTTTACATCACTTCTCACTTCTACATTCCAAGAATATCTAAGCAAATGATGGCTTAAACATATGTAAGTTTTTGATCATCATCACAATTGTTGGAAAGTTGCAATTAACTTCAACATCTCACACGGTTACTAAGCTAATATTGCCAGAAGCCAGCATTCATCTGGTTCTCCTGGGAGAAAAGAAAAGAGGCTGAATGGGTATACCAGGGACTTTTCTCAGTGCCACACATAAACTCATCTCCTCTGATTGCCCAAGCTCTTTAGGGACAGAGTTTGAGAGGCTTATTAAGGAAAAAGCATTGGTAATTGTCACCATCTCTACCACATTGAGAACTGACTTAATAGAATTTGAGCAGAGTACTACCTCCAACTCATTTCAGTGCGAAATTTCTCTCTTCCACTCTTCTTCTAGACGAAACAAGTAAACAAAAATGAGAGGGTCTCAGAATGGCAACCATCATGACTAAGAAATACAGAAATTTAGAAAACCCTGCATCAGCATTATAACCTAAGAAAGCAACCATCATTAGATGCCAGAAACTGAGGAATTTCTTGGGGATAGAGTGCATATGGAACCTAATTAAAAAGGCATTAAGGGCCAAAAAAGGCAGTCACAGTACCAGAAAACCACCCACGGCCTTAGGAAGTAAACAAAGGGTGCCTGGCAAAATTCCACTAATGTATCAAAATTTGCAAGATTGAGAGCTTGAAGTGTGGACAGGCCATGGGAGATGGGACACAAACTATTGTGCATAACTCCCAGCAGCTGGGCTGGAAAACCCACCATTCACACAGCCGCAACAACATGCAGAAAAGCATGAATTTTAGGTCCTTTTCCTCTGTAAAGGAAACGCAGTACCAGGAACCTGTTGAGACACGGCTAAGGCATGGAGGTCAAGGCAAAAACACAGAAAGTTGGATTCTGATGGTCCTGAAATACCATACGGCAACGGGAAAAAAAGCAGACAGGAACCTCAGCTGGACTTGGCAAAGATCTATCACGAAGTGTGCTGTCCTCTGAATGTCTTGGTGTTGACTTTTAACAACGCACCATTCCGAATAAATTCTGAGAAAAAAGCCTCCATTTCCTATAGGAAAATTCCAGTTCCAGGTTGGAACAGACTTCTCTGGATCAGTCTTGCAAAAATGAGTTAACAGGAAAAAAGCAAAAATCGATGTATAGGCGCCATGTTATACGTAACCTTGGAAGAACAGAATAAGTGAAAAGGAAGAAAATATCTAACATTTGAGAGAATATACTGAAAGATACATATAAATATATATATAGAAATATAAAATATAAAGAAATATACACAGAAAAAAATACTAGACACAGTACATGATAATATTCAATATTGGGCAAAAATAACAAAAACTGACCAAAGTCTACTCATGTCTAGTATATGTATTGAAAGAAGCCAATAGTATAGCTTTCTTCATAATGATAAATCACTTAAGCAGAAACCATGTTTGAGTTAAAAGCTTAAAGTGGAAGGTCCGAAGATGTAACTTAGTGGTTCAGCACTTGCCTTGCATGTGGGAAGCTCTCTGTGATCCCCAATACCAGATTAAAACAAAAAACAATAACCAAAAATGTTAGATGTTATAAGAACTGAATATTCTTTTCTCTCAAATGGCTTAAAAAAACAAAATGCACAAACAGCATTAAACGACTTGAAAGAAAAGCAAAACCAAATATTTAAATCAGGAAAGTATATGTGTCTTATAAGCCTAAATCAAAGACTGTCTTGTAGTAAAAAGACAAATACAGTGAATTTACAATCACACAGATCTACGCAGAGGGATTTAGCTACATACATACATGTGTGTGTGTATGTGTGTGTGTATGTGTGTATGTGTGTATTTAGAGGAAGGAGGGAATACATTTATACAATCTATTTTATATATTTCTCATTCGTTCTCCACATAGATAAAAGTATAAATATTGAAAAAATTCACTTTAGTAACTATGTATTAAGTTTTAGACTCCGTAAGAAATAACTTCCTTTGATACAAAGTAACTTAAAGAACTAAACCTCCATTATTAACTGAAAAGAAAAAAAGACATGAAAAAAGTGTTTTCTTATGAAAAAAGTATCCTGAAAAAAAAAAGTAAACTGAAATTCTTTTTCATAAGTAAACAAATTATACATTAATTTTTAAAATATATAAATTAAGGGTCTGGAGAGATAGTACAGGGGTAAGTCGCTTGCTTTGCATGCAGCCAACCACAGTATGATCCACAGTACCATAAGTGGTCTCATAAGCATCATCTGATGTGATCCCTAAGCACAAAGCAGGAGTAAGCCCCAAGTATCTCTGGGTATGCCCCTTTAAAACACAAATAAACATCTGCATATAAATTAAGGACTCCAGAGAGAGTCCAAGGAGCTGGAGCCAATGGCTGGAACGCAAGAAGCGAGATTTAATTCCTGGCATTGTATGCCGCTTCCATCCACATATTGAGATGTATTCCGACTGGTCCCTAGCATTGCCGGTACAAGCAACACTATAGCGCTGGGCTGGAGCACTGAGCCATGAAGTGTATACTGCTGA
This sequence comes from Sorex araneus, assembly GCF_027595985.1. Classification (NCBI taxonomy): domain Eukaryota; kingdom Metazoa; phylum Chordata; class Mammalia; order Eulipotyphla; family Soricidae; genus Sorex; species Sorex araneus. The sequence goes on along the minus strand of NC_073311.1, from coordinate 25,049,601 downwards.
GCAAAGAGTCAGCAGGAATGACGCCTGGCTCCTAAAACCCCACAGGGATGGCCAGTACACCCCGACTTCAACTGTCACATCCAGGTCTGTCAACTTTAAACCAATACCCTAAGGGTTTTGAAAAGTGAGTCCGAGGACAACACTTTTAAATTTTGAAGAAAAAAAAAAGTTTTATACCCAAAGACAAAGATAAGTACGCAAAAAAAAAAAAAAGGCTACAAAAATAGTAACTTTTCTAAAGCTAGAAAAAAACAAAAAGCTATTCACCATTTTACCCTCATAAGATTTAAACACTAAAAGACAAACTGCTCTTAAGGTGGAAAAAAAAAGATTAAAGGAAAAAATAAACTGCACAAAATCAATAACCAAGAAAACAATAAAACATTGTCAATGAAAAATCTTCTAAAAGGGAGTCAAGTCAATATGGTTACAGAGATAAATTCATACAAACCCAAGGGACAGATACTTGTGTCATATAACATGCATCAAAAAACATAAAAGCTTCCCAAATGATTTTATGATGCTAACAGAATCCTGAAAATACTGCTTATAAAAGAAAAAAAACACAGTCCAATCTTACTCATGAACACAAGTACGAAAATAAACTACTTGCAAATAGACTCTAGCCATTTATTCATCTATCACCTACACTTGTGCTGATTTCATTCAGGTGCAATATTCATTTAGTTACAAGAAAATTGTTGGTGAGGCTTTTTATATTACTATGTGGAGGGAGAAAAGAAGCAGGTAAAATAACAGGATACACACATATATTTTAATGGAGACTGTCTGTTGAAGATAAGAGTGAAAGCACATATTTACCTCTGCTCTCTTCCATAACCCCAACAGAAAACTGGAAATTTATTAAGGAGTTTAAGTACTTAAGGGCACTTTGTTGAAAGTTAATGTTTTGCTCAACTACTCACAGTACCATTCTGTATCATGATATTTCATCATTTTTTAACAAATATGTATGAAAATTTGCTCTGTGTCAGAAGAGTGTGTGTATATATATATACATATATATATACACATATATATATTAGGCATCCTTAACTTCTCTTTCTCCCAGGTAGATTATTAGCTTACCTAAAATTGAATTCCCCATCCTGAACTGCATTTAAATCCCATCCCAGGCATTTCACTGGGGCTCCAGCAGCATTTTTCAAAAAGAGAAAGGAATGAAAGAAAAGGAACAGAGAACTTATTAAAAGAAGGTATTCAAAAAAAAAATGCAGAGGGTGGAGGCAGGGGTAGATTAGTAATCAAGATTTGTAATGAAAAACACTTCAAACTGTCCAAGACTCAGTGGGCCTCAGCATCATCAAGCTAACCCTATCCAAGGATGCTTTGAAGTGAGACTTTTGTCAAACACGTCTTAGCGCTATAAGCGCAGGTAAAACAACATAAGATCCTCGCCGAAACTCTGCTGGCCTACAGTGCCGTGAGAGCGTTAGAGTTAACAGTCTCTTGCGGCTCGAGATCAAAAAATCTTAGAAGTTTCTCTGGGCTTGGGGTTTCTATGCTGACACTGCAAATGTTCAGGCCTACTACCTATTCCCCCACACCCCAGAGCTGAGGACACTTGGATTTCCGCTGGACCCTGCCTTCTCTCTTTAGGGCTGCACACTTCCGACTGTGTGTGTTTCCTGGAACATCTTAGCAAACACCTTATCTATGAGCACACTCGCCCTGGGAAGGATCCCAATGAACCAAGTTACTGTACCTTCCCCCAGCTTCCTGTTTTTCATCAACAAAATGCTCACCAACAAAAAAAAAAAAAAATGAATGTTGATTCAGTGCCCCCATCCAGGGTGATGATATTTCCCTAAGCCCAGAAAAGTGAACAAACATCTTCCAGTGACAGATACTGTTTTGATTTCACTCCTATACTTTACTTCCTTCTTCACAGGAGAACCACAATAAAACAGTGAGTGGAATTTGCTGCATCATGCTCTTTCATAGTCGCATTTTTTTGCCTAATTTTTGTTGTTGTTGTTGTTTGTTAGGTTGGTTGGTTTTTCGGTTGGGGGCCACACCCAGGAGTGCTGAGGACTTACTCCTAGCTTTTGCTTTGTTTTTGACCCATATGTAGCAGTAGACAGGACTTATTACTGGCTCTGTGCTCAGGGATCACTCCAGGTGGAGCTCACAGAATCAGATGGGGTGCTGGGGATTGAACCCGGGTCAGTCACATGCAAGGAAAGCATTTTACCCACTGTGCTATCTCTCCAGCTCCTACTGCTCTTAGCTTTATTCTGTTCTGTAGCACTAACCGTGTTTCTGACACCAGCAACAACATCACAGCTCAGAGGAAGTTAGCATGTTTTAGCAATAAAATGCTTTTTAATTAAAGTACATTGTCCTTTTCAGGCACATTGCTCCTGAACACTTAATAGGCTGTAGCATAGTGTAACTATAACTTCTATAGCACTTGAAAACCAAAAAATTTCCTTTTGACTCACATTTTACAATATTTGCTTTATGAAACATTCTGGAACCAAACCTGCAATATATCTGGCTTGTTCCTATATTGCCTAAAGTTCAGTGCAAATTGGTGAAGAAAACTGGTGATAGAGGAGGCAGTTATATGGATATTCAGGAACTCTGCCATAATAGAGATTTTTCTCCAGATTTTATTTCTTTATTTATTTTGCTTTTTGGGTCACACCCCACAATGCTCAGGGGTTACACCTGGCTCTGCACTCAGGAATTACTCCTGGAGGTGCTCGGGGTACCATATGGGATGCTGGGAATTGAGCCTGGGTCTGCCATGTGCAAGACAAATGCCCTACCCGCTGTGCTATCGCTCCAGCCCCTTCCTCCATATTTAAGATAATTTTCTTTATTTAGAACTAAGCAGGACTGGAGCGATAGCACAGCATGTAGGGCATTTGCCTTGCAGGCGACAGACCCAGGTTTGATCCCTCCGTCCCCCTTGGAGAGCCCGGCAAGCTACCGAGAGTATCCCTCCTGCACGGCAAAGCCTGGCAAGCTACCGTGGGTGGCATATTAGATAAGCCAAAAACAGTAACAACAATCTCACAATAGAGACGTTACTGGTGCCCGCTCTAGAAAATGGATGGACAATGGGACAACAGTGCTACAGTGCTACAGAATTAGGCAAGGGGCTAGAAAGAAAACAGTGAGTATGGTGCTTACCTTACACACAGTCAACCCACATTCAATTCCCAGCATGCCATATGGTCCCCAAGCCCTATCAGGAGAGATCCCTTAGCACAACGCTAGTAGTATCCCCTGTGTGTCTGATGTATGGATCAAAAACAAAACAATAAGCTAGGCACAGTAAAGTGGAAGTAAGCTAACACTTCTTGCCTCTAAAGCTAGAAATTATGGACTAGTTAGCAATTTTCTCCTCATCCTAGTGTTCAGAGTCTCTCGTCTTTTCTCAAAGGAAATAACTTCTTGATTGGAGAGGAGAATAAAGAGGTTAAGTGAGTACAGCATTCTTCTCAGGAAGAGGAGGGGAAAGGCTGAATACATATGTGATGGGTGATATTGAAGACCCAGATGTCTTAGGGAAAGAAATTTAAAATACTCTTGCAGTCAAATTGCAAAAGTATTTGGGAGAATAGGCTGTACCAGAAAAGGAAAAGATGCTCACAATTAGTGGTAAGGAAGGTACAGCAATTTTGGACTTTGCACCTCTCCACCATCACAGCTATAACCATGGCCATAATAGTTATATATTATATAGTTAGAATAGTTTTAGCTATGATAGCTAGGCTACCTAAAAAACAATAAAAAAATTTTTAATTCTGAAAGAAAAAGAAGATTTCTTAGGCCATATAGTATAGGACTTAAGATGTTTGTCTTGCAAATAATTGACCCCAGCACCGGCCCCCTGAGCACTGCTGGTCCCTGAGCACTGCGATGTCTGGTTCAACCTCTTCCATACACATTCACACAGAAAAAGATGATGCTCAACAATGTGGTAGAAAGCTGTACCTGAGTAGAGAAAAAGAAGCAATCGATGAAAGTTCCCCAGAGCACTCATACATGATGAGATTTCTAAAGGTCCACTTTAAGTCACTGCTGCATTGTGCTGCAAATCCCTTGCTTACATCAAACTTCATTAAAGTCCGGGAGCAGGGCACTCACATCAAAGGGTTCCAGGAAGCAGAGTTCACTTCAGGCCAGTAGAGTTCCAGGGAGTGGGAGAGATACCACAGGGAGAGATACAACGTCTTCAGTTTCAGACCTCCAAGAGCAAGATCTTAGGCATTTCAGTGGCAATTTTTACTGGCAGTGGTGAAGAAAACCCATCTTTCTTTGAACTTTTATCAATAGGACTTCACAGGAAATCTTACTGCATGGGGAAAATAACTCAAGCTTATGCTTATTGGAATTTCTGAGGAGTGGGTACAATAGTGTCTCCCTTAGAAGCCATTCCCATTCCAACCAGAACCAGGCCTGTTCTAACTTCTGTGCCTCTACCGTTTCTCTGACCTGATCAGACTTATGATTTCTAGCCATTAATCACCAAGCTTCATGGCAGGCAGATCAATAAATGCTTCGACAGTATCTTCCTTAACAGTGTGCACAATGAAAAATAGTACTAACAGCACTCCATTTTATCAGAGGCAAGAAAATAGAAACACAAAGAAGTTAACAAAATATAAGATCACACAACAATTGAGGAACAAGTATAAAAAACCACACTTATCTTCCTTAAAACAAAACACCACCCATCTTTCCTTTCATTTGACTGCAAAATCAAGCAAAAATGTTCCTTATTGTCAATTAATGCTTAGCCCCTAGCCACCATTTTGCTATTGAAACCCTATGTACATGAAAGAAACCCTACGTACAGTATGAGCAAAAATCCTGTGAAGAATAGTGTTTTAGATGAACATCCTAAAGTTAAGAAAATAGAGGTCGTTCAGTGAAAATTTGAGAATATCTATGAATTGGGTTTTATTTTCCACATACATATATAGATATCAGCAAATGTCAGTCAGAAATCTTTCTGGAAAGAGGCTACAAATATTGGTATACAAATTTAAGTGAGAGTGCCTTAAAAATGCTGACCACATATTTTTAGACTATAAAATTGAGAGGGAGGTTGTTTTCTTTATATAAATGACTCCACATACCATATGTACTTGGCTACTATATTTCTCTACTCCTAAAATCCAACTTTTTGCAGAAATAATGAGTTGAGTAGTTCATAACTGAAAGAAAGGTGGACTGAGCAAACGCAGAAAATAATGCAGAGTATCACTATTTCTCAGCTTCTAATTTTCCATTTGTTTCTCTGAAAAAAAAATTGAAATTACCCAAAACTTATTAGTAATGTTTTTCTAATATAGATTAGAAGAATACAAAAGATTTTAACAAGTACATATTTACCTAAATCACTTTATACAACTCCAAAGTCTCTAACCCAGAGTCCTTAATTCATCCAACCCTTAAATACAGTGGCTGTTTACAATTGACTTACAGCTTACCCACTACCCTGTCATCTTACAAAAGGACATGGTTTCTTGCTATTACAAAAGATTATAAATACTGTCAAATTTTCTTAACTCTTCACATTTTTATGTTTCCACAGTACAGACTTTCAAATTTTAAATAAAGACTTTATCAATCAAGTACTGGAATTTTGCCAGTACTTGATCTAGAACTCAGTGCTTACATATTAATCAGACCAGAGAGCTAGTGGCATGCAGACTCAAGACTTCAAGGTTACAAAATATCCTCTTCACATAACAGTGTTTTGATCCTTTTGTGGAAACTTTTCCATAAACAAAAAGGAAGTATTCAAAACTTTCAATTAGATCTTATCTCGCACATTAAGTTTCAGACAAGCATTTGAACAGGGGAAAGTTACTCTAAAATCTAAGGATAGTTGGTCAAGTGTTTTCTTACATCCACAGAAATTTTTATTACAATCCTTCTTACTAAAGCAGATATTTAAGTAATTTCTGGAATACATTTTCTGACATAAGGTCAATATTTCCTTTCTTAAGATAAAACACACTTTTATACTCCAGTAGGCCTCTTCAGATTCCCCCCCTTAAACTTTTCTTAATCACTCTTACTAATTGTACATTTGTAGGTTTTATTTCAAGTAAATCTTAAAATGTATTAGTACAAAATAATTCATACTATTCATTTTATAATCTAAATGCCTGTAAATTAAGATATATTTTGAGGAAAAGATTTACTTCACAATATGTCACTAATTTCCTATTTTGTGGAATTCCAGAAATTTAGCTCTCTGTTCACCTAAATAGGTGTCATCTCACCACCTCCACAAATAAAAAAAAAAATCTATCCCAAATTACATTAAGAAGAAATAAAATAAACCAAGTAAAGAGGAAAATGGTCAAAGTTATGAGAACTAAAGATTTTTTTTTCTATAACACTGAGCTTACATGAAAAACGGGGCAGAGTAAGGGTCTCTGGAACATGGGTGGAGAGAAGTAGGCTTTTTGGCGGAGGGTGCAGTATTGGAATGATATATTCATGAAAAGTAGAAGTAATAATGTTGCATATCCCAGTACCTAAGTAAAAGTGGTTTAACAAAATCTAAGAATGGGGTCAATGATAGCAGCAGATCACTTGCCTTGCATATATGAGACCCTGGGTATAAAATCTTCAGTATCACATGCCCACAAAAATTTCTTAGGTAAGCTGCTTTGACATTTTATATGACTAAACAAAAATAAGTTTGGAAATTAAGCAGGGTGCAAAGCTTTCAACTAAAAGGGCTGTTTTAATGGACATGAAGGTGCTAAGACATAAACTTTTTAATATAGTGCCAAAGATGTGATCGGTATTCATTTCCTAAAACAAGACCCTTCAACAACAATGAAGCTTAACATTAGTAAATATTAAGCTTATATAATATTTTATAATTGAATAGAATTTTTCCAAATTCTACTTCAGTAGCTGACATACAGCCATGGGAATAAGTCTGAACACCAAGCCTCTTTATTAAATTATAAGACGTAAGCTGCTCATAGGAAGTTTGAGTGTTGGACCCTAGTACAGATGTCAATTCTTTGCATTCAATCCAAGATTCTTCCCTTATGACAAAGCCTTTTATGGCATGATCAAATATAATGATTTCCACGTCTCAAATCAAGGAGCTGTTAGCAAATGGGAAGTTCTCACTGGATAAATAGCTCTGGCAAATTAACTAATAAGAACTACTTCATAGCATATTCACAATTTTTATTATTAAAAACTCTTACTAAAAGAAATAGTAGTAGTTAAATTGAAACAACACTCAAATTGATGTCTGAATCAAAAAATAATAATTCCAAGGTTTTTACCTTCATATTTGTGGTTCTAGTTACACATCATACATGTAACTTTCTGTGGTAAACTGACAACATGAACACTTTCACAAAATTCACAAAATTGATCATTTAAATTTATCACACTAGATCCTACCTTGAGAAGAAATTGCACACATAGATTTATAATTTAAAATCATAAAATCAAAATGTCTTTCTAAGTTTTATGCCAATTTTCACTCACATCTATAACATATAAAAATGTCCAAGTATCAATTTCAAATAGTGGATGAAAATATCATATTATGTAGCCATATAAACAGAGCTACATATGTATCAGAGAGTAAAGGATAAACTATGCAAAATCAGTTAAAAGGAGGAAGACAAATACTGGGTGTCCTCACCATATGTGGGACACAGAGAAACAAAGCAAGGCAAGAGATGAAATCTTTGGCCTCTAATTACAGAACTGTTGTTATCAGAAAGACAGAAAAGGAGTTCAATATGCTGCAGTGCAGGAATACTTTCTGGTGGGCATGGTAACATATATTGAAAGACAGCTAAAATAGTCCCATATATATAAAATGCATATATAATGCATATATATAATGCCCCTCAGAGCGGGTGGGTTGAGTTTCACTCCCTGCCCTGAGCAGAGCCCTGTTAGGTAGCCAAAGACCTCCAAAACCCAGCCACAGCCATGCTCAAGGCCCCTCTCCAAATGTTCTAACGAGCCTCATGCATGAAAAAATCGGCAGAGGAACCCAGGTGTGTGGGACCCGGGGCTGAGATCTCCAAGCATGCTCGGACTGGGACTGGGCCTCTTCCACCCAGATCCCCCATTTTCCAGTAACTAGGTGGTCACACCCAGAGACTGACTCCAGCGCCGTGTAATCCCATGAATGACCAACATCTAGAGGTCATTTTATAGCCTAGTTCTCCCTCTCGGAGAACCTGGCAAGCTACCGAGAGTTTCCTGCCCACATGGGAGAGCCTGGTAAGCTCCCTGTGGTGTATTCATACGCCAAAACGAGTAACAATGATGGGTCTCATTCCCCTGACCCTGAAACAGCCTCCAATGCGGCACCATTGGGAAGGACGAGTAAAGAGGGCCTTCTAAAATCTCAGGGCTAGGGCGAATGGAGACATTACTGAGACTGCTCGAGAAAATTGACAATCAACGAGATGATGATGATGATGATGATGATGATGATGATGATGATATGTGTATATATATATATATATGTATGTATATATAGTATAATCTCATAAACCAATGTTACTTCAACTTGATTAAAAATTGGAGGTCCTCCCAAACAGTATTCAGGGCGCCTAGGGACCATCCATTCTCCATGACATGCTCAAGCCCAGAGATGTGTTGCTTGGACCCGAGTGCCAAGCCACAGAACTGTAGTGCTAGGTGGTCCACAGGGCTATATCCAGAAATACTGGCATGGGGGTGGGACATCCAAGTGATCATACTCAGAAACTCATCTGTCAGATATGTACTCCAGTCCACTGAACTAAAGAACTAATTTTTTTTTTTTAAGAACACATAAGAAAAGAGCTCAAGGTGATATCTAGGGAGCACAATACCAAACATATATAAGTAGATTTATGCATATATGATAAAACTCATCTATGTAAAAGCAGTGAAACTAATAAACACAAAATTCTGGGTGGCACTTTTCCCAGAGAAAAACAAAATATTATATTTGAAAAAAGATTTAAATATTTTTAAAATAAATAATTTTATTTTACATACGCCTTTGTGAGTACAAGATACACAAATTTTGTATTTTAAACTTAACTATGCCATTCAATTTTTACCTCCCATAATAGTAAAATTTTAAAATAGAAATGCTGATGTTATGCCACCAAAATAGTTAGAAACTTCCAAAATAGTTAAGAAATTCCCAGGAGATTTGCACCTAATGCACAGATATTTCAATCAAACACTTCTAAAGGGCCTCTTGTGAGCATCCCTGAGGATAATTGCCTGTTCCAAATCTGACAAACCCCATTTATCTATGACTTTATGTTTGCTCAAATCTCACTGAGCTATTTCCACTTGCTTCATGCAATCCTGCATCCCTCAAAGATGTTGCCATTTGAGTGCACTCTGCACTCTGCATTTGCCTGTGGGTTTGGAGATGTGCATAGATGACAACAAAATGTTTACTGACTAGATGCCAAAGGAAAAACAATGCTGGCAAGATTAAGTAAACGGCTATACAAATCAAGAATATTTTGAGAAAAAAAAAATTCTCTTATTTTTAAGAGTAACCTCATAACTATAAGATTTGTGTTATTAACACTATACAAGCGGGACTCCTAAATGTTACAGACATTTCCCAACTTACACAGAGTGTCAGACTGCTCCTCAATGAGCTGACCTATGGGAACATTAATAAACAGCTAGCCCCTAACTCTTGCTACATGAAGACAATTTATATGAACAAACTAAACCTTCAAGTACATGGGCTCTGCTCGTAATATTTTTAAGAGATGTCTGTATGAGAAAATTGTAAGAAAAAGACATTATATGAATGGAAAAAGTTTGTTTCAACTTAGAACCAAATAAACGAAGAACATAGTGACAAATAATAGAGAAATACTTCCCTGAGCTTGTCCCAAAGATGGCAAGTGAAAGCTTTTGACTGCATCCTAATAGAATTCCAGTGGAATTACTTAAAAAGCAAGATCTACAACAATGTAAAAAAAAGGTCCCACTGACTTTTGGAAAGTTAAGGCCTACTATAAGTTGCATTAATATCAAGAACACTTGAAGTATGTCCAGCGCTTTGTTTTTAATCCCTGGAAATCAGAATATTGTTTTCAGAAAAAACGAGCCCAAACTAAAAAATACATGCAGTTTAAAGGAGTCCCAAAATGGAAACGTTTTATCATCTCCACTAGTCTAAGACTGAAACTTTCATCAAAGGAAAAAAAAAAACAGAAAAAATGGCCCCTGAGGCAAAGGGCTCATTTACAGACTTTTTGGGGTGAATCCTCCTAAAGCCGGGTGACACTGGTTTGGTTGTGGTCCATCTTTGAATATAAGCAACAGGGCTTCCGTCTTCACTATGTAGTAGATGCACAGGAAAGAAAGAAAGAGAGAAAGAAGGAAAGAAAGAAAGAAAGAGAGAAAGAAGGAAAGAGAGAAGGAAAGAAAGAAGGAAAGAGAGAAAGAAAGAAAGAAAGAAAGAAAGAAAGAAAGAAAGAAAGAAAGAAAGAAAGAAAGAAAGAAAGAAAGAAAGAAAGAAAGAAAGAAAGGAAGGAAGGAAGAAAGAAAGAAAGAAAGAAAGAAAGAAAGAAAGAAAGAAAGAAAGAAAGAAAGAAAGAAAGAAAGAAAGAAAGAAAAAGAAAGAGAGAGAGAGAAAGAAAGAAAGAAAGAGAGAGAAAGAAAGAGAGAGAGAGAGAAAGAGAGAAGGAAAGAAGGAAGGAAGGAAGGAAGGAAGGAAGGAAGGAAGGAAGGAAGGAAGGAAGGAAGGAAGGAAGGAAGGAAGGAAGGAAGGAAGGAAGGAAGGAAGGAAGGAAGGAAGGAAGATGCAAATGTATCTTGGATAAAAGAAAATGCTCTAACAAAATCCACAAACGCCTCCATATTCAACAGAGTGGATGATTACTGCTCTGTAATTCCCCAAAGCCAAAGCTCTCCGGGTTCTTCATCTGTTTGCTTTGTTTATATCGGATCACTGTTCAGGATACAATGTTGACGCTAATTATTCAAAGACAGGAAGGAGGTCTGTGTATTCCTGTGTCTCATGCTGTGACCAAATCTGGAAACAGTAATACCTGCCAAGGCAGCCACCTCAGTAAGGTGAATTCCTCATGCGGCTTTACTGGCAGGATGACTGTCCCTAAGAACCCCCTGCCTCTTCCTTTGGAAAGAAAAAGTCTGCTTTAAACTGCAAGTCTGCTAATCAAATATTTATCTGTCCTTGGGAGTACTTTGTACACTGATATTCCTATAAATCGAAATGGAAAATCGTCACGGATCAAAGGGACTTAAAGGAGTAAGGATTCTCCTTAAATAATAGCTTGTTTTAAATAATTTGATATGCTTACTAGTAAATAATTAGAATACAATAAACACTCAACAAGCCAAAAAGTTAGAAAAATAGAGTCTAGTAAGCAGTGATAAAATAAGAGACCCAAAGCTGCAAACTTTTACACACAATTTTACCACATACACATATATACACATGCTAGATAATTGTATTCTTGTGCTATTTTTTTTTGCAAAATAAACTGTTTCTTTAAAAAAAGGAAATCTCCTCTTGGCCCATTCTTTGAGTCCCTCTAATCCTGCCTCCCAAAATAGCAAGTCTAACTCCCACTTGTGACTATAGTGTTGCACTGCACTGTCTTCCCGTTGTTTATCGAATTGCTTGAGCGGACACCAGTAACGTCTCCATTGTGAGATTTGTTGTTGTTGTTACTGTTTTTGGCATACCGAACACGCCACGGGTAGCTTGCCAGGCTCTGCCATGCAGGCGGGATACTCTCAGTAGTTTACCAGGCTCTCCAAGAGGAACTTATGACTATAGAGGTAAGAATTTCAATTTTTATTTCAATGTGTTATTTACATTTAGCAGTTTATTTTTTTTATTGAGACAAACAAATTAATTTTGCTTTTTGTTTTATTTTTGATTTTTGGCCCCATCCCACACTGCTCAGGACTCACTCTGGCTTTGTGTTCAGGAATCACACCTGGCAGTGCTCAGGAGACAGGAGACCCTATGCGATACCCGGGATCAAACCTGGGTTGGCCATGTGCAAAGCATGCGCCTTACCCCTGTAATATGTCTCCAGTCCCAAAAGTTTACTATTACCTTTGGGTAGGTCACACCAGTGGTGCTCAGGTTCCATTTCTGGCTCTAAGCTGAGGAACGACTCCCTGGTAGTATCTGGGAGATGATATGTGGTGTTAGAGACTCAAATCAGGGCCAATGCAGGCACTGCTGCATGCAAGGCAAGTGTCCTACCTCCTGTATCCTCTCCCTAGCTCAATTTCATATTTTAAGAACAATGAAATTCACAAGCAAAAACATCATGGTATATATATATATACCCACGTTGTCTTTGAGTGTTCCATCAGGTCAACTTCCATTAAAATGACAGACACCAAGTCAAATGACTTACCTCAAAAACATAGCTCACTGTCTCACAAAATTGATATGGTATTCAGACAGATTCTGTAATATGCCCAGCTCAAGCTCTGCCTTCCTCCAAGGAACATAGCGAGCTCCCGCTCAACCCAGGATCCCTTCTCTAACTAAACCATACCCAGGGGGAAGAGCAAAATCCTCAGGTTGGAGAAATACTACAACATGCCGTGCTCTTGGCGTGCATGCAGCCAAAGGGGTGTGACCCCGGCACCAGATAGGGCCCCTCAAGCAGCACCAGGAATGACCCCTGAGCAGAGAGCCAAGTTTTAGCCTAGAGCACCATTAGATGTGACTCCCAGACAAACGACCAATTTTTTAAAGCTAAGTTCTGCATGCAAAATAATCTAATAAGAATTGCAGGGCATCTCACTTCTCCAACATTGCCTGCACAGCCATTAATTAGGTTCCGTGGTCTGGAGGTAAAGTCCTTAGCCGACACAGTTTGAGGGGAAGTATGTGAGCAGCCCTCAGGAGGGCTGCTGGAGAGTGACAAACAATAAACTACCCACCACAGTAAATTACTATCCCATATGTAAAAGAATAAAGCAAACAAGACATCTTGAGCCGCTCAACTCACTTGCTCGCCACCTCCTCTGTAATAAAGTTCCCCGTAATCAGAGTTGAAATTACATTTGTCTACAACACTGATGAATCCGAAGAATTTTTCCCTCAAATGACTGCAAATTGGAATGTTGGCAGGCACTCCAAATACAATAGCATACAGATGAACTTTGATTGTAATCTCTATTTCCAGGCAGCTTTGATTTGTGAAAGCTGTGCACAGATAGCACTCGGAAAATAATTATGCCTTACATGACACCTCCTGAGAGGCTTTCTGAGCTCATCTAACCCGTCTTCAAACATTCCTGTTCACACCAAGATGAGAGTTGCACTGTACTTGGACAAAAGCAAACATGAGAAAACTCGATTTCCAGGTTACATTTCAAGTCTTGGGTCCTTTTTGCACATTCCCACAGGATACACTATTGCATGAACTGACTGGGCTAAAGTACTTTTTAATAGCTCCTCTAGTGAGTGCAATCCAAAGGTTTGACTTACAAAGTTGTGTTCTTCAAATAAATTATCAGAGCATATCTATGATTTTAATTAAGGGCTATTAAAGGGGTCATATACCCCTGATGATACAAATCTGTGATTCAGATCCTGTACCACGTGGATTTTCATTTTGGCTTTCATAACCATTTTTTGAATTGGGGAATTAAACTACTGATGAGAAAAGTCAGTGACAGAGTATGTGTTCCCAAAAGCCACTAAGAGAGGAATTCATTGAAACAATGCAACTACTTATTATTTTCCAAGCAATGCCTTAATTTCTCTCTCCCAGTTTATAACCAATAAAATAAAGGCAAAATGGAAACATAAGCAAATGTCATTCCTAAGGGATATACCTCATGGAAATGTGGAAAGGTAGGTTCTCAAGCATAAATTTCAAACTTCTTGATTCTGGTGACATTCTGTTCAAACTTTTACAGATGTAACTTTAAGACTCTCAAAGTGCCAGGCAAAAAAATGACCTACTGAGATTCCCTAGCGAATCTATTCAATGATGGCACTTAATTCCATTAGACTTTTTTAATTAATATGGTACAACTTATTTCTGCCTGCATTTCCCTAAGAGGGCCAAACACTTTCATCACTCTAAGACAGAGGCTGACTTTTGAAATCAATTAACTTTTGCATCAAAAATTACAAATGCATTTTAGAAGATCTTTGAAAATTTAAACAGTATTATATTTTAATCAGCTGGGTCTCCCAAAGAATTTACTACACTTTTGGCTATGTCACAAGAAAGACTAAAATTTCAGACATCATGTCTAAAGTTTTCATACCTGCTTTGAAAGAAATGAGTGTTTGAAGATTTCTTTTTAACGGATTCTTTCTTAACTCAGCCAACAGAAATGAATAGCTATTTCCTAGTCAGATTTCCCCCGTTAATATTAAGCCAACCAATATACAATACACTGGCCAAGAAGAAAAACTATTTGGTAATGAACCCTTGTTATAACAACACTCTATTTACTTTTAAACTTCAACCTTCCACACTGTAAACCACAAATAAGGAAATCATTTAAAGAATGTTTATACATGGTCAGACTTAACTTTTATGAAAACTTCTTCCTTCGTTTAAAAAAAAAAAGAAGCATTTCCTTTTTAACTAGTAAACTGACATGACAATATCAAGGCTATAACAAGAAGTGATTTCCTCTTTGAGTATTGTTTTATTTTTCATGCATTTCTTTATTTGTTTTGGTTTTGGAGCCACACTGGCAATGCATGGAACTTACTCCTGCCCCTGCACTCAGGAATCACTCCTGGAGGTTCTTGGGAAACAATATGAGATGCTGTGGATAGAAACCTGGAACAACCAGAGGCAAGGCAAACTCTTTACCAGCTGTACCAGCTCTCTGGCCCCTATTTTCCATACATTGTTAAAAATAAAATTTCCACAGTCAACCTACAGAGGATCATATGACTCCTGAAGGCAGAAGACAAGAATAAGCAGATAAGATAAGTAGCCTGAGGGATCAAAAGAATATCTATTATCTACCCAAATGCTTCTTTACTGGAAAAAAAATAATCACAAGGTCAACAAGGTTTATGTCTCTATCTTGTTCATTCCATAAAATGATGAAAAGAACCAGAACGAAACTCTTAGTATTACTCCAGGAGAGCAGGGACACGTAAAGTACATGATCAGACCCTGGGTGTCCAATGGTAAGAGACATTAAAGACGGGAAGTGGAAAATGTCAGAGCTGACTGCCACTCCAGCTGCTGGCAGAGCTAAAGAAAGATTTTTTTAAAGGGGGTGTCACAAGTCTTAATATATTGCTAACCATACCTCAAAATGTCTCCAATGATTATCTACGATGTTCACCACTTCTATTTAAAGTCCTAAGTGACTTTTTTTTTAAATTTCTAATATTTGAGATGATTACCCACTTCTGCTAAGATATATGGTGATATTGTGGAATCAAATATACCTAATTCAAAGTTAATTTGTTGGAGATTGCAGCTAATCTTTATGAGTTCTCAAGACCAACATACAAAAAGAAAAGGGGGGGCAAGGTAATCCCTAGTTTATGATCCCAAAAATATAAAGAGCTCAGATTTTTGATAACTCAGGACAACCCCAGCCACAAGATATTCTGTAATCAACTAGAGAATATTTTTTAAAAGAACTCAAACAAAATAATTGACATTATTCAGGGGCGGGTACCTGGTTAACAGCATTTTTGAAAAAAAATGCTCAAATTCAGCAAAACTGGAGCCTGTATATTCAAATAGATTGCCATTTTTTCCTGTAAAAATTTTCAATAATTTGGAAACTAATAACCAATAATATTGGTTAGAGTAAATTATATGTTCACATGTTCCAGAGGCAGTAAAAATTGGCATCAGTACTGTGCGATTCTGTTCATCCCGTTAACACTAAAATTGTTAACTGAAAACATGTAACTACTTAAGTATCAAAAACATATTTCAGACTCTGCACAACTCATACACACTCATAAATCTAGATACATTTCTTAAAGGGAAAGAAATAACTATTAGTGAAGAATAATAGATGATTTACAGCAGTTTCAAAACAACTAAGCAAATCATTTCCAAATAACTTTTATACCTTGTATTTCAGAAACCTAGAATTGCAAACCATTTGGTCTCAGACCTTGTCTAATTAATTTTTCCAGAAATTTGAAAAGAAAACAATAACTTTGTAGCACATACACGACATCTGGTCACAATTGTCTGGATACACAAATTTTAGTGTCAACCTTTGATCTTGAGCAAACTATTTAATGACTCTTTTAACAAAGTTTTCAACCAAAACCAAGGAATTTGTCCACTCAGTGACTATTTATTAACAACCTACTAGGCACCAAGCACTATGATAGCTGCCGTCCTATGATTTAGTCCATAAGAAAATAAATAAGCAAAGACAATCCTCATGGAATGTATATGATGGTGAAACAAAGGCTGTAGCAAGGAATTAGAAAAAATCAAATCCTTACCTGAAACAAGTATGTACTCAACAGTCAATATCTACAAAGTCAATGGGTTGTAATAGTTAATCTTATCTCACAGGATTGAAGACAGCAATGATTACCTCACATGACTTTTGTGAAAATTAAATGACCTAATTCACAAAATGCATTCTGCCTTCAGGTAAATAAAATATAAATAGCTGGATAAGGTGCTTGCCTTGAACATGGCCAACCCTGATTCGATCCTGGGCACCATACATGGTCGCCTGGGTCCCCATAGGAGTAATCCCTGAACACCACTGGCTGTGGCAAAAAAAAAAAAATTTAAAAAATAAAATCTGACTGCTATTAATGTAGGCAGGTAGATAGGGAAAGGCCCTTGGCAATGAAACAGATTAACAAAGTCTCTGGGAAGGAGAATCCTGAGACTTACCCACCTTGTGGATACTGAAAACAGACCTGATAAGACCTTCAGCAGACCCTGAGGAGGTTGGACCCCTCCCCACGAAGTTCCTCAATTCCCTCTACCTCTCCCTTAATCTGATTAAAATGTGATCCAGACTAAAGAAGACCATCACCACTCCCAACCTCCCTAGTAACCTCCTTAGCAACGGACTTTTACCTGGGAAGAAGCCCCACGTGAGGGCAGGTTGAAGAGACCCTATAAAAGACACCTTGAACCAAGGAAGGGCGCACATATGCTGCCTGAGCTCATGTGCTGCTTGTGCCCATGTGGCCGAGCACATGTGGTGCCCAAGCACATGTGTCACCCGCATCTCCCCCCTTGAGATGTGTACTTTCATGCTTTCGTGCCCAGTGCTAGGATGTGTGTAGAGCTTCCTCCAACCTTGGAGAAGCCCGCGTTCTCTCTTGAGCGCGTTACTCCTACTGTTTTTTCTTTTCCACCTATCCCTTCCTCCTTCCCTCAGAAACCTCTAAATAAAATCTGTTACTTCACTCCTGAAATTCTTTTCCACGAGCAAAGACAAGAATCCAGTAACTATGGGTCCTGGGTGGTAGAGGCGGCTGGGGAGAAAGTGACGTCTTTCTCCTCCCTGCTTCATGGAAGTCACCCGTGGGGCCCACCGACATCACTATCAGCTACTATTATAAAATAAATCACATCATGATTATTTCTTGACGATAATCTCTGGAGGTGAAGAAGTAGAGGGCGAAGATTGGCAATGAGGTCTTCAAAGCCTTGGAGAAAATGGCAAAACCCAGCTATTTCTGATCACTTCTCAGAAAGGGAAAGAGGGCAAGGCCCATCTCCTGTCAGCATCTGAACAATACATGCTAGCGTGACAGAAGCACGGCCAGCTGGGTGAGCATTTATACCAAGTATGTGTCATCAGTCGTTCTCCATTTAATAAATGGTGTCAACTTTGAGAACTCTGTGATATAAAATACAGGCGGCATTCCAGGGGCTGAGAGCACATGCTAGAATGTGCCCAAACCTAACTCAATGCCAGCATCACTAACCATCACAGGATGCAGCCTGGGGGCTCCTAAGCATTGCAGGGGCCATCTGGACAGTTCTCGGGCCGAGGAGGCCTGAGGAGCAGGACATGCCCAGCTCTCCTTGCTGGGGAGGTTGACTGAGAATCACACTTGGGGCCTCACACCCTTCCCTCCAGGAAGGCAGTACTCTATAAATTAAGACTTTATAGAGTATTAATTATTTTATATTAAAGGGAATATAAAAGGGGTGAGGAATGTGGGAATATGGCTCACCTGTATGAGACCCTGCGTTTGATCTCAAAGTTCGACATCACAACTCCTCTACTCAATGTTTTCCTGTGAGAATTCTTCTTTTCTGTTTCCATCTAAAGATAGTTCTTATCACTAGCCCAATCTTAATCCTCTTTCTTGAACTCTAACCCAGTACTACTTAGAATTTCCCCAACAGGCAGACGAGAATGACTGCAGGGGATCAAGGGAACTGGAGTGCATCTGAACTGAAAGCAACTGAGACTTCAGGTTCTTTGGCTCAAGGCTGGACCTTAGGTCAAAAGTTCAGCCTGGTGTAAAGAAAGCAGTGCTCTGCCTACATACCTAGAGGGGCCAAGTGTTAGTCTTTGTTAAATAAAAAATATATATCAAAATGTTTCTCATTTGGGCCAGGGAGATAGCTTAAGACAGTGCTCTGTTTTGTCCATTTTCCTGGTGGGGGCAGGAGAGGGGCCAACCCAGCAGTGCTCGGGGCTTACTCTGGGCTCTCAGCTCAGGGATCATTCTGGGTGGAGCCTGGGAGCTCATATTGGGGGCCGGGGGTAGCACCCAGCCCACCACATGCAGTGCAAGCAACTTGCCCATTGTACTATCTCTCCAGCACCGAAGCTGTGTTTCTCAGCATTTTTCTGACTGTGGCCACTTTCCAATCTTGTTCCCTTCCTCTGCCTAGTTCCTACATCTTATAGGACAGGTCCCTTGTCTTATTCTATGGTCCCCACCTTGAGTATCCTGGAGCACTCCCTGGGCCATATGGCCCCTGAGGGAGAAACGCTGCTTTCAGGCCTGGAGCACCGACCCAGCAAACACTGGGCCCCGGGGTTCATCCCCCTCTAACTCATGGCCTCCCAAGCACCAATGCATGTGCTGTGATACCTGTGTCCTGCCACCAAGTTTTATTATTTTCTGTCATTCTCACTAGGAAGTCCCAGAGGACAGGATTTAATTCTCTCCCTGGGTGCATACAAATAAGTACTAATTTTTAACTTTTAAAGTAAAGTAACTTAAGTAAGGGTTTTGCAATCTCAGAGAAATTAGAGTGATTCCTCATCATGCCAGTCCTCTGGGCAGAAAAAGGTTATGAAAACAGAGGACTCTACACTCTCCCTTCTTCCACTGTCAGCAGACCTACTTGACTGGCCACCAAAGTGTTCTTACTGGGTTCACTCTAAAATAAGCATGAAATGGAATTTACTAGGGAATTCCATTTCTTGGCTTTAAGTAAAACAAGAGATCATCCTTATTCATCCAATCTGAATGTATCATTTGACTATCAATAATTTTTTTAAAAAAACTATAATTAAAAAGCAGTCCATATCACATTAATATGTAAGAGCTTTAAACAAAAATAAATATTACTTAATAGGGGCTGGAGCAATAGCAGAGCGGGTAGGGTGTTTGCCTTGCACGCAGCCAACCCGGGTTCGAATCCAGCATCCCATATCGTCCCCTGAGCACCACCAGACCACCAGGAGTAATTCCTGAGTGCAAAGCCAGGAGTAACCCCTGTGCATCACCGGGTGTGACCCAAAAAGCAATATATATATATATATATATATATATATATATATATATATATTGCTATAAAGTTATATATATATATAACTTTATATATATATATATATATAACTTAATAGTTTCTTTCAACCTCTGATCTAAGTGTAGAAAAAAATGGAAGTCCACCAAAATCCACTCATTTCTTTCACTGAGCTACTCCCATGTGACAGGCATAAAGTTAATGCCCTGAGCCCTCATCTTGCATGTGAGAAAGCAGACTGCAGGTCTTAAGTATGCCCACATACAACTGGTATTGACATGTCAGGATCTGACATGTTCCAAATTTTTGTCCATTCAACTACTTACCAGAATAAAGAGGGACTTTAGTCATATCAATATTGCTATAGCTAAATAGCTTCTAAATTTAAAAAAATCCATTGTCAGTCTGACTTTATGTAGGAAACAAATAGAAAAATCCATCTTAACATTTACTAGTAGGCTTCTTTTTACATATAATCTAGACTGATTTTCTTGTATTACCAAAGATTGATTTTTTTTAACTATTCAGACTAATTACCAAATCTGATGATGTTAGAAATACACAAAAGCTTTTTGAAAACAATGTTAACCCTCAAAAATCAAATAGCTGCTATCACTGAAGATGCCATTAAAAAAGCAAAATATATTAAAGTAAGACTGTGACTCCAGGGGCCAGAGAGATAGCACGGGGGATAAAGGTGCTTGCCTTGACCTTGTCCTACCAATCACCAATACCTCACATTATAGAAAGCATTGCCAGAAGTGATTCCTGAGCACAGCAGTGTTCGCCCCCAAAACAACAAGCCAGCAAAATATGTGAGTCCTTACTGCACTTCAAACACCAGCATTACTGGGAAAACCACATGTCACTGTGGAAGGGATTACGTTTCCGCTGACCTGGCCCATGTTCTGACACTAGTGAGCAAACCCAGCAATGCACACCGTGCTTGAGTCCATGCTTCAGAGTCTTCAGGTAGAAGCTTACCGGGGCCAGCGAAATAGTACGGTGGGTCAGACATCAGCCTTGTAGGGGTCTATCTGAGCTTGGTCTCCAGAGAGTGATTTCTATATGTACAAATAAGAGCAGGTCCTGGGACCTCTGGGTGTGAACCAATACCCCCGTCCAGTAGTTGCTGTAGTAGTAATACTCTCCAGGGGCCCGGGAGATGTCACAATGTGCTGGGGCACATCCCTGATACATCAAGGTCCTGGTACTTTGATCTCTTACATGGACCCCAAGCACCACTGGGTGTAGCTGTGGTGGCCCAATCACTGCCAGGCCAAGCTGCCATTACCAGCCAGAGCACTGGTCCGCACAGATGGACCAAGAATCATCCACAGTGGGGGCCCCTGAGGCTGCTTAGGAGCCCCTCAAGTAACAATAACACTTTCCAGAAATTACCTTATTTCTTAACCTCTTTTTTTGTGGGGGAGGGGGGGACTTCCAAAACTGAAAAATTGACATTATTTGACTTGGTTTACACTTAGATTTCCCAAAAGTCATTATTGTATTCCCACAGGGGAATACAAAGAAAATAACATTGAGCCTTGAATCAAGGTGCAAACTCCTGTCCCGGCTCAAACACTAGCTAACTTCCAAACCCTGGATCAAACTGAAATCTCTCTGGGCTTCCACTATCACGGGAGCAAAATAAATAAAGCAATGAAAAAATATAAAATTTGTTCAGGTTATCCAGCTGCGTTCCCCCTTTTTGGTTGTGAAGCTTGAAATAAATCTGGTAACTCCAATGGCTCTTGGAACAGAGGAAATTACCACCCTGCCCAACAGTATGTACCGTTAAATAATAAATGACTACAACACAGAGGCTGTGAGACACATTAGCTCACAGTTCTGTGAGTCTGAACTTCAGTATGAGTCACGAAGGCTCTCTGGGTAGAATCTCAAACAAAGCCCAACCCAGTGACAGAAGAGCTGGCCTCTTATCCAGAGGCTCCAGGGAAGAATCCACTTCCATGCACATTTGAGGTCAGTGGATGAAACTCTCTCCTTGCTAACTTGAGAATGATGCACCATTTCCTTGCCAGTGCTCAACTGGGAGCTGACCTCAGCTCTGGGAGGCCCTCACAGTCCCTGTCACACGCCCTTCCCCATCGTCAAGCCAGCCGTGGTGTGCTGAATCAAGTGCCTCTCAGGTTCTGAATCTCGGCTTTCCTCTTTCGCAACTGTCAGAGAAAACTTGTAAAAAGAGTTCAGCTGGCCTGAAAGATAGTCCAGAGTTACTGATATGCAGCTGACCTCAATTCAATCCCCAGTTTACTCATCTCCTGAGCACTACTAGAGGCGATCCCAGAACACAGAGCCAAGAATTATCCCCAAAGGGTGTGTCCCTAAAACCCGGGAAGAAGGAAAGGGGAGAAGATTGGGAGAGAGGAGACAGAGTGAAAGAGGAAGGAGGAAGAAGAGAAAGAATGAATGAGTTAGGGGCCAGAGGAAAAGTGTGCAGGGCATTTGCCTTGCACATTCAGCATCTCAGATGGTCCCCTGAGCCCCACCAAGTATGATCTGTGAACACAGAGCCAAGAGTATATCCTCATCATAACCACCACCACCCCCACAAAAAAAAAAGAAAAAATGCAAATGAATGAAGAGTGCACCTAGGAGGCACAAAGTTAATACTGTAAATAAGGCACCTGTCTAACATGCACCCAGTCAGCACTGCACAGGGCCGTCCAACCCAACCGCAGTTAGACCTGAGCTTAGAGCCAGGAAGTCCTCAGCACCACCTGGGGTGGCCCAAAAGTGTGCTCGCCTACAGGATTAGGGCACTTGTGTTCACTGATTGAAGACAGACTCCTGAATGGGACTCTTCTCAGTTCCCCAGACTATTCAAGCACGTGAGAATCTAGCCCTTCTCCTACAGAGATTTCACTGATATAATTAGAATCTCAAATTACTTGATCTCATGACACAACAATTATTATCCAAATGCCCTAATCCTTACAGGTAAACTAAACTGGGGGTGGGGGGAGGCAGAAATTCCTGGCTGAGTTCAGGGTTTACTCTTGGCTCTGTGCTCAGGATTCATCCCTGGGTGTGTGTGTGTGTGTGTGTGTGTGTGTGTGTGTGTGTGTGTGTGCTGAAAACATCCAAAGTCACAGTAGTTTATTTCCATGATATACACACAAGCCAACATATGATGGGGTACCGGAAATAACCATTCAAATTTTACAACGACTAACCATAATAAGTGCTACTTTTTAAAAATTAATTTATTTTTTTAATTAGTGAGTTGCTGTGAGGGTACAGTTACAAATTTACCCATCTTCGTGCTTGTGTTTCCCTCATACAATGTTCGAGACCTCATCCCTCCACCAGTGTCCATTCTTCAACACCAATGAACCCAGTATCCCTCCCACCCTCCAATTCCACCCCCCCCCACTCTGCCTCTGTGGCAGGGCATTCCATTTTGTTCTCTCTCTCCTTTTCGGTGTTGTGGCTTGCGATAGGGGTATTGAGTGGGCATCGTGTTCAGTCTCTAGTGAGCCCTGGAAGCTCTCAGCAGGATAAGCTGCGGATGCGATGGGCCTGAGACTAAAGTGGAGAGTACTGACAACGTGAGGCCCTGAATTCGCTGATCCATGGTACCACCAGGTCTGAACAGCATCATGCCTGCACCAACAGTTCCACCCACACACCTGGCCGCCAGCACCCTGACTATGCCTCCTGTAAAAGTTATGTATTTCTTTGCAGAATCCATGCAAAACAGGAAAACATGGAGCAACATTTCACAGAAAAAATGAAATGTTAGTGTTGTTAGTGTTTTTTTTCCAATAACAAAACACCAGAAACAAATGAAAATTGAAATAAGTAAGCAAGTGAGTGGGGGATTTTCTTTTTTCTTTTTTTTTTCTTTTTGGGTCACACCTGGCGATGCACAGGGGTTACTCCTGGCTCTGCACTCAGGAATTACTCCTGGCGGTGCTCAGGGGACCATATGGGATGCTGGGATTTGAACCCGGGTCGGCCGCGTGCAAGGCAAATGCCCTACCCGCTGTGCTATCTCTCCAGCCCCGAGTGGGGGATTTTCTTAATGGACATCTAGTTCTGGGTTATTCCGAAGATTCTACTGTACTATGCCTTTTTATAACAACTATAAAACCGATTTGTACTGCCAGGAAAAAAAAAAAAAAAAAAAACCTCCTAATACAAAGAATGGAGTCTGTATAAGAACTCTTAAATGTATTCCATAATGCTTTTAGTAGCAGAGTAAGACAGGCAAACAATGCTGTCTCCAGCCAGGGCCAATAAGTATTACAATTTAGGATCAGCACCTTGAATAGCGTAGACAAGCAAACAGACTGCCGGTGTAAAAAGTTGGACAAAAGAAACAAATCATTCTGCCACAGTTCCTAATTCAGAAGGCTGAAGCATTCTGCAGTAGCTCTAGAATTTTAAAAAGAAATGGGAACTGGCTTTAAGAAATATATGCTCTATTTTAGAGGCTCCAAATAAGCCACTGGATTAATATCAATTCAAGTAATTTATTCTTTCACAGCTATTTCACTGTTTTGCATTCTCCTAACAATATGGTATTCTTTTTTTCCCCAAAGCATGCGTAATCTTCTACTGCAGGCTGATAGGACATCTGCATAAAGGTAATTAATTCCCATCTTCCCCTATTATCTACTTGCCCAGGACCAAAGGGTAAGTGATGTTTTCTCTAGGCTCTTGTACGCTAATATACAATGTTTACTGGTAATAAGCATGTGAAGCTACTGAAGAGCAGCTTCAAAGGAACATGAAATTAGCTAAACATACATCACAACACTGTGGTATTTACCACAGTCTCCCATGGAGAATGAAACCTCACTTAGGACACTTTTTGTTCCGTCAACACATTTCAGATGCTATTAGAGCGACCGCTACCTGCAAGGGCCCTCAGCTGATCTAATTTGACTTTCTCTGCTAACACGGGGGAGTTAGAGCATTCTCTGTGACAGTTGTCTTTTCAGATACTACAAAAGGTTTTCTGTAACAACTGTTATCTGTCCATCTTCAGAACAGCCAGATCAGATTTAATCATCATGTGCAGAACGCCATGAGCTGCTTTAATTTGGGGTTGCCTGAACTCTGCTTGAATAATGAAAAAAAATTAAAGGGCACACACACACAAACAGAAGGGAAAATAAATTCCTAGTGCGTCTTTCAAAAGGCTCGCTGGTGCCGTATTCTTCCTTGTTTTCTTCTCACACTAAGAGAAGGATTTAGACCTTACTTCCAAATCGAATCACAGTACCTTTGCAAACCCTCTTGACGACAAAAGGAGAGCCAACTTTTAAGCGAATCCCCTTCAATCATGGAAAACTTCCCTTCAGTAAGTTAAATGGGTCATTTCATTAGCCTAGAGAATTTTTTTTTTATTCTATTTTCCTGAGAAATACAAAGGAAAAGGTACTTCCCAAAGAGGGCTTCAGCAGAAGTAGTAACTATCTCTGACTATCAAGCTGCTGGCATCAGCCTTAACCCTCATCTGCCTCTTGCAGTCAGACACCTGGCGGACAGAGTTTACACGGGACACTTTCACTGAAGAGAGGAAATGAATTTGCACATCAGAATGCCATAAAAACGCATGCTACCTAGCCACATTTTTTCCTAATTGCAAAACTTGACAACTGTAAAATTCTATAAAAACCTGGGCACACACACCCCTTTCATGTCTATGACTAGACAATGTGCCTGAAGCAATTCAGAAGTGGACCTACCACCG
Organism: Sorex araneus; assembly: GCF_027595985.1. NCBI lineage: Eukaryota > Metazoa > Chordata > Mammalia > Eulipotyphla > Soricidae > Sorex > Sorex araneus. The sequence continues at coordinate 25,024,158 of NC_073311.1, read as the reverse complement.
TCACCAACTCTGCACCAGGCAGAAGAACCCAACTATAGGTGCCAAAAATGGAGGCTAAGAGAGGACTGACCTGGTGTGTGAGGTTGAAAAGCCCCAGACAACGGCCGTCAAACTCCAACTGCTTGTTGCATGCCAAACACAGACCCTTATTTGTTTAAAGTCTCCAGAGCCAGTTTCCTGTTACCTGAAAACAAAAGCATTTCCAACTGTATAGTACTTGCCTCTTTCTCTTGGATACTCTAAAGGCTCAAATTCCAGATGATTGCCATAATATTTGCTGTTCCTCTCAGACAGACAAATTCTAAATACCCTTAGCAGATGCTACAATAAGAAAGGTAGAGGACTCGAATACATGCAGATAATAGGTATTATTAAGTCAACAGTGCTCAAAGTTTCACATTTATGTAACAATTGGAAACCAAGCACTTCACAGATGTTTAATTTTTTAGGGTTGGTTTGTTGTTTTTTTTCTTAAATCAAAAAGAGAGCAAAACTTTATTTCTCCAGATTCAGACTATCTAGGTGAAAAGCTAGAGGGGAAAAAATGGGAAAAATAGAGGAAGAAAGGGAAAGGGAGAAAAATATCAAATGCATACTCAAAATACAGTAAGTGGCAATGCATTGTGACTAAAAAGTCTTACTTTCTTTAGTGTTTTCAGTTATATTTTCTTTCATCTTAACAGAGTTGAAATGGCAGGCTAGCAAGAAGTAAAGCTATCTGTAAAATAAAACAGGCAAAGCAGAAATGCATCCAAACAAGTGTGGCATTGAAGTCCAATTTGTTGAGTGGGAGGTGGGAAGGATGTGGTCAGCTCCAGGCCACTGTGATCAAATCTATTAGAACCTGGGTTCAACCCCAGAAGCTTCTCACAACTGGCCTCCACTCTCTGCCAAAGAAAAAGCCAAACTTGGATACTGAGATCAAAATTGGAAGTGGTACTTTTAGAAAAAATAGCAGCAGCAGTGTGGCTGAAAAGGAAAGCTGGTGCCAGAGAACCACAGAACAAAATGTTGCTTATAAAAAAAAAAAAACTTGCCATATATTGACTATTCAGCAATATTTCCCTAGGATGGTGCTAACTGCCATCTGTCTGCTCTCTCATGCAAGCTTCATGATGAAAGTTTGAGGCAGGTATTCTAGCCTCATTTTCCCATGGGTAAACCAAGGCTCAGCAAAAAATGGTATCTCCCTAGGCCCTGGTTACTAATGTACCTACAACAGAATTATCATAATAAAATGGTAAAAAAAGGTATTTAGGCACAATCAAATTGATTAGGGAAAAGTAACTATACAATGGGAGGTGGGGCAACTGTAATGCACTAGGGTGAATTGCTCCTAATGGCAAGGAGGTCATGTGGCCTGGGTAGAGACTGGTAATAAATTGGACTATACCCAGGGAATTAAGAATGTACCAGACAGAGTGGAAAATCATCGTCTTTAGAAGACATATACTTACAAATTCTTATTTATTTTCATTTCAACATTATCCAGTTACTTACTATTCCAATCTACCATATGGTGGTATATACATAAGCATGATAGATTGATTGCACAGTATATTTTCAAGTCCTCCTGACTAGGTCCCAGAAAACTGAAGACAAGGGAAAAGACGACATTATTCAGGTGAAGTTTCAAAGGAATAAATGAAAGCATGGTTTGTCTGTTTTATTTTGATCAGACTATAGGAGTCATAAAATTGCAGTGCTATGTGATCCTGAACCCAAGAAGAAACCCGAAGCCCTTTCAAAGGAGTCCCTGTACACTTAGGGTACATGCATCTTTGGCTACCCTAGCTTCACAGTGCTCTCGGGGAGGTGAAGAACAAAGAAGTTTTGTGTGTCCCAAGAGGGGAACCATCCATGCAAAATAAATTATGCAAACAGGAAGAAGAAAACTGGGGTCCACAAATGCTCTGCACAATAAATGACAGAACTCTTGCATCTTAGCATTATTTGTCCTAATTACATATATATCACCCGGAAGACGAGAATCCTAAGGGTTTACAGACAGTATGTCCTCCAGAATCACTTTCTCCCCCGTAGTATCCGTGTTCCAGAAGGGAAACAGTAGGAAGGCAAACCTTGGAGACTCCCCACCTTAAAGATATAATCACATCAGACTAAATTCCTTCAATTTTAAGTTTCTATTTGCCTAGGTAGTCTTTCCCTATATGATGATTCAGGAAGCAAGAAAGGCCAAATGAGTTAACAGAGAAATTTTAAAGCTCCCAATTCTCTGTGTTCTTCTGAGTCAAGATTGAGTCCTTTAGCCAAATATCAACTACAAAATAAATAAATAAATAAATAGATAAATAAATAAATATCAATGTTACCCCTCTGGAGGGAGAACACAAATAAATAGCTTCTATTTTTGAAAAGCATATGCAATCAGGTATTAAAGCAAGACTACAGTGGAAGCTTCAAAGGATAAATATCAGATACCCAGGGAGATACAAACCTGAATGCAAATTTCAAAGTGGGAATCACAGAAGCATTTGACTCCTTGCTGATTCTATGGGTCAATAATAGACGGAAAGGACAGTGAGGAAAATCTACCTCCTTCATCTCACGAGAGAGGGACCTCAAGGCTACATTGAAGAGATTCTAATATTACCTTGGGATTTACATATATTGATGTCTCCAATGAAGATACACTCAAACTGATTAAGACTACTATTCCTCAGGATTGTTCCAGTGCCACCCCCTACCCCAGCCCCACCAGGTCAGGTGTAACAACCACTGTGAAAAGTCTGGTCTAACCTAAGAATATATAACTGATGACTGGGGCAGAAGAATGTGTGCTTTATCTCAGAAGCACCCGATACTTTCCCTTTCCAAGATGAAATTAAAGATGAATCCCCATTCCCTGTGGATTAGCTGTGGGTCTGGTGGAAGGAGAAGCCTTCAATCATCCTGAATGGAACGACAGTCTGGAGGGAAGGAGGGAGGGAGGGAGAGAGGAAAGGAGGGAGGAAGGGAGGAAGGAAGGAAGGAAGGAAGGAAGGAAGGAAGGAAGGAAGGAAGGAAGGAAGGAAGGAAGGAAGGAAGGAAGGAAGGAAGGAAGGAAGGAAGGAAGGAAGGAAGGAAGGAAGGAAAAAACAAGGATTTCTTTCTGATACACACTGTATTCTCCAACCTGGAATGGGGCCTGCCACCTAGAAGACACCTGATAAATACGTGTTTAATAAATGATAGTTCATTACACTCCCTTTTCTAGAATGTAGATTCCTTTCCGTAGCAAGGTATTTCAAAGAGAAGATTTTATTTCAGAAATGAGACTATATTTGCAATTTAAAGAAATAATGAGGCTTCCTCATACTAAAAAAGCCAGATGAATTGGTAACATCTTTATTGATAACAGGGAATTAATTTTGTCCTCTGGATATACATTACATTGATAGTAGGAAGCACAATTTAAGTTGCATTATGAGTTCAACCCATAACGCATGTTGATTATTCAAGATATGGTTTACAAAGCAATTTACCTCATGTGTTCTATTTCCACTTTAAAACAATCCCTTTTAAAAATTAAGAAGCTAAGGATTACTGAATAGGAAGCAGTAATACTGGTACATTTTTATAAAGGCAACTATACTGTTTTCAATACACCTCTCTGTCTTGAAGCTTTTCAATCCTGATAGAGCCCAATCTAGCATCTTCTACTCACACGAAAAGATAAATAACCCTGGACTTTGGCCTTAACTATATTCCTAACAGATGGCACTTTCATCCATTATTCAATTCACTTAGTTTACTTTCTGATCAATGACTACCAAAAAAAAATGTGTTTCTTTAGATCTTAATTAGGATTAAATTCATGAAAAACAGAAATTTCAAAACAAGCATGGTATAAACATAGAACTCCACCTCCATGTAGATGCAGTCCAGTGCTGGTTCCTGATGAAATGGGACCCAGACAGACTGCTGTTTTGTTGCACTGCTGTGTCCAACACCAAGCATCTTTTGACACATCACACCTACAACCGCAGTTGGTAGGAAATTAGAAAATTATAACTATCAAGTTACATGTCCTTTGACTATAGCCCACTATTCAGTACTAAATCACAAGGTCACACCCAGAGAGAGGTTTGAGAATGGGAACTGGTAAAGGGCAGAGTTGGCACAAACACAACTTTGGCACTTTTAAAACACTGGCTACTGTAATTCTTAAAATTACTGACATACATATCAGTAATTTTAAGGCAGGCACTTTAAAACACCTTTTGATATAAAATTTTTTAGAGAGGATATAAAAAGGGTTTTCTTACTAAGTTTTCCCGTCACTGATTAAAAACAGTTAATACTGACATTAAAATAACTAACCGTAATATCTGGTTTGGTTATGTCACAATAGCCTCAAACCTTCTTCACTTGAATGAAAGATTTTCAACTTGTTTTCCTATAACAACTCTTTGTTCCAAGTTGCTCAGAGCAAAATGTTTTCTCATTCTTAAATAAAACTCATCCCATTGTATTAAAACTGTAAGCACTATGAAAGAAAAAAAAATGAACCCAACAGTTAGCCTATTTTACGTATCTATTTAAAGGAAAAACTATAAATACTTGCATGTTAGTTTGGAGTGCAAATGTTTATCGCTCAATAAGAAATCAAAGTTTTAAAAGGCTACACATCACCCCTTCGGGGGAAAAAAAAAAGCAGAAATGCCCTCATAAATTAAAAGTAGGCAGCAAGTTTGATAATGTAGCTAAAACCACAAGACATAAACCAATTTCTGCATCATAACTCCATTTCTATGTGATATCTAACAGCCAACCACTGGTACAGGTTTTGGGCTTTGTTTTGTTTTTTGTTTGTTTTTAGACTGCACCTCGCTTTGCTCAGGGCTTACTCCAAGCTCTGTGCTCAGGCATCACTCAGTGTGGGGGGGGGGGAGGGGGGAAATCAGGGGACCGTATTCAGTAATGGGGATGGAATCAAGATAGGCCATGTGCAAGGCAAGAACCCTTCACTATGTACTATCTCTCCAGGATAGTTTTATGACTAATGAAGATCCTTTTATTTGTTTACTGAAGAAAATGTGGAGGTTTTATCCCCTGGCACACTAATTTAAGGGAATATAATAATTTTTGCCATTTGTCCTTTTCAAACTTGCAAATGAACAGAGGAAAAAAAAAATATCTAATTATATACTGGATCAAGTGACATACTATTTTGTTTTACTTGGCAATATTAGAAATTTCTGAGAAGTAAAAATAAAAGTACCACAGCAACTCAATATTTCCCAGTAAATTAAAATTGTGAAAGTTGAAACAGAATTCAAAGCTTGCTCTCCATATCTGTAGATTTTCTTCCGTTCTCCCTAGCATATTTATTATTCCACATCATTGCCTAAAAAGCTTTCTTTTCAATGTGATCCTTTGAAGAACATCAGGGAATTGTCTCCCTTTGGGCGCTGCTATTTAGGCATTAGAAAGGTAAAATATATTCTCCCCATTAAAAATCACAAGGAAAGCTCAATGGGGATTTTGTCACATACTATCAGTGAGCTTGAACATCACAGATTTAAATCGGCCTCAAATTTCTTTACAAACAATCCATAGTGTAGTTGGATAGTTTGGGGAATTTTAATCCTTAAGTTATGACTATATCTATACATGCTTCCTGAACTATTTGAATATTTATATAAACAAAACCAAGACTCAAGCCTATTACATTGCTGATTGTGGCATCTATTTCCTGTACCTTTCCTGGGGCAAAGAGAACTGCTTGCCATTTTAAATAAATATATTAATGCAAGGGCTATTTTTAAAAGTTTCACACAGAGTGGTCGCCTGAAAGCAGTAAACACAACTGTCTAGTCTCTCAGTATGCTTGCTTTGAATATAACTTCAACTTCATTTCTAAAACATCACATTTAATTATTCAATGGCTTCTTTCAGTCGCATCATTTCAGACTGGAAAAAAAAAAGGAGGTGTTAGACAATTCAAATGAAAAACTATAGAAAACATTTCCTGGTTAAATGGATGCTATGTTTACTGTAAGTTTCCATGATCATTAATGTAATTTAAGTTTCTCAAATGGATAAAAATTACACAATTCTATATTCTTACAATTGTAGTCAGATTTTTCTTTAGAAAAACACATGTGGCGTTAGTCACAATGTTAATAAGCACTCAGAACAACAGATCAATGAAAGTATCATAATACTACCTGTGTTGGTGGCCATTTTATTTTATTTACTTTTATTTGCGGGGGAAGCACACCTAGCTCTGCTTTCTTCTGTCTCTGTGCTCAGGGACTTCCATCCTGAGGGCTAAGGGGCCCATAAGATATGTCCTGGATGTAACCCAAGCCGACTGCACCCTACCTACCATACTATCGCTCTGGCCCCAATGAACTCATCTGCAGATGTTTACAGTTAATATGATTTAAGATGCCTAAAATCATAAATTTATTAATATACAAAAGGAGACCTCTGATCTCTAAGCTTCTAGTCTATCTCAAGAGCCGTATAAAAGGGACATACATTCAAGTTAGAAACCACTTTATCTAAGATTAGACAGAAACAACCAATATTTTCCGCTTCCAACTACTCTTAGACAAAATCTACTGTTTCCAATACATTAGAAAAAATAAATAAATAAACAAAAAGCACCTACACCAGAGACATAGCACAATGGACTAAGCATAAATATGCCTTGCTTGGAGGAAGCTGGTGTCTGATCTCTAGTATGACATGGTCCCGAATACCACTGAGAGTGATCCCCAATTAGAGCCAAAAGCAGCCCCTGAGAAGTGACGGATATGGTCATAAAACAAAACAAAATACCAAGTGGCAACCTTCATTTGCTTGTTTCAGCAACATAGCAGCCATGGAAGCAAATATCCATCACAGAAACAATTCCCATGCTCACCTTTTCTGAAAAGGCTGTGGAGTGAAAACACAATGCAGTACAGATTTTAAATGGAAAAAAATCAATATTTATTTGCAATTTCTCTACGCACTTTATGTTACCAGAAGGCATAGTAATAGAAACACAACAGCTAAAAGAACAATGACTGCTAAAATCAAAGAGTATTTTAAAAGTCAAAAAAAAACAAACACTACAATGGGACGTTATTGCTATAGGAAAATAATTAAAATGACATTAAAATAAAAGGAGCTCTGTACTTTAAACATGGGACAAATTTGTGGAAAAAAATAGTAGGTTAATCACCCTCACAACTGTCGGTAATTTTAAAAATGAGGAAATTCCCAAGAAGAATACCAGAATGTTAGTCTAACACAATATTTAATCTAGTCAAAATCATATTTAAAATGAAATTTTGACACTGACAAGATCTTCTGCACAATTAACCTTCTATATTCTACTACTAATATCCTAAGGTCCCTAAATGAAAAAGAAAATTCTTATGCCAGGGGAGCAAGTTCCAGGGGTACTTAAGAGTCAGGGAGGTTCACCTCAGAGAGAAAATTTAAAACAGCAATAGAAATAAATAAAAATGTTTAATATGGGATCCAAATTTATGGCTTTTCCTTTGGCCTCGGGCTGCAATATGACTCAGCATGAGAGTTACTGATTCCCTATTTTGATATGTACGTCATTTAGGATTTTTTGCATTAACTTTTAAAATATTACTTACATATCATTTATCTTCCTGCTGACTGTATGGAGCTCCCCTGCTAAAAAATTTATGCTAAATGTTATGTAGAATACTTCCTTATTTCCCCCTTGTCCCAGTCTGTGTTAGGAATTCTATAAATACTTGTTGAATGGGAGACAGATGTGTGAATTAACCTATGTCAAAATTCTCACCACCTGCAACATATATCAGACTTTTTCCAATATAACACGTCAGCTTTCTCGGTAGTTCTGAGTAGCCTCCATTCTTTGGCGCTTTATTCATGCTACTAAATGATATTTGGCAATCCCTTCAAAGTACAGTTATTCACCCTCCCCATCTTATAATTGAGAAAAATGAGCTTCTTACCGTAGGTTTCTAGCTCAGGTCCTCAGTGAATATTAGTAGGACAATAATGACAAAGCAGGACAATTATGTGTTTATCTGATCCCTTATTAACCACAAGGTCCAGGATGTAGCTACACACCCTGTGCTTCCCAGAGCAATACACATTAATGGTACAGAATTAATGTAAAAAAGGTAGAACAATTTACATAAAAATTCTTCATAAAGGTGAAAACTCTCTTGACAATGATGCTGAGGAGGAAGCAATGAATCCTCAATGTTCATGTGCTAAGCTTTTGCCATCCTACATCCTGAGATACAATGGAAGGAATACGTCATTTACAGACCCATTCCATATGTATGTAAACTTCAGATGTACTTTACTATACACTCATACACTCAGCCTCAATCTTAAATTTATAAACTGCACAAGTTCAGCTATTCAATGACTTTTGCATTGTTTCTCTCACAAAGAAGACAAAATGTCCTAAGGTTGATATGTTCCTTATCTCCTGTCACTCCCATTGACCTAGCTTCCAGCCTATTTTGTTTTTTTTATACGGGGGGGGGGGGCAATGGGAGGAATTATGGTTTGGGCCATATTCAGCTATGCTCAGAGCTTATTCCTGGCCCTATATCGTTTAGGGCTCACTCCTGGGAGTGCTCAGGGGACCATATGCAGTGTTGCAAGTCAAACGCAAGTCAACTCCTTGCAAAGAAAGTGCCTTACCCAGTATGCTATTACTCTGACCCCTCCTCCAGCTCCAGATATAATTTCTGAACAAAAACTTAAACAATGCCTTCATATAAGGAGTATGTTCAAGTATATGTCACTTGCAAGGAGAAATAACGCAAAGTAAAACCGATCACATATATGAAGACCAACTGCCTGTAAGTAGTTCTTACTAAGGATGAACACCTTATATGCAAAAGAGAAAGTTCAAACTAGCTGCTTAAGGTTGACTTCAACCCATAACCCTAAGTTCTTCAAGAGTAGAGAGCTGCCATACACATAGAGTAGTTACGCCTCTTTTTAAGTCCAAAGACTTATCACAATACCTGGTAAAATCAAACACTTAAAAGCAAAATAAAGAAACATATTTATGAACAGAAATAGCACTAAAATCTGTGAAGATTTTTGGTACTGTTAAATACACATGGTCAGGGGGTGTAACACAATGGCACAGCACAAGATGCGCATCATTAGGTCCTAGTATTCCAACTCCAGCCCCACAAAGAAAAGAAAAAAAAAGCACACATAGGCTGTCCTCATCTCATAGCAATGGATTCATTATTTACAATTCAGCAGTCTTACACGAAATGATCCATTAATGCCATGGAGCTAACTCAAAGGGCAGCAATGCATGTCTTGCATGCTCAAGGTTCCCAGTTTGATCTCTACCGTCACAAGACCCTTCCTCGAGCCACAGCAAATATGACCCTGCAGGTCCCTAAAGCCACTGGCTAAAGCACCTTTCAGGTCCACACAGTCAAACTGAGTAGCATGGGTGCTAATCCCACAAGCTCCTTGAGCACTGCCTGGTACTCTCCTCCCCAACCAAAATATCATCTAACATGTCCCCTTTTAAAGAGTACTTTTTTTCTATTACGTAACTTACTCTGGTAACTATATATGCATAAAGATCAGGGAAAGTGCTGCACAAATGGAAAGTATTTTGAGATGGTCTCTAAGAACAATTAAAACCCAAAAAAAATTTTTTAAGATTTTTCACATGTTAATCTATGCCTGTACTTGTAATTATGTAAATACATCCCACTAACATCTCCAATATGCTGGTATTAGTATCCAAGCTTTAGAGTGCCTTACAATGAAGTCCTCTCAGGACAATTAACACAATTTGGATAGCACCCAAGAGAAATCTGTTTGATCATATTCTAAACTCCGGCTAACAGTATTTTAGGTAAATGTTAGAATACTGCAAATTAGAACATAAAATTACTTAATTGTGTGGCCTCCAGAAATACAGATAAGCCATGATTCTATGCAGCTGGAAAGCCTTAGCTCTTATCTGTCTGTCTATAACTACCATGTTTAATTATTCACTGAGCCTTAAAGGCCATGAAAAATCAAATGCAGAGAGGTCATCATAGTTCTTCAACAAAATAGCTTGAATTTTTAAAAATAAGCTCCATTGAGACATTAACTCTGACAATAATCCTTCTACAAATCAATAGTCAAAAGCTTGCTACAGAATTTTAAACTTCCAGAATCAGTTTCACAAAGCCTGAGTCAACTTGAAATTGCCTTTGGTAAATAAGATTGAATCATTTTTTTAAGTACATAAATAAATAATAATTAAATTCAATGCCAGCAGAACGGTTTAACAACTCATAGTTTCCAAAAATATCAGCCAAAATTGCTACCATATTCCCATCTCTCTGCCACCACAAACCTTTTCTAAGGATCACCACTGGCTGACATGAAAATAAGCAGGGCAGAGACAAGGCAAGGAGCAAGGAGAAAGACAGAATATCCTCATGACTTACAAATTAGAAAAACTTCCTATTAGTCAAGAATTGGCTCTGTGTAAGTTTTACATATATTAGCATGATCCGAGAACTAAAGCTAAGCCATTAAGCCACCGACTATACAAACTATTCGGTGTGAAACAGAACCTTGCTAGCTAGGCACTTCCTTGGTTTACCAGTTCCTAATTACACACCAGTCTAACTGCAGTACACCTACAAAACTGAATTTTATATTCAAGACATTATTTTTCCTAAAGCTTTCATCTGTCATTTTTCTCAACTTGACCAAAACTAAAAATCTTAAGGCATAACAATTTCATTAAGTTGATAAGCAAACAAGTCAATACGCTAATCAAATATTTAAATGTAGCCCTCTGATGCCTAAGATTTTGTTAATAGCAAACAGCTATAAATTTCGAACCAAAAATTCCCACTGTTCTAAAATTTGTATATGGCCTACTAAATACATCTCATAAATTATGTCCTGACAGCATGTTATTTCTCCTTACTGAAAATATTACTGTACTCACTAACATATAATTTTCTCTCTTTAAAAGATGAGAAAAAACCCTGAATTCATACATGCCAAGTCTTACCACCATACGGCCAGACACACTGGAGCCCTACGTTGGCAACCTACAGAGTAACATTTGCTCAGTTTAGAGATAAGCCTGTTCAGTCACCCAACACAATTCTTTTACATATTACACAGCAAAATTTTTAGGCGGTGACAACAATCGAGTCAGGGGCACTGCAAACCCTAAAACAATGCACATTTGTAAGGGTAGCAGCTAATATGAAATAGATTTTTTTTTCATTTGCTGAATATATAAACATGGATAAATCTGGCACTTGATTCTAAATTCACCAACTGTAATTACAAACACATGTGCATATTACATAACTATAGATGCACTTAAAATAATTACCTTATTGGAGATGTCTGCTTCTCCACAAGCTACTAGAAATAAACTGCTAGCTACTCTGAATGCCATCGTTTTCCAAGTGCAAACACATTAATCAGAACCATTTATACGTGTGAAAAAGCAAAATGGCTATCCATATTCCTCACATCTCCATTTGACCTTCTTAGAGAAATGTAGCCAGTTTCCAAGCAGGTCTCACTTCACAAGGGTACCCATTAGAGTTTAGAAGAAGGTGCTCACAAAGATACGAAGGGTTTGGATGCATGGCCCGTTTTCTTGTCAGTGGCGCCATTCAACATCTTTCCCCATGCAACTGTCTCTGTCTCTGAGATTTCTAAATCACTGGTGCTCCACTAAAATAACAACTATGGGATGCACAACTGTAAAATTTGTGATAGAGATGGTAATCTCTAGACTGGGTATCAATTCAAGAAAATACTCTAATGACAAGCATTTTTGCAGCGACCAGCAAATTCTTCTCCACAATCCTCCATATTATTCAAAATGAACTAAGATGTTGACTGTGTTCCCACCAACCACTTCTCTCCTAAAGGCATAAGTGGCACAGCTGGAGTTCAAACTCCTAAGGTAGCTCTCTGATTCTAATATACAGAGTCAGCAAAGGAAAAGCTCAAATAGATAGAAATGGATATTTCGAGAGAATACGACTCTCAAACAAGGAATAGATGAAACAGGGTCTGCGTCGATTTAAAAGCCCCTAGTACTATTAATTTTCAAATGAACAAAAATGGACTTTAAAAAAAAAACAACTTGATACAAATTAAGAAAATGTAAGATCAGGGTGATAGTACACCTCATCAGGAGTGATTACTGAGCACAGTCAGAAGTAAGCCCTGACCACCACTCAGTATGTCCAAAAGCAAATTTCAAAAAAATTGAAAAAGTTTAGAACCTCAAACTATTATAAAAATAGTAAAAATTGAAGTATAAAAAGCTTTGGTGGCACGCAGGAAATAAATAAGTAAATAAATAAATAAACAGGACTTCAATCATTAAAGTTCTTCCAATGAGAGACAGCCAACTCTTGACTAGGCAATGCTCAGAGTCTGGAACCACAGCAGGGTATAGAATTCCCAGTTACTCCAAAGTACGGGATATAGGGGCTAGAGAGATAGCACAAGCGGGTAGGGCATTTGCCTTGCTCACAGCCAACCCGGGTTTGATTCCCAGCATCCCATATGGTCCCCCAAGCACTGCCAGGAGTGATTCCTGAGAGCATGAGCCAGGACTAACCCCTGTGCATCGCCGGGTGTGACCCAAAAAGAAAAACAGAAAAAAAAAAAAGTGTGGGATATAAGCTGGAGATGGTCCCATTCTTCAAGAAGATGGAGAGACAATGAAACAAATGAAACAAAGCCCATATACTCTGATGAGCTCTGCTACTACACAAGGAATTTCATACCCTTGATAACGGATTCTTTCATATCTCAAAACTACATTAAGAGAGGTAGAGACACCAAAATTAACACACATGAAGGTGCGAACCAGCCACAACTTGCTTGACCACTTAGCACTGTGCCCCTCCATTCTTTTCTTTTTCTTTTCCTTCTGACTTGGGGTATCCTCTCACTGGTGTGCCTTCAAATGGAGCTGTGTTAGAGAGTAATTTCCCTTCATTCACCCCTCAGTTTTTTGGGTAAATACTTGAAGTTAAAATATTTTCTTTAAAAGAAAAAAATTCTTTGCTTAAGTAGCACAGCTCTTATCTGACATCTGAAGATGGCTGACATCTCTGGAGAAGATTCAGCCACACCAATAAAAGATAATAAAATGAGTAACAGAGAATTCAAGCGAAATGAAATTGAAAAGTCCAACAAACAGAATGCAAATGGTTATGAATAAGCAGTGTAGTTTAATCTCAGTAAAGGAAATGATCAGTACATACATTAGAAAAAGGATTAAGGGGCTGGAGAGATAGCACAGAGGGTAGGGCATTTGCCTTGCATGTGGCCAACCAACACAGGTTCGATTCCCAGCATCCCATATGGTCCCCCAAGCACCACCAGGAGTAATTCCTGAGTGCAAAAGCCAGGAGTAACCCCTGTGCATCGCTAGGTGTGACCAAAAAAGAAAAAACAAAAAACAAAAATAACAAAAAAAGAATTGAATTTTTTTTTAATTCTAAACAAAGCACTAAATGCCTGAGTGCACATATTTCTTCTATATTTTTTCTGCATTCTAAAATGAGCATTATACTGGGGAAAACAAAGGGAACAAGTATTTTTTTAATTACTTTTAGAAAGCTAACATGAAAGAGGAAACAAAAAAAACCGTCCGACATTCCTTACTCAATAGGTCACTACCGCCTATCAAGGAAAGAAAAAAAGCACTTTTCTGAGGGTACATAGCAATTCAAAGGCAGTATGGGATAATTGGTTAAAAGTATATCATTTGAGCATAAGTCCTGCCTTGGCCACTTTCTCTCTGTGATCCTGGCAAATTATGTATCTGGCAGTTTTGTTCCTGTAAGATACAGGTAACCACAGACTGTACCTGTCAGAATCAATGCAGGTTTATAGGAAGAGAGTCTAAGCAAAGTGTACATAAATGCAATAGCTGGCACATATGAAAAATTCAAGGATTTCACTTTTTCTAGGAAAAAAGAATCCAAATACAACCATCATCATTTCATAGACATGCTTCATACCTCCTACTCACATAATAGCAACCAAGACTCTCCTTTTTTTACTTCACTCTGTGTGCACTATTAACAATTGCAGTTCACAGCAAAGAAACCCTATCTTGCCCATCTTTCTTGACCTTAAATGAAAATATTAATGTGAAGAAAAATCTAATGAACTATACTTATTCATCTCCAAAATGAGATCCATCAATCACAATTTCCATTTTTAAAATCGTCTAGCGTCTCAAGAGAAAATTAATACTCTAATAACGTCACACTTAAGAACACCTCAACGAAGTCCACAAAAGTTACAGCAAGAAGGAAACCTTTGATGATACAGAATCCAGATGATCTTTTGGAAAAATATTCTCCCCTAACACTATTTCCAAATCAGGATGCCTTCCAAAATATTCTCAATCAATGGTTCAAAAGCCAAAAGGTACTGTGATGTAATACTTTGTTTAAGATATAGTCTCTTGTTCTGCATCTTGTTTGTAAAATTCCTCATCTCGTTCCAGCAACTAAATTAAGGCTACTCTTAAATTCGAATAACTAAGAGCTGACCTCGGAGTTCTGTGGCTAGCCTGCACGTCTACACCTTCAACAAAGAGGTGTTTACTGTACAAGTGTGAATATTGGCAGAGGTCATGAAATCACTCAATATTTTTTTTCAGTGAAGTACAAATTGATAAATTGATATCAATTTAAACTAACTACAAGAAACAAAATATGAAACAATCATAACACTCAATAAAGGAATATGTTCTAAGAGAGTCTGTCCACTCTAACTCCAAAAGATTTATAATGGAATATAAAACTGACAATTGTTTATCAGTCTCTGACCAAGTTTTATTTCCTTCACCTTTCACAAGTAACATAGCTGTATATTCATCTAATTTTTGATTGACAGATGTGAGACTCAGAGAAAATAGCCTGTCTCCCCTCACTCCTGATGCAGTAATGACAGATGCGTAATGCATACCATGGCGCTTTCGTTTAGAATTCTCAAATTGGAAAGTGATTCTTTCTGAGCTTTCAGGACAGCTTGCAGTGCTCGTGTCCTTTGCCCTATGCTCAACTTGAGATAGGTACGTCAGAAGAAGGAGCTTCTTTTCTAGGACATTTAACCTATGAAGTAGCTAACTCTTCTTTTTTTTTTTTTTTTTTTTTGCTTTTTGGGTCACACCTGGCATTGCACAGAGGTTACTCCTGGCTCATGCACTCCTGGTGGTGCTCAGGGGACCACATGGGATGCTGGGAATCGAACCGGGTCGGCCATGTGCAAGGCCTTACCCACTGTGCTATCGCTCCAGCCCCGAAGTCACTATTCTTAAACCAAGTTACATAAGGGGCTAGGGAGCTAGAGAGTTCAAAGTGCTGGAGTGCACACATGCCATGTTCGATCCATGGCATTACTGGGTCAGGGCATAGCCCTGGAGGGACCAGAGCACCCACTGCTGGGTTCAAGCAGGCTCTCATTTCCAGACTGAGCACTGAACCATCAGGTCCCCAGAGCTGGGCCAGCAGCACCAGGAGTAGCCTCAGGCCCCCTCCTGGGAGCCACCCAAATCCCCCGACCCCACTTAGAGACAGATTACAAGAAGAATAAGCCCTTGTCACTCCTCCACATTTCCTTCACAGTAAAAATCCCCGATTCTGACTTAATTAACTATACTGCTTATTATTTACCTTCAACCCTCCCACCTCAGGCACCAAAGTGTACCATATAAAATCTATTTGTTACAACCATCAATCTCCTTAATTCTGTGGCTCTTTTCACACTGGATGGTGAGCAACTGAATCCTGATCCATTCATTCCACGTGTACTTAATGAGCACCTACTATGCAACTGGTTCTGTTAAGTACTATGAAAATGCAAGGATTAAACGCTTGTGAATAAAACGAATCATCTTCATGCTTTTGTTACAACCACAGATGTTATGCGGATCAGTTTTAATTCAAGTGACTAGGACATGATGTATAACATGAGGGCTGCTTGTTAAACTCCACTTTGTGTTTTGGAATGCATTTTATGAACAATAAAATTTAGAAACTGGAATTTTTAACGCCACTGAAACTAATTTTTCTTTAAAACTATCTGTATCCCACAGCTCAGTAAATCACATCTTGAGGTAGCAACATAATATGAGGTTTCACATTAGTATTTAAATCATTCTTTCACAAATAATTTTAGGGGAAAAACATGTAAAAAAAAAGTATGTTTTCATGTAAAGCTACTTCTTAAATCCAAGTCCTTTGATTTTGCTTTTTTAACTCAAATACTGATGCATAATTCATTAGGAGAGTCTTTATAATGGCAAGAGTGGGAGAGCTGGTGAACAATTTGCAAAACGCACAAAGGGAAAAAAAACTGATAGTTCTTCCAGAAGGAATCTAGCAAGAGGAAAACAGCCACCACCAAGGAGATGAGAAATGAGAAATATCACTAATGATATAAGAACGCCAGGAGCCTAGCCCTTGCTTTATTAATAACTGGATTTAGGTAGATAACGGTCAGTCATCACAGAACCTCACGTTTTTTCATCTCAAGAAAATTTCTCTGCTTGCCCTATTTATACTAAGGAGTTTTTGTGGAGAGATAAGCACAATATAGGCATGAATATATTCTGAAAAAAAAAATACATACATTGTGCTGTACTTAATGGTCACACTTATTACAGATATCTTAGAAACGTCACCATAAGGCATTGAAATTTTCATGAATGCTTAAATAGCCTGCATATTTTAATCTCTATTTCTGTCTCCTCTCACCAAAATTCACTGGGAATTTTTTTGAAGTAGTTTGCTAAATCAGTCCGTTGTCCTCTTACTCCGCTATTTTTAGAAATTATCTCATAGTCAACTGTTGTATGCAGCGGGTCTCTTTTAGACAATAGGTTCTATGCATTGATTGTAGACACTAGCCCTAATTAAAGGGAAATTAACATAAAGATATCTGTCTTCATTTCTTAGTTTTAATCTTATTAAAAACAACCAAAAGAAAATTCAATTCAGAAAAGCAATAGAAATTTTAAAAGTACAATTAAATTATCAGGGCAAAAGCAAGGAGAAATGCCCTTTCTACTTCTTTTTAACTTCCCTAATCCTTTTTCAAAATGCTGTATTTTCTGGTCCCTCTGTTTTCTGGAGGGATGTGTGGAGGGGAGGGAGTTGATTTTCTTCTCACCCAGCTGGGTCTGGTGACCCAGTGGCCAAAGTTCCCAGAAAGAAAGGAAAATGTTCTTCTAAAGAGTAACTTTAATTTACCAGAAACTGGAGTGGGGAGGTGGGGTTAGAGCTGTTTTACTGGAAGGTACACAGATTAAACCCAATGACTTGTGTGTCCTTTCAAATTAACTCCATTTAGGAAACCTCTCATTAAATGTAATCTAATTTAAATGCATAACAGATCCACTTATGTCTGTTATTCCTTTCTTGATGAGCAATTAGTTCTATTCTTGCTTCCCTTTCCTCATTTTCCAGCTAAAATACAGCAGAGGTGAGAATTTTTTTTTTTTAATTCCCTTGTGCTGAGCTTTCAAGACCAAAACAATAAACAATACTCCCTCTTGCTCATCAACTGCCCAAGTCATTGGCAGTTGGAGAGGACAACACAAAACTTCAGAGCTTTTTTACTTTATCCAAGTCATAATTCAAGATAAGGTGAGATTTAAAGACATATTCAACAGCACTGGTCATCAAGAAAATGTGTATTAAACATCACAATGAAGTAACATGTCATACCACCCAGGTTGATGGGAATGAAAAAAGACAGTAGCATAAGCGTTGGAGAAAATATGGAGAAAATGAAAATCTCACACATTGGAGAAAACATGGAGAAAATGAAAATCTCACAATCTGTTGTGGGAATGTAAAATGATGTGGCCAGTTTGGAAAACAGTCTGGTAGCTCTCAACAAGTTAAACACAGAGATATATGACCAGCAAGTTCACGCCTAGATTTCTAACCCAAAAGAACAACTATGTGAAGATTGACTGCAATTATTTTAGTAAGTATAGCTATATCAAATCACTAGGCTATAAACAATGAATATATTTTTTACTAAAATATATAATCTTTTTAAAACAGTTGTATACTCTAAACAGATGAACTGTGAAATGTGAATTATACCCCCAATAAAGCTATTAACAAAAAAAGAAAATAAAAACCCAAGGAAAATCATTTTAGATAGGGGGCAACCTAACTTGTATTCAAAACTGTTATCAATTTAATTTTCTCACACAAAATTTTCAACATAAACTGTAATAAAATTACTATGCATTTATCTTTTTTTTTTTTTTTGCTTTTTGGGTCACACTTGGCAGTGCACAGGGATTACTCCTGGCTCTGCACTCAAGAAATACTCCTGCCAGTGCTCGGGGGACCATATGGGATGCTGGGAATCGAACCCGTGTCGGCCGTGTGCAAGGCAAATGCCCTACCTGCTGTGCTATCACTCCAGCTCCTCTATGCATTTATCTTATACTATTCACTGAGACTTAAAAATGCTCCATTTTCAAACTTCCTAGCAATCATACATTGATATTTCCACATTTACATACATTTCCCATTAAGAGATTAAAAGAATTCCTATCTTCCCTTAGGGTGGCAAAGAAAACCAAAAATAAAGAACATCTACCCAAGATTCCCTGACAAAAGCTACAGTTTCCCATACATTATAAGACATCACAATCTTAAAAAGAATCTTGCCTCTATCAGACACACTCTTAGGAAATTGCTACATGGTTAATTTAGATATTAAAAACTTGCCCAAAGTTGGTATGCCTGCATTACCTGACATTTCTCTTCATTCCTTAAATGAAAATTTTCCAAAAATTTGCCATCTGCAAAATATCTAGTTGTTACAACTTAAAATCATTTATCCATTTCAGTCTCTGTTTATTACAGACGAGAAGTGATGTAAAGTCAGTGATGAAGGACCTTGGGCACTTTGCTAGTGCAATACATTTATACATCAAAACCATAAATATGAACACTATTGTAATCATGTTACCTAAACTACAACAAAATTCTTTTAATTAAGAAAATCAGCATTCCAGACCCATTACAGGTATAAGTGTGTTATGTACAGGTCTGAGTCCTATGCATGTACTTAAAATACTCTTTTGGATCATCAACTATCTGAATCTTAGTAAATTTGCCCAGATCTTTCAAGAATTCTTTATGATAGTACCAAGTCCCACTTCTCTATGAAAAAATGAACTATAAAGTGAAAATTATTTTAAAAGCCCCAAAATGGGTGGATCTTTAGATCTCACGGAAACTCTATATCGGTTTGGTTTTTTATTGTTTTTGTGTGTAGGGGAGACAGTCAGCTGTGCTAAAGGCTTATTCTGGCTCTGTGCTCAGGGATCAATTCTGCGGGCCCTGGGGACCTTTGCGGTACCAGTGATTGAACCATGCAAGACAAGCGCCCTACCTGCTATACACTCTGGACCTTTCATTGAAAGTTTTGAACCTCCTCTCTCCTCTCCTCTCTCCTCTCTCCCTCTCTCCTCTCTCCTCTCTCCCTCTCTCCCTCCCCCCCCTCTCTCTCCCTCTCTCTCTTCCCCCCTTCTCTCTCTCTTCCCCCCTTCTCTCTCTCTTCCCCCCTTCTCTCTCTCTCTCTCTCTCTCTCTCTCTCTCTCTCTCTCGTCACATCCAGCAGTACTTAGGACTCATTCCTGATTCTGTGCTCAGGAATCATTCCTACCAGGGTTCAGGAGACCATATACGATGCCAGGGATTGAACCCTGGTGGGTCACATGCAAGCCATAAACCCTATCCACTGTACTATCGCTCCGGCCTCAACTTTTTAACCATTCTTGTCAGGAGAAACAAAAAAAAAAGTCTTAGCATCTTAGCATCATATGATTCATCCTATCCTTAAAAACTGCACATTTTCTGTGGGTGCCAGTATTTAATAGCACAGTGGCAAAGTGCCTGCAATGGAAGCTTCAGATCATGACTTCCGACCTCAGGTGCCAGGCACTGGCCATATCCAGGTACTCACGACACTACACCCAAAGGAAACTGAGAGTGCTCTGAAGCCAAGTGTGACCCTGGTGAGTACCAAGACTGAGTGAATAAGCACCACAGACAGCTGTGCAGAAACTACAGAGACTCACTATGTGAGCACGG
This sequence comes from Sorex araneus, assembly GCF_027595985.1. Taxonomy (NCBI): domain Eukaryota; kingdom Metazoa; phylum Chordata; class Mammalia; order Eulipotyphla; family Soricidae; genus Sorex; species Sorex araneus. The sequence continues at coordinate 25,004,026 of NC_073311.1, read as the reverse complement.
GCCACTGGAACAACAACGAGACAAGAAAGGGGAAATGATACAATTTTTCAGGATTCGGGGCTTAGTATTGTGGTTATTCACAGCAATACTTGACCTTCACCACATCCGAGGCTACAGAACCAGGTTGCTGTCTCCGAGGAGGCTTGTGACCGCCTGTAAATTATGCTCTCTGGGTCTCCTTAACTTGGCTTTCTGGAACCTGGGAATTAAAAGCCTGCCTGGATTTACAAAATTGTTGTTGGGAATGAATGGTATAAGTCAGGCTTTGCAGATTTAAAGTATTTCCATGTGTTGAAACTATTAGTTTGTATCTTGCTTTGCTTTGCAACCTCCATGCAATTCTCCGACATGAAAGAATCCAAGGAGCTTTCTTGTTTTAATTGGATTAGAAGACGTTTTAAATCTAACTCCACAATAACCAGTTTTGTGTCCTTGGGGATGCTGCCTAACTCTGTGTTCCCTAAATTGTCTCATCTATAAAACTGGTAATGAGGGGGCAGCCACTCTTTTGCTCCTGCTAATTGGTTCCATGCAGGACTATGAGCCTATGCTTGTCAAACGCTTTTTAATTTTTTTTAATTCAAAAAAGCTGTAAATATGAATCAGAGATGAAAATGTCCTAATTTTTAGGTGGTGGCTACTAACTGATTTTGTTCCCTTTTGCAGCACAATTAGTTTTTTTTTGTTTAATCTGACAATTTACAACTTCAAACCTAACAAAAACCTGACACATTGTCAGTACTAAACAATTTACTGACTAAATGCCCCCTGGATAATTAATAATTTCAAAGTATTTTGTGAAACTCATTTCCTGCTTTGTATTCTCCACTTGTTTCTTTTTTTTTCCCCAAGAGTTCGTTTTGAAGTGTTCATTTGAGGTGTGTCAAACTAGTCACTTGACTTGAAGTACACAGCAGAAATGAGATCTTTGTCTGACCATCAAACAAGTAAAATCAACAGATAAAAAATTTATCTTGGGAACAGGTTTACAATGCAGTCACGAATTTTCTCACTGAGATCCCTGAAAAGCCTCAATTAACTCAGGGGAGAAGTGAGACCCCCCCCCCCTTATGGGCATAAACTTCCCCTAACTCTAAATCCGTGTTTCAACTTTCTTTTAGACAAGTGAATGAGCACTGCCCAACTACCTGAGACTGGACAGCATCCCCAGGTGACCAGCAGGCACTTTCGCATGGGCCAACAGGAAACTTCCACAGGACTACCTCATTTTCTCATCTTCCATCTTTGGATTCATAAAGCTCTAAGTACCGAGGGTTTAATTTGTTTCACTGGACCAAGTGAACATTTGCTCCTCTAGACATATTTGTCCTTCCCTCTTCTGAACAAATTATATAAAGAATAATACCTTTAAGTTAGAAAGAGAAAAAGGCTAAGTTAGAAAAAGAAAAAGCTAAGTTAGAAAAGAAAAGGCTAAGTTAGAAAGAGAAAAGCATTTCAGTAACATTTAAAAAGAAAATAGGAGTTTCTCCAGAGATGTTTAGCCTGGCAGAGGGGAATGAACCAGCAGTGACAGGCAATGAGGAGGTGCTGGGGGCCAAGGGGACTCTTCCTGGTAGAGATGGGAGTTGGACGCATAGAGTGCTGGCCATCAAAGGCAAGGCCTCTCTTGGGGCTGAAGCAATAGCACAGCGGGTAGGGCATTTGCCTTGCACGCGGCCTACCAGGGTTCGATTCCCAGCATCCCATATGGTCCCCTGAGCACTGCCAGGATTAATCCCTGAGTGCAGAACCAGGAGTGACCCCTGTGCATCATTGGGTGTGACCCGAAAAGCAAAAAACAAACAAACAAACAAACAAACTAACTAACAAAAAAAGGCCTGTGCTCCACACAGACATATGCCAGAAATGTGGGGCTGTGCAAGCTACATTAATAATCGACAAACCCAAATTCGTTATGTTTTTAACTTCCCAATTCTTCCCTGCCTAAAAGGTATAGAAGTTGGAAGCTTTGCCTTCTTCCCAGAGTCACCGGTATGGGGCTCCCATCACATAAGACATCTAATTTTTCTTTTCTTTGGTGCAGAGGTTTGGGGATTTGTTTGTTTGTTTGGGGGTCACACTCAGTAGTGCTCAGGGGCTACTCTCTATTCAAGGTTTAGGAGTTGCCTCTGGCTATGCACAGTGACTATTTGTGAATCCTTTATAATAATAATAATTATTATTTTTATTATTTTAATTTCTTCCAACAGAACTCCACAATAAAGGAACAGAAGGAGCAGAGGACAGCTGAGGAAGGCGGAAGTCAGCCTGGCTATTTCACACCTTATCCCAAAGGAGATTAGACACAGTAAGATACAGAAACAACAAAAAAAGCTGCTTCACAGACAGTAATCAAGCAACAGCATACAGATGGTATAAAAAGGAAAGCACCTTTTAAGACAGAAACAAATGTGGGTATACTTGTCAGCCCACCCTTTCTAAAACACTCTGATATACCTTGATAATTTTAGGGACAATTACCCACTACATTTCAGGGAAAACAATAGTGAAAAGGTATATAATAATCTCAACTCAGATGCACTTTCAAAGAACTTTATTTTATATCTTAAACTTCTCATTTCAAGTATATAACTCATAAACTTATAATAACTTTACTGAATATTGCCATCATTCCTAAAAATGAACTATAGAATATTTTCATGACTCTAGTATAATTTCTGATGTGCAGTCATTAATTACCTATTTCCCCCACCAGATAAACACTAATCTACAAACCTTATGCACAAAAAAATCTTTTTTTTTAATATTTCATAGAATTAGAATCAGGATAGGCTATTCCACTACATGTAACTATGTGAAACCAATTAACTTTGCTGTTCTATTTTTCCTCACAATACCTGTACTTAGGTCTTACAGAATTATTAAGGGATAAATAAGAAAACCTTTGTGAAGTGCTTAGAATACTAGTGGGTTCATATCAAGTCACATGAAACTAAATGCAAATGCTTAAGACATTTGCACTCTTTGCTTGTCACTCTACTACAGAATCAAGGCCAGTGGAGTGTCCAATTTACCATGGCAGAAAACAATTCACTATCTCTCCTTTCAAAACCGCTTTATTCTCGTTACTGTCTTCAAACAAAAAATTTTGAAGCATTCAGACATCAGAAATTCTTAAGCTCTTTGTTATCTATCCTCATATCTAGTTACTATGTCCTACAGGGGAATTTCTTTATTCCCTTTGAGTATGCCTAATTCTTTTCATTCTCTCAGCTTTAGTTACATCTCTCAATTTTTTGTTTTCTCTATTTCCAACTGTGTCTTCCTCTAATCTACACATCCTATTCCCTTCTCTCTTAAAATGCAAATCCAACCCATTCTCTCTCCTTCAAAAGTTCTCTGAAGCTTTCAATTTAAATCCTTTAGTGTTTGTCAAAAGTCCATCACACGCAGATCTCCAGCTACTCAATTATTTCCATCTCTGATCAGTATCCAGAGCCAAATCAAGACATTGGGCATTCTGAAGAACCGGCGGCCTCTGAATCTGAACGCCAATATGAAGCAGTCAGACAAGGGAGTCAAATCCACAGTGGTGCCAAGATTATTTGCTTTTACCAAATTTGAGCTCAAATATCACTTTGTTTATCAAATACCCTGAACCACAAATATCTGGAGATGCCCCCATTCAAGGTGAAAGATACTATCTACAAAGAAGCTCTGGGTAGCATCATTTCAATGAAATGGACCTTCTAAGGTCCAAGTTCAGCCTCAGTTGAACTTGTAAAGAGTCTGAGATGGAGGTAAGAACAGAAGTGAGATAGAGGAAGGAAAAAGAAGACACAAAGAAAGAGCTGCAGAGGGATGGATAATGAAGATGATGGACATTCTCTCAGGACAATGGATGCCAGAAGAGAAAGGTGAAAAGAATAAGAAGTAGCTTATCTTTGGAGCATAAAACCTTTCATAAAAAAAAAAAAGCAAAATCTTTTACTCCTATTTGTGGCAATAATCTAAAATTTTTCATTCTATTCTTCTTTTTCTGAAACATTTCCACTCACAGTGATTCTAGTCCCAAGGAGAAGGGAAAATTTACACACTTCCATCTGCTGCAGACAACATTTCATTTCCTTTCTAAAGCATTCTCCACATTTACTGTCAATCAACCAAGAGTTACTTTTCAGGTTTTCCATCTGTTTTCATTTTTTTTCTTTTCTTTCAGCAGAATCCATGGAAAATGAGACTTATTTCAATATGTCATAAATATCAATGATATTTGGGTGAAGGAATCACAGTTAAAAGAGGTAGTAGAGATTATCCAGATCAGCAATTTTCAACATTTTCTCCCCAAACCCCCATCCTACTCAATCCAAGATCGGGCTTTTACATGCTTACCTAAGTTTGTTTACAGTATACTTTACCATGTTATCAATCAAAAGTCAAAGTTAACAAGTGAATACTCTCACTAATGTAAGCTACCCAGTGCAAAGGCTCCTGAGTTCAAGTAGTGATTAACCAAAACCCAGGACAAAACCTCAAAAGATTAACATTGTGTTAGGCTGCAGTCTTATGCTGGTTATCTAAAGATCCAGTGTTTTTAAAGGAAGTTGACAGTAGATTCTAATTATTAATTTCCTGGCTGCTTCCCAGACTCCTGATTCAGCCAAACTCATCAGTTTATTGAAGTGATATCCTTAGACTTCTACATGGATACACCTGATGACCATATTTTCTACTTTGTTTCTTCACAGAATCATCAATGTCTTCTCGACCTACCAAAGGTTCTTCTCTGGGAAGTGCAGAGATAGGTGAAGGAGACCATGAATTTGAATGGAAATAAAAAATGTACATCTTACTTTTCACTAAAGCTAAGAGAAATTGTCATTTTCTTTCATTACAAATAAAGGCAGCAAATCATGGCAGGGACTGTATCACCAGGAGGAATCACAGATGCTTTCCCCTCACAGGACAGTTGTTGCAAAATTTCTCAAAATTTTGAGAAATAATTTGCACTACTTTGAAACTATGCAGTTAGAGAATCTGTCATTTGGTTTTATTATTTAATCAATTCATAAAGAAGGATACTGCTACATAATAAATTTAATAAACCTATGCCAGTATATTAGCTGTTGTGTGTTGTAAGATACCAAATTCAGAGCAGATGACCCCAAACTACATCAATTTGAAATACCTGCTAATTAGAATTAAAAGCTTCTTAAAAAATAGGTAAGGCAAAAAAGAACACTCTAACTTTCCTTCTTGTTCTTGTCCTTCTCCTTGAAATGTGGAGGAGGGAAATTCACCATGTATAATAGGCCTTGGAACAGGATCTAGTCTTCCTTATCACTGGAGATAGGAAATGTGGGGCCGTGCAAGCTACATTAATAAACGACAAACCTAAACTGGTTTTTTTTAACTTCCCAATTCTTCTCTGCTTAAAAGGTATAGAAGTTGGATGCTTTGGCTTCTTCCCCAGGTTACCAGTATGGATCTCCCATTGCATAAGACATCCAATTTGTCTTTTCTTCAGTGCAGAGGTTTGGGGATTTATTTTGTTTGTTTGGGGGCCACACTCAGAAGTGCTAAGGGGGTACTCTCTATTCAAGGTTTAGGAGTTGCCTCTGGCTATGCACAGTGACCACACAAGCAGGGATAGAACCTTGCCTCCCATAGGCAAAGTAAGTACTTCAGTACACTGAGTTGTTTTTCCAGTCCCTTATATTCTTGGTGGTGCTGTTGGTTTTGGTTTTGGTTTTGGTTTTGGTTTGGTTTAGTTTTTTTAACTCTTATTTATCTGTCTGTATCTCTTAACTAGTAGATCAGGCAAAGAACTCAGAAGCAGAAGAGAAAAATTCTTCCCCCTTATACATGCACTGAAGACAATTTTTCCAGGAAAAAGTTTTTTTTCAGGAAGAAGTTCATTAGTGTCAACAGATAGCCAAAGAGATCCAAAACCCATAAAAAGACTAAACATAAAACTCAGATTAATTTCAACATTCAGCATAAACAAGATTAAAAAAATATTAAATACTCCCTTGAGTAAATGTGCACACTCAAGAGTTTGCCAAAGCAGAGGTAGGGGAGGAGGTGTGATTCCAACTCTGTACCACCAAACTCTCATTAATTCCAAATTAAATGAATTGGCCCATTGGCTTTAGGTCTTACTTCAGAACCCGGTTTCATCATTCATAATAATTACCTTATTGGATTGAGAGGATTAACTGAAATTAAAATGAAGGGCTGGAGCAACAGTACAGCAGGTGGGGCCTTGCACATGGCCAACCTGGGTTGAATCACCAGCACCACACATTGTCTCCTGAACCCACCAGGCCTGGTTCCTGAATTCAGAGACAAAAGTAAACCCTGAGCACAGGTGGGCATGGGCTCAAAATAGAAATAAGAAATATGCAAAGAACTCAGAGTTATATTTTGTACATATTTCTTGATAAGATGCACCAATTTGCATCACACATAAATGTATCTGTGGAAGTTCTGATAACACCATTTATGTTTCTACAGAGCTTTATTATTCATTGACTCCCTTGCTGACAGGATGACACCATTGTTGCTACAAAACTTAAAATCAGAGGCCACTTTTTCCTGGCCTGCTTTTTGTGCTGTGACCCAAGAAGGTCTGAGGCTAGGAGTCAGAGCGTCATCATCCCAATTCTTTTTTCCATCTTCCAACCACTATGTTAGAAGTTTCATTAAGATGTCCATGTTCAAAGTCCACTTAAAGTCACACAACCTCCTCATAATCTATCTTCTAGGCTGAGAACCATTATCTTGGGCAGTATTTTCTTTCCTTACCATTTCTACCATAAATCTACATGTAAAAACCCTGTGGTCTTTGTCTCCATATTTCCACCAAACAACCTGATATTTCCTCTGTAAATCCTTTTATAGTCTCTCCCCAAACAACCAATTCTTCTTTCAGGTCCCCACTGGATATTCTACTACCTCAGCAAAGTATGCATTCATATAGGAAACCAAAATATATAATCAATATCCAGTGGGCTTATAAGAATGTTGGCACATTTGATTTACTGTTTGCATGGCCTCAGACAGATTCAGTGTGGAATTTGTATATAAAGCTGAATAAGATGTCACACTACACTTACAATAACCCTATGAGATAAGGAATAACTATCCTCAGCAGAGACAGATATGAAAACCAGGGTTCAAACATGTCACTAGCCTATCGTAAAACCAACAGAAAATACAACGTTGGAGAATAAACTTGAGGGTACTTACTAGTCAATGATCCACCTTAATTTCTACCCTTGAGAAATAAATAAGACAACAGTCAAGTAATTCTATTTAAATGCATTATAAATTTCTCTTGCTCATAATTATCTTGATTTGGGAATGCGATAGATAAAACAAATGACTTGGGGTGGAAGTATTGGACTGTCTAGTATAGAGAAAGATGCATCTTCACAGAAGCAAAAACCCAGTCCTACTCCTGTTTAAAGCAATCAACCTGAGATAAGCAAAATAAATTAGAGCTGCCCCTAGAAAGAAGACTAACTAGTGTACTTGGAACTTCCATAGGAGAAGCAGAATATCCCTGTTGGAAGCCATGTTTTCTGTGACAATAGCTGAAGTAATCATGGCAATTAGAATACAGTTAATGAAACATTAGATTCAGACAGTTAAGTTTGCAAGAGGCAACTGTGTCTCAATTGATGACAGCACTAAGAAAAGTCCTTAAACCTAACTTGTTCTGTTGCGAGAGACACTTTTGAATATAAATGCTCACTTTATAGTTATGATTTTCCAACTGTACAAATTTTCCAATTATTCCCTGAAAGAATTCCACTAATATTAAAATATCTCCAAGCCTTACATAATGCAAATGTGGCTGGGAGATATTCATGTATCATCATATCTTTGAATCACAACAACATCAGCAATTTAGCACTTGCATATTGAAGAAACAATGAACTTCTAACAGGCCTAAAATGCTGCCAACAAATTTATTGCCTCTGTGTTACTAGTAAATTGATTGTTTCTTCTTTGGTTTATGGCAAGCATATGCACATAAATGCATACATGAGGGCATGTGTATATATTACATAGCACTCATAAAATTTAACATTAGCATTGAACTTTCCCCAAATCAGAATATTATGATACACTTTAAACAAGTATTAATATAGATTGGACTTAATATGACTCCTGTACATACTTTTTTTAAAAAATAAGATTTTACTAGTCCCAGACCAAAACCTTTCTATTTTTACAGAAACTGTTTACTATATGGCTTATGAATTTAAAATCTTAATAGAATATCATTGAAAATGAAAATTGAAGGGTTTTTTTTTTGCCATTGTTTTTAAGTAGAATAGCACATGGCTAAAATGTGTTTTATTTATTTATCAGAAGTTATTATTTCATTTTACACAGATACATAATTACTTTTCAAACTCACTCTTGAAAATAACACCGAAGGCAGAATTTTCCACTCAGGATGAATTTACGTACCTTAAATATGCAAACCAACCTCTGAGCTGCAATTTTTGAATGGCCAAGTTTTATCTAAGCTCTTTTCCTCACCAAATATAGTAACAACATTCCTGAAAAGCACAAGAATCGGACCCCCAAAATCCTATGGGCTGCAATAGTGGTGCTGATACTAATTTTCTACCTGAGAACAGTTGCATTCGAACTGTTACCTATTTGACACTGAAAACTGACAAAGGTTAAGGAAGACAGCCATCCAATGCAAAACAAAAGCATGCAGCCTATTCCTCACCAACAAGAAAAACTGCCTATCACAGCAGTTTGCATCATTGCCCACATTTTATCAAGGGTACCTCCTGGGAAGCCCAAAGAACAAGAAAAGCCTCAAGATGAGGCTGTCAACAACCAGGCAGTGATGCAGAGTCACTTTGCAGGTGTCAAAACCTCAATCACAAAATCAGGACTGGTGGGCCAACCGCGGGAGAAAATGGATATCAGAAGAATACCAAACAGCTGCTTAGCGCAGAATTAAAGCAAGGCGGATACCCAGGGGGAGGTCAAGCAAAGTACTGTGGAGCACATTGATGCAGAGCCTGAAACAATGTAACAAAGCAGCAGACAGCTGGGCAACAACTGCTTGAGGACACAGAATTGCTGCTAGAGGCTGGGGGTGGGGGCGGGGAGGAGGCAAGTTCACAAATAACTACAAGAGCATCCTAGAGGGGGCCACTTGAAGATGAAGCCGCAGACACGTCCCACAGGCTGAAGGTCACTGCCAGACCACGAGGTAAAGACTGACAGCATCTACAGGCAAAAACTTACCCTTTCAGGAAAACTGCTGCTCACCAAAGGCTCGGGATGGGAGTAGTTTTCAAACAAAACCACTGGAGGTGTGAGGTCCATGCCTTCTGGCACACAAGTGGTTATCACCAACAAACAAGAAACATATTAGCTGCCACTTAACCAGCATCAGCAGAGCACTCACTGCAAGGTTTACAGAGAGAGGAGAGTCCATAGCATCATCCAACTTTATGTCTGATCTTGATTTTTTACCACTTCCGTTTTTCAAGCTGCCGGCCTTGTTTTGAAGAAGACCTGCTTGTGTTGGATTTTACTGAAATAAATCCAGAGAGCATTATGAAAGTACAAATAGTGCTCAGCGTTGGTTTAGCATCAGCCATTCTCGGTGCCCATACAGTAAGAGCGGGGCGGCCAGTACCTTCCCCAGCAACTATTTTGTTGGCTGTGTTCGTATCAATCATTGATGCTTTTACTACATGGTACCATTACTAATTCTAGGTTTAATGTATTATTTTGTATGATTTGGTAGATTTGGGGAGGGGGGTGGAAATGCTCAATTTTTTAAAAATAAATTAAATAATAAATTTAGGCTTGAAACATATCGAGGCATCCAAAAGCTACCTTCTGTTTGCTCAATTTGCTAAATTTAACATTTGGAACAAGTTTTAAATTATAGCACCACAGAAATTAGTTTGGGCTAGAGTGCTAGCACATCGGGTAGGGTGTTTGCCTTGCACAAGGCCGATCCGGGTTCGATTCCTTAGCCCTTCTCAGAGAGCCCAGCAAGCTACCAAGAGTATCTCGCCTGCACGGCAGAGCCTGGCAAGCTACTCGTAGCATATTCAATATGCCAAAAACAGTAACAAGTCTCACAATGGAGACATTACTGGTACCCACTCCAGCAAATCGATGAACAAGGGGATAACAATGCTACAGTGAAATTAACTAATTCCATAATTTGGCTTTCTAAAAGTTTCACTGGAACACTTTAATAAGACAGCAGAAACTTGTGTTTTAGACTGAAGTTTTCCAGATAATGTAGAGAAATCCCTGGAAGTGGTAGAAGAGCTCTCGGGGACTGGTAAGATTAATTAAAAGTGTATGTTTTTAAATAGATCAAGGAGCAGTAAATTCTTTTGGTTAAAGGCCAATAAGTAAATATTTCAGGTTTTTTAAGCCTCAAGATCCCTGACACAACTGTTCAACTCTTCCATAGTGCAGAGAAAGCAATCACAGGACACAAACACACACAAAAAAGGATGCACAAAAACAAGGATACAGGGTAAGTTTGGCCCACACCGGCTATTGTGACAAGTCATAATTTATATGGTAACCCAAATATACATGCACAGGCACACACACACAAATACACCCCCTAATGATGGGTCTACATCATATAGTGGACCACCTTAGAACTGAACCGAGGTACATGAGTTCTGCGACTATGGATTTATAACAGAGTTAGTGCCAAAAAGTCCTATTCAAATTCTCAGCAGACTGAAGTAGATTTCACGGTTAATGAAGATCTTTGGTCTCCACCTCGTCCCAGAACACTTCTCGCTGATGCCTTCTATCCTGTCATGAGCCAACTGCAGGCCAACCTGCTAGTTCTCTACACAAGTTGCAGCAAAAGTATCCCACCGTTCCTTTCACCCACAACTACAGTTTCCTCAATGACCTTGCCACCTAAGTCAGAATAACTAAACTCCCTGCAGCTGTTTCATGAGAACCAAAGGAAAAATCATTATTAGGTTGCCATTGGCTTGACCATGATGGCCAGAGCAAATGGTGGAAAACTGAAGTCAGAATGGCCTAAACACAACTCCTCCGTTTAAACAAGAGGGGCAACCCTAAGTTGGGCTTGTTACTATAACCAAAAGTCTAGAATGTAAAACTAGATACTACTAGAACTAGCAAAACATAAGGGCCCAGTGCCATTGCTTTGGCAGCAGCTGAAATCAGCAACAGAGTAGCCAAATCCCAAAGCACCCATGCACGTTTAGGCTGTGAAGAGTTCTCACACACCCGCTCTCTTCCTGTTACAGGCACATATTCCTCCCCTTCCCCAAACTGATCCATCTATGTCATTTGCCCAAGACAAATGTGTTAAACTCCCCATTCCCCCAACCTTCCACATTCAGCCAATTGCCCAGTGCAACCAATTTTTTCTTTATCTTCCTATTTCTAGTACATTCAATTATCTTGTTTGCTTCTGTGCCTAAATCTCACTACTAGAGACACAAATTCTACAATATAATCGCATTACAGCCATGCATCTAAGTCTTTCTGTTTTCTGCCATCCTCCTTCAGATAATGACCCAAATTTTATCACGATACCCTCACCTGCTTCCCACTACACAGCAAATTTTCTTTCTTACTGTCCTCCCTGGTCCTCCCTTCTAAATTGTCCCTGGCTTTCTGGACTCCACCCCTATCACTTCTGCCTCTTTCTTTCCCACAGATATTTCTCCCTCTCTTTCATCTATATTAAGCAAATTCTTATTAGTCGTTGGAACATCAGTTCTCATGCTTGTCTCCCTCAACCTTCCCTTCCAGTCTGAGCCAAGTGGCACTCTTATATGCTCAGTTTGAAACCTAATTTTTATGTCTATTTTTGAGAACCCATTTATTTATTTGGTCTCTCCACTGAGGCTACTTGAGATTATGGAACTACACCTTCCTCTGGGCCAATGCCCCAATATTTAACGTGATTCCTGATGCATCAAAACATCCATAAAAGCTTACTAAGAGAATGCAGAAAGGCATGACACAAGCAAAAGAATCCCACAGTAATGCTGTCTTTGGAGAGAGCACATTTCTAGATAAAAATGACTTCACACTTTTAAATCAAAGGTCGGTGCTTATTTGAGCTGATTTCCTGAATTTAAATTAAACCAAATTCAAATCTTTCTCCTAAACTCTGAACATAATTATCATGTTTTATACTTTAACTTGAAAAAATTAAGGAAGGTACTTAATGGTAAACATACCCTTAATTTTTCATTTATTTCCATCACTTCAGCAATTGTCATTTCTAGCCTCTGTGGTAAATGCTCATTATATACAATAAAACTTTACAATGTTGGTATTAAATATTGCTAAAATTTTGGGTAAACATATGCATAGAAACAATCCTTTTCTCTAATTAGAAATTCTGGTACAGAATCAAAAGTAGCTTTTAAAGAGTGCGAAAACTAGAAGTAATTGATGTGGCCTTTGGGAAGAGGTAGAGATCCTTAGATTATAAATATTTTTTAAATGAACAAAAGCAATATTTTATAACAGAAGTCACTCATTTCTATGACTTAAGAGATTTGATTGACTTCAAGTATTAAATTTTGAATATATTTGCAGATATTTTAGAAAATGTAACAGCGCAGAGGTCAGTTCTTAGAATCTACAGAACTTATTGGAAAAGGATCTGCTTTTAGAGTGCTGGACCAATTTTAATTATATCTCAAAAAAAGGTGAAGGATTAGCTACTATTTTCATTATAGTTTTTAGAAGTAAAGAATCATTAGTTTCTGCTCATTCAAGATTCACAGGGGTGGGGCAGGCATGGATTACACATGACAATGTTTGGGGGAGGGCTATTCTGGATTCAGGGGTTGGGGGTCCCTTCCTGAAGTGCTCAGGGGACCACAAGGTGCTGGGAGTTATTGAACTCAAAGCATCATATATGTAAGGCACACTCACAGTCCCTCACTCAAGAGTTTTATGTTTGTTTTTTTTTTGGGGGGGGCGCACATCTGGCTAGGCTCAGGACTAATTCCTGGCTCTGTGCTCAGGAGTCACACCTAGTAGTGCTAAAGAATCAAAACTGGTCCATCGCATGCAAGACAAGTTCCCTAACCACTGTAATATTTCTCTAGCACTCTCACTCAAGATTTTAACCATTCCATTTTTTTTAAAGTATAGTTGTGGTATTACTTTGGTCTATTTCTACCTGCTACTCTATTATAGCAAACTCCATCTACATACAAAAATAGCTTGCAGACATACACAAAAGATTTTCTTCAAATACAGAAGGTAAATTGCAGGCAAAGTATTTACTTTAATTTTACAGAGATTTCCAAAGATATGTAAGAAAAAGCTAAGAAGCTAATTCCTGGTTCATATTTCATTTCTGATTCCAGTTTAGAGTAAAAGTGTAAATAATGCGCTTGTTGATTCTTATGATTTAAAGGAAATCGCTGAACTTTGTTTCCAACAAATTTTCATAAAAAGGATGTTGCAGAGTGATATTAAAATAAAAGTTCACCTAAATATAATTATAGGTATCAAAATAATTTACATTTAAACATCATTTAAAGCCTATCATGATAAGGTTTGTGGTATACAAATAAACTGTCAAATTTAACATTAAAGTTACCAATCTTTTCAGGATTTAATTTAAAAAAAAAAACAGACTTTTCTTCCAAAAATAATACACAGAAGAAAACATATGTGGAGCTCTCGTGACAATGAGGCCAGAGACATCATTTAGAATATAGTGCCATTGGCCAAGAATTGGAAGAAAAGATAAAAAAAAAAAAGGGACTATATTAAATTAAGGAGCTTCTGCACCTCACAGGGAACAAGGACCAGAATACAAAGACACACCACAGACTGGGAGAAATTATTTTTCCAACACTCACTCATAAAGGGTTAATATACGAGATATATAAAGCAATGTAGAAATTTATAAGTCAAAAACGCTGCCCCAGGACAATAATATACTGACTCAATATGTGGCTGACTCAGGTTTGACTGATCTCCCGCCACCCCATATAGTTACCCAAGTCCGCCACAAGTGATCTCCGAGCACAGAGCCTAAGGAAAGTCCTGGGCAATACCAGGTGTGGCACACACACAAACCAAAACTCAATTCCATCAAAATATAGGGAGAAGAGATGAGCAGAAACTTCTTCAAAGAAGAAAACAAATGGCCAAATGGTCCATGAAAAAATGCTCTGCATCACTAAGTATCAGGGAGATGTATATCAAACAATGAGATATCACCTCACACCACAGAGATCGTTGCACACCCAAAAGAATAACACCAGCTGGTGTGTGGTATGGCTGCTGGGGAAAAGGGACCCTCATTAAATGTTGATGAGAAAGTCAACTGATGCAGTCTTTTTTACAGCTTGATCATTCCTTTAAAAACTAAAAATTGAGTTTCCATATGACCCAGCAATTCTACTTCTTGGCATCTACCCAACCGCCCCAGAAACAAAGCAAAAAAGATATCAACACTCCTTTAGTCATTGCAGCACTATTTATAATAGCAGCAATTTTGAAACAACCCAAGAGCCCAAGAACAGTTGACTGGATAAAGAAATTATGGTACATATACACAATGGAATACTACTCGACAGTAAAAAGAGATCAAACCATGCAACTGGCTAAGTGGACGGATCTGGAGTGAAGTTATTCAGAGGGAAGGGACAGACACAGAATGGTCTCTCTCATATGGGGGGCATAAAAAATATATATATAGCTGGAGAATAACTAATGTCCAAAGGCAATAGAATCAAAAAGCATGAGAACTCTCGTCTTTAAGAGAAAGCTTGCCACTGGAGGAAGGGATTCCTAGTGGGGGTAGGGACAGTTCAGGGAAGGGACCATTATGACAATGGTGCAGAAAATAGTCACCCTGGAGGATGACTGAATGCTGAAAGGAAGTAAACTGATATGCCTGAGAGTGTATTCGTAAATCATGGTAACATCAGGCGATTAAATGGAAAGATTTCAAAAAGAAAAATAAGTATCTTACACAGAGGCTGGCTGGGGGCTGGGGTGGGGGGAAATTGGAAACACTGGTGGAGGAAAATCGACACTGGCCCAGGGATTGGTATTGGAACACCGTAGCCAAAAACTCATTCATGAAAAACCTTGTAAATTTGCAATTTTGTAATTAAATTTGTAATTAAATTTGTCAATTTAATTAAATAACCAGACAAATATAAAAACAATGGGCACGTGAAAGGTGCTCCATATCATTAACCTCCATGGAAATACGAGTCAAAACCACAATTATATTTTACCTTGTATTTGTCAGAATGACTATTAGTAAAGAGGGAGAGAAAGGGGGTTCTTAAACATGGTTGGTAGGACTGCAAAGGGGTCTGGTCATTGCACAAACGATTATGGAGGTTTCTAAAAAAAATTAAATTAAACTACTCCACAATGCACCAATTCTACTTCGGGATATTTATCTGAAGAAAACAGAAACTACTATTTGGAAAGAATACATGCATACCATGTTCACTGTAGCATGATTTACAATAGTTAAGTTCCAGAAATAAGAGTCCATCCATAAATGAGTGACTAAACCGTGATGTGGTGTGGCTGTATACATAAATACATAAATACACCACACACACCCAGCCACAGAAACAAATGAAATCATACAACTTGCAACAACATGGGTATCTTGGGGGTATTATGCTAAACAAAATGAGTTAAGCAAATCAAGGCAAGGAATATAAGATGCAAAACAAATACAGAATTCACAGAGAGAGAAGAAACTGGTAGTTCTCAGAAGAATGGATTTAGGACAGAGGCAAAATGGTGGAAGAGGATCAGGAAGTGAAAAACTATAGTTATAGAAGAAACAAGTTACGAGGATATCCAAAATATCATGGATTTCATGGCAGTAAGATTGTACGACAAATTCTAAAAACCGCTAGGAATAGATGGGAAATAGACTTACCACAGTGATCATTTCACATTGCATGCAAATGTCAAAGCATTATGTTGCACAACCATAATACTGTACTATAGATGCTTAGTATAGTATATTTATAGAGTATTCATACAGTTATGCTCCAATTTTAAGATGAGAGGAGCTGGGGGAAACAGGGTGGGTCAGCATGTGCTTTGCCCACGGTTCAATCCCTGGCACCATATAATCCCCAGAACACCACCTGGAATGGTCCTAATGGCCCTTAGTGGCCCTTTCACACTGCCAATATAGCCTCCTACAACAAGCAAAAGAAAAGGAAGAATAAGAAAAGTTAAAGGGGTGGCCACAAAAATCCTCTTTTAGTTAATTCTTCTCAGTATCATGAAAATTCAATTATAGAGATGACATTTAACTATACCTTCCCATTCTACCCTTCGCCCTAGAGAGATAATAGAACCTTTTGTCTACTCCTAAAAATCAACTGTTGAAGCATGTTAAGTAAGTTCTTGAATTATTGATGTCTTGCACTAATTTTAATTAATTCCAGAGAGTTGAGAACCATTCTCCAAAAAAGCATTTGCTGTTTTCACTTATAAATTAAAACAATATGACTGATTTTGTTTAACCCATCACTAACACAATCTGGCGTATTAAAGTACTGAGTGAATTTTCACCTGAATATTCTAAAAATGTTCCAAGGAGCAGATGTGCACTAGAGAAATCTAGGCTGATATCCAACAAGAACTAAAATGTTCTCTTTCTTAGGAACTTGCCACTTGCTGTTAAAATTTAGTTATCATTATGAAGAAAGTAAACATTCCAACAGAGAGTAAAGTAACACATAAGAAACAAAATGATTATAACAGCTGAGGTAAAAACATCTTCGGTTGACACATCTTGTGCTGTTAATATGTCTTATCTTCTACTCTATGTGTGTCAATATGACCAATGTTTCACTCAACATATTATCATTACTAATTACCTAAAAATGGCACATTTCTAATATATCTCCTTGAAAAATAAACTCAAATCTCTAAAGCTTTAGAACCATGACCTGCTTTACTGAAAAGGATCATGATCACAGGAATTTATTAGTACTATACCTTGACTTTAAAGTGAAATTCATGTGCTTTCTCTTTAAAGAAAGATTTCCAGACCAATAGACTAAGCCCAGAGATAAACCCTCTGATTTATGGGTAGCTAATCAATGAGGAAAGATCTAGGGACATGAAGTGGAGCAAGGGATGGTAAAGGATGTTCCCTCAACAACTGGTGATGGGAAAACTGGATGTCCTAATGCACAGACACACACAAAATAGAAGAAAGAAATAGATAAATACAAAAATAGAAGAAAGAAAAGAAATTGGATCCATATCTCACACTCCATAAAAGTTAATTCAAAGTGAATTAAAGACTCTTAGATTAGACCAGAAACAATAAAATACACTGAGAAAAATATAGGATGAGCACTCTGGATATTGATCTCAGAGGTGTTTTTAATTATTTGAATTTGTTGGCAAAGATAACAAAAATAACTAGGACTACATCAAACTCAAAGTTCTTACATGGCAAAATCTATCCAGCTAAAATAAAAAGAAAGGCTACTGAACAGGGGAAAATATTTGTAGTACGCAATCCATCGATAAAGGGCTAATAAATAAAATGTGCTTCTCACAAAGCTCAGCAACAAATCCAAGAGAGGACAGAGAGAGATCCAAAAGGCATAAAAAAGTGCTCATATTATTATTATTATTATTAAAAGTTTTCTTATTATTATTATAGAAATTCAAATCACAAAGTAATAAGATATCATCTCACACCAGTGAGAATGGCATTTATTAATACAAATGAAAATAAATATCAATGGAAATAACCATTGTTGGCAGGCATGAGGTAAAAGGGGAACTCTCATTCACTATTAGTAGGAACATCATCTGCTTAAGCATCTATGGAACACAGTATAGATATTTCTCAAAAAAAAATAGCATTTCTTTGGGGCTGGAGCGATAGCACAGCGGGTAGGGCGTTTGCCTTGCACGCGGCCGACCCGGGTTCGAATCCCAGCATCCCATATGGTCCCCTGAGCACCGCCAGGGGTAATTCCTGAGTGCATGAGCCAGGAATGACCCCTGTGCATTGCCGGGTGTGACCCAAAAAGAAAAAAAAAAAAAAAAAAAAGCATTTCTGTATGGCTTAGTAATCCAACTTCTGCCCTCCCAAACACAAAAATAGCAATTCAAAGAGATTGATGCATTCCTTGTGGACTGGAGCGATAACACAGCGGGTAGGGCATTTGCCTTGCACAAGGCCAACCTGGGTTCGATTCCTCCATCCCTCTCAGAGAGCCCGGCAAGCTACTGAGAGTATCTCGCCCACACGGCAGAGCCTGACATGCTACCTGTGGCATATTTGTTATGCCAAAAATAGTAACAAGTCTCACAATAGCAACAACAAGTCTCACAATGGAGACGCTACTGGTGCCCACTCAAGCAAATCAATAAACAACAGGATGACAGTACTACAGTGCAGATACATTCCTTGTAGTATTTAGCAAATAGTCAGGAATAAAAACAACCCAAACATCTAATGATAGATGAATGGATAAAGAAATTATGGAGTTCACTGCAACTTGGATGGAACTAGAGGGATCCTGTTAAATGCAATTAGTCATCTGTGGTAGAGAGAGAAACAAAACAATGAATAGTCAATATCAAATTATAACAAACCCTTAGGCCTGGATTATAAACAGAATATCAAGCAAGGCAGTAAGTGGTTGATGGGCATGAATAGGTTGGAGAAGAATTCTGGGCATGCTGATGGTGATGATGTGAAGTTAACCGTGCACACCAAAACTATGAGTGTTAATTCATGTTGAACCTGAATTCATACTTAAACATATAACATAAGATATAATGCTAACAAAACATTGTGATATAGTCCCATCAGAGCTCATTATTTTCTCAGTTTGCAACTCTGGAGAGACAGAGCCATCCTTTTGAGCCCCATTTCTGTGTTACAGAACAAGGTTCCTATAAAACCCATGAACTGCAGCGGAGAGACATGGTACTTTGGCAGTGGGTGTGGTAACTTGTACTTTGGACATGACAAAATTGTACCCCAAAAGCATACAATACAATATTGTAAACTAATATCGCTTCAATAATAGTTTTAAATTGGTGGGGGGGGACGGGGGATGGGATTGGGAGGTGGGAGGGATACTGCGTTCACTGGTGGTGGAGAATGGACACTGGTAGAGGGAGTGGTGGCCGAACATTGTATGAGGGAAACACAAGTATAAAAATGTGTAAATCTAAAACTATAAAACACTACTTCAGGAAATAAAAGAGGACACAAGGAAATGGAAAGACATCCCCTGCTCATGGATTGGAAGAATTAATATTGTCAAAATGGCAATTCTCCCCAAAGCATTGTACAAATTCAATGCGATCCCTATAGAGATACCCTTGTCATTCTTCAAAGAAATGGAGCAAGCGCTCCTGAAATTCATATGGAACAATAAGCCCCTACAAATAGCTAAAGCAATCCTTGGGAAAAAGAAAATGGGAGGAATCAACCTCTCCAACTTCCAACTATACTACAAAGCGGTAGTCATTAAAACAGCATTCTATTGGAACAAAGGCAGAGCTGCAGACCAATGGAATAGGGTTGAATACTCTAACATACACCCCCAAATATATGATCATCTAATCTTTGAAAAGGGAGCAAGAAATGTGAAGTGGAGTAAGGAAAGCATGTTTAACAAATTGTGCTGGCAAAACTGGACAGCTACATGCAAAAAAATGGGCTTAGACCTCCATCTATCACCATGTACAAAAATCAGATCAAAATGGATTAAAGACCTCAACATCAGACCAGAATCCCTAAAGTACATTGAAGATAAGGTCGGCAAAACCCTCCACAACATTGAAGCCAAAGGTATCTTCAAAGCTGACACGCCACTGGCTAAGCTAGTGAAAACAAAGATAAATAAATGGGACTATTTGAAACTAAGAAGCTTCTGCAACTCAAAATAAACAGTGACCAAAATACAAAGACAGTCTACAGAATGGGAAAGGATATTTATGCAGTACCCATCCAATAAAGGGTTGATAACAAGGATATACAATGCACTGGTTGAACTCCACAAGAAGAAAACTGCCAACCCGATCAAAAAATGGGCTGATGAAATGAACAGAAACTTTTCCAAAGAAGAAATCCGAATGGCTAAGAAGCACATGAGAAAATGTTCAACATCACTAATCATCAGGGAGATGCAGATCAAAACAACAATGAGATGTGGGGAGAAAGGGACTCTCCTTCACTGCTGGTGGGAATGCCGACTGGTTCAGCCCTTTTGGAAAACAATATGGACGATTCTCAAAAAGTTAGAAATTGAGCTCCCATTTGACCCAGCAATACCACTCCTGGGAATATATCCCGGAGAGGCAAAAAGGTATAGTGGAGATGACATCTGCATTTCCATGTTCATTGCCGCTCTCTGTTTACAATAACCACAATATGGAAAAAACCAGAGTGCCCAAAAACAGATGATTGGCTAAAAAAACTCTGGTATATTTACACAATGGAATACTACGTAGCTGTCAGAAAACATGAAGTCATGAAATTTGCATATAAGTGGATCAACATGGAAAGTATCATGCTGAGTGAAATGAGTCAGAAAGAAAGAGACAGACATAGAAAGATAGCACTCATATGTGGAATATAAAGTAGCTGAGAGGTACAAGCTTACAATGTTGCGATTCCTGGCAGACATTTCTCTGGACTTAGTTACTAAAATACTAAAATACAGAAATCCAAAACTATGCTGCTGCTAGTGAGGCCTCCTGACCTCATATCTCTTCATTCTCAGCAATGGAAAACAAATTACCAAATGCTTACTTTTCAGCAGATCGACTTTAGGGGGGAGAAATTCCAAATCAATAATAGTGAATTTTTTTTTGTTTAAATATTGAATGTAATCAAAGTAAAGTGAAAGTAAAGTGAAATTTACCAGTTACACATGCGGGGTGGGGGGCTGGGGAGGTGGGGGGAAGGGGGAAGGTATATCGTGATTCTTGGTGGTGGAATATGTGCACTGGTGAAAGGATGGGTGTTTGAGCATTGTATAACTGAGACTTTAACCTGAACTCTTTGTAACTTTCCACATGGTGAATTAATAAAATAATTTAAAATAAATAAAAAAATGTGAAAATCTGTTACTGTACCCTCACGGTAAGTCACTAATTAAAAAAAATAAAAATTAAAAAAATAATAATAGTTTTAATTTTTTAAAAAATACAGAGAAAACACATTATAATATGGAAATGAGTCACCTCTAGTATACTTGGTTTACCTGGACTTTGAGGGAAAGTTTTTGTGTGTTTGGGGAAAATGAAGCAGGGAAAATAAGACATATTAGTGTCATAAGTAAATCAATTTCTACATTGGAAAGTCATGAAAAAGTTTTTCAGTAAACAAGTGAAAGTGGTTTTAATTAAGAGGAATCAATATTCTTAAATGCTGAATTACCATAAATTTATGAAAGCTGGAAGTCCTAGTCTAAGTGCAAATAAGAGAAAGAGACTAGTATCTTCCCAGAAAAGATTTCAAAGAACACAAAATAATGCATACAGTTTTGCCCACCATAAAGAAAAATGCATATAAAAGTATTCATAATTTAGTATAGTTCTATTCAAGATAATCTTTCAAAACACAACTGAAAACAACTTCACATTTTCATGGTTGCGCGATTTCTCATGATCTAAAATACGTGGTTTTCTCATAATCAAAAGTTTATATCAGAGCAGAACAATTCTGAAGACACAAAAAATCATTTGGGAGATCAGAAAGACTGCCTTGCATGCAACTGACCCCAATTCAATCTCATGCAGTGCAGAAAGTAATCCCTGAGCACTGCCAGGTGTGTCCCAGGGGAAAAAAAATCATTAATTTTGTATGTTTGTTATTACAGTATGTTCTAGTTATTTTAAAGTTGATTATAGTAAAAATAAGCTGTTTAGTTTTGCTTGTCATATATATTTCAATTAAGTATATACTTCAGACATTTTATTGGCAAAGTTTGCAGGTATGCACATGTGTATATAACTGCAACTTTCAACATCATTTCTCCAAACAAAACTCAAGATGAAAACTGAATTCCAAAATTAAAAATTAATTTTGTCTATTGAATCCTTTTATTAACTGTCTATCTCTATGTGAAACACTAAATTAAATATTATAAGAAGTATGTTTAAATTCTGAATATAGGCTTTCAATAAATGCCTAAGTATTGTACAGAACTCATGTCTATTATTAAACAGTAATTTTAAATGATTAGTTCAGCCATACAGTAAATGAATAATTTCTTGATTAAGAGAAATACATATTAAGAAACATATATCTCCTAGACACCAGTCACTGTACCAAGTACTTTAAATAACTTAAGTGCATTAAATTCTCCCAAATAACTCCCTGAAGTTATGTTTGGCTATCCTCACTTTATAAAACAGGAAACAGCCTAAAAAAATTTCTGGAACACAAGATTATGTAATTAGCAAGTATTCGGTACTAGGAAACTCCATTGTTTGATTCCAAAATTCTTTCTTCTTTCATTCTTCACCTCCCTGTCACTTGAAAAAGTCCAAAAGGAGGAAACAGTTTTGAATAAGTTTCAAAAAAAGTGTTACCAGGTTTAGATATGTTGTAATCCAGCACTTGCACTAAACATAGTATTCACATTATATGATCTATATAAACATAGTTCAAGGTAGGATGACTTTTCTTTATCTGCCATATAATCTTCCTTCTGGAACCCTGCACCTCTAGAACTGCTCTAAATATGAGAAAATCAAAAACCAAAAAAAGTTTCGAAATTACACGCTGCCATCCAGTACATGCGCTAAACACACTCTATTATGGTCAATACGCAGCTTATTTCTATATGCACTACAATAAAGTAAAATTATAGTTTTCCTAATCACTGGATCACTAGAACTGCTCTGAATCTGAACATATTCCAAGAAGAAAAATGTTTGTCACTGGAGGGACCATGAGTACTCAGTAACAATAGGTCCTGCCAAGCAGAACCAAAGTACCAGAGATTATTTACACCCGCTGCACTGTAATTGGCCCTTTTACCCTGCAGAAGAGAAAAGTGTTCAGATTGGCCAGAATGTCTATTCAATTCATGCACAGAGACCAGAAAAACAGAGGGGGGAAAAAAAACGGGGAGCAGGGGACGGAAGAGGCAAGCAAGCAAACAAGCATTGCCTATGCATGGGGACAACAGGCTGCTGATGAAGGTGATGGATGGACAGAGAGTAGAAGCTGAGATTGCGTGGGGTGGGCAAGACAGCAGGAGCCCAACCATTGAGCATGAAACAGCAACAACTTGGAGAAGAGAGGAGAGCAGGATGCTAATGTGTGATGATAACGGAGGCATTCATCATCTGATCCAACACCTCCTGTATCTAACTGTAGAATCGAGCAGCTTTTAAAAACACACGAAGAACATTCATTGTACTGCTTTACTTGTTAGTCACTTCATGATTGGCAGTTACTACTTTCATTCCCTGACTCAAGTCCAAGAGACCTGCGTAGTCTAAATGCTTAGCTAGGAAAGAGATATTCCCAAGACCACAGCTCGGGGCTTTTCTTGGTCCACGTTTTCTTCGGGATACTAGCCCCAGTACACAGCACCATTGTTTTCCCTTAACTTTATTTTATTTGGAGGACTATGAGTTATAAACTGCTTATTGCAGCACCATACTCTCACTAAGTGTCTGCTTCCCTTCACCACTATCCACATGTCCCTTTTCCCCCAACTTTCCCCTGGCCCCAGCTTCCAACTGATAAGTATTCAGTCTCTGTTGCTTTGGGGCATTTGTTTTTCTCCTATAATTATTTTTATCCTGCATATGAGAGAGATCATTTTATGCCTGTATACCTTCTTCTAACTAACTTCACTCAGCATGATACTATTCATATCCATTCACATAGCAGCAAATTCCATGACTTCATTCTTACTGGAATTAGGATAGATCTCATACCAGTAGGAATAGAGTTGAGAGTCCAAAGACAGGTATATGAATAGTTGATCTTTGAATAAATAAAAAAATATGAAAGCATCTTCAACTAATGGCTCTGGGAAACATGGTCAGTTACACAGTATTGTTTATTAAAAAAGAATAACTGTAACTTATTTCAGAATGATTTCTTTTAAACGATTTCTAATAAATAGTAATTTTAAATTTCAAATGTATGGGGCATTCACCTACTCAGAAATTCCCACAAAAGTGTCAAATGGCTAGGTTTTACTGAATTAAATTTTTTAAAACCTATGATTTCCCAATTTTCTAATCCTGTGTATAGATATTTTTCTGTGTATAACATCAGCAATGGAAGAATATAATGAATAAATATCTTTCCTCCTCCAAGCTACCAAAATACCTATATTCCATTAGCCTGCCTAAAGCTCATAAACTCTGCATTCACTTTTAAGTCAAATTTTCTGACAACGGATTATTCAACAAAAGTGCAAACTAATAGACTGAGACCACTGAAACTCAGTTTAGGCATCAGTATCTATTCATCAGCTTAATAAAAGTTGCATCTCAGTTTGACAACATTGGAATCCAAAGTCTGTCTCCACAATAATGTTACAAAGAAAATAATATTGATATGCAAAGTGGTGACAGCTATTTCAATAGGTATAATCTCCTAGAATTGCAACAGGCTCTCATTTTGTCATATTCACATTTTGAATGTGACACAATACCTCAACCCATATGATCAGTTTGAAGATGTCATGATAGAATAAACAGAAGAATGATTTAAATAAAGTAAAATTATACTTAGAAGAGAGAGATCTTATCGTTACATTTTTGAAACCCAGGAATTTCATCAGCTGTAGGATAACATAGCCTCAGGTAGTTTAGGTTTACTGGGTTACTCCCATTACAGTGCTCCCATTCCTCTGTGTTTATTTGTAACTTCTTTCTTAGTGTTCTGTTGACTTGTAAATAATGTTTTTCTCTTCTCCTTGAGTCCTTTGCATAGTTTATCCAGAGCAAGTCCTTTTTGTATGGACACAGGAAGACTTAACAAATGTTATGCTTTTGTAACCTGGGAGTCATTTGACTCTACATGATATTTTCCTCCAGGGCATCTGTTCTCTTGACCTAAGCCTCAGCTGCCCTTACTTCCTAGCATCCCCAAAGCAGGGTCCAGACGTGGGACGAGAAGGACCCAGGGCAAGCAGTGAGTTGTGTGCTACCCTGGCATCGAGATGGGCCTGGCCAAAGTGCCTAATGCTTAACTATAGGTTAAGAGCTTGATCATGGACAAATGTTGTCATGATCCAAACAGTGATAACTAGATTTGGACCCTGCTAGGGTGAGGAATGATTAATCTGGCCTGAGTGCTATGGTCTGAGCCTGTGGCAAGATATTGCCAGGAGAGCTGCCTTGTAAGCCTCAATGTATCCCTTGCTATGTCCATACAAAAATAACTAGTATAAAGATGTTAATAAGTTCCTGGACTTATTAACTTAAAGAAAAAAACCTTAAGAGTGAGGAAGGGCTTTGGAATGCCCTGCCCTCAGGAAGGGCTTTCTTATGTTGATTTTGCTACCTGGCTGGGTGTAGCCTAGAAGGCAAGGTGGGAGAGAGAAGGAGGAGGAGACAGAGAAGCCAGGGAGAGGCAGCAGTTGATCCAGAGAGAGGAAGGAGCTGGGAGTGCGGGAGATGAGAAAGACGGAAGATTGAATAAACGGTAACTAATCAGCAACTAGCTTGGTCCTCGTTCTTCCTTCGCCTGTCCTTGACCACCGGCCGTCCCGATCCAGTCCACACACTGCGGTTCCAGGGCACCGAACGCGGGCAGTGAGACAGAACCACCCGGAGTGCCCTCGAGTGCACTCGCCCCTCGGCGAGCTTTAGTTTTTTACAATCAGCCTCTTCAAATGTCTGTGTAACACACTGATCTGAAAAAATTCAGTTTTAAAAACACTGGTCTCCAGGATTTAAATGAAACAGAATTATTACTCAAAGTAAGTTGCTTCATGGACCAGCGGTATCTGCTTCACCTAGGGATGAGAAAAACACACTCCATACAGAAACTGCACTTTAATGACCCCAGGTCATTCATAGGGACAGTGACGTCTGGAAAGCAATGCTCTAGAAACACACAGCTCTCCCCCTCCCCCTCCTGCCTCCCCCCTCCCCTCCCCCTCCCCCTCCTGCCTCCCCCCTCCATCTCTCCCTCCCCCCTCCTCTCTCTCAGGCTCTCTCTCTGAGGCGACTTGAAAGAAAGGACCAGGTCCAAACTTCTCTTGATGTCCACAAGTATCCTTAATGCCAAATGTTCTAAAATAGCCACTAAAAATCTCAAAGTAATTAATTATACCTTGTTAATAAAAATATTAATTAAGTATTCTCAAATAATATTAATTATGTTAATATTCAATTTTGAATAATGTAATTTTATCTTTGATCAACATAGAACGAGAGCATAAAACAAATTTAATCAAAAATACAAAAACAACAGCAACATGGACAATACAAGTCAATAAAAGATCACTTTTAGTGGGACATTATAAATAAAAGATATTTATGATACTAGCTTCTTGCCAGCACAGGAGAGACTGGCAAGCTCCCCGTGGTTAATTCATATGCCAAATACAGTAACAATGATGGGTCTTATTCTCCTGACCCTGAAAGAGCCTCTAATGCAGCACCCTTGGGAAGGAAGAGTAAAGAGAGGCTGTTAAAATCTCAGGGCTAGGACGAATGGAGACGTAACTGGGCCTGCTCGAACAAATCAACGATCAATGGGATGATTGTGATAGTGATGATACTTGTGGTAAATTATGGTTGGTAATTTCAGGCTGCCCACTGGTGTCTCCAAATGATCTTTATTTAAATCTCATATTCACATGCTTAGATTAAATCATTACGGAATCCTAAATAAGTGGGTTAAAGTGTAAAAGCTTATTTCTTCACCATAAACTCTGTCATAATTCCGCACCATTTTTTTTCTTTCAAAAGAGTTACATAAATAATCATTCTATTTTAAATGAGCTCTGCCAAGTGAATTCAGGTTTACCAGCTTTTCAAATCAGTTATGAATAACTGCCCCCTCTAAAAGGGCCTATGTGCAAATAAAAATGCCTTTTGCCTGATTAAATTTCATCATCTGAACTTTTCTTCTACAAATTTGTTCTGGAAATTTTGTGATGAGAGGACTACTTTGTCAAAAGGAGCTCTTTTAAACAGCTTTGGGAGAACAGTCTTGGAATTAGTTACTTGGAGGAGCAGAGACACATCCTTTCTAAGAGTAGTACTCTTGACAAAATATTTGGACCAACGAATTTCACCTTAACATATCTAATACTACCCATGACAGCAAACTGCATATTTATAGTACCTCTAAAGACTGCAGGAAGGCAAAAATGGCAAAAAGAAAAATTAATAATCTAAAAAACAATGAGAAATGTACCCAAAGAAACAATGCAGCTGCACAAGCCCTACCTTATGAGAGACTTCTGCCAAAGGAAACCCTTATACTTTGTGAGTGGGCATGTAAATTAATACATCTGTGGCGTAAAGCACTCAGGAGACTCCTCAAGAAATAAGAGGTTCCACATGATGCACTTATGACAGTTGGATAAAGATGTTTTATGTATATAACACAATGGAATATTACACAGTTATTAAAACGGTGAGACAATGCTTAGTGAAGTCAGTCAGATAACAAGGCAACCACTCTCTACTGACTTCACTTGTATGTGGCATATAGAGAAGTCAAACAAACAAATTAACCAAATAAAGAGAACTTTTTAGACTAAAAGATTAAATTAGTACAAAGCAATATTACTTCCAAAAAAAATTAAGATCAGTAAAAATATATGTAAGAACATTTTCTTCCAAATAGCTATGGAATGATTAGCTCCATACTGTGAAAAGCAGTCAAATCTGCTAATGTCATTTTGGAACTATCACCTAACTACCCCCTGTTGATACAATTTGCAGGGATATCATATCACTTCAACATGCACTAATTTTGTAAAAAGTACAACTACTGACTTACATTTTTAATCCAGGGGATCTCACTAACAGAAAAGAAAGCAGGATAGAGATACTTTCATTGTAAAACAAATTGAAAGCTAAGTAAACAACAGCAACAACAAAAAGAAATTTACCTTTCCCAAACTCTTTTCACCCGATCCACCAAAGAGGAATGTTATGATCTTAGGTTTAGAACAGCTGCTGGATAACAATATGCTTTGTAACAACACCACCACCACCAACACCCTCCCCCCCCATACACACACTGATAAGGCAAAGCAAAAACAAAATTATGGTTTTCATCCATTTGGTCTCTTTAGAGAATACTTAGAAGCAATTTCAAAACTGAAACAAAAGTTATTAAGAAGGCAGCTGTAAAGATTTCATTTGACTTATTTATCTTAAAAAGAAACTTATTGTGTAAGAAGCAAACTTGTGAACTGCATTTAAAATTACTACCCCAAGAATTCCAAGCATGCAGGGTTATACGGACTGCCATTCTTCCCAGTGGATTTTTAAACAATGTTGAAACATGGCTGCTTGAAATACTTCTTTGCCATCATTTAACGCTGTTCAAAATGTCAAGAGCCATATTGCGCCCCAGTGGCCACTCTTCAGCAAACTACCCATCTTTTGAACTTAAAATACTCCTAAATGATGCCTACTGAGAATTTCTAGCCAAGTATAGGCAAACACACCTTTGGACCTCGATTACAGAATTTAGATTACCAAACAGCGGAGGGAGGGGATGGAGAGAAAAGAGCAGAAGTGACTTAAGGGAGTAACTATGTAATCAGATTACTTCAATTCCAATTTTAAAAAGTCAGTAACATCTGAAAACTTAGAAAGAGGGTATTTTCATGCTCAAGATTGGTAATATGTTTCACTTCAAATGTAAATTAATTCCTTTACCCCAAGGCAGTGTTTTTATATGCTGTTTCCTAATTAAGCCATAGTACTAGACCAGAGTGAACTTCCTTAGTTTTAAACTTCATGTTCCTGAGAAATAATAAGACATTTATATATATATATAAATTCCAGAGTGAAAGGTAATCATCAAAGACAAAGGGATCTGACAGAAACATTTTTGTTAGCCGCAATACCTGGCACACAGCTGCTATTCTAAGGGCACTTAGGTGTGCTTCATTTGACAGATTATATAATTGAGTCAGTCTCCTCGACTATAACTACATACTATGCCACACTTCATACCCTGCCTCATGCCACAAAATCCTGAAGCAAAGAAATCAGGAAACAAAAGCTTACGGGATATTATCAGAGGCAAATAGCATCTCCTCTGCCAAATATTAAGGTACTTTTAAAACAGACATAGAGGTAATGCCCCAAACAATGTATCCTGTGTACAGCCTTTGAATAGTAACAAGACAAAGAATTTCATTTAATTCCACAATAAAACGGAATCTATAACTGGAGTTAAAAACTTTCTACTTCAGTCTCTTTTTTATATATGTTTTTAGACATGAGGAAATCAAAATCTCTCCAGTTCATCTTTAAAACAACCATTTCTAATAGATCAAATTAAGTGAACCTGATGAAAAGTCCTTCAATAAATAAACACTCTTGAAAAAAAAGCAACTTGATGTAGATTCTTGAAAACAAATCATCTCAATGCTCTCACCTCCCTCCAAATTCTTCTGAATAGTTTAATTTTTCTCATTTACTTAAAAAGAGGACGTCACAGCTAAATTCAAATTATAGTTTCAAACAGTTTCTAAAAGAATAACATGAATATTTATAACTTTAATTCCAATACAACTTAAGTACCAGAAAAAATCTGGCGTGAAATTGTGATTGAAGAGCTAATCTATCAGACAGGAGAAATCTAGAGGAAGAGTGATCAATAGAAATTTGATGATGTTGCATCTTACTGGAATCTACTGCTTGGGCAATGCCACCAAAAAACCTCTTGAGGCAAAAGTCTTCAATCCCTATGACCAATAGAAAGAAATCGAATTGACTCAGAATTTAGTTGTTGTAAAGGACCTCAAAAAAAAAAAAAAAAACTGACTAAAACAATTAGGAAGGAAACACTTGGGAGAGATAATCCAAAACTTCCACACACGAATAAAGTGCCGAACAGCACCAGGCCAAGAATAAACTCCGTTTAAATCATTTAACATGGATTGGGCATGAATAATCCCAGAAAGATAAAACAAGAGTCCCAATTATAACTTTTAAAATATAATATACTACATCAATAGAATATTATAAAATAAACTGATATTCTGATTAAAAAAAGCAAGCAAGTAGTATTTGCGCGCCTTCACCAATGCCTAGTTTCAAACACACATCAGGAAGGACTACAAAGGTAAGCATGATGCTTGCTGTCAATTCCCTCCATCGCCTGCTCCTTGTACATGAAAGGCCTATGGCTAGTAGTAATCATAATTAACAAACTATTGAATGCAGTTATTTATTCCTGAAAAAGCACACGAAGAATCAAATCTTCAAAGAAAAAAAGCTAGCACTGTGCTTAAATTACACCTGTAGTCATGCAAAATATTACAGCACTTTTTCCTCTACAAAAACACAGGACTGTATTTCCTGATGACAATCATCCGTCCTGACATTTTTTTCACAAGACTCCAAATGAGGACAGCTGTCCACAGAGTCAAGGACTTCCAGGACTCGACATTCAGCAATTCGCTGTCCTGTCCATGGAGGCTGTCAGTCCTGTGGCAAAGCCATTCAAGTGAGTCCCTAAAGCTGATCTATTAGTTTCCAAGAAATAAGCAAACAAAAAATGTAAAAGATGAATATCACTGTCTTAAAAGCACTTTGGGTGAGAATAATAGTTATAAAAAAGTAAGTAATCAGAGACTTTTTCAGAATACCTTATACTATATATTCCCCTGATATCATGAAGGTGTCTGTTTTAGAGAAAATATGTCCTTCATCAATGATAAAAGAGCTGCACCATTAGAGACATTTTAAACAAGTGCTTTTAGAGTGTTGAACAACAGCAAAGAGATTAAGAAGACAAACTGTGCTTCTACTTTCATTGGAATCCAAAATGTTGTAGCTATTTCAGAAATATAGCAGCAGAGGATTCACATTACTGGAGGGGCATATCAACACTAAAATAGTGCAGATGACAAGACCTTATAAATAATCAAATATACATACATGTATAACAAAACAACTTACCCAGTTGGCCAGTAAGCAGTTTTCCCTATGTCATTTGTACATATGTTCACTCACTGCTTGCATTTGAGTTAGAGTTATTTGCTAGGATTAACCCCATATGACAGGCTCAATGAAAGAAAGGCAGAGGGGTCCATACCAGCTTTCTGTAACTTTAATTTACTGTTAAGAGGTATACTTCTTCTAACAGCAAAATAAATCTTACCAAACTGATGTGACTTAGCCAACCAAAATTTAGCTAGAAAAAATGATACATGAATAATTTAAAACTAAAAAGTATTAACTCCGTGCATTTCTATTTTTTGAGGTTTTTTTTTGGGGGGGGGGGTGTTTTGGTGCCACACCTGGAAATTCTCAGGGCCCATGGAACCCTATGTGGTGCCAGGGAGTCAACCAGGTTAGCCATGAGTAAAGGCACGTGTCCTACCCATTGTACTACCACTTTGGCACTGCAATTTTTTTTTTTAGTGTAGTATACTGGGAAAGAAATCAAAGGGTAAATTAATACTTCTGTATACACATTTGCTTCTTCTAATAGAGATCTGCTGATAGAACTTCTGATACAGAGAAAACATCTGCCTTATTTCCGTGTGTGTTGGGGGGAGGTGCGTGCATGGATGTGTGCATGCACACACATGTGCACTTTTGAACCACACTAGATGGTGCTGAAAGCTTACTCCTGGCTCTTTGCTCAGAGTTCACTCCTGGAAGCATCAAGGGATGCCAGAGGTTGAACTGAGGCCAGCCGTTTACAAGGCAAGTGCCCAATTCCACCATACTATCTCTCTGGCTACATAATGTTTTCTATAGTAATTTTTTTTTAAATCTGCGGGTTTTTGAATTTTTTTTCTTTTTAGGTCACACCTGGTGATGCACAGGGGTTACTCCTGGCTCTACACTGAGGAATTACTCCTGGCAGTACTCCAGGGACCATGTGGGATGCTGGGAATCGAACCTGGGTCAGCCGCATGCAAGGAAAAAGCCCTACCCGCTGTGCTATTGCTCTAGCCTCTAA
Organism: Sorex araneus; assembly: GCF_027595985.1. NCBI lineage: Eukaryota > Metazoa > Chordata > Mammalia > Eulipotyphla > Soricidae > Sorex > Sorex araneus. The sequence goes on along the minus strand of NC_073311.1, from coordinate 24,971,886 downwards.
ATCTGCTTTTAAATAAATGCTAGGTATATCTTCAATGGTTGAACTTTCTAAAATTTTAAAATCCCAGATCACCCGAGTAAGCAATTGGAGTGTACCTTTTAGAGACGAGACGTCAACAGAATGATTAGCCATTATACAGGGGAATTCTTATCAGGCCAGGTCAAAAGTTCAAACTAACAATAATAGTAAAATAATAGCAGAAAGAATTTTACATCTTTATTTAAGATAAAAAAGAAAAAATGTTTTTAAAAAACTGTCACATGCCTTAAATCCTCAATCCCCCTCACTTTAGATCCCATTAATCAAAATCTTTATGATTGACAAAAAGGAAAATCTCAAGAGTACTTCTGCAAAAACTGAGATTTACAGTTACATTCAATTGAACTAGCTCCAAGATAGGTTACTAAGAGGTGGGGTAGTTTGGGTTCAGGCATAAATATCTGCTGTGGAACTGTTCCTCAGAGTTTCACACAATTTAGGCAGTCTCGAATAGTTAAAAGACCTATAGGGAAAGGCAATGATCACTGCTGAATTTAACAAACATAAAATATATCATAAGGTAGAAAATATCAAAGCAGTCACACACCCAGTTCCTGCTTTCAAACTCCCAAATGGGGGTGCAGAGAGATAGCACAGCAAGTAGAGCGTTTGGCACACGGGCTGACTTGAGTTCAATCCCTGACGCTGTTCGAAGTGATCCTTGAGCACAGAACCAGGCGCAAGCCCTGAGCACAGTCAGGTGTAGGTAAAAACAAACAAAAACTCAATTGGTGTTAAAAAGAAAACCAGAGCTAGGGAGATAGCTCAGAGTTAAAGCACTTGATTGCCTGTTCCTTTGCCAGAATGGTCTCAATGGGAGGGAGCCCCAAACAATATGCTAGGAGTTGCCCCCTAAGCACTCCCTGGTGTGTGTGTGGTGGTGGTGGGGGGGTGGCGGAAGGAGGAAGAGGAGGAGGAGGAGGAGATAATGATCAGTGCATTATCTTTTTGCTATCATAAAGGACATGCCACTGATTAGAAACTTTGGAATTTGCCATTGAAACAGTTACAGTTTACTTCTATTGCTTTGAAGTGAACTCACTGGCCCTATTCATACTATCTTCATGAAATAAATATAACAGCATTTAAGAAGGATGAAATAAATGATGCAAAGTCAACCTCAACTATGTAAGTGAGAGAGCAAAGAATCTGGGGTCAGCAATTTTTTTCCACTGACCTAAACACCAATTTTCGTAGAAAATGAGAGGGTCCCTTAAGAAATAAGATGCAATGGGACCTAAAAATTGGCAAAAACTGCATTTTTGTAACTTCATATTTACTCTCACCACAATTTAAGACTCAATGCAACCATTACTAGATTGAAAGCAAGTGGATGAAGCTGAAACCATATACACTTTTACATCAGATATTGTGACTTCTACTTTTTGACTGTACCATCACATCATAGCCACAGCCTGATATTACACACAGAAATACTTGTAAATTATTAAATTTTACCATGGGGAAATTGATTTTGCTATAAGAAAGTTTAAAATTACCATAAAATCTCAACCAAACTGCATCAAACAGTGAAAGTAATTATATATACAGCTTATAAAGTAAACTTGATCACTATATTTAAAAAAAAAAAAATGAAAATGTTGAGAAGTACCACAGCAATAATGTTTAAGTTACAGTAACATACAGTCCTAAAGAAAATGCCAGATTCATCCCCCAAATTGCAAACTTTTTTTTTTCTTTTTGGGTCACGCCCAGCGATGCTCACAGGTTACTCCTGGCTCTGTACTCAGGAATTACTCCGGCAAACTCTTGATTTAATCAGACAAATCGACAATAAGTGACATCTCCCTCTCCTTCAGGATTGCAGCATCCCTTCCTCCAAACTGTACTGCATGAAAAGTGTCAGGGGCAACGAGATCCAGAGTTTAAAACTTGCTCAAAGTTTAAAATCCGAATCTTTTTCATCAGAAATTGAATGATGAAAATAAGCTCTTATCATCATCCTGGACATCTAATAGCCTAGTTCTTCCTCTTGAAGAACCTGGCAAGCTACCGAGAGTCTACTGCCCACTCGGGAAAGCCTGGCAAGCTCCCCATGACGTATTCAAATCCCAAATACAGTAACAGATATATACATACCTCTCGGAGAGCCCGAGTAGGGCAAGCTACTGAGAGTATCCCGTCCGCACAGCAGAGCCTGGCAAGCTACCCGTGGCATATTCGATATGGCAAAAGCAGTAACAATAGGTCTCATTCTCCTGACCCTGAAAGAGCCTCTAATTGTTGGGAAAGAGGAGTAAAGAGAGGCTGCTAAAATCTCAGGACTGAATGTAATAGAGACGTTACTGGTGCCGCTCGAGTAAATCGATGAACTACGAGATGACAGTGATACAGTGATCATCATCCTACAATTTTCCACTTAACTCTCAAACTCTTTTCACTTTTCACATACCAGTGAGTTAAATAGAAAGCATATCTAAAGAGTCACAGTTTACTGTGTGTCTGGGCACTAAGTCACCTGAATTTGTAATTCAGACACTAATTCAGTTCTATGCTTTCATTAGTATGTATTTCTTAATTTCTAAGAGATGTAAAAACCAAGTTTGACACTTTTAAGGCTTCATGCTCTTAAAGATATATGACTGACTATGCCGCTCTATTTAAGGAAATCAGATTAAAATGTACTTTTTTAATTATACTAAAGTATAATTAAAATTTAGGGCCCTCAATACCATTTAGTATATGACTAAATGTCCTCTATTTATCATGGCCTGAGTTATATAAATGGGTAAATCATCACATTAAATTCATCTACGCAGCAAAGCAGAAATCAGGAATTTGACATTTAATTAGAGCCATAGCATTTATAAGAACTTAAAACAATTACTAACTATCAAAGCTCAACTAATTTATCATCACACTCTCACCTTTTCCTCCTCCCTGCCTTAGAAAATCTTAACACTTCTAATGACTAAAGAACACACACTAAGCATTAAATCTATAGCATTAGGCATAGAATACAGGCAATTTTAGTTTCAGTCTAAATCTTTACAGAGTAGTTTCTTCTGACATGTTTTCCTTAAAGAACTAGTCAACAGTGAAGAGTAGCAAACAACAGAAATATGCAAACAGCAGTGTTTTGCAGTATTTCTAGTCTTTCTAAGGTTCTCCCCAACTTAGTTAATCCTACCACTTAAAAATAGTTTTCATACGTTTTCATATTCTTGGCTTAAATGTTTACTATTTAAACTGAATGCATAGAGCTAGTCACTGCCCATATTTGTCCCTAAATTGCTTTCAGTGAAAAGTCACTCATTTTTGGAAGCCAGACTACGAAAAATACCCAAAGAAGTAGCAGGTGCACTGCATCCATCACACAAAATCAGAGGAATAGAAACGGTTCACCAAACTCTTACAGACCATTTCTCACAGCGTGTACTACAAACTCGGCACTGCTTGTAAGTTGAGGGCAAAATACAGATTTTAATAGCCGCTTCCTATCTAGTCCGTAGACACTACATAAAGAGGAGAAAGAAGGCTTTCCGGATGTTCTTGTGCCTATTGTCAAGTGAATTTCATAACAGACTGTGGCCTGAAATGAGAGTTGCTAATTTAAGGCACACACCCATGATCATGCTTTCAACTGGAGAGTAGCCACACAAGAGAACTAAGGTCCGGTTCCTTAGAGGAAACCCCACTTTCACCTCCCCTCACTATCGGCCACTTTGCTGAGGTTCATTCTCTGCCTGGCCCTGACCCTGGGGATCCATTCACTTGCCATAGCCCAGAGAGGCTGTTGAAAAGCTGTCAAAGTAAATCTGTGCTCACTTTTTGGATGGTTTAATTTCAATGGAGCATGAAACACCCCAGGACGGTTAACAAGTTTAGCCAGGCATGCTGTTCTCCCCAATATATTTTAATTATGCATCTGTTTTAATTGTAATCAGATTAAGTCACCGAAAAGGCACAAATTGGAATGTTCCCTAATGGCTATTGGAGCTTTTCATCAGTTCTAAACACTAACAACATTTAAAAACTAGGTAAGTAACACGGCCACAACTGTGACATTTTCCAGAAATCGATGCAGTTTCTCTGACAACAGTCCAGGTCTCATTACCCCAAATGCAGAAGGCAACTTCAGTCTCTGGGGGCATCTTCTTCCCCCAATTAGCACCAAAAAAAAAACACCCTCTAATGTAAAATTCGCAAACAGAAATGAAAGCCTCATCTTTTCCAAAGTGCTACAGTATCGATCGGTAAGCTAGAGTGGGCGCGGGGATCGGGGGCGTGGGGGACCCGCCGCCGCCGCATCCTGTTCAAAGTACACAGCCTGCCCCATAAAGGAAACTTGGAGTAAAGTCGCTCCAACAGTCGCTCCTCCACTGTTTTGGCAACTGTCAAGTACGTGTGTTAACCTCGGGAAATAAAAGTGTCCCATCAATAAAAGGAAATGTTAAGGGAAGATCAAGGGGTGGGGAGGGGCTTCCTTCCAGCCCAGACGTCAAATCGCTTAATGTGTTTTTTGTTGCACCCAGAAAGACCTAAGACCTCTTTTCTTTTCTTTTAATACGTTCATTAAACAGTTTCCCAAATTGCCGCGATTTCCGCTACAAAACTTAAGCCTCTGCCAAGAGCCAAGGAAGCGAGAAGGGAGAACCTGCTGCAAACTAGGCGCTTCAACTCCCCCGCCCGCCCCGCGCGCTCGCGTCCCGGGCGTTCGCTTTCGGGGCTCCTGTTTACGGGTCCCCAGCACCTTCCAGGTGCCGGAGCGGCTCCTCCCAGCAACATCTGAACGCGGACAGCTGCAGGGCCAGCGCCAAGTCCCCACGCTGCCCTTCACCCCCTTCCTCCCCGCCGCCTTACCTGTCATCGTAGCAGAAATCCGCACTCAGGGTATTGAGGTACAAGGCGAGCCCCAGAGCGCTGCTCACCAACTCTGCAATCATCTCTCCACTGCCTTCCCTCCTGCTCAGCTCCCAGAGAGAGGGCAGCAGCGGCAACAAAAAACAGAAGCATCAATCCCCACCTTCCGCCGCCTTCTCCTCCCAGCTTCACTTTTCCCTCGCTTCCCCACCCACCCCGCGCGCCCTCCCCTCCTCCCTCGGGTCCCTTCACTCGGCCACTCTTCCTCCCGCTCCTCCTCCTCCTCCTCCACCTCCTCCTCCTCCACCTCCTCCTCCTCCTCCTGGCGCCTCTCCGCGCGGCTCCCGCGTCCTCCCGGCTGCGGGTTCACACCGCGCTCCCCATGCCCGGCGCCGGCGAGCGGGCGAGCGGCTTTCGGGCTCCGCGCCCCCCGGCGGATGCACAGGGCTTGGGTCCTACGCGCGGTCCTTTCGCGGTCCCCTCCCTAACCCATGGCAATTTGGGGCGATCGAGGTGAGGAGGGGGACTGGGAGGAGGTGGCAGAGTGCGGGATGGGGGCGGAGGGACCTGACCGAGCCGGGCTAAAGGGAGAAAAGAGAGAGAGAAAGAGGGGAGGGTGGGAGGGTCGGACCGCCTCCCCTCGCCGCCTCCTGGGCGCACCGCTCCCGAGCTGCTCGGGCTGACTCCCGCCGCCACCGCGGCTGCAGCTCATTCACTCTTTATTAGCTCCCTCCCGGCCCCAGCCCCTTCGCCAGTGAAGTGAGAAGCGGTGGCTGGAGACTCCAGCAGCTCCCGCGTGGGGTTATTGGCGAGACCCCCCGCGCCTGCGTGGCCGGCCTTCCATCCTGGCTTGGGCCCGCCCCTTTCCCCACCCAGCTCCACCCCTCAGGCCCCGCCCACCACACCGCCTCTGCCCATTGGCTCCTCCCACTCCACCGCCTCCGACCGCAGGCTCCTCCCACGCCCGCTTCGACCGGCTTTCGGCTCCGCCCACCTCCCGGGCCGCAGGCTCCTCCCACCCGCTTCTTGCCCCGCTCTTGTTTCTTTCACCTTCGATTCCACTTCGGAAACCCCCGGGGAACTCCGGGCGACCGCTCGGAGACAGCCCACCGGATTTAACTCGAGTGCGTTCTGGGAGGTCGCGGGGAGGCGGGGCTGGGTGAGGGCCAGAGGAGAAACGAGCCGAGGAAGACGTGATCTCACGTCCCACTTGCTGCCTGGCAGCGCCTGGCACCAGCTGAAGCTGCACTCCCTTCTCTGAGAGTGCCAAGCGCTGCCAGGCGTAAGTCCGGTCCTCTGGAGAGGTTTCTGGTGGACCGAAGAGGAAGAACAGGTTTGGCAAGTACCACAGCTTCGGTTGTCACAACACACACACTCTCCCTGGGGCGGGGGCAGGGAGGGTGGCGTCTCGGGGGGCGGGGGGGGGGCGGAGAAATTTTTGCCCTGAGCGATGGTTTGTCCCAAATACAAATGCGAAGGATCTATAGGGAGGACAAATGTCCCTGCATTTAAGTTAGATTCATACATACACACACACACACACACACACACACACACACACACAAAGGGAGCGCGCGCACGCCCCCGCACAGCTGCGGGGGCTTTGGGTGGCTTCCAGGGGACTGTCAGGCTCACCCCGAGAACGGCGAGCGGAGCTAAGGCTCTCCGTTCTGGTACAACGCGCTATCTTTAAACCCAGCAGGGCGGGAAGCTAATGCCCTTTCCTTTCCTCCCGGATACAGGACTGGATGGAAGGCATCCAACATGATGAAATATGGGCTAGACAAATGGATGGCCTGCTTAGAATGAGTTCTGGGTACTAAAGTTGCGAGACCAAAGAGGGCCGTGGGCTGCCTGCCACGCCTCCTCCTGGCTGGGTCACTTGCAGGCGGGGAGAGTGGCTCTCTTGGCCCACGATGAACACTACTGCAGCGCCCCCTGCTGCTTAGCAACCGGCGTGCGCGGAAAGCAAACCTGTGTGCAGCCCGCGGACGCTGTGCCGTGCGCCCCCGACGCCTCCCGCTGGGGCAGCTCCTAACCAGCGAGGCCTCAGATCAGGCTGCAAAGAATTCGGGTCCCTCCCGCCCCCTGGAGGTCGGTTTGGCAGCGGATTGAAAAGTAATTATTTCAGGCCACTGCCAGACCTCCCGGGGACGCTCCTGTGGGAGCTCTGCACCGACTGCTGTGTGGTACAGGCGTCTTCAGAGCAAAGCTCTATCTTTTCTGGATGTCACAAAGGAAATCTATGTAGATTTCACATAGGAAATGATGAATATGATAGCAACTGTGCCCTGCCCGATATGCCCATTTCTTTGTGCTGTAGAAAAACCGTAAATGTGCATATGTAGAAAAACCGTAAATATGCATGAAAGGAAATGGGATGGGGAGGCAAGCCCGGGTCCAGCTCTACACCTGGTGGTGCAGGGGAGGCTGAGCGAGGCTTTGAGCTTATCTCCCCATCTCTAGGGTTGCACCTTGACGGCAAGGGGTGATCTTTGCCCCACCACATCCCATTACTGCTGCCCACTGATGATGAATTATTAGAATCTTATCCATAAACCCATTCAGGTCTTCTGAATCTATGCTCCCCACTTACATGTTGATAATGGGCACTGGAGAAGACCAAGGAACTTTCGAAAGGGGTGCCTGAGTCTGAGCCCCCCTGTACAGTTACTCTCCGCAGGCCTTCACCTCTTAGTGCCTCAGTTCTCTCACCCCAGACACTGGTGGCAACCAGTTCTGTTAAGAAGATTTAAGTACTTTTCCTGTGTAAAGCACCCTGAAGGCCCAAAGGCAATAAAAACTTGAGCTGTGATGATATGGTGATGGTAGTTACAATATTCCCTAGCTTCCGCCTCCCTGCTTATTAACTGAAACCTACATGTTTACGTCTAAGACATACCCCATGGTATCTATTCATCTCCCAGAGTCCACCGTTATCCTCATTTCTTACTTTGACCAATGCAGGAATCCTTTCTTCCACTTATACAATACCGCCTCCTTCCCACTCATGAGTGCAGGCATTAAATTTCTTTTAAAAACCTACAAATTACTTAAAATTTTTCAATGACTTTTTATTGCACCTCAAATAAAACTTGAATTCCTACCCAAAGCCAGCTGCAAATTTCACTGAGATGGTAAACTTATTTGTGGCAGCCATTGAAACAAGGGAAAGATTAACCGCCAAGAGAGGAATTGGGTTTAAAATGCGTAAGGAGGAGTCAAGTTTACATGAAAACCCATGGTGGGAAGTCACCATCAAACAGGTCTCTTGAATAATGAAGTGGACTCTCGGGCATAAACATTTTAGAGAGGTTTGGTTGAGAGTGTTAAAAACGTGTTGGCATTTCCCACAGCTCTCCCCACTTTTTCAAGATTCCAGTCATTTTAAATAAATGTTTTCTACACCCACCTACCTCCTTTTCTTTCTCCTCTTCCCTCAATTCATCTGAATTGGAAGTCTTAGAGACTGAGAAATATTGCAAAGTGGTACATCTTGCCATCCATGATCAGTGAAAGACCTAGAATCCTGCTGTGCTTGAGAAATCCATTTGGATTTCAATATTCTTCCAATGTATTAAGACTTGGTCTGTGTCAGATCGTTCTCCTAGGGCTGAGAAGCTGCAGGTGCTGCATTTTCATCCTTCAGAGAACAGCTTTGGGTGGGAAGTCAGATTAAAGATCTGACTTTAAATTGTAATTGCATTTTAGTTTATTAAGGTGTACTTACCCATTATGACATTGCTTCCTTAGTTTTAAATACATATCCACATATGTATGTGTTTTGTGTGTGTGTGTGTGTGTGTGTGTATGTGTGTGTATTCCACTTACAGCTCTGACTGCTCTCCACAGATGAAGTGAATTAAATTAGTCTGGCTTCAGTTTTCTACCTTAGACACAGACGGCCCTGAAAAATGCTTAGTTTTTATTTCATTGTTGTAGGTTCCACACATCTGCCACCTTACCACTTCCTCAATGAATGCTTTTTTTATAGTTGCCCAACCTACCCTGCATTTGTTCTGCATTCCCAGTCCTTTGTTGTATAATTCATACCTTTGCAGTGCCAACTCCTCGGGGTAAAGATTTCCTTATTTGCCTGAGACATTTTTAGTTTATTGTGCAATACCATCTTCCCTTTGGGTGTTGCATAAATATTAACTTAAAATCCACATCTGGTCTTGGTCGTCATTTCTATTTGTCCTAATATAACTTCTCTTTGAACAATTCATTTGGAAAGTGTGCCAGGGGTGAAACGTGGCACATAAATCCCCCTGCTGCTCCGAATGCTTTTTAAAATGCCCACAGATTTGGTTATTTATGAACAGAAGATTTGCACCTCTTCCTTACTCTCTCAATTCTAAAACGGTACCAGGCCAAAGTAATTACCATACCCCATATGTTTTGTGGGGCTGGAGCGATAGCACAGCGGGTAGGGCGTTTTTGCCTTGCAAAAAACCTGGTTTTACCAGGTTTGATTCCTCCGCCCCTCTGGGAGAGCCCGACAGAGAGTATCCCGCCTGTTCGGCAGAACCTGGCAAGCTACCTGTGGTGTATTCAATATGCCCAAAACAGTAACAACAAGTCTCACAATGGAGACTTTACTGGTGCCCGCTTGAGCAAGGGGACCTGACAGCAGTGCTACAGTGCATATGTTTTGTGAAAATGTATCCAAGAATCTCCTGCTAAAATCTTAACAGATTGACTAGGAAGCAGAAAAACACTAGCCCAGCAGGTAGAAGCTCCTGTTAAGGAAGGTCAGAACAGAGCTCTCTGCTGTGAGACTCATAAGCTCTAAGCTTTACTCAGGAAATAACCCTGCAGGAGAAAAACAGCAAAGCATGGATGAAATGTGGGTCAGGGAGCTGAAAGAGGCACATGGGCTGCTTGGTTAACTAATGACAGTAAGTGCATTGGCTGCACATGTTACATTTAGATGTTTCTCAGCATACCATAAAATGCTGCCCTGCAGACACTACAATATGTAACATTGCTTTAGCCCCGAACTTGTGATCCATTAGGAATATAATTAGGGCAATGAAGCTGCGGAAACAGATCCTGTCACCTCTGTCACAAAGCTGGAGCTATTAAGAAACAGCTGCTACGAAAATAATGATCACTTTAAGAATCTCTTCATTTCCTAGCTTCCAATTCAGAAGATGTTGGAGTGGAAGAAAAGGAGGAGTGTAGAAATAACATGTTAACAACCAGATATGAATGATTGCAGAGATGTTGAGGCTAATGATAGAAATCAGAAACTCAATGAAGAAAAGCTAAGACGGCCTCCTTCATAGAATCTTTCTGAATGCATTCACATGCACTGCTATAAACAGTGATCAAAAATGTTCTAACAGCTTGAAAAATTGCACAGATTATTGGGTAACAGATTTTGAGATGCCCCGATTTTTATTAAAGAAAAAAGACAAAAAGTAAAAGCAATTTTTTTTGATGTGGTCATTAGTTCATTAACCAGCTTTTCATGAAAGTTGCCCTGATTTTAGCCCAATGTGGACCCTTTAATTTAAACCAGTTTTGTCCTATATAGAATCTTCTGCAAAGGTGTTTTTAGAGCTGTGCTGCCCAGTGTAATCGGCAACATGAGGCAATTGAGCCTGAAAATGTAACTAGTAAGCCTAAGGAACTGGATTTCAACTTCTGGTTACTTTCAATTAAACTTAAGTGACACTGGTTAGTGGCTACTATCTTGAATTTAATAAGCTCTCAGGGTTGCTATGGCTTCACCAACTGCCTTAGCTTACAGCAGACTTTATATAAAGTCTGTTACCTCCTTTTCCACTAATGACAACTTTAGTCTTTTAGTCTTGAAAATCTTACATGGATATACAGGTGACCTGCTTGATTTATAAAAATAGTAGCTATCTGCCACCAGATGTTTTGTAGGTGTTGGACATTTAACTGGGCTTCTTATGTTCAGGACTTCATTTTATCCTCATAAAAACCATAAGAGGTAGGGAATATGTTATAGTTTATAGACTCTGCAGGTTCTTATTCTTATAGGTTAGGAACAGATGCTTAGAGAGGTTTGGTGAATTTTCTATAGTCTTACAACTTGTGAGTGATGGAACAAACAGACACATTCATGTCTTTTAACTCCAAAAGTTCTTTGTGTTTAAATCTATGCTCTTCTTGTTTCTTCTCTCTTATAATTTTCTTTCTTTATTTATTTATTTGCCACACTCAACTATGCTCAGGGGTTACTCCTGGCTTTGCACTCAAGAATTACTCTTGCCACTGTTGCAGGGACCATATGGAACACTGAAGATGGAACCCGGGTCAGCCACATGCAAGGCAAACGCCCTACCCACTGTACTATTGCTCCAGCCCCCATTTCTTCTATTTGAAAGACTATACTTGCATTAGGATCTGTGTCATGTCAGGGTTTCTTGGCTATAGCCAAAATGTTTTGATGAAACTTATTTATTCCTTCTATCCCCTCCCTCAGATAATTTCAGATTAAATGTGATAGAAATAATCCTGTCTCCCACATAGTCTATTTTTTCTCCCAAATCTGGCATAGAAACCTGCAGAGTCTATAAACTATAACAAAAATCATTTCCATAATACACATGCATATACACACCAGTTGCATTTCAAGGAATAAATATATCCAAGTCAGTCAGAGTGTACAGAAAGCACTTGCCGTCACTGCAGCCAATCTGATTCCCAGCATACAGTCCCCAGAGGTCCACCAGGAATGATCCCTGAGCACAGAGTCAGGAGTAAGCTCTGAACTTAAAGAGGTGTGACAAGAAAAAAAAGAAAAGAACAAAAACCAAGAAATATATTTTAAGCATGCATAGACATTTTCCTACCATAATCCACACCACCTACTAGGAAAATAGTTGGGGCAAGAAACATAAAATTCCAATACAGTTATAAAACTATTAACATTAATTATAATTTGGGAAACCAAATAAAGCATTTATAAAGGTGCTTTAATAATACTATGTTTTGAAAAAATCTCACTATAAACTGGCATATAATAAAGGATATTTACCCATTCATTATGCCTATGAAATTATTAGGAAGTCTATCTGCATTTTGAATTATTAATCTAATAATAACAGGAAATCAATATATTAAAAACTTTGAAATAGGTTTATTCATTTATTTAAATAAATTATCTTAGAGTTTGTAATACTGTTACTTTACTAATTTTTACTAAAAATAATAATGATAATTTTACATATATATCTCCATTGTGCTATATGTTCCTTTCTAGATGCTCCTTATTTCACCGTTTTTGTCAATTTAATCAATATTTCATCTTTTAATACCTTACTCCTATAAAACCATTTATATCTTAAGGTATTCATAAAGCAACCAATCCACACTAGCCCATGTGGGATCCCTGAAATACACAAGCAGATAAGAAATCAGGTATCTGCAATGTAGATTTGAGGCTAAGACATTTATTTTCTTGGCAGTCAGTTCCAGAGAGTCAGTCCTTGGATTGAAGTGAACAAGTGAAGAAGACATTATATTAATCAATTCCAAGATGAGCACCAATGGGAACTTGACTCAGGAGTCTCTCATCCCTCAAAAATCTCTTCTCTGAAGTTAATCGCATGCCGGTTCAAAGCTAGAAGGTTATGATCTATTGCCTATGATAATTTTGTATTGCAAACATGTGATGAGGAAACCAACTGCTCTGCTTTCTGTCACCACAGATGAATTTGCATTTTCTAGAGTTTTCTGTTACTAGAAATAAACTCTGTACTTGGCTTTCTTTGGGTCTGATTTCTTCACTCAGAATAATTATTTTGAGACCGTAGTGTTTTATGAATGCAACGTTCATTTCTTTTCTGTTTTGGTGTAATAGTCTATGTGTCTGGCTATGTGACAATTTGTTAATCATATATCTGTTTATCAACATTAAAATCGTTTCTAGTTTTATCCTGTTACAGATAAAGCTGATATGAACACTCAAAATGTTTTTGTAGGATATAGATAGTCTTCATTTTGACCAACAGAGTTATCCATTAAAATTTGCATAAATGACTTATTTACTATTTTATGAAATTTCAAATTATTTTCCAAAGTAGTTAAACATTTCTTACATTTTCAGAAGTAGCCTATGAGAGTTACATTGATTCCATATCCTTACTAACATTTGATAGTATCCAGTCTTCTTAATTTTCAATATTTTAGGAGTTATATCGTGGTATGTCACTTTAATTTCATTTTGCTTTCCCCTAATGCGAATGATCTTGAGCTTAAATTCTCTCTCTTTCTCTCTCTTTTTCTTTCTTCCTTCCACTTTTACCCCTCTCTCTTTCTTTTTTTTGGAATATAGCCCAGAACCTCATACTACTAAGCCATTTCCTCTACCACTGACCTACATCTCTTGCAACGTGCAGTATTCTAACACCACAGCCTCTAATAGAGTGTTCCCTCTCCCATATCTACACCCCTCCTCTACTAAGCTCAGTTCTGTCGGCCAATTCTCAGGCTCTGCTGTCTTTGGCCATTTGTTATGCCCCTCCTGTGTTCCCTTATATCCCACTTTCTGTATCTGTCTCTCCCTTCTAACTTACTTCACTCAGCACATTACCCTGAGATCCATCCACATAGCATTAAATTGCATATTTTATCTTCAATTAAAGCTAAAGAGTTTTCACTATGTATGAACACAGCTTCTTTATCCAATCATCTGTTCTGAGATATTAGGTTTGTTTCCCAAGTTTGGGCTATTGTGAATAGTGTACCATTGAACATAGAAATGCAAATGTCTTTTCAGAATAGAAATTTTGTCTTGCTCAGGAACTGCCTCTGATGCTATATAAGCTCATTATTAGGCAGAATCCAGAGACTCCCAAATAAATCTCTCAGAAGAGAGCAACACAGGATACACCTTAGACATGCCTCCAAACCATAAAGTCACCATCTAGTTTTAAAAAAATAATAATTAATTAACCTCTATTCCTGGAGCACATGGCCATGAATCTCATATTCTACCCGACTGATGCACCAAGAGTAACATACCACATTTTATGAAGTGTAAAGTAGAAGGCAACCCATCTTGAGGAGAGAGAAAAAAAATACACACACATATGTATACATATATATATGTCTGTGTGTGCACGCATGTACAAATATATATATATATGTATATAAGCACACAAGTTTCAACCTTTAACAACATGTTAGTAATCTCTTATACAAGGGCTTAATAACTCCAAGGTGAATACAACAATTTTCACACACTTTCCTCCAAGGAAATATTTTTTGGATCATTTTCAGTGAATTATTCATAATAAGCAATACAAAATAAATTATTTAGGTCCAGCTTTGGGGGCAGGGTTTGGAGGTGGGGGTGGAAACATTTGAAATATGGTGGGTAGGGGCTGGAGCAAGTAAGGCATTTGCCTTGCACGCAGTCGACCGAGTTCGATTCCTCCATCCCTCTTGGAGAGCCCAGCAAGCTACCGAGATTATCCTGTCTACACGGCAGAACCTGGCAAACTTTCCCGTGGCGTATTCGATATGCCAAAAACAGTAACAACAAGTCTCACAATGGAGACGTTACTGGTGCCCACTCTAGAAAATCGATGAACAACAAGAGGACAGTGCTACAGGTGTAATGGTGGTGAGTTGGAATATTAAATGTAACAAATTATTATGAACAACTTTAGAAAAATAAAGTAAAATTTAAAAAAATAATGAGACCATGAGATTGTTCCCTGGTGCCACTCACTTTTTCCAGTTCAGTCTTTGGTAACACTAGTGCCAAAACAGAGTATGTGATTGCCAGAATGCCATAGCTAGGTATGTACAAGCAGTGCAGCAGGCATGACAATGTAAAAATATATAAACAATATGGTCAGGAGTATGACCCTCAGCGAGCATTTGTGTGAGCTCAGAACTGAAGTGTCCGAGCATCACAACCAAGCATGTGTGCAACTCCCAACACCACCACCATAGCCACCACAAAGAAAAGACAAGAGGGAGAAGGAAACAATTTATTAAGTCACCTTCCTAGAAGTGAGATATACATTGTGAGTCAATTGGATTCTAAGTTCAAGGTCTTACTCAGTGGGAATCTGTGCCTCGCCTTCGAATGCTGTTCACAACTAAAAGAGTTTGGACATCTGGACATTCATCTGGAAACTCTGAAGAAAAATGCAACTCCAAACTCATTCAGATGGTTATCAAATTCAGTTATTTGCAGTTAAAAGACTGTTGTCCTCATTTCTTTATCTTTTGATTTCTCAAGGTTGCCACTATTCTTTTTTCTCAAAATAAACCTGTTTGCATACCAGCAACTGTGTTTAGAATTCCATGAATGCTTCAAATCTCTGTGACTCCCACTCCACCTCCCATTTAAAAAATAATGTCATTGTTTCCTTTTCATGGCATTTTGAGAGCTATTTGTTCAAAATACTAGTACTTTTTGGATACAAAATTTGCAAAGTTTTTTTTTTTTCAGAATACAGTTTATCTTTTAGTTTCCTTAACAGTGTCTTTTAAAAGAACAGTTCTTAATTTTGCTTGATTTCATTTAGCTTTTAAAAATATTAGCTTATGACGTTGATGTCCTAAGAAATGTTTGCCTAATTCAAGGTCACAGTGATTTGTTTCACTGCTCTGCTTTAGAAAAAGGAGGGTTTCCGATTCTAGAATTAGAAGTATGATCCATTTTCACTTAGCTTTTATTTATGGAATGAGGTATAATTCAAAGATTATTTTACTGTTATTGAATAAATTGAATAAATTGTTCGAGAACAATTTATTTAAAGAGTCTACTTTTTTCCCTGAATTGCTCTTGTATCTTTGTCAGTTGGTAGAAATAAAGTGATTGAGACAAATAAAATTTTGGACATATAAATCTGTTCGTTGATCTTTTTATCCTTTTATGGTATTATTGAACTGTCTTTTCACTGAAGCACTATATGTTTTAAAATTGGGTAGCATAATTTTCATAACTTTGTTTTTTCTATTCAAAGCTCTTTCTTACCTCCATTTAACTAGAACTTTTTTTCATTCATTGCATTTTTATTTGGGCTGGAGCGATAGCACAGCGGTAGGGTGTTCGCCTTTCATGTGGCTGACCCGTGTTCAATTCCTCTGACCTTCTCAGAGAGCCAGGCAAGCTACAGAAAGTATCGCGCCCGCACGGCAGAGCCTGGCAAGTTACCCATGGCATATTGGATATGCCAAAAACAGTAACAATAAGTCTCACAATGAGAGACGTTACTGGTGCCCGCTCGAACAAATCAATGAGCAACGGGATGACAGTGACAGTGACAGTATTTTTATTTGTAATGATGAGCTCTGTTATTTGACTCTTGTTTTTATCCATCTCTTCCCCCAAGGATGCAAATACCATTCTATCTAATGCCTGAGTGTATATAAGCATTTAGAGTTTAAAATATCAGTAAAAAGAAAAACAGTAAGATAGAATTAAGATAAATAACATCACCCCTTTTAATCAATATCCTTAAAATTACTTGTTTAAACACCTATTTTTCTTTACATTCAAAACAAGATCTTCATAATCTGTGATGGAGAACTATCATAGCACACTTAGCTGGAATTAACACTTACATGCTGCTGTCATTTAGTAGTACTCAACACTATCATTTTTAAGAGATAAGTGATTTTAATGGATGTAGTTATTAGTTTTTATATTTTCTCTAAGTGTGTCTGTGTGTATGTGTATGTGTGTGTAAGTGTGTGCAAAATGTGTCTCTTTCTCTTCCTCTCCTGTATCCTCCCTCATCTCTGCCAAGGAAACATTTGCCTTTTTTTTGTATGGTACCAATAGTATTAATCTATTTTATTTTGGTACAAGACAGCATCTCTAGAAACATCTTACAGTCTTCAGTTGTAAATCACTTACTCTTAGCAAATAACATATATCATGTGCTTTGTCAGTTGTAGCATTTCACTGGATAGCAATTGCAGATCCCATTCTCTGCGCTAGTGACCTGGGCAGTTACTGCCATATGCAACTTCCTCCTAGAAGCATGCTATAAAATTCTTAATGGAGTTAGGTTGGTTTTAACCCATAGAGAATTTTGAGTGGCAATTAATGACAGGAGTGTTTTTTATCTTGCTAGTTCAAACCTTGCTAATGAAAGAGACCAAATATGTGCTGTATTCCTATAGCTTTCATTGAAATTTTCGATCCCTACTAGATTCAAGCACTGAATAACTACCTGAATAACTGGTCCGTCTTTTTACCTGGATCTGGGGACAGGTAAGATTCTTTTGTGTAAATAGTATTAGCTACTAAAATTCAAACACTGTGGCTGCCCACATATGGGCCTTTATCTTGTCTGAGTGCAACTTTCATTTTATTCTCTGTCCAATCTTCATATCCACTGGGAAGTAAAATAGGGCTTCTGAAGTAGAGAGAATGAAGGAAGAATGTTTATAATTGTTAGCATATACCATGTGCTGGCAGCATATGAGATATTTTAAATATATAGTATGATTAAATCTCACAGTAAGTTGGACAGACAGATATTATTATCTTTTCACAGAGGACAAACTGAAGGTAAAAGATATTATGTAATTTGCATTAGATGTCATAACTAGTAAATAATGACCCAGGGTTCTATACCATGTTGTTTTATCTTCCCAAACCTTTAATTTTGCTTTAAATTTTATACAAGGTCCATTTCCTTCTGTTCTTGTTTTTGTTTTGGGGCTACACTTGCCAGTGCTCAGGGATTACTCCTACTGTGCTCAATGATCACTCTTGCTGGGCTCAGGGGACCATAAAGTAGGCCAGGGATTGAACTTTATGAGCTGAATTCAAGACCAGAGCCCTACCCACGCCTCTACTGCTCCAGCCTGACAAGATTAATCTATTTAACTGTATTGAGAACCATTTAAAGGAAAAGTTTGCTTTCATATTTTTCCTCTCACTTTTAAAGACCTTTACAAAGTGATGAAAAACAGTTTTGGAGAGAAATTTGAAGTGTCCTCTTAGATGAGATTTTTGCAAAAAATGGAATAGATGATAGTCTTATGGGCCATACAAGTATAACAACACTCAAGCTTTGCATAAACAAAATGGAGGCAAAGTCTAGTTGACTATTAAAATTTTAGCAGATATGAAGAACTTTGAATACCAAGTACAGAAATATTTGTGGCAGTGAATTCCTACTAAACACCAAACAGCTGACTCAGGCAGAAAGTGACTTACTTACCACTTTTGAGCATTTTATTTCCCCACCAGGGCTGTTAGCCAAAAGGGAACGATGACACTCTACAAAGAGAGCCATTCTTAGAACTATTTTGTAGATGAAAATAAATTAGCCTTTTACTTTGAGGTCATATACAAAATAATGCAATATATAAACTTAGATATACAAATCATACTTTCTATTTCTTCATCCTATTAAAAGTACCTCTTAAAATATGTTATGTAGGGGCTAGAGCAATAGCACAGTGGGTAGGGCATTTGCCTTTTACGCGACCGACCCGGGTTCAATTCCTGGCATCCCATATGGTCCCCCGAGCACAGCCAGGAGTAATTCCTGAGTGCAGAGCCAGTAGTAACCCCTGATCATTGCCAGGTGTGACCCCTCAAAAAAAGCAAAAAAAAAAATGTAACAGAAACACTAGAAAATAAAATAGTAAAAATTAGCTATCTATCCCTGGAAACTTTTCAAAGATTCTGGAAACAATTATTCAGTAAAAAAAAAAAAAATTCAAAACACAATAAAAATCTCGTATGGACTAAGTACATGTTTTGCATTCAATTCCTGATACTACACGGTCTCCTGAGCACCACAGGGAGCAAACCCTGGGCATGGAGCCCAGAGCAGCTCAAGCAGCCCCAGGTAGGGCCACTCCCCCCAAACACAAATGCTAATATTGTATATAAGTCTTTGGAAGATTTCTAGAGTTATATTAAATAAAAGGTCATTAATTATAAGTGGTGCTGGAAGTGGTTACCAGGTGCTAGGGGAAGAGGAAATGGTTAATTTCTGTTTAATGAATATAGCATTTTAGTCATACAAGATGAAAAGATTAAAGCTTTTTGTAGAAAAATGCATATTTAGTATATATATTTAGCAATATAATACCACACACTAGAAATTCTTGAGGGTAGTTTTCATGTGTGTTTAACCAAAATTAAAATGTTGGAAATCAACATTAAATGAACACTAATAAATACATACGGAGTACTCTTTTAATGCCATTTCAAATTTTCAGGTATCATTGAAATGAAGAACTGTTATTTATATTTGTTTATAAGTTATCCTACTAGATTTCTAAAATATATATTATAGCACATTTCTGCAATCTTAACACCTACTTAAATATCTGTCAGTAGAATCATCTCAATAAAGTAGGAACATGTATTCAAAGAAAGTGATTCGTTGACTACTTTTTTTTGAGGAAAGAAACATGAAATAATATGACACTAGAGTTAAATAAGTGTTTACCTGAATTTCAGCAGAAAAAAAATTCTTCCACCAAAGTGTCTCTTTAGAAGCCAAGTCCCAAGCTCATATCTGTGAGTGGTGTTAAAATATTATTTGAGATGAGACTTTTCTAGGAAAAGAGTCAAGAGCAATTATATTCACCTCCTATAATTCATAATAGAGAGATGTTTTTACATTTGATGTTAATTTCAGAGTCTGTGGGTTCCAGACTGAATCACAAGGAAAACTAGTTCTCAGAGTCCTAAATTGTATAATAAAGATTTTCCAAAATTGATTATATGTTTATATGAATTAAATTAATAAAAATTTTCATAATGTTTTAATGTAAAATTTACTCATAAATATGACATCAAAAGGTCATCATAGAAAAGTTTAAGTATACATTAAGTACACTTTACCAATATAGTTGCTAACCTTGAGATTAGAGAAAATAATAAATAATTTCAGAAATCCCCTATATATATAAATCATATGCAAATACCATGGCACTTTTTTAAAATTATTTTGTTCATGCCTCCTTGAACTCATTCAACTATAATTACAAGATCACTTCTTGTCCAGATTAACTTCAATCAAAATCAGAGACTCGGAGCATAGTTCAGTGGTCAAGTACCTGCCTTGTAGCCATGAGGTCATGAGTTTGATTCCCAGTTTCACCCCACATACTGAGTGTGATCCTACTGGCTCTGCTATTTATAATTTTCCGACACCACAACAAAGTGTGCAAACTGTAAAATACCATATCAATTGTTTGTGATCCCACAAGTGAAGGGTCTGACCCAAGCACAAGTTACTCAATGAATGTGAAAAAGTTTATGCCAGCCCTACAACCAAGTAGTAGTGCATAGTCATCACTAGAGAAAAGCAAACTTAAGAGGAGGGAAGGGAAGGGAGAAGGAAGGAATAGGAAGGAAAGGATGAAATAGATCAATAGAAGGAGAAAAACAGAAACAATTCTCACCATGGTAGAAAATTCATCTGCTTCTTCAGCAATGGAAGAAACCTGGGTCTAGCTGATCCCTGGTCTGTCCCTACGATTAGCCTGCTGACTCAGTACTTTCACCTTTATCTCAGTTGTGTTGACTGGAACCCTGTATATATTCAGACATCTGCTTTGGCTTTCACTCATTTTTTATAGAATCCATCTGGATATAGAGCTTTTGCCTGCACCCAAGCCCACTTGGCGAGGGCCCTGACATCCTGACTAGCTTTGACATGCTTGTCAACAGGGGCTGAGCTCTGTTTCTCGGATCCACTGGCTATTCAAGGATGCTCTGTTATGTATCACTTAAACCCACAGTTCCATCTTTCTCTTGACTTGAAGGCTGTGGACTCCTTTGGCTGTGTTCCCACTGAAAAGACTGACTCTTCTTGGATAGTCATACCTGCTGCTGGAATCAAGCCCAAAGTCATAAGACATCTTCAGACTCTATGTTGAACTGAAAGAATGTCCCTTTGTGGTATCACCCAACAGGTGGGGTAGTATTTTTTTTTTTAACAGAAACTGCTTTTTTGCCATCCCCAGCTGTGATATGCTGCTTAGGTTCCAATAGGCCTTATTTTTCTACATGTTCATGATTCTGTTGCTCATCACAAAATTACTGTATTATTTTCAATGATTATATGTGGTAATGGAAGAACATTGCGAACAATATTCAACAATTCATTTCTCTTGAGTTTGTAAGTATAATAACAAAACATGATGATTTTTTACATGTATGATTATGTGCACCTTGAAAGAAGAACTATTGACTTTTTTTGGTTTGTTTGTTTGTTTGTTTTGCTTTTTGGGCCACGCCCGGCTTTGCACAGGGCTTACTTCTGGCTCTGCACTAGGAAACCACTCCTGGTGGGCTCAGAGACCATATGGGGCACCTGGGACCGAAGCCAGGCCCACCATATGCAAGGCAAGTGGCTCACCCTCTGTACTACTGCTACAGTCCTTATAGATTTGTTTTTATAAAATTTCTTAATAAGATTTATTTAAATAACTTTGATTTAAAGTGTTTGTAATTGAATATTATAATGTATATATTTCTCTTCATAAATGCTATAGAACTAATTTTAATATACAAAATAATTTAGATGTTTATATTTTTGCAAATTTATATATATATTTTTAAATTTTTTATAGAGAATCACTGTCATATAGTTACAAACTTATAAACTTTTGTGTTTGCTTTTCACTCATACAGTGATTGTTTACCCATCCCTTCACCAGTGCCCATTCACCTCCACCAATGATCCCAGTATCCCTCTCACCACCCCCACCCACAAATTTATATTTTTAATAAAATAATTAAAAATCTTTATACTATGAATATAAGTTATTGTAAAAAACATCTGCCAGGGGGCATGACCGGGGAGAGCCTCGACGGCTCTCCTGGTTGGTCGCCCCTGGGGTTTCAGGGGGTTGGTCTTGGGCCACTGGGTGAGCGGCCTGGGGCCATGGGGCAGACAGAGGAGGAAAATGAGGGCCAAGGTGGTTGATTGATCAGTTGCCCTTTATTCAATTCACTCTGTCTCTCTGTGTGCCTCTCTCCTGGCTCTCGATCTCCCCCAACCCACTCTTACAGCCTAGTTTAATTCCCCCAGCATGAGGGGGTTGGGGCTTACACGTAGGTGTGGTCACAATCAATAGGGTTAAAGTTCTTTCCATCAGGGGATGCTGCTTCTAAGACAGATTCTCTTTCAGCAGGATGACCCATCCAAGGGCAAATCCCATGAGTGTTTCTCCTCTCCTCGTCCAGCAAACATATAAGCATTCATAATATTAATCATTTTGTGTGGACACAGTAAGAGATGCATTAAGCTTATAGAATTGCTCTCCTAGGGCTATCTCGATTTCAGGCTAGAGTGATCAGGCCAGATTAGTCTTTTCTATCCCTAGCAAGGTCCTACTCTCATTGTTACTTTTGGATCATGACAGCATTTGTCCATGACCATGCTCTCAACTTATAGTTGAGTATCTTGGCACTTTGGCCTGGCCTATGTCAATGCCAGGGTAGCTCACAGCTTGCCTTGGGTCCATTCAGTCCCTCATCAGGACCCTGCTCTTGGGGTGCTAGGAACTAAGGGCAATTGAGGCTTAAGTGGAGAAAGCAGATGCCTGGGAATGAATAATATTCTAAGCCAATTAAATCCCAAATTACAAAAGCATAATATTGTCTTCTTGTGTCTATACAAAAGGACATTGCTTTAAAGTAAACTATTCAAAAGACACAAGGAGAAGAGAAAGGCAATATTAACTTACAATATAAGCTCAGTGTCCTAGAAAGATCTGACCTTACAAATTAACAGTCTGATTAGGGGGAAAAGCTGATTAACTGTTTGGGGAAGAGAGCATAGAAAAGTGGTTACAGATAGACAAAAGAATGGGAGTGACTCGGGAGCACCTTGATGGGTGTGACTGGGATAAACCTAAGCTCCTTGTGGCTATGTTATCCTACAAGTTATTCACGAATCATGAATCACGAAATCCTGTTAACCACTGATTTCTCGGGTGGGCTCAGTAACATATCATTTCGTCCTTTCCCTGAGATCTTAGAAGTCCATCTCGACTTGGCCCTCCTAACGATGTTGCACTGGGGCCTCTTCAGGGTCAGGGCAATGAGATCCAGCTTGTTACTGGATGTTGCATATGAATACACCATGGGGAGCTTGCAAGGCTGTCCCATGTCGGCAGAAAACTCTCAGAAGATTGCCAGTTTCTCCCAGAGGGAGAAGTAGGCTAAAGTTATCTGAGAGTTTGCTTTTAAGACTATCTCTGGATGTTGGCCGTTGATGAGATTACACACACCTGGGTTCCTCTGTCGGTACCTTCATGCATGAGGCCTGTCCGAATGTGTGGAGAGGGGCCTCCCGCATGGCTGTAGCTAGGTTCGGGTGGTCTTCGGCCGCCGGGAGCTCTGCTTGGGGTGGGGAGGGAAGCTGGAGCCCTTCCCCTCTGAGGGGCCTCGGGGAAGGCAGTCAGGCATGCAGGCAAGAGACTCTCTGCTGCTACTACAAGTTATTAGCCCCTTAATTACTTAGTATCAGAAAATTATATAAAAATCTGAACTTGTAATGGCATAATGTTTGCTGACATGAATACTAGAAAATAAATTATAATAAAAAATGGAATAATATATGTATTATGTTCACTTAGATTATGATTTAGCAATACTTCATTAACCTACCAATTAAATACCTAAAGAGCAATAATAATAAAAAATGCATTCAGCTTTGGAATTTTGCAGATTTAAGAAATAATAAGCATATCTTCAGGGACCAAAATGATAGTGCAGCACGTAGGATGCTTGCCTTGCATTAAGTCAACCTGGGTTAACCTCAACCTGGGTTCAAATTTCCAGCACTACCTATGGTCAAAAAAGTCTTTTAATTAAATAAAAAAAAAATAAAAAAATAAAAATAAATAAAAAATTTTTAAAAAAGTCTTGCCAGGAGAGATCCCTGAGCTAGGAGCCTGGAATAAACACTGTGTACTGCTGAATATGACCCCAAACCAAAATCAAGACCCAACAAAAAGTAACTTCAGGGCTGGGGAGACAGGAGGTAAGTTATTTGCTTTGCATGACCTTGGTTTGACCCCCTCGTTCTCCACGCATCAAGGGGCGCAGACCTGGAAGCCCCTGAAAACTGCCAGTATAGCCCTGTCATCCCCTGAGGCCCACCAGAGGACCCAGGGCATTTGCAGTCTCAGGTGGCCCTGAGCAACATCACATCCCCAGCTCTTACCTCGAACCTCATGCCCGCTTGACTCAGATCCCCCACCTTGGTCTCCTGAGCACTTCTTGAGAGCCCCACCCAAACCCCAAACCAAACAAAACCAACAACGACTCCATATCACTTTAAACATATTTTCATATTTTTTGGCTAAGACAGTATTTATTTATCAGACTAGAAGGAAGTATTTGCTTGATTCAAAAGGGAAAGATGACGACATTTGGGATATAAACCTCCACTTAAATCCTTGCCTAGGCTCCACAAATGTTGAGACTGCCCAAGTTACATTTTATATTACAGGAACTGGAAAAGAGTATACACTTATAACAGAGAGACTGGATTTTCCCTCTAATTTCTCTAGCTTTAGGTTGTTATTTGTCTGTTTCTGTTATCAGTAGAAAGTAGGCTTCTACTTTTCGGACTAATGTTTATGTGTGCCTCTTGTTGCTGACGTCAAGAGCTATTTTAAGTTTCTCTCTAAAGATTGTCACAGAGATATTCATTTGTTTTGCTTCTCTGGAATATAAGATTTCTTGTGAGAAGGGGATTGCTCTTCCCGACTAGGATCTCCTGCACTTTGAATCAAAGAAACTCAGCAACTTGCCAGGATATGATGCAGGTGGAGGGGTTATGTGTGTGTCATAATCTGTGTATCCTCATTTCTTGGCAGCTATGTTGTCTGGTAGAGGAAAAAGTTAAGGAACAGCTGAAATCTGTTTCTTATCATTAGATTTTTCCAAAGAATGGAGCAGGTCCTCTTGTCATGTGTTGGCTCAGTATCCATCCATGCCTTTCACTCTGCAAGATTTCCCTGGAGACAAGCATAGTGAAAGACAGCTTCATTCCTTTTGTGCACGATCCTTTGCCTAACACCTGCTCCTTAAATGCACATCATTCAAATGGGATGGCAGGCCCTTCAAATCTCAAGTGATCAATTTAAAAATTTTAATTTGTAAAATTAAAAAAAATTCAATTCTTTCACCATTCTTTGGGCTAACTATTTCATCTACCTGGTAATTTATCTCTCCCAGTATATTCTGTATGAATCTGGTATCATAAACCTAAAAACACTTGTATGTAAAACATGCATTTCCAGGAGATGGCATTCATGTATCACACTTATGAAGGTACTTTTGAAGAATGACCTTATGAGTCACCATGAGGCAAAACAGAGGCCAGAGGGCACTGTCTGAGAAAGAAGAACTTCAGATGAGTTAAAGATAAAGGTAAGGACCTGGTGTGGTGATATAATTCTCCCTTTCTCTGAAAAGTTTTAACTGCAGTGTTTTGTCACACTTACACTTGATCAATGTGATGCTGCCTCCTTCACTTGTGTGGCTTCCATTATGCTTACTGTGCAAATGCATTTCCGGTCAGGAGCAGAGTATTGATGTGCTAGTGGAAACAGCTGTTGCATTTGAGACAGGAGAAGCTGTGGCCAGGAGAGCACAGTGGCTCTGCACTGCTGATGTAGGAGGTAGAAATCTGCCAAGTAAGAACATAAATTGAATAATTAGTCTTTTTTTTCTAAGTATGTTCTACTGTTCCGTATTTATTTTAACATATTCTTTCACTCCACCACAACTTGCTTATTAATTTGTAAAAGTCAACCTGGTTATAGTTATTTTGAGCTTTTAAGACTCCCCAGACATTCTAATTATGATACACAGGCTGCCTTCTTCTCTTAGAGATCACACTAAAGACTAGTTACTATGTCTGTAATGTGTGTGTGTGTGTGTGTATGTGTGTGTGTAAGCCATACTACAGCAGCTACACATTAAATATCTTTTTATTAGCCTGATGTATTTTATTTAATGCTTGGCTTCTATACTTAGGTAAATCAAAATTTTTTGCTTCCAAATATATATTTGTGGCTGTGGGTGTGGGCCATTTCCAGCAGTGCTTGAAGAACATACGGTACTGGGCATCAAACCCAGAGCTTCTACATGCAAAATATGTTCTCCATCTCTTTGAGCTATTTCTCTGGTTTCCAAAATATATTTTATCACAAAATAACCAGAAAATTTTCCTTTAAATAATGATGTGATCTGTTTTTCCATTTCCAGGCAGAGAAAAAATAAGAACTATGTTCTCTTTTTTTTCTTTTTCTTTTTTTTTTTTTTTTTGCTTTTTGGGTCACACCGGCAATGCACAGGGGTTACTCCTGGCTCTACACTCAGGAATTACTACTGACGGTGCTCAGGGGACCATATGGGATGCTGGGAATTGAATTCGTGTAGGCCGCATGCAAGACTAATGCCCTACCCGCTGTGCTATTACTCCAGCCCCGAGAACCATGTTTTCTTATATTTAAACTAAACATGCTGTTTTACCTTCTACATTCATCAATCATAAAAAATTTTAAAAATTGAGGCTGGAGGCGATAGTACATAGGGTAGGGCGTTTGCCTTGCACTCGGCCAACCCGGGTTCAAATCCCAGCATACCATATGGTCCCCTGAGCACCACTAAGGGTAATTCCTGAGTGCAGAGCCAGGAGTAACCCATGTGCATCACCGGGTGTGACTCAAAAAGAAAAAAAAATTAAGCATCCTCAAAATATATGAGTTGACTGAAAAAGCTTCAGAAATATTTCCTTCTCATGGTAGTTAAAGATAAATCCCCGAAATAGTGCGGGGTCCTAATGGTTGCATGGTAGGTACCACTAGCTCAGCTAAATCATTATTCTTCTACCCTGCATTTATCTCTTTAAGAGGCTGTTCAAGATAAACTATAAATTTTAACACTGACATTTTTTAAGAAACTTGACTTTTGTGATGAAGTCACACTAAAAGCATATATTAAATTACTAATAATACTATAAAGTGATGAGTACCAGTAGTGGAGAGAAATATACTGCAGTAACATTTATACAAAGTCTTCATACTTACACATATTTTTCAGTATCTAAAGTGAAGTATAAACCAGAGGACAATGCATTACATTTCTCCTTCACCAGATGCACATTATAGAGTTTGCTCACAAGAAGGATGCTTGTTATTTTGTATGTGATCATCAAGAAACAGATGGTGAGTGGTTATGTGATCTATGTACTGCTGACTATTTTAAAGCAAATAAACATTAATCCAGTTTGGATTAGTAAACAATGATCACAGAGTGATAAAGACACAACTTTTGAAAGGTAAGATTATCCTAGATGTAAAATTATTATCATAGGTAACAAATGACAGTGGGAAGCTGGGAAGATTAAGTTCTCTTACACATTTCTTGGTGGAAATAACTGGATCATCATTTAGTGCATAGCAAAATAGCTGTAGATATCCCAGAATTTTTGTCTAAAGTAGAACTTGTTCGACCACTTTGTACACCATGTTTCTGAGAACACTATATGGTTAGGGAAGTTTTTGAGTAATTTCTATTTACATAATGCTGATGGTGCATAGACAAGAAAGCACATAGCTCCTATCATGAAAGATTCAAAAAATGAGGTTCCCATCATTATCTGACTGATAGTTTACCATGGATGACAGTTAGAGTCATTTCTAAGAGCAAAGATACTTGGTCAACAGTTGCCCAGTAAGTGACAATTATATTCACTTGTGCACCTGGCTGTTTGCTAGTAGGTGAGTTGCTCAATAAGTGCAGAAGTGATGATGACCCTTCTCAGGTGAGTTATGATGGATGACCGTCCATGGCTTTCATTGCGTGGCACATTTCTCTTGGTTCTCTTATTCTTTAGTCATTGGGGGCATTGTCTTCTTTTCTTGTTTGCAGAGGTCTCTCTCTCTAATATGCATGACATTTAGCACAAATCTGCCCTCTCTTTTCCTCTCTAGTGCTATTTTATTGCTAGCTATGAGTCTTTGTCCCCCAAAGAGTTTTAAAAGAAATTGATTTTTTTAGTAATCTATTGTTTTAATTAATTTAAATTAAAAAACTAACTAGATTATTTGGGGAATAAAACTTAATTATTCAAATTTTTGATAACCAGAGAGAAAAACAGCTCTCTTTCTTGAGGATTTCTTAAATTTATAGTGATTAGCAAGATTGATATGAAAGAGGAGTCTTTCATGCTCAACCTGGTGTAGCTAATTCTCACTGCTAAAACCCCTACCAATTCTTTTTTTTTTTTTGCTTTTTGGGTCACACCTGGAGATGCACAGGGGTTACTCTTGGCTTTACACTCAGGAATTACTTCTGAGTGCTCGGGGGACCATATGGGATGCTGGGAATCGAACCCTGGTTGGCCACATGCAAGACAAATGCCCTACCTACTGTACTATTGCTCCAGCCCCAACCTCTACCAATTCTTGAAGGTTAGCAGCTATTCTGTAATACCTGGGACCCCCAAATCTCATTGGTGCCCCAAATCAGTGTTCAGTGTTCAGTCAACCAGGCCCCACTAACTTTTTAAGAAGATCTTTCTTATCACTTCTTGGTACTGTAAGAAGATGGTTAAAAATAGCTGAGAATGTCAACTGATTCTAGAGCCTTTAATTTTAATTAGCAAACATATTTTAATCTGTGAGATTAGAAATAGGAAATTGTCTTCATATGCCTCAGTCTTAGTTATGCCACACAAACTCTTATGATAAAAAGGGCACCCA
The DNA here is from genome assembly GCF_027595985.1 of Sorex araneus. Taxonomy (NCBI): domain Eukaryota; kingdom Metazoa; phylum Chordata; class Mammalia; order Eulipotyphla; family Soricidae; genus Sorex; species Sorex araneus. The sequence continues at coordinate 24,943,308 of NC_073311.1, read as the reverse complement.
AAACCCTGGGAAATTCTTAGATTCAGGGAGAGGATAGAAAATTATAAAGAATAATACAAGATATCTCATTATAGCCATTTCTCTCTCTCACTCTCCCTCTTTTTCTCTCAGTGTCCATCTAGTGCCATTTTCGTGGTCTTTTTCTTTCACATGATTGAATACTTGCTAGAGCCCCTCTTCAGGGAAATCTTAAGAGGTCAATATTATTAATCTCAACTGGGAATTGAAGAAACTGGAGGATATAAACAAAGTAGCAGAACTGAAATTTGTACTTCTATCTGCTTATCAATTTTGAAGTAAATGTAGCTTGAATTAAAAGAAATGTCCACTATGGGAATAGAATGCCTGCATTGCTGTTCAGCTCTTACTAAGTGGGTGATATTGCAAAATCACTTCTTCTGCTAGATCCCTGGTTTGCATATCTAGGAACAGAGCTATTTGATTGCAGAGGTTATTTGGATGTTAAATGAATTAGGAGGTCATGAACTACTTGGAAATTTGAAAGCAATATATAAATTTCAGGCACAGAGCATTCTATAACACTGGTTTCACAGGGTGATCAATGTTTGTTGTGGTTAGTAAACTGATCAAGCTAACCCTAGATCATCAGTAAAAGAGAATCTGTGTGTAAAATAATAGGAACCCAATTATCAGTGAGGAGGAGATTAGGTAGTGTAACCAGAGTATTAGAAATATGGGCATAGGGGGAAAAGGGCATACTGGAATATAGAAAGCTATGCTAGTTCTTAGCAAAGTGGGTAGAAAATGAAAAATTATATCCACTGCTAGATATCATGTCAGATAAAAGAGAGCCTATAAGCATTACTAAGCATCAATTAAGGAATGGAAAGCAAGTGAAGAGTCATCTATGAATAATCTGTAACAGGCCTGGGACTAGCTAAGTGGCATAGCACCTGCATGTAGGACTCGTAGCATAAAGCTGTCAGTTCAATTCCTGAAAGAACTGAATGAATGAACCGGCAACGCCACTGATCAGAATCCCTGGTATCACAACAAAGGATGCACTCTTTGGCTACCATAGCCAGGTATGTACAAGTACCATGAGTAAAGTAGAGGCACACCACAAGCAAGGCCTGGTCATTGTGACAAAAATAAAAGGAAGAAGAATGTGTAAGTGTGTGTGTGTGTGTGTGTGTGTGTGTGTGTGGTGGGGGGGTGAATCTAGTATTCAAAGTTTAGTGGTAATGATGGAGTAATATAGAGTAATATAGACCCCAACGGTGAATGGAAGGACAGTAAGTAATATGATTTATGGAACACAAAAGTTAAAATCCCAAGTGGACAATAATAAACATGTGCAGGAATCATGCAGGTTATACTTAAAGTATATTGTCAGACAACTATTACTGTACCTCTCTTCATTTGCGTTTTGTCCAACTAAGAAGTTAAACATCAAAGCCAGAGAGAATGAAACATTACCTTTATTATTTTGTGAGTTAATTCTTATTAAGCATTTCTCTATGTAAATTTTAGGTAAAGAAGTTTAGGGATTATTTAAAATGATCTACTGGTAGTGCTTTAAAGCCTTAGGTATGTGATGCTATTATTTCACATCACATATACAACAGAATGTGAGACAGACAGAGGTTATGCAACAAAATGAAATGGGGACAAGTGGAAAACCAGTCTTTGAATACAAGAAATTTGGTTTCAAGGCAAGGTACATACCAGCAAGCTCTGAAACTGGACTGGAGAGCTTAGCTTAGCCTTGAACCCAGAATAGTTCTCTTTAAATAACAGCTCTACAGACCTACATCTTGAGGATATGAATTTAGCAGTGTGGAAAAATTATTACCTGTCTCAAAACTCTTTATGCAGAGAAATGTGAAAAGGCAAAATGTCTGAAAAAAACAATTGCCTTTTAACATAACTGTCATACTTGTTAACATAACTTTTTAACATGACTGATATACTTGTATTCCATTTTGACCTAAGTCTTTTAAGAGAACCACATCTTCTCTGCGCCCTTACAGAAGGACACAGAAAATCTCAATGCTAGAACACAGTAGAACTACAGCTAGAAGGATGCTCAGCCTTTTTTTCATGACCTAAAGAAAATAATACTCACCAATCAGAAATAGCATTTCTAGTTTGTTTTACAAAGTGAAACAAAACTTTACTGAAATGGAACCAACCATTCACACATTAGGGGTTGTATATTATTACAGCTACACTTACTTTAAGGAAAATAGAAAAAGAGACCAAAAGACAACATGTACTCCAAGCTTTAACACATTAGCTCTGCCCAATTGAGAAACAATTATTGATGGATATCAGACTCTTGCATGTCAGCAATGAAATAAATTGCTTCTCATCTTGTTAGGCCAAAATGCCAAGAATGGTTAAAGAAAAATTATCAGAATGCTTTATTTCAATATTTGAAGAAGGTGAATCTTCTATTTTGAGACAGAAATGTGAGGAAAGTGAGAAATTTGGGAGAAAATTGCTTTCTCTCTCTCTCTAGGTATTATCGTTCTTATTCGAGAGATGAGAAAATTGAGGTACAAAAAGGTTAAGTGACTTTCTACATTTGCTTCTATTTATACTTTCATTTGTAGTACATAATTTGATTACATGACATCAAAACAAAAGGTCTTGAAAGGAAGAAGTGTCAAATGTGGATGTAATTATGGAGATGTGAACATATATTCATTTACTAAAGGCTAAAATTAGAAAAGGTTCTTTTAACAGATTGTTTTAGAAAATAAAATTACAAATTAAACACAATAAATTTTCTCAATATACATTTTTACTTTAAATACCAAATCCCTATTATTTTAAACTTCTTTTTTCCCACCTAGCCCCCCTGCTCTAGCCCCCCTCCACAAAAAAAAGAAGTACAGAACACAATAAGAAATTATGGTTTTCAGTCATGTGCAGCCCAACTCATGTTTCTTGCACATTTAGAAACTCTATTTTAAAAAAAAAACCTTTTTAAAAATTGATGACACCTTGATGTATAAAATTATTCATAGTAGAGTTTCAGGCACACAGTGTTCCAAAACTAATCCCACCATCAGGATCAACTTTCCTTCACCATTGTCCCAAGGTTCTTTCTCTAAACAACCCCAGTCTGCCTCCTAAACAGGAATATTTTTAAGTTTATATATTGTAGTTTTGGTCTTCTGCTTCAGGGTTGTTGACTTTGTGTTTTAAATATGTATATAGGCCAGACTTTTACCTCATTGATAGCGGTCCCTGATGTCTGTCCCTGTTTTCTACCTTTTCTTATTCCCCCCACCCCCAATTCCTTTCCTTCCCTGTCCTTCTCATTTCTATAATCTAGAGTTAAGGGTGATAAAGGTATCCCCTTTGATAGCTTACATTCCTTTGATTCTTACAAAGGATAGTTTTATCTTACATTCTTTGACAGTTTACATACCTTTGCCCTGATTAGTTTCTATTATATATTTTTTTCTTTTTGGGTCACACCCAGCGATGCACAGGGGTTACTCCTGGCTCTGCACTCAGGAATTACTCCTGGCGGGGCTCAGAGGACTATATGGGATGCTGGGAACCGAAGCCGGGTTGCCCGAGTGCAAGGCAAACACCCTACCCATTGTGCTATCCCTCCAGCCCCAGATTCTCTACTTTAAGGCTTTGCACTATAGAGCTCCCCTGCACAGACAAAGTTTGGTTGTTGTACTCCTCCTTCACCAAGTGCGCCTCTCATGGTTAATGTGGATGTTTTATACATTCTATGCATGGAACATAAGGAAAATAAACCTATGTCACACTATAAATTTGTTTAAAAGCCACACAGATAGAGGACAATTTCAACATCAGCTGTCTATGGTTGTCCAACATCTAATAATGAACAGTGGCTGAATGGAAAGCTCTGTATCATATATCAGTGCCTGGAGAAGGAAGAAAAATTGTCTTTTTTGTTCAAACAAAATAAATGACTAAACAGGTCACTATTTGTAAATAAATATCTTATTTATTGTTCAACAAGTTTTATACTTGTAAAATTATACACAATTTATAATTACATGTTTCATTTATACAATTCAGATTATAGTGATGAAAAAACAACATAAAATATCATTAATAATTATACTTATAATTACTACTTAAAAATCAATTATATATACATGACCAGAAAAGGACCAAAATAGCCAAGTATCTTCAATCTTTGAGAAAATTTTAAACCAAAGGGGATGAATTGGTCTTAATTTCAAGCAATCAACTTATGCCAAGAGTCTCTACAATGTCACATTATGCTTTTAATACCAACCATTTCTACCTTTTGTATTCAACATCTGTATTTCTCTTGACTCTCAAAATTAGGACCAGCACCTTGCATTTGGCTTCATGGAAACTGAACCTGAGACAGGAAATCAAAAGTATTATGGGACTGGCACAGGCTCTATAGGAAGGGGAGTTTGGCTGGATGTGGTACCGTGAGAGTGGCAGAAGCTTTGAAACTTGTTCCTGCATGGTTCTGAGAAACTGATTAAGCACATCCGAAACACACAAAGGTAGCATAACAGTCTAATGCCAGTTTGTGAATTATTCATTTTCAAAAACAAAACTGTTAAGTGTCTCCTTTACATAATCTACACATTTCATGCACACCTGTGCATGAGAATCTCCATCATTATAGAAACACCCTTTGAATTTATTTTGTGAAATGCTAGCACAGGCACAAGGACATTTGCTATTCAAGGATAGTCAGGAAAGCCAAATTGCTAGGAAGGCAGGGACCAAGAATAGGGAAGTTAGAATAAATGTTTAGCCTTCTCCAACTTTCTTCTTCTGCCCTCTTCTTGTCCTTCTCTATTTTTCTCTAGGGTTTCTCATTAGTTTATATCACTAAATAGAAGCAGCAGACTCATAAATTTACATCTTCAACCTCATCATTTGAGTTTCAGTTCATATACCTAACTGCTTACTTGATGTTCCCACTTGAATGTCCCCAGGTATTAGAACAAATTATATCCTACAAACCAACACATGAGCATCCTCAAGATGATCTCTTCCACTGTTCTGTCTCAGTGAGTGGCATTGAATTAATATAAAATTCCAGTAATCCTTGAAAATCTCCTCCCCTTTTATTATAATTGATTGTGCAAAATATTATTACTAACCTCTATATTCTATCAACAATATTCAAAGTACATTTTACTTCTCATCTAGCTTAGCTATTACAGTCTCCAACTGATCTCCATGCTTTGATTCCTTAATTCATCTTTCATGTTTGAATCATAATAGTTGTAGTGTGAGTAGATCTTAGAAATTTACATCACAAGAAACAAAATCTATAATCCTGCATTATAATGAATATTAGCTAGGTTAACATGGTTATCACTTTACAACATATATAGATATCAAATCATTTTGTCATATGCTTGAGACTAAGCATAACATTATATGTAAATTATACTTCAATTTTAAAAGAAGGATTTTCTTAAGATCAATATTTATCAATAAAAGCCACCACAGTAAATTGTGATTTTCATGTCTGTTTTCCCCAAACTGCAAGCTTGAAGGATATTTGCAATACAAATTCCCAACATTTTGGGAGTTGTGACAATCAACTATTGCTTAGCTAAAGCAAATAAATTCAAGAAAATGTACCCCAAAGATTTGTATCTATGAGCAAGATAAACTTATATATTCATAGACATCCAAAAAAGACGAACAGAAAAAATAGACAACCAAAGATTATAAAAGTTCAGATTTAATTGAGAAATAAATAAAACAGAAGTATCTAGTATTTCATGGACTCTGCTTACTAAGTTATTTTATTTAAAAAAATGATCATCTATATATGAAGGTATAATATAGTTAATTTAATCAACTTTAGTTAAAATAATTCATAGCTTACCTTTGATTCATTTGACAATTATTCTGATGGGGTTAAGCACACACACTAAAGAAAATGAGGAAGATAAAGGGAAAAGAGAAAATATATTTTATCCAACGAGCAGTATACTTAACTTTTATTTTTAAAATGTTCCTGTCCTGCATTATTGCTGAAAATCAAAACTTTATATGTTTTTTTTTTCAGGAAACTATGACGGAGAATAAAATTTGTCAAATATTACCCTAAATAAATCAGTTCTTCCACATTTAATACTATTTCTGAAGTGTCTTCCTGGTCTTGTCCCTTGATGGTCTTGTCCCTCTATGGCCAGGGTCTCCATTACTTACTGGTCCACACTAGCTTTATGTATATGTTGGTCATACTACTTTGGTCCTGCTTCCCCTCTTCTTGTCCAATACTGGTCTCTGCTTCCTGTGCATAAGAACCTAGTCTGATGTCCCTCCTTATATCATTGAGGCTTCCTGCTGACCTGTCTATCAAGGTCTGTTACCCTGATGCTTTGTCCCTTGCTTTCATTTGTTCTTTGTCCACATACACATGTGCTTTATCTGCAGCTCACCTCCACTCCTAGTCTTTTTGGTTATCTATTTGAGTGATTGCACCTCATGCAGGTGAGATTTAAAATGACGAATTGAGAGTACCAGAAAGATAGCACAGGGGTACGGTACTTAATTTGCATGTGGCTGACCCAGGTTCAGTCCCACATATGGCCCCCTGACCACTATTAAGAGTGATCCCTGAGCACAGAAGTAAAGCTATGAGCATATCTGGGTATAATCACAAAACCAAAAATAAGTTAAATTGAATTCTCTGGCACTCCTCTTACCCCTCACTTCCACTCTAACCAGGTAAGCAATAAATTCAATAGAACTGGAGTCCCACAGAGAACAGATATTGTGATAGACATAAGAGCACTGTGATGGGATGATGCTAATGCAAGAAGAAAAATGAGATGGCCATGTGGCAACAAAGAAAGGCTTTGGGGTTACAGATTTGCAAACCATGAAGCAGCATGGTCAGAATCCCATGTTGCATCTTGCACATGCGCCTCCCCACTAAGCTGGAAGCAAAGTGCTGCTTTGATGACTATATGTATTTCTTTATGCTTGAATCTACTGTGTGCTATTCTCAAACGTTCCCAATATCCACATTTCTGGAGTCACTTTTCCATAGTCTCACAACTCACCACAAAACAAACCATTGCTAAATCTGTATTTTATTTTTGACACCATTACATTAATACTTCATTTATCTGGAGGACGAAGCTAAATACATTTAAAAAAATAAGACGTCTTGGTTTATGCTCCTTTTAAATTATTTCAAGAGCTCATATTTGGGACCACAGAGATAGTACAGCAGTTAAGGAACTTGCCTTGCACGCCTCAGATCTGGGTTCAGTCTCTGGCACTGAGTATGGTCTTCTGAGCCCCACCAGGAGTAATCACTGAGTTCAGAGTCAAAAGGAAGTTCTGAGCATTGCTGTGTGTGGTCCAGAAACCAAATCAAACAAATAAACAAAAGAGCTCATATATGAAGGAAATCAAAGAATAGACAGATTTTGTCATCTTTTACATGTTCCTCCTTTGAGGTTCTCATATTCAGGGAGCAATACTAAAACTGGTTGTGTTATAGTCCTCTTAATGACTTGCATGTGGTTAAGAGTACCGTGTCCTCATATCTGAAGGAAAACTGAAAGTATGGACATTTTCTTTTATCATGTTCTATAGGTCCTTCCTTTTAGAGCCTCATATTAAGGGAGCAATATTAAAACTGGGCATGTTCTTGCCTGTGATTAAGAGTACCATAAGGAGCTCCGTTGCTGAACACCCATGATCCCAGAGGCCATCTAACTACCTTTGGCACCAGCAGCTTCTTGCAGAAATGCCTCCAGACTGTGAACTAAGCCACGGCCCCATGGCGCCCCAGGAGGGGAAAGGATTTTCTCTCTCGGCTTTTCCTTTGGGGGGGGTAGTGGCGTGGCGACTGCCATCTTATAAGGCTCACAAAACAGAGGTATGAGCTTGCAATGATGCATTTTTTGGTAGAAATTTTCCTGGACTTAGTTACTAAAATACAGGAATACAAAACCTCATATTTCTTCATTCTCAGCAAGGGAAAACAAATTATCAAATGCTGCCTTTTCAGCAAGTTCGATTTTGGGGAGAAAATTCCAAATAATAATAGTGAGTTTTATGTTGAAATATTGAATTTAATCAAAGTAAAGAGAAAGTAAAGTGAAAATTATCAGCTGCACAGGCAGGGGGTGGGCGTGGGGTGGGAGGTATACTGGGGTTCTTGGTGGTGGAACATGGGCACTGGTGAAGGGATGGGGGTTTGAGCATTGTATGACTGAGACTTAAGCCTGAAATCTTTGTAACTTTCCACATGGTGATTCAATAAAAATTTTTTTTTAAAAAAAAGAGTACCATGAGGAACATTTTGGGTTCTCTGTGCTGAATGTGGATCACCACATACCTCACTGCTATTGTGAACTCTATGCCGCCCATCCCCATAGGTCCTCTCTCCTTTGTGGACAAGTTGAGCCTTATAAATAATATCATCTTTTTCATTTCAAATGCAGGGCTATCTTTTGAGGAAAACATTTTTACAATGCATGTCTATCTCACCGAGGCACTGCTTTTCAGAGATTGTCCTTCACTGATGCCAGAGAACAGAGAGGCTGCATCACTAAGTCCTAGCATCGCTAAGTCACCTTTTTCATTAAGTGCCAATTGGCACTTGTTACTTCTGTCTGGTGGGGAGGAATCACAGAGAATGAGACAAATACGCAAGGAGACAAACAAACATATATGAACTGTCCAAGACTTAGGGTTACCTGGGCAGCCATCAATGATCATACAGGCAAGTCACTTTCTACCACCTATCAGGGTCCCAACACGAGTCATTAAGTTGTCAGAGACATTAACGACAATGAGTTTGTACATCACCACTTAATATGTACATGAAGAGCAGAGGCTGGGGTGCTTCACATAGCCACTAACTGGCATCCAAAAATCCCTAAACGGTTTATAATATTCTCTCCAGGAAACAACTTGCTTGCCCTGTTATTTAGTCTATTCTGTCCTGGGTGCATGTTTATAAACCTTTTGTATTCTAAGACTTAAACTGTTTTACCCAGAGGAATATCCCAAACTTGTGACTTTTCATTAGGGGGATGATTTCTCACAATGCTAAGGTTGGAAAATGAAAGCCATTACTTATTGATGGTTTGCTATGAGCCATGCCTAGGTTAGGGCAACGGAATTCTCCTTTACTCTGGGGTTTGGGACTAGGGGCCTGAACAAGACTGTCACCGAATAAAACAATTCTGACTACACGGACACTAAAACCAAATTTATGTCTACATCAATGTTGCAGCTAGAGAGCCAACACACACTCAATGTACTGCTATAAAATGAGTTGCCAAAAATAAAGTCCTACGATAAAAACTAGTGACTTTGTATAATCTCAGCAAGGGACTGTCAGAAGAAAGAATTGTTGCTATTAGAAAATTAAAGGAAAAGCAAAGGCATTAATTTTGCATGTCTTTTATTACTGTGTTTACAATCTGTTATGTTTTAGATAAAGGTCTAGAAAAGATTTCTCATACTTTGCATGCAGCTTAATTTCAGTGTACTCCTCCAGGGGAAAAGAATAAGAACGAAATCAAATAAATATCTTTGTACATAAGGAAAAACTAACTGGGTTGCCAAAGGGAAATTTTATCAGTTACTCTCTTGAGACTGGGAGATAGTTCAAAGGACTGGTGTGCATGCCTTGTATACGCAATGCTGAGTGTAATCTCTGGCACTGCATGACCCTTCTCGCAGCACAGCTGGGTGAGGCCCTGGCAGCCCCAACATTGCTGAGCCAAACATTGGATCATTTGACTCAGGTGACTGGGTATCCTGAAAGTAACCCTGGATCCCCTGACCATTGCTTAGGATCCTGACCCCTGCCCCAACAGAAGAGAAAAAATCAGTCTCTCGCAAGGTTTTGAGAAATCAAGCTTAGCTATTTTATTTGTTTCAAAACGTCTTTGACATCCCATTTTATTATTTGTGAAAAGCTCAATGTCACCAAAATATCAAAACATGTGATCATTAAAAGCTGTGAGTTGTTCCACAGAAAAAAGTTGGGGATTTCAAGTACTTAAAATATATCTTCAACAACGTCTGTGAGGGCTCGAGATGGCAGTGACCTTCATTGGCAACAGCACCGCCGTCCAGGAGCTGTTCAAGCCCGTCTCAGAGCAGTTCAGGGCGGGTTCCGCCGGGAAGCCTTCCTCCGCTGGGACACGGTGAGGGCATGGATCAGATGGCGTTCACCGAGGCCGAAAGCCACATGAACGACCTCTGTCTTCGAGTAGCAGCAGTACCAGGGTGCCACCGCTGATGACGAGGAGGATTTCGGTGAGGAGGCAGAAGAGGAGGCCTAAGTGCAGAGCCCCAAGGCCCCAGGCTTCTCTGTTCCCTAAGCTTTTTCCTCAACAACCTTGTTCCTTTCCCCCTGATTTTGCTTTTCCTGCTTCCATCTTTCTCTCTCTCTCTCTCTCTCTCTCTCTCTCTCTCTCTCTCTCTCTCTCTCTCTCTCTTTTTCCCCCTGTTTCTTTTAGGGGGAGTTCAAACACTGCCTGGCACATGATAGATGCTCAATAAAAATTTGTTGTTGAATGTCTCCTCTTTCCACTCTGGGAAACCCTGTATTTCCTTCTGGTGCCCCCCCTAATCTGTCCAGTTAACATTTTTTCTTCTGTTTTCAAGATAATTCTCCAAGAACTGGGTCTCATCCAGATCCTATTGTGGATGGAGCAGAAAACCTCCATGGCCACCATTCCAAGTCCTGGTGGTAGCCAAAATGAAGAGCAAAGTCAGCTACCTCGAGAGTGTCCCTGAGGGCAGGGCTGGGGATCTCCTGAGGTTTCGAGGGGGGAGTGTTTCAGGCTCTCCAGGTCCAAATTCCAAGTGACAGTATTATCTCCATTATCACTCTCCAAGCTCTGACCTGTGCTATTTCCGCTGCCTGGGGTCTGTCCCACTGTCACATGGAGAATTCTTCCCTCCATGGATTGGATTCCTTCCCCTGCTTGGAGCAAGGAGGTCAGGAAGGGGGAGCAGATAGGCCAGCCTTAGCCACTTAGTTTCCAGCTTCCCATCTCTACCTTTTCTTAGAGAACCAGCCTTGCTGTGTATATGTGGACAGGATTATACTACCACCTAATAGTTTGTGAGTCACTCCCCAGAGGGGAGGGACAGGAGACCCTCCTGCCTTAGGCAACATCTGATTTCTTTATGTTACCCCTTTCTCTTGGTTTTGCCCTACATTTCAAGTTTCTATTTTGTGTTGAACTTGCTTTTTTTCATAGTGAAAGGATGACATTTCCCCACGATCCAAAAACAAATGGGAATTGAAAAACAAACAAACAAACAAACAAATATATATATACATATATACATACATCTTTATAAGTATTACTGAAAAAAATCAGGAATTTAAGGACTTAAAATATAAAGTATTACAACAGTCTGTTATATCATTAAAATTAAGACATAAAATACCAAGATAAACTTCCTGTGATCTTCAGAGCGGGAGGATTTGACATGCCATCTCTAGGGATTCTAGAAAAAGATGTTGGACGTCAGGGGTCCTTGAATTTGATTTTTAATGTTTGATGTGGGTATATTCACTGTCTTCAGAGACAAGGGTCTACTATTTCATTAGACTTCAATGATCTTTGACATTTCAAAATTAAGATTTACTGCAAAGGAACTCCATTTCAATGTTTTTGAACATCTGGAGTTTTATAACTAAAGTAATGGTTAATATAAAACAATAAAAATATTTATTCCATTTAGAATATGAAGGAAAAATTAAGGTTTGAGCATATTATCTTTTCATGGTACAGAACAAAATAAGTAAAATATTTATTTTTAGAAAAGAGTAATGTAATTATTACCTATATGTATTTTTATATAATATAAGAATATATAATTATTACTTAGATAAAGGAATGACAAGTAAAGAATCAAAGCAGCCAAAAAACTCAGTAAATATTACTCAAAAAATTTCATTAGATATCTCCTGAATTAATCACACTGTCTGTGCATTCTATACTTTAAACTTCTAAGAGTCTTCAAACAACCCAGATGCCCAAACAAAAGATGAGTGGATCTGCAAATTGTGCTATATATTCACAACAGAATACTACTTAGCTATAAGAAAAAAAGATAAACTATTGCCTTTCTCTTTAACTGGATGGAATTAGAAGGTGCCATGCTTAGTGAAGTGAGTCAGTAGGGGAAGAAAAAATACTGGTTAATCTCATTTGTATATGAAATTCATATATGGATATGTGGAGTATAAAAAAGAGATAAAGCAACAAAATGGGTCACTGGTGTGTGTGTGTGTGTGTGTGTGTGTGTGTGTGTGTGTGTGGGGAGGTCAGGGTGGAGGGGGGTGATGTGGTGGTTGTGGATCCAGATGACAAGGAACCCAGGGAGAGGGGAGGAGGGATATTGCTCTCTGGTGGAGTGTGCTACAGTAACATGGTATGTCGAAAACATTAATATTAATGCCATTGTAAACCATAATACCTCAGAAGTCAATCTACTTACATCCCATTCTCTCTCTCTTTTTTTTTTTTTTTTTTTTTTTTTTTGCTTTTTGGGTCACACCTGTTGGCCACGTGCAAGGCAAACGCCTACCCGCTGTGCTATTGCTCCAGCCCCGCATTCTCTCTCTTATACAAGGTGTTAGTCACCTGTTCTCCAAGGATTCTCACATTACCACTATTCAGGTTATTCTCCTTAGAGCAAGGAAGTTGCCACATCTTTACTTTGTGACTCATTGCTTGGGAAGCCCAAAGTTATATTTCTCTTTGCCTATGGATATCGTGTATTGCAAATACCATCTGTTTAAAAGACTCTGCTTTTTCTATTCTGTGTCTGGCTTCTTTGTAAAATAGCAGTTGATTGTATACACATGAGTTTATTTCTGGGTTTCTCAATTTGGTTTCATTGATATAAATATATGTATATATCACCTAAATACATGACCGCACTATATTATTTTTCATTACTGTGGCTTTGTAATATACCTGAATCCAGCAAGTGAGACACTTGAAGCTTTATGCTTCTTTCTGAAGTCTGCTTCGAATATTTGTGGTCTCCAGTGGCTCCATGTGTTCTTTGTCTGTTTGGCCAGATTTTGGACCACACCTGGGGATTCCCAAGCTTACTCCTGGCTCTGTGCTATTACTTCTAGATGTGCTCAAAGGACGAGACGGGGTGCCAAGGATTCAAACTGGGTTTGGCCACATGTAAGACACTATGCCCCCTGTAATTTCTCTCTAGCTCAGCTCCATATGTATCATAAAGTTTTTTCTTTATATAAAAAAAGGTATCAATTGCTTTAATTTGCACATAGAATCTTCTCAAAAGGGCAGATTTCACTTAAATGTTTCTTCTTCTTCAAAAAAAATGAAATAAAAGTCATTTCAAAGCAGCATGCCCTTAACCAAACATAAACTATTCCTTCCTTTAAACCTGGATAATATCATCTGGTGAACCTTGTCTGAAAAAAAAATATATATATATACAAATATATATATATCAGTCTAGCATGGAATATAAGTAACAAGTATAAGCAAATGAGGGGAAAAAAATAAGGTATAAAGCTCCAAAGACCAATACCAAGAGGAAGTTATAACTGCCCTTCATACAAAAAGGAAAGATACCTGTTGGGGCTGGACTGAGCTACCAGGATGAGCCCATTGGTTTGGAACATCAGAAGGCTGACCATCTTCTTTTGTCTGCCTTAGTAAATAATTTCCTAAATTATACCAAAATTGTCAGTCTTCCTTTTCTCACAGATCCCTGGTTCTACTTAGCCTGTTTGTTGTCAGTATGCAACAGATCCTACATTGTTTGTTTTCTGTATGCAGAAGAACTTTGCATGATCTTCCCTTAATTCCTTTGTTGAGGGCCTCACTATATTGAGCCCTATGAATATAGAATGGTAATAAAAGGAGATTTCAGGGCTCTCTACTTTTGTCACAGAGTCAGAGAGAACCTGGACCCTTCATGATATACATTTCTTCTGCGTTCCTTGTCTCAGCACCTCAGACTGCACGAACGTTCATGCAACAGGTATCCTATTGGTTTAAGCAATTTAGAAGTCAGAGATAGAACACTGAGACTTGCTAGTCCACAGGGATCCATCACTAGATTAAAGCTGAGAGAAAGATATGTAGCAGAATATGGACTGAACACATACGTTCTATTTATATTTTATGTTTTTTTTTACTGAAAAAAACATGTCTCCATTAGAATAGAACACTATATTTTATTTTAGAAAGTAGGGTAAAGGGTTACTTTGGGGCCAGTGACATAGCTCAATGGGGTGAGTGCATGCTTTTGCATGCAAGAGGCATGGTTCCTATTTCTGGAACCACATGATTTCCTGGACACAGAACTAGAAGTAGCTTGCAAGCACTGCTGGGTGTGTCTCTGCAACCAAATAGGAAAGGAAGAGGGGAAGCGGAAGAGGGGATCCAGTGATGCTAAGGAAGGACTTTAAAACTGCTCTACCCTTTGAAAACAGAGGGAGACATTGATGACTCAAGGATTGTGAGAAATTACTAGAATTGAGAAAACAAAAGAAAACAAATTGTTCTGTAGAACCTCTAGAAACTTTTTAGTTGGTTGGACACCTTGATTTGGCTCATTGATTCTTGTGTTAGACTTCCAAAATGTAGAGTCATAAATTTCTGTTGTTGCAAGTCACTAAGTATGTTGCATTTTTTTATAGCACAGATACACAAAACGTCTAATGAAATGTATGCTAAAAATCTGAAATATAGTTGACTGAGTTATAAACTTAAATGACTTAAATTAAGCTATGAACTTAAATACTCTCCAAAAAAAACATCCTAAGAGTAAAAATTGAGCTTTCTGAAGTGGTAAATTCAAAGCCTAACTGGCTGAATTTTAATCAGACAAGTTGATTAAAAATATTTCATCTACAAGATATTTGCACACCATATATATGTATGTGTGTGTATATAACAAAGGCATCATTGTATCACTGTCATCCTGTTGTTCATCGATTTACTTGAGCAGGCACCAGTAAGGTCGCCATTTGTCCCAGACCTGAGATTTTACCAGCCTTTCCTTACTCGCTTTTCCGAATGATGGGAGGCTCTTTTCAGGGCCAGGGGAATGATACCTGTTATTGTTACTGTATTTGGCATATTGAATATGCCACGGGGAGCTTGCCAGGCTCTTCCGTGTGGGTGGGATACCTCGGCAGCTTGTCGGGCTCTTCGAGAGGGACGGAGAATGTATATCAGAGAATACAAGCAAGTATGTTAAAACCAAACAGGTGTGTCCTGCTTTAGGTTCATCAGTGGACTAGACTATAAGAGGTTGTGCGGCCCCAAAGCTTCTGGAGCTTTGTTTTATATAATTTCATCAACAGCCAAGATCCAGAGAACTATATAACAAAGGCATATGCTCCAAATACAAGAGAACTCACAAAAATAAAATATCAACAATTAAGATCTCTATAACTCTTAATAATGGACAAAGACTGGACCTGAAGAAATAGATGGTAGTACAGTGGATAAGGCACTTGACAACCTGTGGCCAACCTGAATTTAATTGGTATGGTTCCCTGAGCCATTGCAGGGTAATCCCAGAGTTTAAAGCCAGAAGTAATCCCCAAGCACCACTTGCTGTGCCTCCTTTCCCACCAGAAACAAATAAATAAATAAATAAATCAAAAATAAAACAAAATGGAGAGAGGATCTGAATAGCAGCTACTCCCCAAAAGACATGCAGATGCCAAAGAGTACACCAAAAGATGTTCATCATCTCTTATGATTGGGAAAATAAAAATACAAACAACAATATAAAGTGCTGGAGAAGTGGATGTGTAGACAGAGGAACACTTTCATGTCTTTGGAGCAAATGTAAATCAATGTTGCCACTATGGAGAGCAGTATGGAGATCACCCCCAATATTAAAAATAGAAATATCATGCTCTTCAGTTTTCGCACTTCTGCATATTTACGTGAAAAGCACATAATCATATTTAAAGGGTGACATAGATTCTAATATTTACTGCAGAGGGATGGAGGAGTCGAACCCAGGTCAGCTGTATGCAAGGCTAATGCCCTACCTGCTGTGCTATCACTTCTGTCCATAGATTCTAATATTTACTGCAGCAGTTTTTACAATAGCTAAAAAGTGCCCTTTGTGGGTAAGGCATTTGCCTTGCATGTGGCCAACCCGGGTTCGAATCCCAGCATCCCATATGGTCCCCTGAGCACACCAGGGTAATTTCTGAGTGCAGAGCCAGGAGTAACTGCTGTGTATCACCAGGTCTGACCCAAAAAGCAAAAAAATAATAATAATAATAATAAAAAGTGCCCTTTGTAGCCAAAGAGATAGTAGAGTGGGTAAGGCACTTGTCTTGCATTTGGCTAACTAGTGTTTGATCCCCTATCCTATATGATCCCTCGAGCTCACCAGGAGTGATTCATAAATGCAAAGCCAGGGGTAACCCCTGGGCACTGCTGGTATGATCCCCTAAACAAACAAAATAATAATGAAAATAAAAATGCCCTTCTACTGATGAGTGGATAAAGAAGGTATAGCTTATGTATATTCATAATAGAATTCTATTCAACTATATGAGGAAGATGAAATTATTCTATTTGCACTAATTTAGATGAACTTAGAGGGCATTACGCTTAGTAAAATAAGCCAGAGGGAAAAAGACAAATAGCATACTTTCACTTAATTGTGGTAAATAAAAAAAAAAGAAAGAGATGAATGAACTAAAACAAACTTTTGGGACATAAAACCAATTAGTGGGGTCTAAGGAGATGTCTCAAAGGAATGATGGAGGTAGAATGAAGAGAGAGAAGATCTATGTAGTCTAGTAAAGATAAACTAGAGGATAATGAAAACGGAGATGTAGGAATAGGAACACCGAATGGTACCCAGGTCAGACAATTTGCTCTTGGATTCTACACTGGCACTGGAGGGGAGAGGGTATCTGGGAAGTCAAAAAAAGCAGCACATGGGTGAGAACAAAGAAAAGCCAAAGGAATCAAGAGCAGAAAATACCATCAGGTAAAGTGAACAACAAAACATCAGCAAAAGACCAGTGTGGACGTTGAGGGACAAAATCAGAGAGACAGACTGGCCTGAATATAGGCATCAGGGACCCCAAACTAACTACTTATGGCTGTTAAATAAAGTACTGGAACTTTATAGACGTCTGGAGATTTGTATGCTAATTTTTACATACAAAATTCAAGGTCCCACACTCAGGAGTTTTCAATTCAGACTAACAACTTAATTACTTGCTTTGCATGTTGGAGACATAGGTTTCATTTCCAGTGCTGTAGAGTCTCCTGAGCACTGTTGGGAATGACCTCAAGTCACTGAGCTGGGAGTAGCCTGTGATCACTGATGACTGTGTCCCCAAACAAAAAGAAACCAAGACTAGTTAGTGGATAGCATAAGATAAGAAGGGAGAGTTGTGGATAAATTGAGACTCGGGACAATTGTATATTAATAGATCAATCAGTGCTAAACTTAATGTCTATGACCACTTGTTGATGTTTCAATGATGCCTGAAACATACTGTTACTGTTTTTGGCATATTGAATACGCTAAGGGTAGCTTGCCAGGCTCTGCCGTGCGAGCAGGATACTCTAGGTAGCTTGCTGGGCAATCTGAGAGGGAGGGAGACGTCGAACCCAGGTCAGCTGTATGCAAGGCTAATGCCCTACCTGCTGTGCTATCGCTCCAGTCCAACAGTAACAAGTCTCACAATAGAGATGTTACTGGTACCCACTTGAGCAAATCGATGAACAACAGGACGACAGTGCTACAGTGCCTGAAACATATAATGTTATAGTGCAATATGACTGTAACAGAAAAAAAAAAACTCATCCCTGTTGTGGAACACGATTACTCTAAATTAATCAACCAGCCAAATCCTATCTTTTAATTAATTATTCATTTATTGTTGGCAACAACAATAATAACTAGATGCTAATCATTTGATTCTAAACAATAAAGTGAATCTCTAATATGTTATATTCCTTAGGGTAGGATAGACTATAGTCACAAATAGATTTTGAAATCTCCTATCAGAGTCTAAAACAGCTGCTCAAGTGGCCAGAGGAACTTTCTTCTGGGCTCTATAAGCCTCTGGGTCCACCACCCCCACCCACCACCACCTTTACCTTCTTACTCTGCATCCAGCAGGAGGGAGAAGAGCTTGGAGAAGTATACATGCTAGGCTTAAGGGCAAATTCTGAAAGGCATACACATATCATATCCATTAGTACAACTCCACTATTTCGTTATGCCTTACAATTTGGCTGCACGTGGTGTGAATCTAGAGTCCAGAACAATATAGTATAGAGACGATTATTTTAAAGATGTTGGTAAAAGGTTCGGAAGCAATACTAAAAAATATATTTTTTAAAGAAGTTCTAAAGTTATTTAATTTAATAATGTGCCATCTTTTAAACTTCAGTCGTGATTTATTGTATAGGTTTCTCCTAGATTTTGCTGGCAACATAAAAAATCTTTTCAACACACAAGAAAATCTACTCTGCAAATGGGGAAATGCAAAATAACTAAATTAGTGGATCTACAGAGAAGAGAATTACTTACAAAGAAAGGAAGCATAAAATTGAAAATTCCCTCAGAGCAGTTCTAAATTGCCTATTGCTTATCAGTAGCTAGATAGCTCTTGATTTTCCATGCTAATGATATGGAGGCATTGCACAGCAAAACCTGTTCTAGTCAATGGTTTCAGTTGTAACTTGGAGAGTTCCTAATATGCAGCAGAATTGATTTTTCTCCCATTTCCCTGAAAGCATTAATCAATTATGGAAATGACAAAAGATGGAAAGCAAATGAGAATTATTTTTTTCGAAATAGATAATCCTCCATTTGGAAACTCCATCCCAGAAAACAGAGAAATGACTGCGTTTGGATGGAAAGAATGGTCTAGGTCACATGAGATCTGTAGAGAGAATAAAAGAAAATAAAACAGAAGTTGAGGCTAAGCTTTGGGGTATAACCATAAGTAGGAAGGGAAAAGCTTTTTTCAAACCTCTTGGGTGTCTGGCAGGCTCTGAAAATTATACTGACAAATGAACATGAGAGAAGCACAAAGATTTATACAGATTTTATCAGCTAAAAAGCCTTCAAAGGAAATAAAGGAAAAGAAAGATGGACTATTTTTATGCTGGCTGTAGGCCAGAGGGTAGTCACGGAGAACTGATTAGTTTAAGGGAATGAGGTATGGGCAAGAGCATTATCTCAAAGGGCTGAAGCGCATGCATGCGTGAGCCAGTATTTGATCCAGCATCCCATGCTCCCCCGAGCACCTCCAGTTGTAACGCTTGATCACAGAACCAGGAGTAGCCCCTGAGCACTGCTCTCTGTGAGTCAAAAAATAATAGCACTGTAGCACTGTTGTCCTGTTGTTCATCAATTTGCTCAAGCAGGCACCAGTAACGTCTCCATTGTGAGACTTGTTACTGTTTTTGGCATATGGAATACGCCACGGGTAGCTCGCCGGGTTCTCCAAGAAGGATGGAGGAATTGAAACAAATCGGCTTCGTTCAAGGCAAACGCTCTACCCACTGTGCTATTGCTTCAGTACCCCCCCCACCCCTAAATAAATAGATAAATAACCAATAAAGCTGCTTCTTCTCTCTCTGTCAGTACACAATGATTAGGAAGGCTGGCACCTTTATTTGTCATCTATTTGAAATGTAGATCTGCATGTCAGCAAACAGAATTGTACAGCTGACTGTAGCCGTCAGCCCGGGGCTTAATTGAGTGCTTGGTCAGGCGATTCATATCAAATTAGGTGCATCTGTTCACCTACATTTTCTCTTTTGATATTAAATCATGTACATGATAATGAATCACCCAGTCGGCTGTTAAATGCTCCTCAAAAATATTCACATGTTTTGGATTTGAACTGTTTCAAGGGAAAGGAACAACTGGTATTTATAACAAATTATAAAAATTCCAAGATAAACTGAATGTATTACATTCCAAATTCAATGGCTGAAATGACATTAAGATTCTGTTTAAACTGTGAGAAGAGATGGGGGGGGAGGAAACGGGTTCTTTTACACATTTTTCTCTTTTTCAAAATTTTGGACACTTGTATTTACCTCTGAGATAGACCACCCATCTATTGTGGGGTGGGGGTGGGGGCGAGAAACAGAGCAAAACACCACAATGGGATTTGTAGTGATGAAATTGTAATACTAGATCCCTCACATTACCCTGAAGAAAGACAGGGAAATTACTTGAATGCAGATGTTTCACGTTTAAGAAGTCATTTGTTCTGTTTGGAAACGTAAACTGATTACCTTTTAGCAGAACCTGGTCTCTGTGGATTTGGTTGTTTTTGAGAGAAATGTTAAATTTTAAAAACTTTCCAGTGCCTTCGTGTACGGCTTATTCCCAGAGTGGTGGGTGTTCTCCTTCAGGCAACTGTTTACAGAAAAATCTGTAACTGAGGTCACAGGAAGTGCTGGAACCACCGGCGGGCTTGAGGCTCCCCGTAACTGGGAAACTCAAGGCTGCTTTCACGACTTCTCGGAGTCTGAAGAACTGCCCAGCCAGAAGGGGGACGAGATTATCAGGCTGAGTCATAGGACCACACCCCTGTGGGACGGGTTTCCTTAATTAATGTTCTCACTTTCCCGCCCCTCTGAGAAAGGTTAGACTGGGGACAGGAAATGAGGCAAGTCCTCTGTAAAATAGTGTCTGAGAAAAGCAATTTTTTCTGGAGCCTATTGGCAGTTGGGTCTAGATTCCAATTGTGTGGAAATAAGCCTTAGAGTTAGTTATTATTTAGAAATCAGTGCCTGGAGTTCACAACAGAATTCCAGAGTTAAAATGATCTTGCTCTGCCGCATAGGTAGTAGTCGCTGAAGAACGCTGGTGAAATGGCCAGAGTCGGTGTCCAGGCTGAGGAACCTGTAGAGGTTCCAAACCGGTTCAGAGAGGAAAGTTGCAGATTGGCCCATTCTCTTTCTCCCTGAAAATATAGAGGGAATTAGAGGGACTCTCAGGTTAGAAAAAGCTAAAACAGAATGGCTGGGGTCTGTAGTTTGGAAGGTGTGACACCCCTCTCTGGAAGAAGCTGTTTTCCTGCATTTTATTTGCTCAGAATCTTAAGAACATTTCGGCGCTATTAAGGAGTCCAGGTCCCTGGACAGGACCAGACAGAGGATTCTGCACTGTAGTTTCTTGCTCTAGCTCCAACCATCTCGTTCTTCATGGTGATTCTAAGAAATACACTCATGTGACATTTTTCCATGACATTTTTGCACACGCAATGCATGTTTGTTGTATGTTCTTTATCTGCACATGCTAATCATTTCTCCTCATAATGAATTTCCTAAAAAAAAAAAAAAAAACCTACTAGAATAGGTACCAGCTGTTATATCACTCTCTTTGCAAGGTAAAAACCTAGACTCCTCGCGTTCTTGGAAGCTTTTCTCTAACCTGTGCTCTCACACGTCCCTCCCAGCTGAAGCTGTCTGCTTGCCAATGAGGCCTGTGTTCTAGTCACTCGTTCCTGTGTTTTTCCTGGAATAAGACTTTTCTGAGATTCATCATTTTGGTATATAAATTTCAAGGTGAAGCGCTGCTTAACAGAAATGCATGTCGCCTCCTCACTTCCTTAGTTACCTAAGCAATGAAAATTGTGGGAGAAGCAGGGTTTTTTAGCTTGTTTGTTTGTTTTGTTTTGTTTTGCAGAGGAAATAAAACTATCAGCAGAGAAATCTATGTGGTAGGACAGACATCTAATGATAGATAAACTGGCTTTGTCTTTGTCATATTTTTATTAGGATACCATGGCTGGTATATTCTTACTCTGAGCATGAGTAAGACTGAGCAAAATCACTGACCAAGTTGGACTCTGGAAGTTGGTTGTGTTCCTCCCAGCCAAGGTGGGTGTGCAATTTGAAAGGAGAGAAGCCCAGACCAATGTGAGGTTGGTAGGAGATACAGCCACAACTCTAAAATGGCTTTTTCATATGTGGTATATAAAGAAACATTGTAAGGAATTAACAAATAATCAGAGGCAACAGAAATAGAGCTGTTCTTGGGTAGGAAGCATATGGCTGAGGGGAGGTGGGGGGTATGGCACCGGAACAATGGTGGAGGGAAGCTGGCACTTTGGTACAGGGTGTGGTATTGGAATGTTTCAGGCAGGAAACCTTGCCATGATCAACACTGTGAATCACAATGCTTAAAACAAAATTTAAATACTTAAGAGACTTTTACCCTTGTCTTTAGGCAAGGGCAGCAGCACAAGAGAAAGTAAAAACAAAGCATTTTTGCTATCAGAAATAGCCCTTAACATGGACCATTGATAAATAACAAGAGACAACAAAATATGTTAAAAAGTGTAACATAAGCAATATATAAGGTGATAATAACAATAACAATATAAGTCCCCTTTCAAGACCCAGACATTCTTCGTACTTCTTTACTCAGATTATATCTCTATTTCTCTCACTGCTTTGGAATCTCCTTCCTCCCTCCTTCTCTACCTCCCTCCCTCGTTCCTCCCTCCCTCCCTTCCTTCCTCCCTCCCTCTCTCCCTCCCTCCCTTCCTTCCTTCCTTCTTTCCTTCCTTCCTTCCTTCCTTCCTCCCTCCTCCCTCCCTCCCTCCCTTCCTCGCTCCCTTTCTTCCTCCCTCCCTCCCTCCCTCCCTTCCTTCCTTCCTTCCTTCCTTCCTTCCTTTCCCCTCCCCCCCCCCTCCCTCCCCCCCTTCCTTTCTCCCTCCCTCCCTCCCCCCTTCCTTTCTCCCTCCCTCCCTCCCTCCCTCCCTCCCTCCCTCCCTCCCTCCCTCCCTCCCTTCCTTCCTTCTTCCTTCCTTCCTTCCTTCCTTCCTTCCTTCCTTCCTTCCTTCCTTCCTTCCTTCCTTCCTTCCTTCCTTCCTTCCTTCCTTCCTCCCTTCCTTCCTTCCTTCCTTCCTTCCTTCCTTCCTCCTTTCCTTCTTGTCACACCTGGCAGTGCTCAGGGCTTACTCCTGGCTGTGAGTTCAGAGATCATTCCTGGTAGGTCTTTGGGGGCCATGTGTGGTGCCTTTGTTCAAATCTGGGTCAGCCACATGCAAAGGAAGCAACCTACTTGCTATACTATTGCTCTGGCCTGGAATCCTGATTTTCACATTGATTTCTCATACATATATAATTAATTTTTAAAAAATAATTGGTGATATTTATTTGATTACTTGACCAGTCCCTAAAGAACTCCAATGAGTAGTGGGGAATTTTCTCTGCATGTCACCACTGAGAAAGTATGGAAAAATGAACAACTCAGTCTGGGGAAGACCAATGAAGTCATTTTACGTATATTCATTTCCATAAGAAGTAAACTGGAATTTTTTCACTCTATGTTTTTAGTTATTAATTTCAATTATAACATAAAACATGGTCAAAGACAGAATGGAAATAAAATAAATGATCTTTATCACTGATAGTATAGAGCATTTGCATTAACTTTTTATTGACTTTTTCTTGTCTGAAAAATAGTACAATTAGTGATAAAATGTGTCTAAATGCCTGATGACTGACTCTAAGTAGTCATTTCACAGACAGGAGCTCTCTTTAACAGACAGTTTGTTACTATTGAAATAAAACTTCGTAGAATAAGAAGGGATTCACAACATGGAGAAATAAAGGTAAGGTTAGTGAGTGGGGCAGAGACATACAATATATGAATTTATTGAAGGACAGGTGAACCTAGTCTGGAATTTAAATGTGTGGTACAAAGGCCTGGAAAAAATACATATGAACATAAATGTCTTGATTTCTAATGAAATATTTGATCAATGATCAGGTATAATCTCCTTAAAATTATTTCTCAAGTTTTTATTATATTACATTCAAGATTATGTTAAAATTCTTATATTTAATACTAATGTATTTGTTCTCATTTTAGTTCTGAAAATATGGCCACTCAAAATAGTGGTGCTCTTTTATACTCATGCAGTAAGCTACAAAATTTTCCAATATGGACATTAAAACTTACTTTATGGTACTAAATGTGTTCAAATGAGAATCAAAGTTAAAGTATCATAGAGGAAATACATGTACTTAGGATAACATTTTTATACTCTTTTCTTTATTACCATTCTTAAGTTTTAGTTTATTTACGTAGTTACAATAGTATTAAGGAATTTATCCTGGTGTCAAATGTTATTGCAATAGTACAAATTCCAATACTCCTCCCCCACTGAAAAAAATTATACTTGATTGAATTGTTTTGATCGATTCATATTTTTTTAAAAATTATTTTATTAGTGAATCACTGTGATGTACACTTACAAACTTATGAACTTTCATGTTTGCATTTCAGTCATACAGTGATCATTTACCCATCCCTCTACCAGTGCCCATTCTCCCCCACCAATGTTCCCAGTATCCCTCCCACCACCCCTACCCCATCTCCCACCACCCCAACCTGCCTCTGTGGTAGGGCATTCCCTCTCTCCTTTTGGGTATTGTAGTTTGCAATAGAGGTATTGAGTGGCCATCATGTTCGGCTTATAGTCTACTTTCGGCACACATCTTACAACCTGAATGGGTCCTCCAGACATCCTCTACTTGGTGTTCCCTTCTCTATCTCACCTGCCTTTTCCCAAGCATGTGAGGCCAGTTTGCAAGCTGTGGAGCAGACCTCCTGGTCCTTATCTCTACTACTCTTGGGTGTTAGTGTCCCATTCTGATACTTTATATTCCACAGATGAGTGTGATCTTTCTATGTCTCTCTCTGACTCATTGCACTTAACATGATACTTTCCATGTTGATCCACTTACATGCATATAAACACTCTTTGATGTCTCTCACAATCTTAGCATTTGTCTAAAACTGATTGGATTCACAGCATTTTTTTTTTTGAATGAGGATGGACTCTGCATGCCTTTGCAAGTTGGTTGTATAGGTTTTCTCCCAAGCTGCCTGCATGTGGGGCTTTCTACCTAGTTAAGAGTCCGTTGATATGGTGTTGTCAAGAAGAGCCTGACATCTTTGATGGTCCACCATCTTGTTATCTCAACCCTTTGCTCCTGTTGGAGCATCTGGGATGGGGTATTGGGGGAGTCCAGTCTTTTCAAGGTCTGTGTTAGAGTCTTTCAGACTTCAGTTCCTGTTGCCATAAAATGGGTCCAGCAATAATGCTATTTGCTGCTTCAGGGCAAATGACAGTAATATTTTAAAATTCCATCTTGGTTTTATCATGTCTGAAGAACTCATTGCCAGCCTTCCTGGCCCCAAACTACCTACCTACTTCATTAACGAAGTAAAAATGTGCTCTCTGAATTATGTCTCGGTCATTATCAAAACGTCTTAATTATTCACCACTAACTAAGCCATTCAGAATTATCCGTGTATGAATGCAAATGTTCATGTTTTAAGAAACTCAAGAACAAACTACTTTTCCCATTTCTGTGAGTCACAGCAGACTGCCAATGCTGCAGTTCACTGTATTCCTCTACTGTCAAATGAGAGTAAATAATAACAAGGAAAGAGTCGAAACTATTAAAACTTTGACTTTCACTGTAGCATTAACATTTTTGATTCTTCGTTCAGTTGTTGTGCCTGCTGACAGAGTGTGCCTAAATTTTTTTTAAAAGACATGTTCCAGTTGTTATTTGCATTCCCCCCTTTAAGTTTGGACTTTCATCCCTCTGAAACACATTCTCATCTCATTTTTGACTAAAAACAATTGAGTCCCTCATGACTAATGAGTTTTAGTCTCGGGCTTTAATGTTCAAAAGTGATCTCTCTTAAGAAAAATTCAAACAGCAGCACAAAGACTCTATTAGCAATTGCTGGGGGTCTGTTCTCTCTTCCCTGACTGTCACGGTCATGTTGCTTGATGGTGTGGAATTGGCATTGTTTTCAGGACAAAATCCGTGCTGCAGATGGGGAGCAGCCAAATCTTGTTGAAACGAGCAATTGTAAGATGGACTGAGCCCTGAAAAGCCTCCGGCCAGTGAAGTAGGCATATTATTTTATTGGGGACAAAAAAAAAATAAAAGATTGTGATTTGGGACCTAAATGACTTGAATGAGAAAAAAGAAGCTTCTTCTCATCTGTAGGCTACAGCTGACAGGAAGATTTTGCCAGTCACAATATTGCAAATTGTCTGCCGAATTAGAGTATGAAAATGAAAGTGGCCAATTAAATGCAAATCATCACTGCTCTGAGGCCAGGTACTGACTGACCTAATGGGCAAGCTATGCTTTGATGATTATGGCAGTCACTTCCCTTTTAATTTAAAACTGGATGCAGACAGACATCAGAAACAATAATTTGTGTGATGGACCACACAACTCCCTGCTGGCTCTTCTATTCCCTGTGTGCCTGAAAGGATGGAGCTTTGTGGGCTCTGTCTGGCTGGCCAGTTCCTTCGAGATATTCTCATTTCTGCTTAAATGACTCCTTGGAAAAAAACTGTGTCCACCTAAACTAAAATAATCGTCCCCTGCCTTCACTCTATGCATCCACTTATTCTAAAATAATACTTCCCTGCCCTTCACTCTACGCTTTAATTTCAGTTCTAACTCTTATTTTCATGCCATATTATCCCAGTTTTTTTGTTTTTGGCTTTTTGGGTCACACCCAGCACTGCTCAGGGGTTATTCCTGGCTTTGCACTCAGGAATTATTTCTGGCGGTGCGTAAGGGACCATATGGGATGCTGGGGATTGAACTGGGGTCCGCCATGTGCAATTCAAATGCCCTACCTGCTATACTATTACTCTACCCCCTATTCCAGTTTCAAAGTTAGATACTTGTCAGTTGTCTGCCTCCTTTAGGTAGAACATATATTCATGAGAGCAGGGACCCATTTTTTTTAATTGAAATTTGTCATGTTTTATTTTTTTAATAGTTTATTTTTAATTAGTGAATCAATGTGAGGGTACAGTTACAGATTTATACATTTTTGTGCTCATGTTTCCCCCATACAAAGTTCGATAACCCATCCCTTCACCAGTGCCCATTTCTCCACCCTCCCCAGTCCCGTCTCCCCCCACCCCACACTGCCACTATGGCAGGGTATTCCCTTTTGTTCTCTCTCTCTGATTAGGTGTAGTGGTTTGCAAGAAAGGTGTTGAGCGGCCATTGTGTTCAGTCTCTAGTCTACATTCGGCACGCGTCACCCCTCCCCCGCATGACCTCCGACCACATTTTACTTGGTGTTGCCTTCTCTGAGTTGCCCAGAATGAGAGACCAGCCTCCAAGCCATGGAGACAACCTCCTGGTACTTATTTCTACTATTCTTGGGTGTTAGTCTCATAGTCTATTATTTTATATTCCACAGATGAGTGCAATCTTTCTATGTCTGTCTCTCTCTTTCTGACTCATTTCACTTAGCATGATAATTTCCATGCTGATCCACTTATATGGAAACGTCATGACCTCATTTTTTCTAACAGCTGCATAGTATTCCATTGTATAGATAGATGTACCAGAGTTTCTTCAACCAGTCATCTGTTCTAGGGCACTCAGATTTTTTCCAGATTCTGGCTACTGTAAACAGTGTTGCGATGAACATATAAGTGCAGATGTCATTTCGACTATACTTTTTGGCTTTTCTGGGATATATTCCCAGCAGTGGTATTGCTGGGTCAAATGGGAGCTCAACCTCTAGTTTTTTGAGAATCGTCCATATTGTTTTCCAAAAGGGCTGAACTAGTCGGGGGACCCATTTTTTTTTATTGTCTCCAAATTCTGGCTCAGAAAGTTCTCAGAAAATTAATTTCTAACTAAGTAAATTAATAACAAATGTATTAATAAACTAACAAAATTAATAAATAAACAGGTGACAAATTTTAAATGGCATTTGTGTGATATTTCCTTAATAATAAAAAAAACTACCTCATGTTATTTTTGACTAGGTATATAAAAAAATTAAAAAACACCAAAATCCAGAGACCTTTTAGTACAGGGATTAAGGTATTTGCTTTGTATGTGACCAACTCTGGTTCAATCCCTGGCACCACATATGGTATCCTGAATACTGTCAGGAGTGATCCTTGACCACAGAGCCAGGAGTAAGCCCTGAGCAATGCCTGGTATGGCCCCGAAACCAAAGAATAAAAAAATAAAAAGAAAAAAAAGATAAAAGAAAACTATGATGATTTTATGAAGCTATTTTTAGAACCATAGGAATTTTATGGCTATACATTCTTTCTCTTTACTTTTTGACTTTTTTTAGGATTAAAGTAAATTCAATTGCCTTAATGAATATCCCTGTAGTTGTTTTCATCTGTTGTTCCATCCAGCTGGGAATATAAGCACATAGTAATATCATTAAAGTAAGATTTAGGCAAGAAGGGGGATACTGTCATCATATTAAATAATTCCTCATATATAATTCTTTTTTCATAAAGTAATTTTTGTTCTGAATCAAACTCCATCATTCAATCCACTTAGCCCATATTTAATCTTTATTGATCCTTCTTTCATAAAAAATGAGAAAAATCAATTTTCTATTAGGCTTGTTAAACACACAGAGTAATATGATGGTGGGAATATTATATGTAATATAATATAATATAGTGCGTAAAACAATTGATAATTGTTTGCTGAGATGTTCAATTTAACTTATTAAACAAAAACTATGAAGAAGATACTCATTCACCTCCTAATATCTATTACTACTTTTATTTATTCTGAACATCTGAAAACGTGTGGATTCAAATGTAAAAATAATAAGGTAATTATTTTAGAGTGAAAGCCAAAATCTTTTAAAATTATAATTTCCATTTCTAATTTAACATATCTCCAGGCCTGGGGATGGATTCAGCAGTAATATACTGGCCTTACATGCAAGAGAGCTAAATTTAATCCTATCCTACACACACACACACACAAATGAAACAAACAAACAAAAAAACTGAGACAAACCAATAATGGTCTTCAGTGGTGTTAAAAAAAGTAAGTATACACACCATAAGGTATCAAGCTAGCCCAAAGAAGCTGGCATTCAATCAAGGTTAACTTCCTTTCCCAGCTTTAAACTATAGTACGCCCAACTCAGCTGCCTTTAAATTTCTCTATTATGCTTTTGACAGTTTTAGAAGTTTAAGCTTATATAATTTTCAAGGATTTATATTGTTCATTTCTCCTAAATTCTGGAAAATGACACAATTAGCCTCCCACCCCCTCCCCCTTCCAAAAAAGAAGGAATCTTTTACATCATATTGCCTTTCTCTATTTAGACTTTGCTTTTCTAATCATGAAAAACTGCCAGGGAAACTAGGCAGAGGCCATTTGCATGCATTTACTTGATGCACCTGTTAAACATCCATTATAAGCAGATTACTGTAATAGTCACTTGAATAGAAAGTTATGAAAAACAGATCACTACTTTCAGAACATAAAGTCAAAGGGAATGGTAACATATCTGCAAAACCTTTGATGACATATTAGGAATGATTAGGAGAAAGGCCCTGAGGCTTTTCTCATAGGAGAACAAGTATGAGAATGTGGAGTTTCTGTACGAAAGTGATCTACACTGGCATTTAAGTGTCTGGCAGGATTAAGAAATAGATTGGGGCAGGAATGTGCACATGGGAGCCATTTTAAAGCTACAGTGAACTTGGTTCCTAACAATCTCCTGCCTAGTATTAAAACTTAGGCAGCATTAAACACCATTACATCAAAAATGAGGCTACAACTTACACAGGCTAGGGGAAGTGATGTCATCATTCTCAGCTGTTAAATAAGACATACTGTGCCCTCTTTATTAACTTTACCCATGAAATCTGGGTGCAAATAAAGGTAAAGAGGGCTAGTAAAGTTTGTATACAGTTCTGCAATTCCACATCATTTTCACCCCATTATGAAATATATACAAGGGGCTGACCTGGTGACTTTCAATCTCTAGTACATTTTACTGCCAAATGCAGATCATAACCAGTTAGCAAGTTCCTTCTGGAAAATGATAAGGCTGTCATTTTCAATTAAACCCAAAGCCATACTCAGGATAGTTCCCTACTTTGGCTATAATCTGTGTATGTCTGGAAAGCTGATTTAAAAAGAAATCTGAGCTCCATTCCAACGAATTTGAATTAATTTAATTGCAGTATATTGGTGAAAGTCAACTTACCCGGGAGATTCTAATATCTAGGTCAGATGGTGATAATCATGAGAATGATCCTCCCAAATAAAGGAGTTAGGACAATCCTTTTTATTTTACAAATCGTCTCATGCTATCATTTCATGATTTTTCCTTCACCCTTGATGTTTATTTGAATCTGATAAGTGGGTTCAGAAATTTCAGAATAGAGTCAGTAGAGTGTAAGGGTGCTATTTGTAATGACTGTGTCACACCCTAGTTTTGACCAAAGTGCCCAATTTATAACAAATTATTAAATTATTGTTATTTTTGTGTCTTGGTTTTGGACCACACCCACACTATTCAGGGCTTGCTCCTCCTCTGTGCTCGGGAATCACTTCCGGAAGGCTCAAGGGATGACAAGGGATGCTGGGAATTGAACCCAGGTTGACAGAGTGCAAGGCACCAATCTTGCATATAACACTCTACCTGCTGTACTATTATTCTGGCCCCAATTAGGGTATTATTTTATATTGGAAAGTGATAAAGAACAGGAAACAATACATATTCCAGGGATTGCAACATTTTAATTCTTGTGAAATAGTTAATAACTAGAAAAGTCTTAAAGTAAATTTTTCTGTTAGCCCTGTCAGAGAAAAATAATGTCTTTATTATCAGACAGGTGTTAAGTGTCTTAGAGTCTGTGGGACCTCTAGATGTTAGATGTCTTCTGTGAAATCATAAATGAGAAACATATTGTAACACAGAGACTGGAGGTTGCAGACACATGTGTCTATAATCTTGACCAAATCCCTGGAAAGAAAAATCTGTGAGTAGATTTTCAAGATGCCTGGATTGGGGGTCTGGAAATTGTTAGTTGAGGACAATGAACACAGCGGTTGTATATCGTATTCTGTAACAGTCGAAACTAACTCTTGCCTACCTACCCACTGTATAGCAGTTTATTATTTACTTGCATTGGTAGATCAACAAGGAACTCACATTCTAAACTGAGAGTCATCAGTAAGTTTCTACCTAGTCTTTCTCTCTCTGCCATGTTTAGTAATGACCATCCCCAGCCACATGAACAGATGGGATTGGATTAGAATCAAGGTTTCGAAACAAGATTTGCTGCTACAAGCTCAGAAGTTTAAGCAAGTTTTAACTCTGTTAGTCTTCTCAATTGTAAGATAATAATGTTAGAAACTCCTTCCAACCCTAAATTCCTAGTTTACAAAATAATGAATATGTTTTGTTTGGGAGACATTTAAAATATGGTGAAATAATAAGTAACTAAACACTGAATAACAAATTATCTCATAATGTTATTATGTTTATAAAAAACACTCAGAATTGAGAATTGGGGAAGGGTTAGCCAATCACTCATCACTTCTAATCTCTCATGGTTGCAAATTTTTTCCTTCCTTCCCTCCTTCCTTCCTTCCTTCCTTCCTTCCTTCCTTCCTTCCTTCCTTCCTTCCTTCCTTCCTTCCTTCCTTCCTTCCTTCCTTCCTTCCTTCCTTCCCTCCTTCCTTCCCTCCTTCCTTCCTTCCTTCCTTCCTTCCTTCCTTCCTTCCTTCCTTCCTTCCTTCCTTCCTTCCTTCCTTCCTTCCTTCCTTCCTTCCCTCCTTCCTTCCCTCCTTCCTTCCTTCCTTCCTTCCTTCCTTCCTTCCTTCCTTCCTTCCTTCCTTCCTTCCTTCCTTCCTTCCTTCCTTCCTTCCTTCCTTCCTTCCTTCCTTCCTTCCTTCCACATAGTCATGAAGATTAGCAAGTTGGTGTCCTGAAAATATAATGGTTGTTTTTTATATGACAACTAATTTGAGTCCATGTTGAAAATGCATTACCATTTATAACCTAACAGTCACTTGAAAGTGACACAAAATTAAACAACTGATTCAAAGAAGTAACTATGGAAGCATAAATACCAGAAGACAAAGATCGTTTAGAGCCATAAGAGACTTGATACTAATACTTAGCTATTTCTATGTTTTATAATCCCACCACCATTACACCTTCCCACAGCCATACTTTGGATGTTTTCATCCCAAACCCTAACCTCTGCCCCAAAGCAGAACTGAAATAATTTATTTTGTATTGTTTGTTGTAAATAAGCCACTGAAAATGGTCCAAAAAACTTTTCTTAGCGGAGACTGTGTGAAGATCGTTGTATTTCACCCAGGGGCCATTAAACCCTTCTATAAGAGATTACTTAT
Organism: Sorex araneus; assembly: GCF_027595985.1. Taxonomy (NCBI): domain Eukaryota; kingdom Metazoa; phylum Chordata; class Mammalia; order Eulipotyphla; family Soricidae; genus Sorex; species Sorex araneus. The sequence goes on along the minus strand of NC_073311.1, from coordinate 24,911,098 downwards.
AAAGTTGGAGTCCAAACCAGGCTGTTTTCACTCGGGATGCCTCAGTGTGGGGTGGGTGAGAAAACTCACTGCCCTAAAGGACCCAGCCCTGGCAGCCGACTTCCACTACCCAACCGCCGCTACGCTCCAGGCCACTTTCCAGACACATTATAAGATACTTCCTACCCATTTTCCATAATTACCAGACCATATTTGATGGCGTTCAGACAGTAGGCAACAATTCATAGAGAGTAATATATATGTAATATATATGTACATATATATGTACATACATATATATATACACACACACACAGACACACAGACACACAGACACACACACACACACAAACACACACACACACACCTACCTCTTGGAGAGCCCGGCAAGCTACCGAGAGTATCTTGTCTGCATCAGCAGAGCCTGGCAAGCTACTCATGGCATATTCAATATGCCAAAAACAGTAACGATAGGTCTCATTCCCCTGACCCTGAAAGAGCCTCCAATCTTTGGGAAAGACAAGTAAAGAGAGGCTGCTAAAATCTCAGGGCTGGGAGGAATAGAGACATTATTGGCGCCTGCTCGAGTAAGTCGACAAACAGGATGACAGTGATACAGTGATACTGTACATTATCAAAAATATACAGTATAGAGTTTGATGGGGAAAATGAAATAGAAAACTGTGAAATCTGCTCTAAATCAGGCACATTTAGATGTTATACCACAGCAGTTAGTCCAAGACAAGAGCCTCCCTAGATAGAGCAGACAAAATGATAGAAAACCCTACAAAAGAAAATTGGACGACGATAATAATATTAAAAAAAAAAACGGAATTGCATGAAGAACAATTATTTTACTTCAATTATTTCTTGCCACCATAAATTACATTGAGTTAATGTGGTTTACAAAATTATTAATGTTTATGCTTTTGGAATACAAAGTTGCTGCATCATCAGAACCAGATATCCTAAATCCAATGACCTCCTTGTAAAAAACTAAAGCACACTGAGGTGCGTGTGCGCACTTGCGGGCTCTCCGAGTGGCTCTGTCTCACTGCCCACGTTCGGTGCTCTGGAACCACTGTATGTGCTGTCAGTCAAGGGTAGGCGACTGAAGGAAGAAGGCCAAACTGGTTGCTCGATCAGTTTATTTCATTCTCTCTCTGCTTCTCTCTCGGCTCTCGATCTCTCTCAGGATCTCTGGATCTCGCCCCCCAACCCACTCTTACAGCTTAGTTAAATCCCCCCAGCATGAGGGGGTTGGAGTGTACACATAGGTGTGGTCACCATCAATAAGGGTGAGGTTCCTTTCCCTCAGGGGATGCTTCTCCTAGGACTGATTCTCTTTCAGCAGGAGGATCCACCCAAAGGCGGAATCCCATGGGTGTGTTTCTCCTCTCCTCATCCAGCAAACATATAAGCATTCATAATATTAATCATTTTGTATGGACACAATAAGAGATGCATTAGAGCTTATAGAATCGTTCTCCTGGGGCCATCTCCATCTCACACTACAGTGCTCAGGCCAGATCAGTCTTTTCTATCCCTAGCAGGATCCTAGTCTCATCATTACTTTTGGATCATGACAGCATTTGTCTATGATCAAGCTCTTAACTTACAGTTAAGAAACAGGCACTTTGGCCAGGCCCATCTTGATGCCAGGGTAGCACATAACTCACTGCTTGCCCTGGATCCGTCCCGTCCCTCATCGGAACCCTGCTTTTGGGGTGCTAGGAACTGAGGGCAACTGAGGCTTAAGTGGAGAAAGCAGATGCCCAGGAATGAATAATATTCAGAGCCAAATTAAGTCCCAAGTTATAAAAACATAATATTGTCTTCTTGTGTCTATACAAAAAGGACATTGCTTTAAAGTAAATTATTCAAAAGGCATAAAGAGAGGAGAAAGACAATATTATAATATTCAGTGTCCTAGGAAGGTCTGACCTTACAAATTCGCAGAGTCATATTAGGGAAAAGCGGATTAACAGTTTTGGGGAAGAGAGCATAGAAAAGTGATTACAGCTAAACAAAGGGATTGGAGTGACTCGGGAACACCTTGATGGGTGTGACTGGGGTAAGCCTAAACTCCGGGAAAAATGGAGATGAGCTCCTTGAGGCAAAGGGGGGAAAGGACAAAGTAATGTCATCTTACACTCTGTCCCTAGTTCCTTTCTTGTCCACTCCATCCCAAGCCTTTTCTCAAACTCTCTCTAGTCTTTTTGGTTAATGCATACCACCCTTCCTTAATTATTCAGTTCAGTTGTCAATATTTACAGGCTTTTTTGTTGTTGGATATGGCCATTCCCTTCCTTCCTTCCTTCTTTTCTTTCTTTCTTTCTTTCTTTCTTTCTTTCTTTCTTTCTTTCTTTCTTTCTTTCTTTCTTTCTTTCTTTCTTTCTTTCTTTCTTTCTTTCTTTCTTTTCTTTCTTTCTTTCTTCTTCATATTTTTTTTTTTGCTTTTTGGGTCACACCTGGCGGTGCATAGGGGTTACTCCTGGCCCTGCGCTCAAGAATTACTCCTGGAGGCACTCAGGGGACCCTATGGGATGCTGGAAATTGAACCCGGTTGGCCGTGTGCAAGGCAAACGCCCTACACGCTGTGCTATCACTCCAACTCCCTTTCTTTGTTTCTTTATATAGAACCAAGGAGTGAGATCATCTGGCATTTGTCTGTGTAGGTGTGAGACCGGGGCCCAGATTCAGTGTTTTGCATGTTGCAAACCAGTTTTCATGACACTTGTTGAAAAGGTTTTCCTTCAAAATAGAATGCTTTTGGCACCTTTGTCATAAATTAACTGTGTATACTTCTGAAAGTTTACTTCTGGGCTCCTGTCTGTTCCATGTTTCTGAAAGTTTGTCTTTATTTCAGTACTACACAGTTTGGATTGTTATAGCTTTATGGGACATTTAAAAATCAGGGACTAAAATGACTGCCAACGTTTTCCCCTCAAAATTGTATAAGCTACTTGAGTAGATGGTTCCACAATTATTTTAGTAGTTTTTATTTTATGTCTTTGAAGAATGCCACAGAAGTTAAATCTGTGTAAATTTCTTGCTCTTTGACTAATAAATATTATACACCTCATTCATGTTCAAAAATCTTATGATGTTATTGGATTTTTAATTTAAGGCAAATATCATTTAAATTACTTTATATCACTTGAATATAGTATATACAGTATTTTTTTATGAATAAGGTTGTGCTAGTGATTTAAATGATTTCTTCCAGATCCATTATCCAGCATTCCCTTGCTTTTCTTTTTGTTGTAAGTAACTGAACTGTGCCATCTATATTTCTTAAATTCTTGATTTCTTCTGGCTACTTTAACTAGTGAGAGGCATTGGACAGAGATTGGAATATAAGTTAAAGAAACATGAGTATTTAAAAAAATGAGGTTCCAAATAAAAATACCCTGCAGATTGGGAAGAAATATTCACATAACACACATTGGATAAAGAACTCTATCTAAGTTGTATAAAGCAATCACAGAAATACAATAGAAAAACAATCCAGTTAAAAATAGAGAGAGGAGGCTGAGTAGACTCTTCTTTTTAAAAAAAGACATAACCATTGGAAACCATATGAAAAAAGAGAGAGAGAATGAGAGAGATAAAGAAGAAAAGTGCCTATCATAGAGGCAGGCTTGGGGGTGGTGGGAGGGAAATTGGGGAAATTGGTGGCAGGAAATGTACACTGGTGGAGGGATGAGTATTTACGTTGTATGACTGAACCCAATCATGATTAGCTTTATAACTGTATGTCATGTTGATTCAATAAAAAATATTTTTAATAAAGAAGGCATAAGGATGACCAACAGAAAAAGTATTAAACATTATTATCAGGGAAATGGAAATGGACATGATAAATCTCATCTCACACTAGTGAGAATATCTTGTATTAAACAGTTGTGAAGATGTGGTGAAAAAAGGAACTCTCTTTCTCTGTTGGCTGGACTCTTGTCTGGTTCATCCTTTATGGGAAAAAAACAAGAAAAATTCCTCAAAAAATTAAGAACACAAATTTCCATATAAGACAAAGTTTTCACTTCAGGACTTCTATCCTGAGAATACAAAAACATTCATTTTCAAGTACATATGCACTTTTATATTATTCACATCACTTTTTCCAATAACCAAGATCTGGAAACAACCCAACTGCCTGACAACAGAAGAGTAGATGAAAAAATTCTGGTACATGCATAGAATAGAACACAACTCACTATGAGAAAAAAATGAAATATACTTTGCTGCAACTGCAATGGAACTGGAGGGTGTCATGCTAAGTGAAGAGAATTAGTAGAAAAAAATACTTGATAATCTTGCTCATCTATGAAGAATAAAGAAACACTTCCACTGGAGAACCTTTGTCATGGTATGGAAACACTGACTATTTGGCTCAATTAACCTGACCTTCTCTCTTGGGCTTCCTACTGTTGCTTTCTTTATGAATTACCTCACAGTTTCATGTAGAACATTTCGGACTTCCAACGTGCCCTATTAAGTTATCAAATGTAGGTTTTCCTGTCAGGTTCTGACTGACAATGGTAAAGAATGGTCACAAACAATGTCAAATCTGTTAAAACACAAACTGTCAATCGAATTAAAATTATGTAGCATAATTAAGTATTCAAGGATCTGATGTGCAAATATTATGATTATAGTTACCCTTATTGAGTCTTTTTCTTGGGTGGGGGATGGTTTGGACCCACACTCAGTGGTACTCATGGTAGTCATAGTTGACTCCTGGATCTGCACCCTGTGATCACATGATCACTCCTGGTGGGTTTGTGGGAACATATTTGCTGCCAGGGATTGAACTTGGATCAGCTGCATGCAAGGCAAGTATCCTGCCCACTGCACTATTTCTATGCTCTCCCTACCCTCATTGAATCTTAGTGATTAGTCATATATGGAATCTGTTATTATGTTCAGGAGAGATGCTCAGGAAGGAGAGAAGAGTAGGTGGGCCTATATAAATGAATATAATTTACCTAGAATGGGGGAAAGGAAGATGCTAGAAGAGCTCAGAGGAACAACACACTTTAGCCTTAGACATTTGGTTGGTGGGCATAAAGGAAGCTTTGAATAGGACTCTGATGGAAGAGTGATTATTGAACACTTAAAGGAGTGGACCAAAATGTTCCAGAAGCAAGACAGGGTAGGCATTAAACTCAGTAGTAAAAAAGAGGTGAGGAACTACTTTTTCCTATGGAGATGTCTAATTTAACAGGAATATTACACACACTTGATCTTAGCCAAAAGGCTGAGAAGCGAATATGAAAAGAAAACCATGAAATAACAGGCTCAATCCAAAGAATTGGATCACTCAAGTACCATCTCAAAAATTCTGGTGTCTGGGTCAGAGAGAGAGCATAATGGAACGGAGTGTGTGTTCTGATTGCAGGAGATCCAGATTATCCTAAGATATCACCTGTCCCCCTGAAGCCATCAAGAGTAACTCACCCCAAGCACAGAGCTAGGAGTTTCCCCTGAGCACATCTGGGTGTGGCTACCAATAGAACTCACCCCCCTCAAAAAGTTTCAGTTCCTATTTTTCAGGTATCCTTGGCTTGTGAGTAGAAACGACAAGTCTAGTTTATATGTAATAGAATGATAGTAAGAACTTTATCCTGTTTGCTGCAGAATCTAAAGCATACCTAATAACAATGGCACAGGCGAAATAAGTGTCAATAAATATCTGTTGAATGAAATAATAAGGGACAGCTCACAGGAATGTTAAAGGTTATTAATTCATTCATATAAAACGGGGCCTCATATGAAGTAAATGGCATTACTTCAACATACTCTCTAAACATTTTACAAAGCCAAGTGAACCACTAAAAAACCATTTTCATCAGATTATCAAGATAACTGCCAACACCTCTCAAAATGTAAGTTTCAAAGCCCACAATTCTGTGAGGCCTTAAAGATGATCTAGTACAAGTCATTTTTTTTAGCATAACACAGTCTGGGCTTGGGTTCAACAGGATTCAACACTTATTTATATTTAAAAAATGTTAATACCAAAATGTGGCCCCAAGGAGGGGTTAATGGATCTTCAAATTGGAATGTCTTTCCAAACTCACACAGCCGCTCTGAGTAAAAATGCCAGACGCCCAGATGCCAGGCTTGGGGACAGAGCTCTGGCACCAGCTGAGTTTGCTATTCATTATTGTATTGTCTCACAACACACCCAGAACACAAAGCCCCATACATGGTTGATAGTTTTCCTGGCTCATGAGAGAGCAAGGGCCCGAAGGGAAGTCTTGGACAAAATCCACCTGTGGGTATGAAGTTCTAATTGAAATCTCAAGTATAATTTAGTGCTCTGGAATGCCACTTCTTGGAGCTATTACTAGTCTTCTCCCATGGGGCAACTCTGGACTCAGTTTTGTAAGGATGGAAAGGCGTTCTGTGTACATTGGAGTCTGGAAAATGTGGTTTGTTAATCGAGACATTAACAAACCTTGTCTTTGAGAAAACCTTCTGATCACGGATGCCTGCTCATTATTTCAATTAGTGAGATTCAGTGTTGTCCTTAGTTTCTAACTTGGTCTCTTTTTTTAAGGAGCAATCCCCAATCCCAAAACATTGAATACGAAACAAGTCTGTGTTCTTTGTAGTGGGAATAATCATTTATCAAATAGAACAAATATATGTGTCTTAACAGAGGTTTTCATTGTAAAGGGATTTGGTCTTTGATTATGTGTGTGTGTATGTGTGTGTGTGTGTGTGTGTGAGAGAGAGAGAGACAGAGAGAAAGAAAGAGAAAGAGAGAGAGAGAGAAGACAGAGAGAGTGAAAGAGAGAGATCACACTGGTAATTGGGTAATTGTGTTTGCGAAGAAAGAAAGATTTATATGGTAGTTCTTACTTGGCCATCTCAAGAGTTCTACATTACAGCATTTGAAAAACAAAGTAAGTGGTTCTTGTTTTGTTTTCTTATTTTTCAATAGTTGAGTGTTTACCATAAAGGAAAATAGTAACACTTCAGGGAAAGAAAAGAGAAGCTCTTTTCACTTCTTATTCTTATATAAGAGTCACCAGGGCCCCTCAGAACCGGGCGAGTTGAGTTTCTCTTTCCACTCCGAGGAGAGCCCTGGCAGCCCAAGACCTCCAGATCCCCCCACAGTCATGCCCAAGGCCCCTCTCCACACACTCGGATGAGCCTCACGCATGAAAGAACCGGCAGAGGAACCCAGGTGTGTGGGACCCGGGACTGAGATCTCTAGTCTGCCCAGATCAGGACTGGGCCTTCTTCACCTAGTCTCCCCATTTTCCAGTAGCTTGGCAGTCACACCCACAAACTGCCCCCCTCCTTGCCTGGAGCCGTGTAATCCCATCAATGGCCAAGAATCAGAGACTATAAAACAACACTCCCGGAAGAGAGAGATGCAGTCTCTTGCCCCTGCGCCTGGCTGTCTTTACCAGGGCCCCTCGGAGAGGGGTGGGTTGACCTCTTATAGCCTAGTTCTCCCTCTCAGAGAACCTGGCAAGAGCATCCTACCCTCACAGAAGAGACTGGCAAGCTCTCTTGGCATATTCAATATGTCAAATACAGTAACAATGATGGGTCTCATTCCCCTTATCCTGAAAGAGCCTTCAATGAGGCACCGCTGGGAACAATGAGTAAAGAGAGGCTACTAAAATCTCAGGGCTAGGACGAATGGAGATGTTACTGGCACCCACTCGAGGAAATCGATGATCAACGGGATGACAGTGACAGTGATACAGTGATTCTTATATAAGAACTAAGAATTTCATTTGCTAATTACAGTATTTGGTTGAGCCATGAAGAAATCACTTAAGATGTTACATGAGAGTGGGTCCTCAGGGGATGGAGACAACATTAGAGGTATAAGATTTTGAAAACTCAGGGCACAAGAATATTATGTAAACCAGCAATTTCCAAACAGGATCTTGTGAGCTCCCAGGATATTCCAATAGAACCATTGGTGAAAATTTCAAAAATGAGTTTGAGAAATAGAATCAGTGAGTTTGAGAAATAGAAACAGTGGGTAAGGTACTTGCCTTGTTTGGTTTCTGAGCTCCACCAGGAGTAAACGCTGAGCAAAGCCAAGTGTCACCCTGAAATAAAAATTATAAATTATAAATAGGGAATACAGCATGAGATTAGGGTGACACCGGCAGAAAAGAAGTCACAGCTAAGAGTAAAGATCAGAAGCAAACCATGGCAGAAGAATGGTAGAGTAACATTGATATAATCTATGAGCACAGCAATAAATATCCCTTGTAATTAGTTAACACATATGGCACTAGTAAAGTCTGTAAATACTAGTGACTCGTCAGAGGAAGATTTTACATTATAATTTCCCTGTACCTATTTCTGTTCAACTTCTTTTCATAAAATGTGGGGTTAAGTAGAGCCTCAACAATTATTGTCTATTTAAAATGATAGACACTTCCAAGAATAATGGGTAGAATATACCTAGTTTCCAGTATGAGCCCTAGAAAAGCATGGGCAAGATTTGATTTATATATGGAAGGAAGAATATGTATCTAGCCAAACTTTAATTGTTAAAATCCATAGCAATGCTGTCTATATAATTATATTATACCTTGGTAAATTACATCAGTTTATAAAACTTTGAAAGCAGCTTCAGTATTAATTTCTACAAGGACACTAAATGAGAAATATACTTGGAAATCTTTACAACTATAACAAAAATTTTCAATCGAGTCATAGTAAGATCTAAGTCAGATTTAAAATCTACTGTTGATTCTCTTTTTATATATTCATTTATTACCTCTCTGGCCTGTATTACTAATACTATATTTATTATTCGTGTTTCATAGTGACTTCATTTTGGGCAAAATTTATGTTTGTTCATCATTTTTTTTGAAAAATTGAAGTAATACAGGCAAGTACAAACAATTTTTTAATTCCTCTGCCTAGAAATAACCATCATTAATATTGGGGTACACAATAATCACCCACATTGCTCTGATGTGGCAGAAACTATAAATTTGTAAATTTATGACCTAATTTAATTACAGGAATCCAAGACTGGGTACCCTGGGAACGAATGAAAGGATTATGTTAGGAAGAAAATTTTTACAAGGGATCAGCGAAGGGGAAGAGAAAAATGCAGCACTGGGCACAGGGAGAAGCCAAACTGACACAAGCCTAGAAGGAGCTTTGGGAAACCTTACTGATGCCCTGACTCAAAGGGTGCCTGCTGAGAGTTGTGACAAGAAGCCCACATCAGCCACTTAGTCATGGAATTCAGAGTTCTCAGAAAGAAGGTAACTCTGTCGCCTTGTAACTGTGTCTCTCCTTGAAGCAGTGGAGAGTCTCATACAGTATGCTGAGCTCATTGCTCTGAACAGGACACTGTGTTATTCCTGGGAATGTCCCAGAAGCAGTTCATTTTCACACTCAGAGGTGGGAGTCTGTTTTGGTCTTTATTTGCAGAAGTATTTCCAAGATACCAGTTCCTCTAAGTGATCTTATCTTGTCAGGAAATCCAAGCATCTTTGAGAAGCAATTTAACATCCAGCAAAAATTAGCGTATACTTGCTCTTACATCTTTCCTCTACACAAGCAACTGTTTTAATCACTTGATTGCCTTGTAGGTTTTGAACCTAATCCCTGTCACAATGGCATATGGAATTTTTTATATTGACCACCTGCTAATTTCTATTTGTAAGTAATATTTATGTTACACATAAAGCAAAGAATCAAAGTTGGGAAAGATCTGAGGGCTCATCTTCTCAATTCCTGCATTTTATATCTGAAAATCTGGGCTCGGAGAGGGAAGGTTTTTCATCTAGTTTTCTTTGGTGGCAGAACCAGGGCAAGAATTTGTCCCTGAACTAATAATATAGTTGCTATTTTATAAAAGATAAAGAGGTTCTAAAATTCCATTGAAAAATATAAATGATGAAAATATACTTCTAAATCTCCATGTCATCAAATCCGCATGTACAGTATTTGAAAGTATATCATGAGAGTTTTTATTAGAAACATAATAATTTAAAAAGGAGATAAACTAAAAACTAAATTATCGTAGATGTGATATAATATGAAAAAACTTAAATTCTAGGCTTCTCTACAAAATTTTGTGACATAGAACCATACAGTAACACAGGACACATAGGACAGGAGTTAAAATGTTTGCCTTGCATGTGTCTGATCTTGGTTCAATCGCCAGCAATGCACATGGGTTGCTGGGTACCACCAGTAGATCCAGAAGTGAGCCTGAGCACTTCATGTGTAGCCCCAACTCTCCCCTTCCCTAAAAAACAAACAAACAAACAAAAACAAAAACAAAACAAAACCCTCAGAATTATTTTTTTGCAACCAATATTCCATTTCTTGTCATCATTGTTAGAAAATTTTAGAAAATGGGAGAAAATTTCAGTCTATACTTTGTACTTTTGAGGGAGTAGGAGGTCACATCTTAGGGTACTCAGGAGCTGGACCCAGACTTATATTCAAGGGGTAGGAGACTATCTGGTGCTGGGGATCAAACCTTGGCCTCCTACAAGGAAAAGATGAACTCAGCTCCTGGAGCTATCTCTCTGATCCCCTCCTTTGGTCTTTGAAAGGAGTTCTGTCACTACATGAAATTTAAAATCTTGGAGAAGAAAAATTTCTTTCAAAATATAACTTTTTTGCTTATAATGTGTCTTTTTGTGATTATAAAGTAGTGGGAAAAATCCTAAGGAGTATGTGGTGATCCAGATGAATGGGGGTGATTAACAGAATTTGAAACTTAGAATTGAACAGATATAAAATTTTTTGTTTTTTTCTTTTTGGGTCACACCTGGCGATGCACAAGGGTTACTCCTGGCTCTGCACTCAGTAATTACAGATGGCGGTGCTCGGTATATAGGATATTACACCTACTGCAAAGGAAAGCAGAACTTAAACATAGAGATACGGTAGTGACTTAATAAAGACTTTGAATTTGGACCTCACAATGCCTCATGAAGTCATGGCTGAGAGTTTTCAGCTATGGACCCAAACAAATCCTATTTGTCTCCCTTAAACTAGTTTAAGGGACTTGGGGATAAAAATATTTACTGTTTTTGGGCACCAAGATGTCAATGCTTAAGGTTAGTGTTAGTGTCACAAGATTTCAGAAACTCATGAAGAAGATGTTTCTGAAATTTGGCATCTCGGTGTTCGCTGAGATGGTATTGGTGACTGGTTGACTTCTCTGAAAGTACTCTCTTGGTTCTCATGGAGACTGAAATACACAGATTCTAAGGGAGAATTTTGAAATGCTTTCATATAAAATCTGAACTGGGTAAGAGACAAATCTAACCCAGCAATGAGAGTCCTGTGAAAAGCATTGCATTGATAGACCCTCCGAAGATTCTCTGAGATATACTGCTCTTGGTTGTTCTATGTTGCTCAAGAAAAACGGGGGCATGTTGATATCAACAGATAGCAAGCAAATTAGATTTTGTATCTGTTCAGGCTGGAGCAATAGCATAGCGGGTAGGGTGTTTGCCTTGCATGCGGCCGACCCGGGTTCGATTCCCAGCATCCCATATGGTCCCCTGAGCACCGCCAGGAGTAATTCCTGAGTGCAGAGCCAGGAGTAACCCCTGAGCATTAACCGGTGTGACACAAAAAGCCAAAAAAAAAAAAGTACACACTTTAGAATCTCTCTTATAAATAGCATACCGTCAAAACGAACAATATGAAAATTTTATGTGTTAGCCAGAGGTAAAAAAGAGAAATCTTTCTAATCCAAAATAATGCAGGTTAAATCCAAAGAAATATGAAGAAGAATCATATTCTCCGACTCAAACTAAATCATAACCCTATAGAAAACAAAATAGTGTGATATTAGAATAAAAGTAGACATACAAAGCAATTAAACAGACTTGAGGTTTAGAAATAAATCTCCACATATGTGGATAGATTAATATGGACTAAGGAAACAAGAGCATAAAATGGAGAAATAAATGTTTTTTTAATAAATTGTGCTGAACAAACTGGATGGCCACTTGGAAACAAACAAACAGGAATGCTCTCTAATATCACTCATCAAATTTAACTCAAAATAGTTTAAAGACTTGTATATTAGACCTGAAGCCATGAAATACATTTACGAAAATGTAGGAAAAAATTGCTCTATTATTGACTTGTAATATTTAAAGATTCCACTCCAAATGAAAGGGAAATGGAAGCAAAAATTTAAGAATGGGATTATATCAAAGTAAAAAATTCTTGCAATGCAAAAGAAACTATAATTAACGTAAAAGGCATCCCACTAAGTGGGAGAAAATATTAACACACGATACATAAAAAATAGATAACGATCAAGATATAAAAAGAACTTATAAAAATTAAGAACATTGACAAAAATTTAAAAATAGGGAAAAATTAAATAATCATCACTGAGAATGACATACAGATGGCTAAGAGGCACATGAGAGATGCTAGTTATCCCTTATTACCAGGGAAATTTATCTCAAAACAATAAAAAGGTTATCACCTCACACCAGTGAGAACAGTATCAAAGGGGCAGAAACAAGTGCTGGACTCCTTTTTTTTCTTTATTGATGGGCATTTAGATTCACAAAGCCTTTGTGAAAAATAATATAGAAATTACTTCCAAAAATGTTAAAATAGAATTAACACAAGACCCAGTGATTTTCACTCTACTGGTATTTATCTAAAGAACCCTAATGAGGTCAGAGAGATAACACAGGGGGTTAAAGCACTTGTCTTGAGTGGGCATTCCAGATCAATATAGAACCCACAGATGATGCTTGAGCACAGCTAAGATTGATCTCTGAGCAAAAAGCCTAGAGTAAGCCCTGTGTATAGCCAGGTGTGACTCTAATCCTCCCCCAAAGGACTCCCAAACTCTGACCTACAAAGATACATGCACATCTAAGTTCACTGCAGCACTGTTTACAGTAGCCAAGATTTAGAAAGAACCCAAGTGCCCAAGGACAGATGAGTGGAGAAAGAAGATGTGGTGCTTATACACAATGGAATACAAGTCAACTCGAAGAAAATAAAGAACCTTGCCTTTCTCCACAACATAGATGAAACTGGAGGGTGTAAACTAGAAGGGCTAAGCAAAATAAGTCAGGAAAAAGGACAAATACCACAAGTTCTCACTCATATATGATACATAAGGAAATAAAGCAAGGGAATAAAGAAAGTGAGACAAAGCAAACCAGAAGCAAATTCGTGAGCTCTGACTGCAAAACTAAGGGGGTGGGGACAGAATATGGGAACACTGGTGGGGGAGAAGCTGACATGAGTGGTGGGACATATTTGGGTTCTAAAAATAAACTATCAACATCTTTGCAAACCATGGTTCTTTAACTAAAAGGGTTTTTAAAGCTAGGGTTCCCGTAGAGAGAAGGGAGTGCTTAGAAAGGAGGAAAGGGTCCACTGAATTTTTGAACTTTGGAGGGGAGATTATTGGCACTTTTATTACACACATATATACAGTATGTAATACATAGTAGTAATATATGTAACCATCTGTATAAATTATGTCTGTATGTATTATACACACATATATAATATTATATGTATATTTGGAGGCCACACTTGTCCGTGCTCAGGGCTTATTTCTGAGTATGTGCTTAGGAGAACATATGCAGTGTCAGAAATTGAGCCTGTGTATAATGTACTTTTTAAGGTATTACATATTATATTGTTTTACAGATTGTATAAAATTTAAAACACATTTTAAATGGTGCACAATTACGTTCTTGGGGTCAGAGAGATAATACAGCAGGTATGGCGCATGTATTGCAAGTGGTCAACCAATTCTGGGCATTACATATAGTCCCCAAGAATGTCCCGGAGTTATCTCTAGAACAGAGAAAGTCAGGAGGAAGTCATGAGCCTCGCCAATGTTGCCCCAAATTACATATATATGTAAATATATCTACACAGATGTATCTATAGATAATATATATAGTCTTATAAACCAATACTACCTCAATTAAAAAAAATACAAGCTGAATGAAAGACTTGAACTTTATATAATCCTAAAAACCATTGCAAACACAATCTGACCTGGCCTTGATATAGTTGTATCCCTTAAAATAATATGATGTCTAGGATTGTGCCACATTTTGATTTCAATTATTCAGATTAGCTTTGAGTTCAATTTAAGTAAATTCATTGAAAACCTGCTTAAACAATGAAGAAAATTTATTTGTTTTTGTAATAGAAAAGTCCAGACTTGACCTCAGATAAAACTGATTTTATGCTCAACCTTTGCCATTTGTATCTTTTGTTTTTATTCCCATATCTCAGCTCTATTTTTTCTAAAGAAGTCCTAAGGTTTCTTTGTTTGCTTTCACCCCACTCTTTTGGCAATCTTCATCGGTGCTGATTGGCACAAGTTGTCATTGATTGATGGATTAGCGAGTGTAATTGCTCAGATTGAGATACGTGCTCCTCCTAGGAGCCTGTAGCTGAGGTCAGCTCAGCTAAAAGCACATGGACCAGAGTTGAGGATTTAGCAAAGAAAGTTAGGCCGCAGTACCCAAAAGAGGAAAGGAAGATATCCCCTGAGTGAGTATTTTCTTCACACTCTTCAAATACAAATGGTGTGACATCATGGAAATGCCAGGGAAGAAGGAGATCAAGGCTTTAGATAGAAAGATTATGTAACTATTCAGTCACGTAAGGACAGGAACATTTATTTTGTGTGTCTGTGTTAAAATTGCTAAAATCGATTTGGATGAAGCTCTCTCTTTTAAGTATATACTTTGAAGTAACACTGATATGTTTTGTTTCAAGAAGTACTGTGTTACCATATCCTAAATTTACCACCAAATCCCACCAAATGCCAATATCCATCCACCACAGTCCTATGACCTGTTTAGCAATCCACTATTCCTGGAAGCTTCAGTTCTGTGGCCAGGGTGTATGGGTTTCTTTTCATTGGAAATGGTCTCCTTGTTTGATTTATTTATATTGTGCATACAAGTGAGATTATCTAGTATTTGAAGGGTGAGGACTTTTAAAATTCAAGAAAGGCATAGCAACCATTTTTGGGACTCCAAAGACAAAAAGAAGTTTTTCCCATCATGAGCACTGGGACTCTATAATCATATGACTTCTCTAATTAAATTATTTCCATCCCTGATCTTTTTCAGATCATTCAGAAAATTGAACTAAGGACCTCCAGACATGGAAGGCATAAACTTTGCCCTGGGTTATTTCCCCATTCCCTTTTTATGTCTTCTGCTCATAAATTCAGATATTAAATTTGATCCCTTTCTTGGTCTCTCAAGTTCTTTTCTGGATCCCGTGATTCATCCTAGTCTCTAGGTATCCGATCAGCCACACACAATAGGTCTACACCGATCTCAATCCCCTCACCCCACACTCATTCAATAGATTTTCTTTAGTCTCTTGCCCACAAGTAACAGGAATAATTCTGCCTGGAAGCCATATATTACTATCTATTTAAAGTTAGAAAGGAGGGCCGGAGCAATAGTACAGTGGGTTGGGTGCTTGCGTTGCATGTGGCCGACCTGGGTTTGATCCCTGACACCCTGAGCTCTACTAGGAGTGATCCCTGAGTGGAGAGTCAGGAGTAACCTTGAGCACTGCTGGATGTGGCCAAAAATAAATAAATAAATAAATAAATAAATAAAGTTAAAATGGACTTGCGAAGTTTTATGCTTTGAGCACAGTTACCTTTGTAATAAAATAAAAAGACACTTCGATAAGCATATATGCAAGGTTTACAATAATAAGTCCAAGCTGAAGTGAAGGGGCTGCAGAGAAAGTACAGTGGCAGGGCACTTGTCTTGCTCACAGTGACCAGCACATAAGCCTTGTACCATGTATTTTCCCTCAAACCCCACCAGGAATGTTCTCTGAGCACAGAGCTCAAGTAATCCCTGAGCACTGCCAGGTGTAGCTCTCAAACAAAGCTGAGGTGTAAAGGAGGGAAATTTGGAAGTGCTCATGTGGTGGTCCATTCTGTTTTCAAAGATGGGAATGAATAAAGCTCAGAAAGATAAAGAAGTAGTCTGTAAAACCCAGCTGTGGGTAATTTTTTAGATGGGTAATTTTTTAGATGATGGAAATTGAGCTGTTGTGAGAACCTAATTCAGGTGATATAGCGTGAAAACGTGCAGAAGATAGAAATAATATGGCCTTTTTCTTCTCTTGGTGTTTGGAAGATACTTTAAATATTGTAAATTGTCTGTACATTTTATTAATAGTTATGAATATTCAGACAAAATCATTTGCTTTCTTGGTAAAATTAATGAATTGATGAGAAATTTAGTCTAGAAACACATTTGTGACCTCTAAATGTTGTTGTTATAAAAAATTATGTAGAAAAACTAGAGACCTTTAAAACTGTGAAAACAGTTTTGGCACTTGAAAGTTTATAAATAATATAAACTTTATCAATGATACATAATCTTTATGCTTAAAAGAGAGATTCTGATATGATAGGTCAGTGATCCAGATCCCAAATGTACATTATTGAAAATACTCTAATACTTTGGTAGCTGGTTTCTCAATGAGGCTTTAGAATACTGTTCTTTAAAAAGAGACAGGATGGGGCTGGAGCAATAGTACAGCTGGTAAGGCGTTTACCTTGCCAACCTGGGTTCAATTCCCAGCATCCCATATGGTCCTCTATGGCCAGGGGTGATTCCTGAGTGCAGAGCCAGGAGTAACCCCTGTGCATTGCCAGGTGTGACCCATAAAGCAAAAAAATAAAAAATAAATAAAAAGGAACAGGATGGTATCTGTGAATCTGCATCATTTCTGTGTGAGAATTAGTCTATCAAGTTGTCTTTCCCATCAATTTTATTCTGACACTGAAGGGTCAGATTTATTCTTCCATTACAGTGAAATACTGTATAACTTTGTCAGCTTGCAAGGACGGAATATGGTTTTAATAATTAGCAAAGCAGTTCAAATGGCAAGCTGTATTTACAAAGGAATCAAAAGATGATAATGAGCAAAGCTAAAAGCCTCAGGCAGACACATTTTAATGGTTGGATGACAGTGGCCTCTGCTAACTGATTGCATTTTATAACCACAGTCTAATAAGGAAATTCATCTTGAAGGATTGCCCAAATTCCTGTACATGAATTTCCTAGAAATGATAAAGTAATAGTAGAGATAATGTCACATTTTACATTCAGGAGTTTATTACAAAATGCATTATAGTTACAATATGAAGCCAGGGTCTCCAAGATATAATTGAACAATCTAAGAAGGAGGAAAGCTGCAACAAAGGAACATTTGTGATGAACTTAGAATAGTCACTGGAATTATCTGTTACATATCTTCAGTTTCTTCAGTTGAATGAAATGTAGCCTGGAAAAGAGGAACCTTTGAGATCTTAGTTCTGGGATCACAGAACAGTCAGAGAAATCTGTGCATGCACCCTGCAGTGAGAATGTAATGGAATTTAGATTTCAGGTAGGCAGAGAGAGAAGGGACAAAATCTGGTTCATTTTTTCAAAGTGGATGGACATTATTTGTTCTCCATCATTTCTGAGTTAGCGCACATGCTCTGGAGGGTTCTGTTTTGATACAAACACACACACACACACACACACACACACAAAGCCCCATAAACTTACCCACATACACACACATATACCACTGTATCACTGTCATCCCGTTGCTCATCGATTTGCTCAAGTGGGTGCCAGTAACATCTCCATTCATCCCTATTGTGTTCAGGGTCAGGAGAATGAGGCCCATTATTGTTAATGTTTTTGGCATATTAAATACGACACGGGTAGCTTGCCAGGCTCTGCCTTGCAATATTCTGCATCGCTTTCTTCAGGGAGATTTATTTTATAGTCTCTGGATCTTGGCTGTTGAGATTACATGGCGCGACTCAACGGTGGGGGCAGGGTGGAGGTAGGGGGGCAGTTTGTGGGTGTGACTGCCAAGTTACTGGAAAACTGGGAGTCTGGGTGGAGAGGAGGCCCAGTCTCGATCCAGCAGGCTTGGAGATCTCAACCCGGGTACCTGGGTTCCTCTGCCGGTTTCTTCATTTGTGAGGCTTGTCTGAGTGTGTGGAGAGTAGCCTTGAGCACATATATATGTATACATATATATATATATATCCGTATATATAAATACAAAATCCAATGTGAATATGGAAGGCAGAGATGAGTGTACTAAGAAGATTTAGAATTATGATCGGACAGAGTTAAGAATGGGTTGGAATTATGAAGAAAACAATAGAAGTATAATGACATACTGCCTTGCTCCTCATCTTCTAGTTCAAGTTAATTAAAACCCAGCAGGAACTTCTTGTTACTATTCACTCAGTTATCTATTCTACAATGCTTGGTGAACTTTTATTATGTGCAGAAGTCTGTTATGATCTTATCTAGAGGCACATATATTTCCTTTCTCATTTTCTAAGTCATCGAACTAAAAGTAAGATAAAATAACAACACAAAATTCTATTCTTACTTCCAGTATTGAGAGAGGAAAAGAAAGAGTGGGAGAGAGAGGGAGAAGTAGTCAGAATCATCTCAATGTGAAACATGACTTAACTTTATGTGACTCATGGAGTGCTGTAAACTTTAGTAGCTCTGCTCTCTGTTAAGTACTAAGTAAACACAATACATTTAACTATTAAATCAATAAATAATATAAATGCTTATAAAATTGTAGAAAACAATAAAAAGCAAGGTGCTATATAAATAACAAATATGCATCAAAATACTACGTCCACAAAGGTCAAGGAAACTAATTAAAATACTAACTCATTGTGTTTGGACTAGTAATGTTATAAACATCTCTTTCAAGCCTACTTTTCCAATTTGTAATGTGAGCTCACTCATTACACATTACCCCTTCTCAGAAAATTAAATATATAAGAGAAAAATATGCACTATCTACTAGAGAAAGCCGCCACATTTTAAGCATATATCATTTCATATTCCATTTTAATATTTTAATATTTTCAAATGTCTTCTAGCCTTTCAGTTCAGGCATTCACTCTGTATGAATGTTTGCTATTTATACATTTCTTTTTCAATGACTTGTCAACCAATAATTGATACCTATTAGAAGAGGATGGCACAATCAATAGAGGTTATGAGACTGTCATGTAGTCAGCTAGTTTTCTCAATTTTATTTTGAAATCCTAATTTTAATATAGTTATCAAAGAGTATGCCATAAATTTCTTTATTCTATTGGTTCTTTTAGTGGAGTGGGGTGCTGGGGCATCCCAGCAGAGTTCCTGATTATACTTTGTCGGCAGTGCAGGCCTAACTGCACAGTGGTGCTAAGACTTGAAGATGAAAATTGCTCAGATCCAGCTATGCTAGTTGCATCAGGACCAGCTTCAGGAGTGCTTGGGAATTATGAGGTGCTAAGGACCAAACTTGGAACTTCAAGTTCATATGCAGGGAATATGCTCTAACCTTTGAGCTATCTCAGTGGACCTTAGGACCAGTGTCCATCTGTGTAAATGTTTGGATTTCATACCATGAGTAAAATATGCTTTCCAATAAACATCTCAGAAATTTGAGAAAAAAAAAATTGAAAATAACCAAACCTGATTCAAGTCCTATTGACTCCAAGTTCTTATTTTGATATATTCTGTGGCACTAACTCTAATATATTTCCAAAAAGCCTCATTTAATTCTAAGTTGGAAATTTGTGGTCATTAAGATGGTAACTTGAGCTACCTATCAATAAAAATGTTTGATGAGAGAAGTTTTTAAAAATAAGTTTAATAAAATAAAACATTTCAAATGCTTGGAAAATGGCCATTGACATAAATTAGGACTCTGGGATTCCCCCATAACTCTTCCCTTTGTTTTTCTTGTTGTGATAATTGGGACCACGTGTATGCTTGGTTGCCTTGTGCTAGAGATTCTACACTTTGCTATAATGTCTGGGATCCACTATAGCAGTGCTGCCTAGTTTGCATCCAGTACACGGTACTGTTCTGGGGAACCTAACTCTCACCTTCATGCCTATTAGGCACTGAGCTGTTCCCAGTCTTTCAAGAATTCTGCTTTTATCTGATCAATCAGGGCTGCACTTAGTAAATCTCTTTAGAGTAGATTTAAACAAATTTATACTATTTTATATCTTAATTTAGTTAAAATCAGCAGGGGCATCTTAAAATGTTAGGATAGAGCCTGAAAGATGACTCAGAGTACTGGGTGCATGCCTTGCAGACAGATGTACAGGGTTCAATTCCTGGCCACTTATGGCCGTCTGAGCACTGCTGGGAGTGACTCCTGAGAACTGGACCCCCCCTAGCTGTAGGATATGACTCCCTGAACCAAAATTATTTAGTAGGTTATATAAATCTAAGGTAAAGGTGTTTTTACTCTGTTGTACATGAGTGCCTGTCTGTGTGAGTGTGATTTTATGACTAACAATATGTGCATAACTTTCCCTGGTGGAGAACAAAACTCTGCTGGCACCAAGATTGGCTTGAGAGAATGTTAGGTTCTTTCTTCCCATTAGAGTATTTTCTATATTTATTATATTATGCATAGTAGATATTTTCTTAGTCTTATAAGACATGCAGTGCTAGTGTAGCCTCCTAATTCATCTCATTTCTTTCTCCAAGTAGGTCAACCCTAACATTCATAAATCAGTCACTGTCATCCCATTGCTCATCAATTTTTCTCGAGCAAGCTCCAGTAACATCTCCACTGTGAGACTTGTTGTTACTGTTTTTGGCACATGGGCAAGATACTCTTGGTAGCTTGCCAGGTTCTCTGAGAGGGGCGGAGGAATCAAACCCGGGTGGACCAAGTGCAAGGCAAACGCCCTACCCGCTGTGCTATCACTCCTCACAAGATTCATAAATATATAATATTCTGGGGAACTTCACGTAGAAATTAATTAGGGATGCAGAGACTCTTCTTGCAGAGAACCTGCATTTCTATTATTTTCTTCTGACACTAAGTAGACTTTAGTATCTCAGGATTATGTTGTTTTAGGCATCTTAATCCCACTCTAAACAGCAGTTGTGAAAGAGATCATAAAATCAAATTCTCAAATTTCAAGTTGCCAGAATGGTAAGAACACTGATGACTATTAATTTGGGGGAGGGGGAGGAAGTAGGGGGAGCATCATTCTTTCACTATCACTTGTATCACTTGTCATCCCATTGCTCATTGATTTGTTTGAGCGGGTGCCAGTGAAGTCTCCATTCTTCCCTGTCATGTACTAGTGTAGCTCAATGACATCTGCTTGCTCCAAGAACATAAAGAGCATCAAACCATTCATTCAGGTTCTTGACGAAGAAGTCTGACCATCTCGTAGGTGGGCGGCCACGCGTTCTTTTGACATCCTATGGAATCCAGTCGGTAACAGCTCTAGTCCAGCGGCTGTCTCCTAATCACATTACATGTCTGACCCATCTGATTTTTGATGCCTTGGCAAATGAGACAATGTCCCTGATTCTCAATTGTCGACAGAGGTTGGAACTTCAGATTCTTTCTCTCACTTGAGTGAAACGTAATATTCCAAGCATAGCTCTTTCGATTCCTCTTTGGGAGACCGGAAAAGCATTCTTATCCTGCTTAGGTAGGGCTCAGTTCTCTGAGGCAAATGTTAATGCAGAAAGAATGGTGGAGTTGAAAAGATGTGCCCAGAGGCGGCAGCTCTTTGTCCTCTTAACAACTTCTTTGATGTTCTTAAAGGCGGTCCACACCACTCTCTTCCTCCTGTGCAGCTCAAGTGACAGGTCATAGGTCATGTTGACTTCTTGATCTAGGTACACATAACTGCTGCATTCAGAGATGTTTGTTCCATTGAGAGCAAATGGAACGTCAGGAACTAGTTCGTTTCTCGTGAACATTGTCTTCGTGAGATTCAGCTGCATTCCGGCCTTTCCACACTCATGGTCAAAGTCTGCCAGCATTCGTGTCGCTTGACTAATGTTTGGTGTTATTAGAACAATGTCATCAGCGAAGCGGAGGTGGTGTAGTTGCCGACCTTCTATCTTCACTCCCATTCCTTCCCATTCTAGTCGTCACATGACAGTCTCAAGGGTGGCACTGAAGAGTTTTGGTGAAATGGTGTCACCCTGCCGAACCCCTCTTTACGTTGTTGAGCACTTCCTTGCAGAATGGTGAAATCCTGGTGGTGAATCCATAATACAGCTCATGGAGGATCCTGATGTACTGAGTTTGAATGCCCTGTTTAGTTAGGGCTTCAATGACTGCTTCAGTCTCAACAAAATCAAAGGCCTTCTTTAAATCAATGAAAAAAAAATCTAAGTCATATAAAAAGGGCCTACTTCAGTTTATTGGGCTGGAGCGATAGCACAGCAGGTAGGGCATTTGCTTTGCATGTGGTCGACCTGGGTTCAATTCCTCCGTCCCTCTTGGAGAGCCTGGCAAACTACCGAGAATATCCTGCCTGCATGGCAGAGCCTGGCAAGCTACCTGTGGCATACTCGATATGCCAAAAATAGTAACAACAAGTCTCACAATGGAGACGTTACTGGTGCCTGCTCGAGCAAATAAATGAACAATGGGACAACAGTACTACAGTGCTACTTCAGTTTATAATGTTTATTTTTATTTATCTAGCAAATAATGTGGTCTATCCATATAGTGAACAGATATTGTTCTAGGGACTAAGATTATGCCTATGAACTAGACCTTTATGACCACCTGTAGGCAGGCAGCTGGGGGTTTCAATGCTGTTTGAACACTTGTGGTCTTGCTGATGCTGGGGGCCAGTGCCAACGTCTAGTTGCTTTTCTTGCTCTGCAGTTTTTCTCTCTGAGGGCTTGCAACCTCCAGCATAACTGCCATTCTCTCTCTTGCCTTCTCTGTCCTTCTTTACTTCCTTCCTCCACTCCCCAGCTACTCCCACAGGAAGCATGTTCATTCTGCTTCTCTCTTTCTTCCAACACGTTTCCCATCAGACCCCAAAAGTCCAGAAAGCAGATTATCTCTAAGCAGGTTTGGCTTTTTGTCCCCTAACACAAACCTTCCCTCTGGCAAATTAGCACAAAGATCCAGCCTGGTAGGAAGAACATGGGGGAAGGCTCATAGAAGAATGAAGCAGGAGTTGACTTGACGCTGTAAACCTTCAGGGAATCTTGGCCAGATCCTAGAGAACTGCTGCTTTAGTAGAAACATTGCTTCCGTTCAACTTTTGGCTTCCCAGGGAGTTTCATATAAGCATAGCCTAATCATCCCTCCTCTCCCCGCCCCCCCCACATTTTTTGTGTCATACTCAAGTCTGTCTGGTTACTGGAGTGATAGCACAATGGGTAGGGTGTTTGCCTTGCACTCGGCCAACCCGGGTTCTAGGGTTTGATTCCTCCATCCCTCTCGGAGAGCCTGGCAAGCTACTGAGAGTATCCTGCCTGCACGGCAGAGTCTGGTAGGCTACCCAAGGCATATTCAATATGCCAAAAACAGTAACAACAAGTCTCACAATGGAGATGTTACTGGTGCCCGCTTGAGCAAATCGATGAACAACGAGATGACAGGGACACAGACAGTGCTACTCAAGTGTACTCAGGTCTTACTCTTATCTCTGCTCTCAGAGATGGCTCCTGGATGACTTGGAGGGACCATGTGGGGTGCCGCAGATTGAACTTGGATCTGTGCATGCAAGACGAGTGCCTTATCTGCTCTACCAGCTCTCTGCCCAGAATAGCCTAATCCTCATGGAATTAAGTTTAAGTTTGTTTTTGCAATAGATAAGATCTCATGAATATTATCTGGGTTGCTGATATTGGTGTGTACCTAGGCTTATTTTATAATAGTGTCCAAATTAAAAATAGACAAAACAGAAATATTTTGAATTTTTGCATCTTCTTTCCCCATTAAATTTTCCTATTTAATTTTAACACATTGAAAGCAGCTATCTGGGAGAATAAAGCAAATGAATATAAGAGAATAATACTGTTGGTTATTCTTGCAAAAGAAAAATTATACTATTTCATTTAGATCTCAGGTTAAAGGGACACAGAAATTGAGAAAAAGAAAAATCAACCAAATCAAAGATGATTCTTAAGGTAATAGGTCATAGCTTGTGCTTTTATAATCAAAGAATAATCTTTGGGTTTTGAATCCAGCATTTATGTGAGTCTAGACATTAATGTTGATGTGAGAAGGAATATAATTCAGTCTTGGAACAGAATACAAATAGTAGTGTGAATAAGTGAGAGGGGACAAATACTATAATTTGTCCAATTTTATAAACAATATTCACAGCTGGTTGTGTGGAACATAGCATTAACTTTGACTTTGGACAGCTTTGGCATATCTGTACTTGAGAATGACTATCAAATTCTTGAATTCTTGACTACAGTCATTCTCTTTGTCTGTCTTTCTGTCTCTCTGTCTCTCTCTGTCTCTATCTTTCTTTGTCTCTCCGTCTCTGTCTCTTTGTATCTCTCTCTGTGTCTCTCTGTGTCTCTGTCTCTCTCCCCACCACCAGCCATCCCAAATTTGGAATCAGAACATCTCTGGAATGGGATAGAGATTCTTTTTTGATAACCGTGTATTTTTGCCTTTTATTCACTCCCCATCATTCTCATCCCTGGTATTATTATTTCTATTGTGCTCAATACAATTCTCTTCCTTACAATCTTTGGTATGAATCCAGATTTCCTTTCAAGTTCTAGACATTGCAAGAGTAACATATGAAAACAAAACAAAAACTACTCTAATGCATGCTGGCAAAGAGGTTTGGCTAAGTTTAAAGATTTATTACCCTCAGAGGCAAACGTCTAAGAGGTTTATTTTTGAGTGGTTTCTATGGAAATATATTTGCTTTGGAATTTTTTATATTAATTATTTATATCCAACTGCATATGTGCATAAAAATATCCATAACCTCATCTCAGTCATCTGCAAGTACGAGTCACTGATTTGGTCTTCTATTAAAACAGTGAAATAGGTGTTCAGCTCAGAGTAGTGGTGACTTTACTTTCACGAAAGAATTTTTGAGAGTCAATTTTTTTTTCCCTGGAATCTAGCCCTACACAATGTAGTAAAGTTACAAGGGATATTACTTGAAATTTCTACACGTTCACACAATTTAACCATTTTGTACTTCACCTTTTATGTGCCAGAACTATTTCCTCTATAGAGAGGAATAAAAAAAAAAGTTGGGGACAGAAAGAGGCAGAGAGAGGAATAAATGTGATTAAATCTATACAAAGCATTTAATACTTTTCTAAGTATTTTCATAATACTATAATGAATATATTTATAAAATTTTGACTTAAATTTATGGTAGTTTTTTTATTTTGGGGGAGGTACTCTCAGCAGTGCTCAGAACTTGCTCCTGGCTCTGTGCTCAGGGATTATTCATAGCAATGCTTGTGGGACCATATATTAAACCATGAACACAATCTGGGTTGGATGCATGCAAAGGTAAGCCCTTACTTGCTATACTATCTCTGCAGGCTCATTTTTATGGTATTTCTTATCTTCATGGAAACTTATTTCAAATCTGAAAAACTACCATTGCACACAGGAATCTAAAATAATTATATAAAAATAGGCATATTCATTAGCTTCAATGTGAAGAAAACCTAGAGTAACTGAATACAAGATGGATCATATATTTTAAAATCTTAGACTTGAATAAATAAAAATATCTATTTATCAAAGTCAAACAAAATTCAATTCTTTACGAAAAGTTTAATGCATGATTTATTTGCATTCTTTTTTTTTTGGTTAATAATAAAAAAAGGAAGTTTTGAGTCCTTTATACCAGTGAATGTACTAAGGTTTGTTGCAAATCCCTTTACTGTTAAATCCTGAATAGTCTTCAGTTTATAAAGAAAAGTCTACACATTTAGGGTCTCAACTGCTAGCCCAAGTGGTAGCCTTAAACTTCAGCTAGGGTTGCTTAGTTTAAAAGTTGCTTTCTTATGTATCTGATAGCCTGGGTAGCAAAATTGCATTAAGACCAAAAATGGAGTGTGGAAAGGAAATATACTTGAAAGAGAAAGTGCGTAGAGCCTCTGACCTATGCCTATAAGTTGTTCTGCTTTTAAAATTTTTGCAATGTTGCAATATTTATTTATATTTTCCATGTATTTCCTTTTTCTGGACATATAAATAACTTTTAGTTATATTTACATCACTGTCATCCCGTTGCTCATTGATTTCCTCGAGTGGGCACCAGTAACATCTCCATTGTGAGAGACTTCTTGTTATTGTTTCTGGCATATTGAATATACCATGGGTAGTTTGTTAGGCTCTGCTGTGCAGGCTAGATACTCTCTGTAGCTTGCCAGGCTATCCAAGATGTGGGGGGGGAAGGGGGGAGGAATTGGGTCAGCTAGTGCAAGACAAATGCCCTAATGCCCTACTCACTGTGCTATTGCTCCAGCCCTATATTTACATACAGCAGAAATTCACAATCTTTAGTGTTTGGTTATGTAGGTTTTTTTTTTCTTTTTGAATCAGACCCCGTGATGCTCAAAGTTTAAAGTTTATTACTGATTCTGCACTCAGGATTTACTCAGGTGCTCAGGGCACCATGTGATTGCCGAGGAGTTAATCTTTTTTTTTTTTTTTTCTTGTTGGGTCATATGCAGTGATGCTCAGGGGTTACTCCTGGCTCTGCACTCAGGAATCACTCCTGGCAGTGCTCGAGGGACCATATAGGATACCGAGAATCGAACTCTGGTTGACCATGTGCAAGGCAAATGCCCTATCCTCTGTGCTATGGTTCCAGCCCCTGAGGAAGGCTAATCTGGATCAGCTGCGTGCAAGGCAAATGTCCTACCTACCCGCTGTACTATCACTCTGGCCCCTAATTATGTAAGTCTTGGCATAAACTTTCACCACAATGAAAATAGAGACCTCTTTTTCACTAAGAAATTTTGGCAACTAAAGTTCATATGTAGTTAAAATTTACGATGATGATGATGATTTTTACTGAATCACTGTGAGAAACACAGTTCCAAAGTTCTTGACTGGGTTTTAGTCACAAAGTGTTCCAATACCCATCCCTTCACCAGTTTATATTTTCTACCAACAATGTCTCCAGTTTCCCTCAGAGGCAGACACTTTTCTCTGTCATGTGCGCTCTCTCTCTCTCTCTCTCTCTCTCTCTCTCTCTCTCTCTCTCTCTCTCTCTCTCTTTCTCTCTCTCCCCCCACCCCTTTTGGGCATTATGGTCTGCAATGCAGTTACCGGAAGATTATTATGTGTAGGATATCATTGGTTTGTCCTTTCTCCCTTGCCACAGAGTTTGGGCTTATCTGGTAATAATCTCTAAACTATTCTAGACTACATTGGTATGTCCTGCTCCCCTTGCCACTAAGAGCTTAGGTATATCAGTCACACCCATAAAAGTGCTCCCGAGTCACTCCCATTCCTTTGTTTATCCGTGATCACTTCTATGCTCCCTTCCCCAACTAGTCATTCAGCTCTTCCCCTAATCAAACTCTGTTAATCTGTAAGGTCAGACCTTGCTAGGACAGTAAACTTGTATTGTAAGTTAATATTGTCTTTGTCCTCTCTTATGCCTTTTGAATAGTTTACTTTAAAACAATATCTTTTTTGTATGGACAAAGAAAGACAATTGTTAATATGCTTTAGTAACATGGGATTTAATTGGCTTCAAATATTATTCACTCCCGGGCATCTGCTTTCTCCACTTAAGCCTCAGCTGCCCTTACTTCCTAGCACCCCCAAAAGCAGGGTCCCGATGAGGGACGGGACGGACCCAGGGCAAGTGGTGAGTTATGTGCTACCCTGGCATCGAGATGGGCCTGGCCAAAGCGCCTAATGCTTAACTATATGTTAAGAGATTGGTCATGGACATGTCATGTCATGATCCAAAAGCAACGACGAGACTAGGACCCTGCTAGGGATAGGAAAGACTAATCTGGCCTTAGCACTGTAGTCTGAGATTGAGATGACCCCAGGACAGCAATTCTATAAGCTTAATGCATCTCTTGCTATGTCCATACAAAATGATTAATAATATGAATACTTATATGTTCGCTCGAGAAAGAGAGGAGAAACACACCCATGGGATTCCGCTCTTGGGTGGGTGTCCTGCTGAAAGAGATTCTGTCCTTGTGGAAGCATCCCCTAAGGGATAGAACTTTACCCCCTATTGATTGTAACCACACCTATGTGTAAGCCCTGGCCCCTGATGCGGGGGGATTTAAGGTGGCTGTATGAGGGGGTTAGGGGAAGAAGGAGAGAGAGAGACGGGAGTGTATAGAGAGGAGATTAGAATAAACTGCGACTGAGACCAACTGGCTTGCCTCCGTTCCTTCCTTTGCCTGCCTCATCATCGCCATCAGCCTCCCCCGGGTGAGGGAAGTGGTTGGAGACTACTGAACGTGGGTGGCGGGAGAGACAGCGCCGCTGCCCTGTGCCCTGTGCCCGGTGCGGTGTGGTGCCTGCTCCTTTTCTTTTTTTGTGTTTTTACACAATTATGTATATTCCTTTATCTCCTTTTAGCACTCGGTTCTTGTCTAGAGTGATCATTTCTATAGTGGCCCCTTCTCTATCCTAACTGTCCCCTAACTTTATCCTAACTTTGGCAAACTTCCAGCTGTGGACCAGACCTATGCTTATAAGTTTGAATTAATCACAGATCAAGTCAAGTCAAGAGAGAATTTAGGAGCTTGTCAGCTCACCCAGTCCAGACAAAAACATTTAAATAGAATAACGAGTGAAGTTGAGGCAAAGTAACATGAGATGGGATATTTATGTCTGACTTCTAAGGCCTTAAAACAACATAATAAAAGAAAGTGGATTTTTTTTTTCAGTAACATTTATTGAGTGTATTCCTTGTGGCAGAGAGAGAGACATATGCTGGAAATATAGAAATGAGTTTTAAGAAAAACATGTCAGAATTTCTTTGGCTGCAAGTGATAGAATACCTGACCTAAACTGGTTCTAGCCAAAAGGAGATGATCTTGAAATCTTAGTCGTGATTGCCGACATGTTGAAGGAGCCATCTGACTTCAGTGATGGCTTGATCTGGGCTTCAAACCATGTCAGACATTTCCTATTCTAGAATTTCAAGCTTATGGGTTTTTGTTGTTGTTGTTTTACTTAATCCTATAGGCAGGAGATTGAGAGAAACCAAATAATCTCATAGGCGGACAAATGTTCCTTAATAACACTTATTGCCTCTTATTTGCCAGGCAGGAAGCAGTGACTGTGGCTAAGGGATGGAATATACCCAGTTGCTCTTATCCCGGAGCCTGCTAGTGGTAGAGAAACTAAAATTGGGAGTTTAATGTAGCCAGAAGCAAGAATGGACTTTGGATGAGAAAAAATATCACTGTATCACTGTCATCCTGTTGCTCG